>NC_088836.1:1440000-2040000 GCF_904066995.2 Poecilia reticulata
AGAAGTGGCAGACCCAAACAGTAACTTACAGCAGATATGTGAAAGGTAAAAAGACCTGAAATACGACACAATTAACTTTCCTCTTTGTCCCCAACATTGGTACCAGATTACGACTTTATCACAATCACACATTTATATTCTCTTTAAAAGATTTATCTGAAGAAATTGCAGTAATTTTCTAGTAATTTTCACCAAGTTAAAGTTTAAAGTTCTTTAAAAAACAAAATAGATTATATTTGGTTATACTCATCACATTAGAGTTACATTTTTTAACAATCAAACAGTAAAAACTCTTGTAAAAAATATTCATGTCTTGATCTTAAAACGAGATAAAAATAATTATCCAGAGCCAAACCCAAAACACAAAGTCTGAAGAAATATTCATGAAAACATGTTTGGCTCCATGGAAGCAAAGTATAAATACATGGAGTAAGAATGAAGACGTCTACAGTTACTTTAACATGAAATACTAGTTAACTTGACAAATACCTTTTACAGTGATTCAATCAGGGAATTATCAGGTAGAGTATTATTTCTGATTTAAGACTTTATTTTGTCTTGTTAAAACCAGAATTTAAGTTGTTGTTTTTTTAAATTGTAGTAGATGATATGATCTCTGGCTTTCAGATGAAGACCGATTGTGGATGAATGGTTTCAGGTGGACGGCCTGTCTTGGCAGGTTTGCAGTGATGTCATGACATAGAACAGTGTGACCTCAGGAAAACCTCTGAGGCTTTTATGAAATCTCTGGATTGACTCTGGGATTAAAGTGTTTCCTAATGAGAAAACTTCTGGTTGCTGCTGGTTTTATTGGATTTAATTTAGCACTAGGAGAGGAATAAATGCTACAGTACAGGGACATGCCACGCTCACAGGAAGCCATGCATCCTTTTCCTTTTGCTAATCATTACTTTAATACAGTGGTCCCCACAGTGGGTCCTGGAGGGCCGTCATCCTGCATGGTTTAGTTCCCTCCCTGGTGGTGGTAACAAGCTTTTCAGCAGGTCAATGTTCTTCTAATGAGCCATCATTGGATCCAGGTTCGTTAAACCAGGGAGCATGATGCAACTATCGTAACTCCACAAACACAAATGATGAAAAACAATACAATTTATAAAACCAGTCACATATAGTAACTGCATTTAATCATATTTTCACATTTGTTCATATTTATTGATACTGTCATTGATCAAACAGTGGAGAAGGTAATGATTATAGCATGGAACCAAAGGGGCTGTTGAGAAAGAGCTTCTCCCTCACCGTGAGCTAATCTAAACGTTAGAAACAAATGTGTGTTGTAGACTCTGAATCGATAACCTGAGGGAAAGTCGCTGCACTCCTCAGATCTCGCCTTGTGTTCATGATGGTACATGTCCATCCAAGGCGTGTGCCACCTGTGACTCAGCAGCGCTGTGCTCCTCTCTTACAGGGCGTCAGGCTGTACTGCCGCCTCCACAGCCTCCACACGCCCGTCATCAAGTAAGTACTTGCCCCCCTAATGCCCCCTCTCCTCTCCTCCCCCTTTCTATATGCTAATGTTTCTGCCCTCCAGGTGCACAGATGCATATTCATAGTCAGGGCTCACATTCACCCAGTTCAACCCTTTTCCTGCCAGGAATGACAGGCTGCATGATCTCTAATGTGACCTCTCCAGGTTTATGCTGTTCATGTTGGAATCTGTGACGGATTTTTTAAAAGACTTTAAATTAAAGAAGGTACTTAAAGGAAGCATATACTGTAAGATAAGGACTTTTAATTTTTACTGAATAGATGTAGATGAATTACTTCAGTTCATTTCTAATTTGAAGTGCAAAAACACATTTCATACTTTTGTTTTATTTCCTTGCTTTCATATGCATTAATACCAGATTAATTAAGATACATAAATTCATTTCTTCTTTATTTCTAAAAAATATCTGGTTCTGATCTGAATTATTTTAATATTAAAACTTCAATTAAATATTAAATGTGATACCTTGAAAGGCCTAATGATAATCTTGTAGACTTAAATTAGTCCTGTGAAAGTCTTTCCACACACACAGCCGCCATCTTGTCTGCTATCGTTGGCTCCATCGCTCACCGTCTGATTGAAAAGCTCAGGCTGCAAACAAAGAGGACAAATCCTATTAACACACAAAGGCAGCTCCTCTGCCAGCCTGCCGTTATGTAACAGGGTCTTTCTGTTCTTAATCTGCACTATATTGGTGCTGTAGCAGCAATTAATTAAAAGGTTTAGGTGATTTATTGATTAATGAATATTAATAATTATGAACCCTCTTCCTGCTTTATTAAGCTTTCAGTGTGATAAAGCTGCTTCTGATTTAATTTGTCTAATAATGAAGTATTCACTTATAAAATAATGACTTATGTTTCTTTTTTCCCTGTATTAAAGACTTTGTTCAAATATGCACTTCTTAGATATTGCATTTAATGTTAATTTTCAGTTTACAAATGAAGTGAGACAAAACTGACCAGTTTCTAGCAATTAGCATGGTTAGCATAGCTGGCTCGCTAAAGTTGTAGGCTCATTGGTAAGATTATCAAAAATGTTTCTCAATTTAAATCATTTTATGATGGGCACATTTTGAAAACTCTAAAGGACGGAACAGAGAAACTTTATCAGCTGAAAGTCTGAATGCACCTGAACAAAAGTCAGACGAACCAAAATGTAGCAGTAGCTACAGTTACCTTTTAAATAGTTTCTTACATCACTGCGTCCTATTTTAGTGCCTCAGTAGTTTCACTTTCAGTGTTCATTAACACAACCCGGTAGTCTCTGGTGTGTTCACTGATCAAAAAAAGATAGTATTTCTGAGTTTCGGCCCAGCTAGTCACTGTTTACAGTCAACTAACCTGACTAATATCCAATTTATGTGAATAGCTGATTTTTAGGTGCATTATTATTCTCTATTTTTGTTTGTTTTATTGTTTTGGTTGTTTAAACAAGTTAAAAAATCTTTTCTGAGCTACAAACGATGTTTGCAAACTGTCTGCACTTTTTATCACCATTGCAATAGGGTTAGGGTTCTTCACACCATTGCAGGTGTGAAGAACTTTGTGGATGCAATATTTTGCAGACTGTGATATTTCAAGTGTCCTTAATGCCTTTAATGGACCTTAAAGGACATTAAAGGTCTGTTGCTATACACACTGAAACACTGCAGTGTATAGGAGGTTCACCATCCATTCAGGAAAGAGGTTCAGGTTTGTTATACATCTGTTAGTAAACTTAATCATAAGAGTCAAGCTAAAAATGAATGTGTGATTTTACTCCATCTGCATTAAGGAATTATTGTTTTTCCTTTCGTTGCTCCTTCAGGGACAGAGACCACCATCTGAAAACCTTTAAATCTGTTTTGCCTGCTTGCAAACTGGTGGACTGGTTAATCTCACAGGTAAGCAGCAACTTCAACAAAGCAACAAGAAGGAACTGGACCTAAATTCAGGTTGATTCAGGATTTGTTTTAGGCTTTTTCATTTGTTTGTTCTTAAACTAATGGTTCTGTTTAGATTCAGTTGAAATGTTTCATTTTCCAGTTGAGTTTTTTTTATAAAGTCACTGGAAAGATTCAGTCAGGATGTGTTCTTTTGTTTGTTTGTTTTGGACAAATGACAGGGTACATTCATCTGTATAGTTTTGTGGAACAATGAAGGAGTTTCTTGCAGCAGAAGCAGTGTGTCTCTAAAAATGAGCTCTTTGATCAGCTATCTTAACATCTTTCTGCTGTGAATGCATACGGTGGTTTTCAGACATGCTTAGCCCAGGTGTTGCAGCTGCAGCCTGGCCTTTTGACTGACCCACTGACTGCGTCATTGGTTTGGTTTCCCAGGGAGACTGCTCCAACAGAGAGGATGCTGTGACACTGGGTGTGGGGCTCTGCAACAGTGGCTACATGCACCACGGTCAGTTCACTCCTCTACACACACATGCAGACCATTGCTGCCTCTTATTTAACACAGTGAATCATTTTACTATTGCACATCATCTCTCGTCCACTGTCCTTCCTTCTCTTATGCAAGCACTTGAAATTCATTCAGAAGTGTTTATGTTTCAAAGGTTGTCCAATAATCTCATCCCTGGTGCTGCTCTTCATTATCTGGTCCTGTATTTGCCCTCAGTCTGTTCTGCTGTCAACCTAAAGCAATTTCATCTTCGCCTGCCTTTTATATGCTGTATTTGTTTGAAGAAACGGACGGCATAAATCATAGCCAGTCTGATTTCTCACAGTCTTGCTGACCTCGATGTACTGCAGTGGGTTTGGTTCAAGGCCAGAATGTTGAATGTAAACAAGCCTCAGCAGTGTACCCTAACCAGAACCGTCTGGGTCAGACCCCTGAACGGAGACCGCTGCTTAGACCTCTAACTGACAGCTGTCGTATTCTTGGAACGGCGCAAAGAAGCACGAAGTGTCAGAATACTAAAGATGGGACATGATGAGAGCAATTCCTCATTTCCTAACTCAAACTGGGCAATTTAAAACAAGGTCAGTGTTGCTTATTCATATGACTGGGAAAAAACAGTTTTTAGTCATCTGTCATATCATCATATTTCACTGCACTAAGGAAGTTTAAGACTTCTCTGATTGTGGCTGTAATTATTTAGAAGATGTTTAGTGCTACTGTGCTTTATTTGTGTCGGTGTCAGGGATTATCTGGATTCTAGTGCCGATTAAACAAGCAATTTTTGCTTTGCAGGAAAACGTAGGTCTTGTTGACTTTGTGGAGTTCACTGGCAGTGGGAAAGCAAACAGACAGGATGTAGGATTTACAGTCATCTATGCTACATGAAAACTTTTGAATTGAATCCTTCCAGTGCCTTGGTCTACGTTGTTGTTATTTGCCACAGCGGTACATCTTGGTCTCCTTGCTTCCCGGCTCGCTGCTGTCGTAACTGTTTGACATCGTCCATGTTGTTTGGTGCACCTTTATATATAACAATGTGAAAACCAGATGAAGCTGTGAATTTTTTCTCATCCATCATCCATCTGAATCATTATTCTATCTGGGTTTAAAGTACCTTTAATGTCAGCAAACACACAGCTGGTTGATGAAAGCCTCAGAGATTTGTAGGAGACAAACATTATCACAAAGAACAAAAACAGAAACACAGCAGGACGTTCTGGACAAGTTTAAAGCAGGATTAGGTCATCTCATTCAGATCTGTTCAATCCATAAATTAAAAATAGAAATGTTTCCCACAAATGTAAGCCTACTAAGACATTACCTTCCACCAAAACTAACAAACAAGATCAGGAAACTTAAACAGCTGGAGGACTAGTTGATAATCTGTAGACACGACAAACATCAGATCTACTCCACATAAAAGTAGCTCTTAATGGAAGAGAGGCAAAATGAAACAGAAGGTCATAAAAAGTGTTTACAGTTTTCCACGAGGAACAGGGCAAACGTGTGAGAGAAGGCACTCTGGTCAAATGTTTTCACACTTGCACGTGATTTCCAAGTGTGTGTGCATTTGCGTGTGTGCGTGTTCGCGTGCGTGCATGTGTGTGTGGGCGTGTGTGTGCACGTTCGGGTGTCGCTTGTTTCTAGCAGTTTCTGAACCAGCTTTCTTTTCAGTTAAGTAGGTAGCGTAAAGGTATTAAAGGCTCCCAGTCTTTATGAGTCACAGGAAATAACTCATATTCAGAAATGGTTTGTGTTGGAGTGTGGCCATTCTGACAGGGTGTGGTGTGAGGGTGTGTTTAGTTTGTCTTTGGGTGGAAGATGTTCTCCAAATCTCTGAACAACTTGCTACCTAAGTGCTCAGATTTGCTTGATTTAGTCGCCTTAAAGGGCCAGACGCCTGGATACAAATTCAGTTACACTGTTAGTAAAATACATTTCACACGTGAACCAGAGAAAGTAGTTTAGTTCTCTGCAGTTAGAGGTGTGTTGTTGTATAACACAGCTAATGCTGCTGCTCAGTATAAATTGGTACCCATGGAAACATCAGGCTCTTGGTTCGAAGCTGATAAAAAGAATCTGAACGTCTGACCAACCATCGGTTGGTAATCGTTTGCATGTTGGTGTTCCTGCTAAAGCCTGAATATCCCCAATTTGGTTCTTTGGCCATTTTATTGCAGCCTTGGGGTTTTCCCTGACTGGGAACGAGAATACAACCTGCTGAATGTGACAGGTAGCCAATCAGAAAGCGCGGTGACGTAAGAACAGAGGGGAATCCCAAACAGCGGACATATCACGCAACTGAGAGTCCGGTGGATATCGGACATGTGGAAATGTTTATGTGTGGAGGTCATTATTATATATGTTTATTAGTTTATTCAGTTAAAAATGTTAACTATGAAAAAACAGTCACCTCCAAATCATAGTGCAGCAAATAGAGCAGCTGCTCCTGTTGTCTTTTATCCACCGCCTTTTCTTTTTGTTACGTCTTTTATCTCTTAAAATGACTCCACAAACTATCACTATTGCTTCTACATCATCATCCGTGTTTGGTTATTCTAAATTCTCGCTATGTTTTGGGTTTTACTGGATTATCCTCTGGAATCGGGATGTTCGTGACTGGAATCGGTTCGTGTTGCTCCTGCCTTGGAGACATGAACCGATCGAACCTGTTGGACTTTTATCAGCTCTGTGGTCACAGAGGTTTGGAGAATCGGCCGACAATTCTTAAATCTTTCCGTCTAAACCAGACTTAAGACTCACAAGCTCTACTCATCTCTTCTCGACCACTGCCTAAACCCTCTCTGACTCTGGTCGCTATGGTAACGTTTACATATCCCTTCAAAATACGATACAGATGTGCCACAAAAACGAACATTTTACTTTTGTGAAAATTGTAACTCACGATACTGACTAACGGAGCCCTGAGCTTGTTTCTCTGCAACGAGACGGTCCCATCTGGGAATGATGGGAGACAATAACACCCGAAGTGTTGCTTATATCCACAGCCTGCTTGGTCTCTACGTGGTGAAGCAGTTTGAAGCTTCATTGCCTCATTAGCAGCCGGTCGCCGCATGTTACGCAGAGCGGCTTGTAATGTAGGACTCACCTACCGGTCCGGGATAAATCCATTCTCCTGTCTCTTCTCTGGGCCTTTTCCCCTTTGCAAAGAAACTTTCCAAAGACATCTGATCTGTTTCTTACTCATTTTGCTGCTTGTGGCTCAATGTTGGCGCGCAAGTAACCGAGAGATTCCGGTTAAAGGATTTTCAAAATAAAAGATCCTCCAGACTCAAATAATACATAAAACGGAAATATTTAATTATTTCTTACACGGCCCGGTGCCAATTGGTCCATGGACCGGTACCGGTCCACGGGCCGGGGGTTGGGGACCACTGCAGTAAACAACATTAGAATTTCATTAAGATACTTTTGGCAGGATTTTGAATGTTTTTGTTGAGTTCAGGCTCCTGGGCTTGAATTAGCATTAGCCGTGTGCGCTCACCTGTCTGAGGTGCCCCATGTGTTAAAGCAACTCTCTACCCAAGTGCGCTCTAACACACACACACACACACACACACACACACACACACACACACACGCATACACATGCGCGCACACACACACACACACACGCGCACACGCACACACACACACACGCGCACACACACACACACACACACACACACACACACACACACACACACACAGCAGATATCTGTTTGTGCTTTCTGGAGAGCTTTCCAGGCTGTTACCCAGATGTGTTTTGACTCCAGATGTTTCAGATGAACATCATGGTTTTATGACCTAATTGACCAATGCCCTCTCTGTTTTGAAGTTTCCCTATTTCTACAGTACATCACATTTTAGAGCTTTTGGTTTTGCTGTAGATTCAGCCAATACATGCTGAGAGATGTGCATACAGTCTGTTACTGATTTTTTTATACTCATGCGTGCTCCTCTTCCTTTTCGTCCCTCAGTTTTGGAGAAGAGTGAGTTTAAAGATGACTCGCAGTTCTTCCGTTTCTATGCTGATGAAGAAACGGAGGGAACCGGCACCAAGAGCAAGCAGCTGCAGCGAAATGACTTCAAACTCATAGAAAACATCCTGGCCAAGTCCCTGGTGGTGAGCCTTCAGGATTTTACATTTACACACAAATTGTAGAAATTCTCTCTCTGCTCAGATTGTGATATCTGCACCATCTGGAACATATATAGATATACGTATATGCTAATAATAAAATGACTGAACACATCTCAAGAACAATAAACCTGGCAGGCAGATGTTCCACTTCACTGCGTTTATCTCCTCCCTTATAAACACATATAACATTGTTTTAGTTGGAAACAATGAGGTTTCATGTATCTGAGGTAAAAACAGGCCACAGTTTTTCTGCAAACATTCGGCTACACTCCTCAGATAAAAGTGTGCATGTGTGTAATCACATTATCATCAGCTGCATTTTCCTGGATGAATCCTCTGTTCCTTTGACTCTGAGAAAACCATAAACCTGAGGCGGACTCAAAGCCTGTGTTTACCTACCTGTGTTTGTCTCTGTACGAAAGCAGCTGATCAGTGAAGGCCTCACAGGTTTGTTAAGAGGACACTGGACAAACAGGAAGACAAAGCAGTTATGTAAGAATTTTCAGAGCTTTTAACATCATAACACAAATGAATTTACCAGGTAAAATGAGGTCAGCCAGCAGCTCCAGCAGACTGCTTTTATTCTAGTTGGTGCAAGAGAAAGGGACTTGTTTATCCAGCGGAAGCGTACAGGCATAGCCAGCGTCTCTTTCCACGTCCAATGTTGGAAGCAGTCATGCTATCTGGCCTTCCATGAGAAGTGGAAACGGCTTTGACTTGATTAGTGGAACCAATCCCCCCTCTGCTCTTGCCCCGTTACTGAGGCGAAGTGCAGGAACTCTTTATTTACCGCAGTCATCTCCTCTGATACAACAAAGGAGATCGCCATCTTATCAGGGCTGTGCAGCAGGAAGAAAGCCCAGCAGCAGCAGCAGACGCTAATGGAGGACCTAATGGGTTTTGACGATGACGGTCTCAATTCATGGGGTGGTGGGGGCCAGGAGACATGTGTGATGAGGAGAGCCAAGAACATCTTCGGATGTGAAACTCCCGACAGGAGGAGGAGAAAATCCCAAAAATCTCAAAGGATTTTATGTTAACATGTGGATTTATGTAGATGTGACACTTTTTGGGAAAAGGGGGCAAACTTTAGCAAAAGTGTAGAAAAAATATTTGTCACGCAATGAAGCAGTATAAATGTTTCTGTCTGTGTGCCAGATTCACCCTGAGGAGGAAGACTACGGCTTCGAGATTGAGGAGAAAAACAAAGCCATTGTGGTGAAATCTGTCACCAGGGGCTCCCACGCAGAGGTAACACACACACATACACACACACACAGAGATAACATACACACACACACACACACACACAGAGGTAACACACACACACTCAGACGCTCTTCCTGCCACAAGGCGTTCGTTCCAGTTAGTTATGGTCGTCCTCTGTTCTGACAGCGGTTGTCAGTCTCCTGCTCTTCTCTAATTGGCTTCAGAATCGTTGCCCAGATGACAAAACACACATTTGTGTTTTACTGTATGAAATAAATTTTTTATTAAAATAAAAAAGAGCCACTTTTCTTTGAAATTGATGGAGCGTACTTGTTTTCTTTAAATGTTTGCTGTCTGAATTGATCAATCTGACTATAAAACAAACTTTTGTATTGTCTGAAATAATTTACTTGAAATCAGTAATCAGTTTCTGTATCCACTGGGCCTAAAAGGTCATTTTGTCACAGTAATGCCAAAAACACCAAGTACATAATGTCTAATTGTTAAAGGGGCATTGTTTTGTAAAATTGACCTCTTCTTTGAGCTTTACACCATGTTACAAAGTTATTCCTTCATTATAAACAAATCTGGAGTGTTGCTTTGATTATTTCATGCCTGTTTGAGAAATCCTTTAATCTCCTTGGCAACCATATAGCTGGGTGCCTAAGCGCTTGCTGTCACCAAACATCACCTTCCCTGCATCTCATCCTGGAAGCTTCAGCCTCACAGAGCAGCTCCTCCCCCACTCAGCTCCTTCAGACTAGCCTGCAGCAATTAGGAAACCCCTGGCGGAACTGTTTCTGCTTCGAAGAATGTTTGTAAATGGCTTAACACAGAAATGTTGTTATGAGGCTGAGTGTTGCTAAGAACAGGAGCTTCTTAAAGAGACAGAGACTTAATTTTAAGGGGTTTACTTACGAAGTTAAGTTTCTTTTAAGTTCTGTTTGATATATGCGGCATTTAACAGTTACTGGATTGTGCTGCAAAATGGCCCAAAGTACCTGGAAGACACATAAGGAAACAGTTTTCCAAATTTCTTAAAAATAAAATCTGATGTGGTGTGTATTTGTGTTTATCTCCTCTACTCTGATGCTGCTGTTCAATCTGACCAATCACATGACTAACTAGCAGAGGTGTGACCAAGTCACTGTGTTGAAGGTCTCAAGTCTCTGTCCTCAAGTCGAGTCAAGTCTCAAGTCAAGAACCTTTAATTTCAAGTCATTTCAAGTCGTTTTTGTCTCTTGCTACGCACACATACATACATTAGGAGAGAAGAGAAACAGAGGGACGGTCTGCGCATATTGATACGGAATGAGTGAAATTAATTAATGACGCCACTTTATAAATAATGTGTTTTACATTTTAAGACTTTGAGTAAAAAATATCAAGTCTTTTCAAGTAAACAGCTTCAAGTCGAGTCAAGTCCCAAGTCAATGGCATGAAAGTCAAAGTCAAGTCCGAGTCTTTGAGCATTTTTTCAAGTCAAGTCTCAAGTCTGATTTTAACGACTCGAGTCCAAGTCATGTGACTCTAGTCCCCACCTCTGCTAACTAGGAAAGGAGAGGTGAAGTTTATTTGTTGAGCACGTTTCAGCCACAAGGCAGTTCAGTTTTTTAGATCATAAACACATCATAAGTAACCGGTTATGAGATCTAGTCAAAGACCAGTCGAGAGGCCGATGATGAAGTTGCAGAGATCTTTGGCTCAGTTGGGAGAATCCGTCGTCATGACAGCTATTAGATGCATAAATCTCAAACATGGCATTTGTGTTTGGCGTTTGTGCAAATAAGCAGACACTTATTTGCAGAGTCATAAAGAGGAGACAGAAAACATGTGGAAGGAGGTCAGATGAAACCAAATCTGAAGTTTGTGGTTATGTTTGAGACACAATGGGGAAAACATTTAAGGGTTTGATGAAGATCCTTACAAAGTACTGCACACTGTTTATCACCTATAATCCAGTTTTACATTCTCTATCCTTTCAGCTGTCCTCTGCTGGGCTGTCCTATTTAACACCATGAAACCTCCTGGCTGCTCCAGCTCCTTCCTTCTCCTTCCTCCTTCTCCTGCTCATGTGTTTTTAGCCCTCCTTCCCCCCGCAGTAACAGGATCGCTGATTGTGACTCGGCCTGTGTGCCAGAGGAGAGAATGAAGCTCAGCTGATTCCCATGGGGCTGTGAAAGGGGCTGACACACACGCACGCACATGCACACACTGAGGTCTTTCACTATACGATGCTATAATAGAAAGTCACGTGTAGTCCGGCTCCCATGCTGTGTAATCACATACATCCTCTCCTCGTCCAAGGGGCCGCGGCTCCTTCCCGTTGCCATGGCATCCACGCCGGGCTGCGGTCCAGAGTCGGGGTGTGTGGCTTGGCCCCGACCGGATCCGTTCCTGGGACACTGGGCTCCCTCAGTGCCACGGACAGAGGCGGCATTATTCTGACAACGTGACTGAAGATGTGAGAGACGAGATCGTTGGTTGACATGCAGCCATCTGAACGAAGGACTGCCTGGAAGAGCAAAACATGCAACTGTTACTGCGCTGTTGCATGCTTCCAATCTGTGTAAAGGTTAACTTGACCCGGTGAAGGCCGTAGACTCAAAGAAGACGATCACACTGAAAACATGTAGGGTAGGGCCCAGCATTTATCAGTTATCATGAAAACTTCCTCGTCATGAAAAGACTTTTGATTTATTACTGTCAAGATGCGTTTCAGTTATTGAAGGTAAATAAAAAAAATACTTTTTAAAGTAAGTGGCATCTTGAAGAAGTCTGTTGCAAATGGGAATATTTTTTCAAATCTGTTTGTGGTGCCATACAGTTATCAAAAAAATTAGTAATAAGTAGTTTTTTTTTAAAACCATAATACGTATCAGTATCACAACAGTGCCATAAAATATTGCGACAACGTTCTTAGTCCATATTGCCACTCCTATTTATTCTAATTTTTAAAACTGTGAGCTGTGAGTTTGGTGTGGAAATGTGTGCAAATCCATCCAGCAGTAACCAGATGTGCAGTGCAATCATATTAATCTTGACATGCACTTCCTGTATGAAAACACAACTTTCTGTACCTGCTTAGTCCTGCATACTTGATTTTTGTCTCTTGCTCTCTGTAGCTTGGTTCTGCTCCACTCTTTTCACGCTCAACATGCCGAACACTGCAAAACATACTGCACTGCAAAAACACAATAACCAAGGATTTTTAGCTAATTTGTAGTACAAATATCTTCATGCACTTGAAATAAGACAAAGCTAGCAGTGAACTTTTATGCAAGATGAAGGAGCTTGTTTTAGTCAAGAACACCTGAATATTGATAAGAAAAAGAAAGTTTTCGTCCCCCTGATGGATTACTTTTAGCTTATAATGTTGAAAAAATATTTTACTATAAGTGAAAAAATCTGCCAGAGGATCAAAACAAACTTTCATATCTTGCAGAAAAATTCCTAGTAAGCTAATTTTGTTTTAATTTTAATTTCAAGTTGAGACAGAGATTTTCACTAGAAACTAGACAAAAATACTTTTTGTGTTTTTGACTAGTCAGGGAAAAACTTGCCTCACATGGAGGAAAATCAGCTGAGGTCTTGCTGTGGCAGGCCGTTTGTAAACTAAGTGTGATTCATCTGAATCTCTTCTGAACAACGCTTTGAAAGACACAGAGGAAAGCTGCAAGCTATAAAAAGAGCCTTCTGTCTCCTGTCTGTCCTCCCAGATGGCTGGCCTGCAGGTGGGCAGGAAGATCTACACCATCAACGAGGACCTGCTGTTCCTCCGGCCCTTCTCCGAGGTGGAGGCCATGATCAACCAGGCCTTCTGCATACGACGCTCTCTGCGGCTGCTGGTCGCCACCAAAGCCAAGGAGTGAGTGCCATGAATCAATCAGGTGAACGTGTTTAGCAGACACCAAGCACAAGCTGTCCTGACTCGTCCTTTTTCCTTGTCTAGGATTGTGAAGATCCCTGATAACCCAGAAAGCCTCTCCTTCATGCTGTCCGGGTCAGAACCGCCACACGTCCACGCTGTGAGGAAAGGTGAGACCAGCTGGAGGAGACTAAGAGATTCCAGACTGACCTGTTTCTGAGATGTTGGGGCAAAATGTCAGAGTGATGCAGATGCTGGTGGTGGGAATGAGAGAAAATGTAAAAAAAAATATATCAAGGCGTAGAAAAACTTTAGTGAGACCTTATGGGATTTATTTCAAAAGCTCTGAAGGTGCAGTCTTTATTTCCAACAAACAGTCATCCACATGTAGTCGGATATCTGGGAAAATGAATAGATTTTTAAACATACCAGCCTGTGGGTCTGGCATGTTTAAAACAACACTTGGGCGGATTTGTTCGGATTCATGTGGATAAAAACTTTTCTGAAACCAATCCAGAGTGTACAATATTACTTTTTTTCAAATGACATGGCAGAGATATTTCTTTTTATAAAGATTACCAAGCCTAGGACTTTGATCAAACACTCAGGATTCATACATGAATTTAGTTTCTTTTGTGATATCAGTGCCAGAAAATATAATAAATATGTTTATGTTGGCAAAATGACAAATAATTCAGAGAGACCATGGATGATAAGTGAGGTAACTGTTGTGTCTAAATATCTGTTACCCTCTGTTTTTAATTTTATGGGCACCTGTTGACCAGATGACTTTCTCTGCGTTTTAACTCTTCTGTCGTTGGTCTTTTATGTAATCACACGCACGTGCTTCATGAAACCACTTATCTTTCTAATCTCAACCCTCTTTACAGCTTCTTACCTACATATTTACACTCCTTAGAATGACTGAAAGTGGAATAAAGAGGGATTTACTGTATGACTTGAGCAGGGGTGAAAGTAGGGGGGTACGGTCGGGTACCGCTACCCCTAAAAGATTTAGCAGGGGTATGCAGTACCTGCAAGAGAGGGGAGCGGCTGTCTGCTGTAAAGAATCAATGGGTTCACTGTGCAGCCGTGACTGATTAGTTTTTCAAGAACAATCTAAAACACGACTTAATCAGTTAATGAATACCTTTTTTCTCATTTCATATTGTTTCTGAACTGTTCATGCTTTTCTAGAGCAGGGCTGCAACACGTCGATCGCAAAGGTTTTGAGTCTCAGCATGAGGTGACAAACTGAACGCAGCCAGGAGGCTGAGAGCAGCACGTCCTCAAAAACTTTGTAACTTTATTAAAGAACGTGTTCAAATTAATGACACAACAAAAATAATAATCTCAGTAATTATTGTTTCAACAAGGTGTTGCGCAATTCTGTGCGTTTCAGTTCCATTACCAAAATAACTAGCAGAGGAGAAGTTTAAAATGAACTAATCAACCACTGCTGTGTTCATGAAAGTGCTTATTAATAATTGCAAAATAAATATCAAGCCTGAAAAGTAATCTCTGCTTGGCTTGTGGAGCGCAGGCAGTTACCATGGCAGCGGGTGTGCTTAAATGACAGAGAGTAAAAAGGTGCGAGTGGTTTTGAGTTGATCACCTTTTCGGGTTGTATGTTTCATTAAGTATTTAACAAACAAATGGCTTCTACCGTGATAATTCTGTGAAATTAAATTAATTGTCTAATATTTTAAAAAAAAATAGTTTGGTGCTCTCTGGCATCTCGCTTTGAGCTCAGAGTCTGAGAGGCTTTTCCTCTATCAAACTTTTATTTATTTTTTTGCCTCTTATTTAGTGGAAATATTGATGTTGATGAGACTTAATGATAACCTTTTTGAGCGCTATTATATTACTGACGCTCAGAGGAAACCACTGCGCATGTGCTTGGAGCTCCGCCTGCGAGAAAAGGTGGAGGCGATGGGTGACAACAGACACTAAGTCACGTTATTGCTTGGATTTTACGGCGCCACCATAAGTCCCGGAACTTCACATTTTAACGGAAAAAAAGAGCAACGAGACTTGGATGTAACGAGTAACGAGACAGTTTTGTAGAAATGTAGTGAAGTAGAAAGTACAGATACTTACTGTAAAATGTAGTGGAGTAAAAGTAGAAAGTATCCATTATTAAATCTACTTAAGTAAAGTACAGATACACGAGAACTGTACTTAAGTACAGTAACGAAGTACTTGTACTTCGTTACTTCCCACCACAGTGACAAAGACTATTATTTATATGTAATTCTTTCATTAGTAAGATACATCCCAAATCTTCCATTTTTGTTTTGAACGTTTCATAAAGACACGATGTGAGGAAGAAGAAGGAGAATCTATAAAGAGAGACGGATTCACTGCAGCACGGATGAATCTCATATCGGATTTTGGACTCAATCTCAGCTGCTGAATCTCTGAAGCTAGAACTCGTCTGCTGAAAAACATCTATATATATCTATACAGGTCCTTCTCAAAAAATTAGCATATTGTGATAAAGTTCATTATTTTCCATAATGTAATGATAAAAATTAAACTGTCATATATTTTAGATTCATTGCACACCAACTGAAATATTTCAGGTCTTTTATTGTTTTAATACAGATGATTGGGGGAGATGAGGGGGGCAGAGACGCGGCGGCAGCGTGTCTGTTGGTCTGTGTTACCCAGAAAGCAGTTGGGCACAATATCGCAACACCGTAGGTGAAACAATGACTGGGGCCAGGCACGTGCAGAGGGAGGGGCTGGGGTTGCTTGAGCACCTGCCCTTTTTGCCCCAAAGTGCCCTTTTGGTCAATTTTTATTTTTATTTTATTTTTTTTTTTGTATTATTATTTTCTAAGCCCCCTTCTGACACATAACATGTACTAAAATTATTTTATTATTTTTTTGTACAACATAATAAGCCCTCTGGTCACCTTGTTACCTTTGACCTTTTGCCCGTGACACAGTTGCCTCTCTCACAGTGAGATAAAGCGGCTAACTGGAGCTCAACGTAGCGAACGTTCCAGATTACAAAACAGTTTTTGGTGAATTTTAAAAAAAACGTTTTTGGTGAATAAAGTGGAGTAGACTTGCTGCTTGTCAGATGACGGAAAACGTTAAAATATCATTTCTGCTTCAGCTCGGAGTCGCGGTTTAAGCAGAGAGGTAATGAAATACAACAGACACTGACAGGCCTCTGCGTCTGCCTTTCTCTGAAGAACTACTGAGCGGGAGGAGACAGCCAGGTGAGGAGAAACTGTTCTTATCTATCTATTCAGTATTTTTATCATACAGACATTAGGCTGTTGTTGTTGTGCTATTAGCTAGCTGCTAGCTAACAACTTTGTTAGCAAAGCTAGATAACTAAAAAGCTTCTTCCCTGTATCTTTAATGATATCAGTCATTCTTTAGTATTTATTATGCAATAGGGGCACATCGCCCATCCAAAACCGATCATCTCCATAATGGATATATGTCCGATCATCTAATTTCCTTTGCTGCATAATGTACATTTCATTTATTCCAGCATTAGGTAAATGTATCTAGAAGGAGAATAACACTTAAATAAAAGTCCAACAAGGTTATTCATTTAGAATTAAAAATAACTCACCCTGAATTACCATGATAGATATAATGAATGTAATAAAAGTGACATTAATGAAGGGGAAAAAACTCATCCAGACTTTAAGTTTAGGGTTCACACAGTATGAAGTTACATTTTTTCCCAATTATTCAATGGAGGAAAAAATTTACCTCAGTTAAGTAAAATAAAATTGTAATCAAAACTTTTGGAATTGATGATTTCTTTTTTTTTAAAAACAAATCGTTTTCTTTAAAAAACTTTTTTAAATTAAATAACTAATTTTTGTCTTGTGAACATAAAAAGTTATTTGCCAAACATAAACTTTTATTTGCACACATCAGAAATCTTTTGTTGTGATTTTAGGCCCCGCCCACAACGTCATGTGAGAATCACAAGCAAAACTTTGAGTCAAATAAAAACTTAGAATATTAAGAAAAGATTTCTGACATGCAAAATAAGTTTGTTTTGCAAAAAACATGCACTTCATCAGACGAATGTGATTTAAATGTTTAAAAAAGTTTTTTTAAGCAAAACTCAGTAGGTTTTCTCATGGTGACATGCATTAACAATTGATTTTTTTTTTCTGCAGTTCCACGTTAAAGTTTGATGCAGCTCTGCTTTCATCTTCATCTCCACTTCAGCAAACAGGCAGATCTTTTTATAGATTACAGTCACTAAAAGGTTGCTTTGTGCTGTTGTTTATATTTTTAATAGTGTAATTATGTAAAGACAAAATATGTCTGGTGGTCCAGCTCTAATTTACATATCTTGCTAAATTGCCGGTTTGAATATTGCAAAACTTTCCCATAACAAAATGCAGAAAGAAATTACTAATAAAATATCTTACATAGGCATAGTGTTATGCTCTATATGGAGATGTTTGTTAGCTTTGATTGTATATGTCACATTTTTGTAATTTATCATTGTTTATTAAACTCTGAAAGCTGAGAGGCTTTGTTAATATTCTGTCCTAGAATATGGTTAGATGGGCCCTTTTTTTGAGCACCTGCCCCTTTAGTGGTCTCTGCACGGGCCTGACCGGGGCAGCCTACTATATAAAGCAGTGGTCCCCAACCCCCGGTCCGTGGACCAATTGGTACCGGGCCACGCAAGAAATAGTGAAATATTTCCGTTTTATGTATTATTTGAGTCTGGAGGATCTTTTATTTTGAAAATCATTTAACCGGATTCTCTCGGTTACTTGCGCGCCAACATTGAGCCCACAAAGCAGCAAAATGAGTAAGAAACAGATCAGATGTCTTTGGAAAGTTTCTTTGCAAAGGGGAAAAGGCCCAGAGAAGAGACGGGAGAATGGATTTATCCCGGACCAGTAGGTGAGTCCAACATTACAAGCCCGCTCTGTGTAACATGTGGCGACCAGCTGCTAATGAGGCAATGAAGCTTCAAACTGCTTCACCACGTAGAGACCAAGCAGCCTGTGTATATAAGCAAGACTTCGGGTGTTATTGTCTCTCATAACTCCCAGATGGGACCGTCTCGTTGCAGAGAAACAAGCTCAGGGCTCCCGTTAGTCAGTATCGTGAGTTACAATTTTCACAAAAGTAAAATGTTCGTTTTTGTGCCACATCTGTATCTTATTTTGAAGGGATATTTAAACGTCACCATAGCGACCAGAGTTGGAGCGTTTGGGCAGTGGTCGAGAGGAGATGAGTAGAGCTTGTGAGTATTAAGTCTGGTCTAGACGGAAAGATTTAAGAATTGTCGGCCGATTCTCCAAACCTCTGTGACCACAGAGCTGATAAAACTCCAACAGGTTCGATCGGTTCTTGTCTCCAAGGCAGGAGCAACACGAACCGATTCCAGTCACCAACATCCCGATTCCAGAGGATAATCCAGTAAAACCCCCAACATAGCGGGAATTTAGAATAACCAAACACGGATGATGATGTAGAAGCAATAGTGATAGTTTGTGGAGTCATTTTAGGAGATATAAAATGTAACAAAAAGAAATGATGGTGGATAAAAGGCGACGGGAGCAGCCGCTCTATTTGCTGCACTATGATTTTGAGGTGAATATGTTTTTTCATAGTTAACATTTTTAACCGAATACACATAATAATGACCTTTAGATTTAATAATAAACATTTCCACATATCATCTCCGATACCCATCGGACCCAGTTGCTCGATATGTCAGCTGTTTGGGATTCCCCTCTGTTCTGACGTCACCGCGCTTTCTGATTGGCTACCTGTCACATTCAGCAGGTCATATTCTCGTTCCCAGTCAGGGAAAACCTGCGATAAAAACTTCAAGACAACCCAAATTGGGTATATTCAGGATTTAGCGGGAACACCAACATTCACCAACATTCTCTCTAAAGAGAATGCAACGTTGTGTTGATCCATTTGATGAGCCGACTGTTTATCTTGAGGAAATAAATGACGATGCAGAGTTAATTAGACTGTAACATGCGCAGTCCGCTGCGGCGTGGCTAGAATTAAAAACCGCTGGAAGTAACTCATCCAGGGGTTTTAACAAATGGAGCTGTCTTGGTGCCCATTACCCAGGAGAGCGGCGTTCTGGAGGAGCGCTGCAGACGTAACATCTGTCAGTTTCGGAGAAGCGAAACCACGCAAAAAAAGAAAAGAAAAAAAAAATCCTGGTAAAAGCGCACACCTGACCGTGCAGGGTAAAACACTCTCAGAGTTCAGTTGATCTGTTTGGATCAGATGGGGACCAGGAGGAAGTGCGTTCAGACCCCAGCGGGTGAAGTGATGGTAATTTAAGTGAAGTTGTAAAATATACTAAGGACACTTATTCCAGCTTGAGTGCATTACCACGTAGAACCAAACAATAACCCAAACATGTACTTACTTGATAAACAAGACATTTTCCATCCCCTTTACCTCTGCATCTAACTCAGATGTAACCCTTAATGTAACATGAATAATTATGGAACATAACATGCAAAAACCGTTATGCGTAGATAAACACAAGGCTATTCAAGATATCGTTCAGGCGTCTTCCGTGGTCGTGTTGAACGCCTCACCACCACAGGAGGATCTGGGAAAACAGGCGGTTGCAGCCCAGAGTCCAGAGCACTTTGTTCAGGTGTAATGCTTACATCACTTTGCTCTTGTGTTGGTGTTTCAGGGTCAGCGGTATCTAGTTCAGCTACAGCTTTGGAACGAAGCTGATCCCCATGTCTTCTGTGCACAGCGTTTGAGTAGCACTCTTTCACTTCATAAGAGACTGGACCAGTTTGTCTTACAACCCTTCCAGGTAACCTCTTGTGAACTCCACCCCCTGAGTTGCGAAGATACACAGCATCATCCACAGAAAAGGAACGGTCCACAGCTGTTAAGTCATGTTGAGCTTTTTGTCGATACTGTTTCCTGCGAACAGTCTCCTTGGTGTTAGGTTTGATGAAATCCAGTCTGGTACGCATATGTCTGCGCAAGAACAAGTCTGCTGGAGATTGACCCGTTGTACAATTTGGCGTAACACAGTACTGCAGCAAAAACAAGGAAAGTATGTCCTCAATGCTGCATGAGTGGTTTGCAAGCTTTTTCATGCCTACTTTGAACGTCTGCACATATCTCTCAGCCAAACCATTTGTGGCAGGATGAC
Source organism: Poecilia reticulata (assembly GCF_904066995.2). NCBI lineage: Eukaryota > Metazoa > Chordata > Actinopteri > Cyprinodontiformes > Poeciliidae > Poecilia > Poecilia reticulata. The sequence continues at coordinate 1,460,287 of NC_088836.1, forward strand.
CCGGTGCACTTGTTGTGTGTAAAATGCCATTCTGTGTCACAAACGTTTGGAACTCTGCAGAAGTGAAAGTGGTGGCATTGTCTGTGACTACTTGTTCAGGAAGTCCATATGAAGCAAACAGTCTCTTCAGCTTTGTCACTGTGGCTTGTGAGGTAATGTGTGGCATACAAAATACCTCCAACCACTTTGAATATGAATCGACTACAATCATGAACATGCTGTCAAGGAAAGGTCCAGCAAAGTCGATATGCAGTCTTTTCCAGGATTCACCTGGGAACTCCCAGGGATGCAGTGGAACATGCTGTGGCATCTTCTGTTCCAGCTGACATGTTTCACATGTTTTGCAGACCTGTTCCAGGTCATGATCCAGATTCGGCCACCAAACATATTTGCGAGCTAAGGCCTTGGATTTCACAATTCCTTGATGACCAGACTGAATCTCATTTAACACAGCCTTTCTCATTTTTGAGGGTATAATCACTCTGGTTCCCCACAAAACACAACCCATCTCTGTTGAAAGTTCATTCCTTTTGTTGTGATAAGCCTTTAAACTCTCATCTGTAACAGTTGGCCAGCCTTCCATGACATACTGGTAAACCCTTGACAAGTCCATGTCTGTACGTGTGGCCCTGGCGACCTGGATCGCATTTAGTGGAGCTCCTTGCAAATGCTCAGTTAGCAGTGAATGTACTGCTGCCGAACTCGATGCTGTTCCAGTGTCATTCGTTTCTGGCAGAGGACAACGAGAGAGCCCATCTGCATTGCTGTGTTCTGATTTCTTGAAAACAATGTGGTAATCATATGCTGACAATATGATTGCCCACCTTTGAATGCGTGCTGCAGCTAAGGTAGGTAGGTTCTTGTGTTCACCAAAGAGCGTCAGCAGGGGGCGATGGTCTGTTGCTAAGGTGAAATGCCTACCCCATAGGTACTGGTGAAACTTTTTTACTCCATAAATCAGTCCTAGAGCTTCTTTTTCTATTTGAGAGTACTTTTTTTCTGCTGGGGACAGCGTTCGGGAAGCGTATGCAATCGGTCTCTCCTCCCCCACTTGGCATTGTGTGCTGTATAACTGCACCAATGCCATATGCAGAAGCATCACATGCTAAAGTGAGCGGCAGGTTGGGGTCATAGTGCGCCAGGACCCGATCACTCGTCAGCAGACCTTTGCACCTGTTGAACGCTGCCTGCTCTGGTTCTGTCCATCTCCAAGTCACACTGTCTCTCAGTAACTTGTAAAGTGGAGCAAGGGCTGTGCTTTGCATTGGCACAAATCTCCCATAATAGTTAACAAGTCCCAGGAACGCTTGAAGTTCTTTCACATTAGTAGGATCAGGAGCATCCTGTATCGCCCTCACTTTTTCTTCTGAAGGGTGGACTCCATGTTCATCCAGGACGTGTCCCAGATACTCAATTCGTGGCTTGTTAAACTCACACTTGGAACGTTTCACTCGCAGGCCATTTTCCTGAAGGAGTCGCAGAACCTTTTCCAGGTTGCATAGATGTTCTGCTTTTGAGCATCCAGTGATGAGCAAGTCATCCAGGTAGACCACCACTGGTAACCCTTTCATTAAGTTTTCCATAATGCGCTAAAAAATAGATGGAGCTGTGCTGATTCCAAAAGGAAGCCTGTTGTAAACAAACAGTCCTTTATGAGTATTGATAGTTGTGTACTTCTTAGAATCCTCATTCAACAGTACTTGTTGATAGGCTGCTGCCAGATCTATCTTTGAGAAGTACTTTCCCCCAGTGAGTGTCGCCAGAAGCTCCTCCAAACGTGGAAGGGGGTATGTATCGGCTTCAAGGGCTTGGTTCACCGACACTTTGTAATCCCCACATAAACGGATGGAAGCGTCCCTCTTTAGCACCGGCACTATGGGTACTGCCCACTCGCTGTGTTTCACAGGTGTAATGATGTTACATTTTTCCAGTCTTTCAAGTTCTTTTCCCACCTTTTCCTTCATCGCGAACGGGAGAGGCCTGTGTTTACAAAATTTAGACGGCACCTCAGGTCTGACCACGATGGTAGCTTTAATGTCTTTCAATGTGCCGAACTCATCCTTGAATACATCACTGTAAGCATCCAAAAGCTCATTGAGTGATAGATGTTTTGACTCACCCATGTACTTAATCTGCTGCCAGTTAAGCCGGAGTTTTGTCAACCAGTTCCTTCCACACAATGAAGCACCATGTCCCCTAACAACCAACAGTGGCAAATCCATGACTTGGTCTTCATACTCCACTTTTGCTACAAACTGTCCCAAAACACTTATACATCCTCCATTGTAAGCTTTGACCTTCACTTTAGCCGGCTGCAAAGGCAGGTGAGAGAACTTCTTCAAGTATGTAGGATGTGAAATGACACTCTTTGCTGCTCCTGTGTCAATTTCCATTTCCAAATCAACATTGTCAACTGCAAATGTTGCTTTATATCGTTCATCATCCTCAGCATTAACAGTCAAAATGGCTAACTCCTCTTCAGGGTCTTCCTCAGCTGTCACATACTTTGTCTCTCTGCTGCTCTTATTTGGCACAATTTTTTCATGACTCTTTTTCACTTTAGCCTGACATGCTTTCCTAATATGTCCAATCTTTCCACAATTATTGCATTTAGTCTCTTTGAAATGACATTCATTTGCATTGTGGTTTTTTCCTTTGCATCTGTAGCACATACTTGTTTTTATTGGCCTCACCTTGTGAATGTTTGCCTCACTAGCCCATTCACCTTCGGCGCCTCTCAGCTCTCGAGTGTCTCTGTCTGCAGTCTCCATATTGAGAGCAATCTCAAAAGCTTTGGCGAAGGTCAGCCGGTCCTCCGAAAGCAATCTCCTCTGGCACGCTTCGTTTTTAATTCCACTTACAAACCGATCCCTCAGTGGAGAATCCAGCGACGCACCAAAATCACAGTTAGCTGCTTGTTGTTTAAGCTCTGCAACATACTGGGCAACAGTCTGACTCGCCTTTTGGTTGCACGGAAACGTTCAGCAACTAATAAAAACATGGTGGTGGCAGCATTATGCTGTGGGAGTGCCTTTCTTTAATGGGGCAATAATTGCAAATGGATGCCACAATTTTTATTTGCGAACTTGTTAAAAAATTATTTTACTTCCAGTTTACAAATACAGATAACTTTTTGTGTTTCACATAAAATGAAATATGTTGAGGTTTTTAGAAATAACTTTTCAAAATGTGAAAAAGTTAATCGGTTATGAATACTCTGGCAGAGATGACATTAAAACACTTTTTTTGTATGTCTGCTGTAACTCTGGCTGTGCCACAGTGCGTTTTACATTGTGGTTTTGCTTTGACCTCCTGCAGGCTGGGAAGCGGCCGCAGCAGGGCTTCAGCCTGGCCAGGTCATCCTGAAGGTCAACGGCAACAATGTGAACCGCAGCGATCACCAAGAGGTCCTGGAGCACTTCAGCGCACAGCTCACATACCAGGAACCCCCTCAGACAGTGAGGACACACACAACACCACTCTGTTCTTTACATGCACATGCTTTTTGGATTGTTTTTATTTTTGTTTTGCAGAAGTTGTACTTTCATTGAGAAGAACTAAATTCTGACCCAGCCTTTACTATTCCTAATTATTGTCATTGTGGTAATAAGAGAAAAACTTTTCTGAGCCAACTGGAGCATGTACATATTAAATATGAGGGGTTCAAGGACTGAACCTTAGGGTTCCCCCCATGTGACTTCTGAAGTTACCTGTTGACGCAAAAACGTTCAACCAGTTACAACCATCAGGTACAGAAGCAGGGAGTCCTGCCCAGCTCTGGAACTGTAAAAAGAAACGGCTTTTCTTTTTCCAGCAGAGTGAGGAATCTTCATCTGTTGCTCTTACTTTGGACAGCAGCGTAAACACAGCGACACAAACATTTCTCTATACAATTTTAGCCTAAGAGCAAAAGATCTGTTGTTTTTTTAAACTTCATCTGCTTAACAATCTCTTACATAAATTATCAGTGTAATTACATTTTTTTAGTTGAAGATGCCATCTTGCCTGTGTTCAAAAGGCATTGTAAGAACTTGTCTCTTCCATTGACTTTGCCAAGTGTTTGGTTTAGATTCCTGCGCTCTGACTCACCATTAAACTTTCTTAAACTCCACACCGCGTGGCTGCTATCACACACTCAAGCTGCTCTTCCCTGCCTGTTTTGACATTCTGGTTGCAGCACTTGGTGTCTCCAGGCGGTATTTCACAAGGCTGTAGACAGCACTGAGTGTCCTCCGTATGCTGTAAAATGCTGTTTTGTTTAGGTTTTTTTCTTGTCTTTTCTGACTATTCCCTTCTGCTTCAGCGTACCTAACAGGATCTGCCAAACAGCCTGATCTGGTCTGTTTGGATCAGCCAACAGCAGGATAAATGATTAGATGCTATCAAATACTTTTTTTCATTCAGTTCTGGCTCCTCAGTTGGAGTGAAAATGTCCCTAAAGGGCACAAAAACCAGAGTCTCTCCCTCCAATGTTGTGTAGTAGGCGTCACTCTATATGGATCAGTTGAAAAATGTCTTCAGTATAATTTTTTTTAATCCAGTCTTTTAAATAAAGAAAAATCGGCATTATTCTTCTTGCATCCCATTGCATCACCGTTGGTAATTTGCTCCAGTTTCCATGGAGTGGATTGATTTTAACGTCTGGACTCAGACAAATTCCATTCTCCCAAGACAGCTTTAATCTTTTAAAATCTATTTTTCATCCTAGTGTCAGTGGGCTTATCGTGCCTTTGAGGATGTAGAGGAGCTCCAGAGACCAAGCAGTGCTGGTGAGAAGGAGGAGAGTCCATTCAGGCCTTACCGGATGGACAACGGCTCCAATCATGAGGAGGGTACCACCACTAATGGAACAGGTGAAACACCTCCACCTTTATCCTAAAGGATGCAGCTAGCTTAGTTTAATTATAAACACCAACTGCAACCAACTAGACAACATATGCAAATCTGTTGTCTAGTGGTGGGACTTGAATAAAATTTTTAATGGAGTTAATTCTGGTGTCTGTAATTAAATAATTGGGTAAAACTTTAGTTTACGGGGTGTGAATAAGACTGACATGACACTGTCATAAACATGACGTAACACCTGTCATGAACATGAGTAACTCTTCATGAATATTTATGACTGTTTTCAATAAAGTGTCATTCAGTAAATCATGACACCTTTAATACAAAGTTGACATTATTAAAAATTTTCTTTGACAACTTGACATTAACCTAGAATCATGTCATAAATATGTCATAATAGTAGTCATAATGATTTAATTATTACACTATCAAAAGCTTTAACAAAACAGCGATTAAAATTCCCACTACCTGAAATAAAGCAAAACCAACAATAAAGATTTTATTAAGCTTTATTACACTGTCAAATGATTTATTAACAATTAATAACAATTTCTTTTACATCAAGTGGAACAAGTTGCACCAGTTATGAAGATGTCATTAAATGTTATTACAGTGTCATTAAGTAAAGTGAAACAAGTAACAACAGTTATGACAATGTCATTAAGTGTAATTAATACCTCAAGTAAAGTGAAACAAGTAGCAACAATTATAAAGATGTAATTTAGTGTTATTACAGTGTCAAATGCTATGCTAATAGAGTCATTAATATTAAGTCTTACCTCAAGTGAAGTGAAACACACTGGACTACCCAGGTGAAAAAAAAGTATACTTTAGTATACTGAATTTTAACATACTTTAGTATACTTTTATCGACGTACTTAAACAGTACTATTTTGGAACAACTAATTTTGTGCTTAGTATGCTTTAGTAGTATTTACATAGTATTTAAATAATATTAAATTACAACTAATAGTATATTTTAGTTTACTATACGTACTTTTTTGGAACAACTTCAAGTGTACTTAAAGTATACTTTTTAAATATCATATTTCAGAGCTTTATTATTATATTTTGAGTGTAATAATTCTAAGAATTATATTAAAAATATATATTTAATATACTTCAAATATATTTTAAATATACTATTAATATATTAGTAATGCATTTAAATTACACTTAATTTTTGGATTTGATTTCCTGCTATTGACAATAAACTACAATTTTAATTACTCGTGAAAGTCTTTATTCCTACGTACCTATTTTGTACATTACATGCATAACTACACTACAGCACTTACATTGTTTTAGACTAAAATTACATGGAAAGATTAATTACACAAGATGTTCAAGGTAATTCAAATATTTTGCTTTATTACCGACATTTTAAAATTGTCCATTTTTACTCAACTTTATGAATTTACATAAATTATCAGTTTACACATAAAAAATGAACACAATGAACATAAAAATTTAAGTGTGACAATAAAACATGAAAGTGAGGATCGACAGAACATTCCCGTTCACTGCACCTTACAGGAACCTACAAAAAAAAAACAATAGAGCAATTAAACAGAGAAAGTGTTTGTATTTAAAGAGAACAGAAAAATGGCAAATAAAAAAATAATACTTACAATTTTAAGACATTGTGGACTCGCCATGTATGTGACATCATAAGAACTGATGATGATTGGGACCAGATGCCTGGGGTGGAAAAACATTTCTGGATGTTTTCTTTGCCTGTTTATGTTAGAAGTAGAAAGAAATAGTCAGCAATGTCATAGAGTCAGTTGATGTTGGCATTAACTATGAAGCTGTTCTAAGTGTGGATTTAAGGAGACAAACTACCTTAAAATCTTTCCATCCATGATCTGAACACACTGATCCTTGCAGGGTGGTGAGGGGGGCTGGTGGTGCCCATCTCCAGCAGCCATCAGATGAGAGGCAGGGTTCACCCTGGACAGGTCACCAGTCCATCACAGGGCCCTGAAAGCCAACAATAAATAAAAAAATGAAAGATAAATGTTAGATTAACAAGAAGAGAAAAATTATTTCCAGTTACCTTTAAATCAAATCATGTTAATTAAGCACTTAGTGTTGGTAACACAGCAGTTTTTGTTGTTGAAAATGTAGCTAGCTCCTCATTGAAAAAACAAACTTACATCATGAAGACGATGTGGAGGTTCATCCTCAGAGCTGGTTGGTGATCTGGTGGAGTCAGAGCTTCTTCTGAGACAGAAAGTCTTTAGGTTTCCTAACACCTGATTTCTGTGGCTTCCTCTTTCATCTTCATTTGCTTAGACTGCAAACATATGTTGAAGATAAAAACATTGATGAACGAGTTAGAACAACAACCTCACAATATCAAAGTCTCTTTGTCTTATGGAGCTTAATTAAAACCAGGTTAGTTTATGAATTAAAGTATAAGTTGCAACAAACAACCTCCATGCAGTTACAACGTGAAGCTGAATGATTGCTATAGTAATAATCATACAAGTCACAATAAAATTGATAAAATAATTATTTAAGAAACCAACGTAAGTTATATATCTTTACTGCACTGTTTATAATTAAATGAAGATAATTGATAAGAAAACTTACCACCAGCTAGCAACCCCTATCAGCCTTCGTCCCTCCGGGCTCCTTTTGTGACACACATTTCATCTCCATCAATTGTTGTCCAGTTGTGTTGTCGTCTAACTCGGACTATGACGTCACCAGCTTGAATTTACCAAAATTACTAACTATTGTCAAGGCCCTCTCTGCTTTTAAGGCAATATTATGCGTGTAAAAATGGCGAATTTGAACAGCGTCTGTTATCTTCCCTGCGTTGAAGTTTTTTTGTCTCTTTGTGGCGTTTTTTAAATAAATGAAAGTGTGCAACACCGCCACCATCTGGTCTGGAGTATGAACTGGAGCTAATGCCGTTGATTATAAGGTTTTACATCACACATCTGAAAACTGATTGGGTACTTTCCTAAAAATTACATCATGATTATCCTTTTTTTATTGTATGCAATTTTAATAAAGAGTAAAATATTATTAAGGCACTAAAAAATTCATACACATTAAATCATATTTTGTTCACTTAAAGTATACTTTTATTTAATATATTAAAAGTGTATTTTGGTACAATTATGTTTAAGTGTGTTTAAAGTACTAATTTCAAAATTGGTACAAGTGTATTTTTAATATACTTCAGATATACTTATAGGTAGTACACTTAATATTTAGTATACTTAAAGTGTACTTTCACAAATTTAAGTATGTTTGAAGTATACTAAAGTATACTTTTTTTCACCTGGGTACTTCTAACTATCATCATAGCTGTAGAACAAACCCTTTGTACATTGGAATAAAACAAAAGATAACTTGTTCTTCAAACAGAGGGCTTAACGTCTGGTCAGTATGTTGTTAATCTGAAATACTGATTGAAAAACTAAAGCAGAATTACTTTTTCTTTAACTTGAGAAAATAGGTTCTTTCAACAGTAACATTTTATGCTTTGATTGTGTCAGCCATCTCCTTCATTATAGCCTTCCTGTAATGCTCTGAAAACAGGAGATCTTCTTCTTGTCTTCATTTCCAGGAAGCAGCTCTTTGAAGGTGTCCAGAAATGCTCAGAAATTACAGCTGTTCTTGCTAATAGTTAATCATGGTGAAAGCCTTTTCATGAATTCACACGTGGTGAATCTCTCCTGGACATTCTCATAGTCAGTGATGACTCAATTCATTGTGGTCACTTAAAAAAAGAAGAAATACTAACAACAATGTTATCATAATTCAGCATTTATTTAAATACCATTCTAAAAATGTCCCTTGCTGCTCACTGTCAGAATGGTAGACTGGCAGACAAATGTCTAGTTAACATGACTGGCTGTTATAAAGTGTAATACAATTATTTCTTAACACAAGTAGCATAATAACTAAAGCTGAAAAAAATTATTCTGATCAAATATTTGTCTGGCAGAAGTTCAGACAGACTGCCACTGTTGTTATTCAGATTGCATAATTTAATGTATAGTTTTAGGCACATGAGTGTATCTTTTCCCTTAATGAGTATTCTAAATTATTTCCAACCAGATACTCTGGCTTATTAATGTTTGCAAGACGTTTATTAATAAATAAATAGAATTAACACCAGTTTTTAGTTGTCTAAAACGTAACTTATTAACTCAACTGGTGAATGTTGATTCCTGCTCCCCCTTCCGCACTCACCTGGCTGTCCCACTCCACTTCACCTGGAGAAAATAGTAACACAAAAATGACTTACCTAATTTTCTTGGGGAATATTTCATCTGCTTCTTTCTCTTTGGTCAAACAGGAACTTCTTTCTCTGGTGGCTGGTCCTCATTATCATCCTCCACACTCGTAGCATGTCTTCATTAGCCAACTTTGTCCCCCCACCATGTGCCCTTAGGCTAACATGGGTTTTCATGTGGCTAAAGTTGCCAAAGCAAAGAACACTAGCACTGTGTCACATCTGCCAAGTTGCTAAATAATGCACATAAAGGATAACTTTGACTAACATATTAGCTTTTAATTTGCTAGATTAAAATTGGAGGGGGAAAAACCTATTTGCCTGTCTTTAAAATATGTTTATTATTAAGGGCTAAAGTTACAGTAATGGAGTTTACAGCAAGGTGGGATTGGCTTGAATTGCTCATAGCTAACATTAAATAAAGAGGACATAGTCAATGTTATTTTCTCAAAGAAAATGTAAAGTTAATAAGACACATATCCAGGGGTGAAAGTAGTTTTAAATTCTTGGGGGGTACTATGACAAAAAAAACAACAACAAAAAACACACACAAACATACATATTGCTTCTTTGTGTGCGTTGGAGTTTCTGTGCTGATTAATTTTTTTGCAAAGCAATAAAAGCTGGGTAACTCTTGAATTGCTACAAAATAAAGCTATATTTCCTCCCTCAGGCACTGGCTGCAATGTTGACACCTTGAGATGCCATGAGACCTAAATTCTTAACATCATGGCATGGAGTGCATCCCAGTTTTTCATGTCTGGCATATAACCATTCATTTTAGCTTTTAAACTGGTTCTATTGATCCTGTGTCCAGACAGAGGGATAATCAGTAGCCCAGCATCATGACCTGTTTGTTCTGAAGATCCTCCAGCTTCCACTTCTCTTCCTAACATGGTGCCTCCTCACCCTGACTCTCATACTGATAAGAGGAACCACAGAGCTCTGTTAGGTTAAAGCTCATCTTCTGAAGTTGGGATATTTTTCTTCCAACAGGTTCCAGAGGAATCACCTCAAACCAGATGTTGGACTGGATTTGTCATTGGTGAATGTTAGAGCCTCATTTTCAACAGTGGAGCTATAAAGGTTGAAAAAGGTTATTATTTTGGAGAAAATCTCATCAACATCAATATTTTCACTAAATAAGAGGCAAAAAACACAATTGCAAAATTGTTTAATAAAGGAAAAGCCTCTCAGACTCTGAACCCGACAGCACCAAACAATTTTTTTATATTAGACAATTTAATTTTACATAATTATTGCGGTAGAAGCCATTTGTTTGTTAAATACTTAATGAAAAATATATACCCTGTTTGATATTTGTGAATGACGTATAGTCACAAAGAACGAGGTAATTAGTCCAAGTTTGTCGTTTATTGAACGTTCAATAAACGCCCCCTCTGGTGCTGCGCCCCTATGCGTTGCATACCCTGCATACCCACTTTTTGCGCCACTGCCCTGCCGTACCCCCTTACTTTCACCCCTGCGCATACCTCATATGTACTAGGTGTCAAACTTTGGCTTCTTTTTAAACAGGAGGTCTGGCCGTTATAACTTGTGTTAGGTTTGCCCCACCATAGACGTGAATACGTAGACCCCTCATGGAGCGCTGAGTTGTACGTAACAGCGTCGCCATCTTCTATGTGGCAGCAGGGCGGTCGGAGCTCCTCAAGTCCTGTGCTGTGTGGACTTATTTCAACCGTTTTACAAAACAAACTGGATTCATTGGTTCATTGATTCATTACCTTTCACAGGTAAGGATGAAAGATCAGAATTACTTGACTTTGCAGCCAGAAATTTGCTTCTAAACAACCGAGAAATATTTCCTATGTAGTTAAATTGGCCCGAAGTAACCGCTGATTGTTAGCGTAGCAGCTAATGTTTTCATACTGTTTTCTAATGAGAGAGAGCTGATGAGAAACCGCTGTTAGAGGAGAAGTTCATTAAAAACCAGAGGATTTAGTGAGTAAAGATCAGTCAGGATCAGAGCTGGAGCTGCTGGTCTTCAGTCTGTTTCCAGCTCAGCTTCACCATGTCGGTATTTAGCTATAAAGATGCTACGAGTCAGAGCCCAACATGCTGAAAATGTCTTTTTCTGAATGTGAAGGAAACATATATATATTTTCTATTACACTTTTGGATACTTTCTCTTTTATCCTTGGCTTTAGCCTAGCGGTTCTCAACGTGGGCGGTACCGCCCCCCAGGGGGCGTTCAGAGGACGGCAGGGGGCGCTGGCGGACATCCTTACAAAAGGGGGGCGCTGGGATGCCTTTGGGGGGCGTTTGGTCGAAGGTAAACTTTGCACCTTAAATGCACAACAATACCAGTTTAGACTTTGAGCAACGTGGTAAAACTGTATTGTGTAACATTAAACCATGCTTGGCTGCAACTGTATCGATGGCAGCTCTTCTTCTATTCAGTGTTTGTTAGCTTCTGTTAGCTTCTTGGCGCAGCTCCGTTCTCCTGCTACTGGTAGCTAAAATCACGATACCCTCACTGTGTATCCCTCTGAAAAATGAACCCATTTAAATAAAGAAATCAAGAAATCCCTCCATGGGTGATTCCACGATAGAGAGCGTTCATTTTATAGCGTTAACACGGAGCTGTAAGTGGTCCGGTATGAAACGGGGGTGATAGAACAACACAGCACTTTAAAATTTCAATAATCAGAATGCAGAAATTGTTTCCGTTGTTTTAAAAGGTTTATGTCAGTCTGCCTTTTCCCCATCGATACGCTTCCTGACCGCCCTGCACCTTACGGGGTAAAAAGAAAAAGAAAAAAAGACGCGCATATTGCGCAAAATTCTGAAACAGGAGAAGCGGGATATAAACAGAACAGTGAAAAAATCAACACATGATGTGAAACATGACGATTAGGCGGCGCAGCAGGTGATGAGCGAAAATTACTGATGGTCAATAAACGATCAAATAAATGTAGCAGCAGGAAAGAAACTAAAGTGGACATAACAATAAACCAAGAGAGGATAATACTAATAAAAGGAAACTAAATGGAAATGAATGAAGAACAAAATGCAAGAATAAACTAAGAAACTAAAGTAAATACAGAGGAATAAACTGGTATGGCAAGACCTTTCGAGCAATAATTAATACAGAGACTGTATGGCAAAAATAAACAGACACTATTTCCAGATTAAAGGTAAAATAATATTGTTGAAGTGCCATGGGTTTGTTGAGACCACATCTAGTACTGAGAATAAATATATCTTACAGACCATAATAGTAAATAACTGATCACTTATTTCTGTTTTTAATTAGATTTGATATATTTATTTTTATTCCTTCAATATTATTTTTCATGTCAGTGTTAATGTCATGAGGCTGATGACTCCATGACACTTTCAGTTTGACTCATTAGGATTTGATTAAGAACCAGATTTGTTCTTTGTAATTTCTGTCCAGTAAAACTATTAATCTATAATCAATAGACAGATCTATATAAATATATAATCCATGTTTCTGTCTCATATTTGTATGGCATAAAAAGGACATGAAACCTTTGTTTTTCCACTGAAAGCTCTGGTTTGAACAATAAATTCCATGTGGGTGAAGTTTTATGGATGATACTCTGATGTCCCATTCTCCTGAAGGCAGCACAGAGCTGCACCACCAGAAACAAACACTGAAGAGAAGAAGAGTTATGATTAATGTAGTTACAGTTCTATCCATGTTTTAATGTTGCAGAGCTCAGTCGTTTTGCAAATAGTTCAAAGTTTAAACTGGCATGTTGAACATCTTTAATCTGGTCATTTTGTGGAATATTTAACTAGAAAATGGCACAAAATAAGAATATTGTTTCCACTCTGATTGGCTGCTGTTAGACCTACCAATTTTAACTTGAATGTTCATTGCATTTTTCGTAGACACCTGTGAAAATAATTTCTGTTCCCATGACTTTTTTGTTCTCTGGGAAATTATCTTGATGATAAATACAGAAACAAGCATAAAAATCAAAACATCTACAATAGTGATAGTAATATTAATGATAAAATAATGGTCAGTGCAAAGTAGCTTGCAAATTCTTTGGTGGGGGGCGGTGAGGGACCTGAATAAGGGCTAGGGGGGCGCTGGCCCAAAAAAGGTTGAGAAACACTGCTTTAGCCTGTGAACCAGGACGTCTCAGAAGTCATTGAGTTCTCCCAGTGTGACCAGCAGACTGAAGCCTGTGACCAGTGTTCCCAGTATAATAGATAAATGTTTTATTCTTTCACTTTTTGTGTATTTTTAAATATCTCAATCTTAAGTATTAGTGTATTAATACAGCTTATGTGATGAAATAAAAATAATTTATTCTGTTAGAATAAATAATAAAGATAATAAAGAATAAACATATTTTCACTCTTTGCTGTCAATAGCAGAGTTGACATACGGTAATAAATATTTTTTCTCTGGAAAAAAGTAAAAAAAATATGTAGTTTAATGTCTGACAATGACTGATTTATGAATCAAAAGTCATTTCTCAATATTGTATAAAAAATAAATGTAAGAAAATTATTTGTTTCTTGTCTTGAAACATTAAATGTACATTAAATTATGAAATTCTGTAAATATATTCTTTAATAAAACACTGTAAAAGTGTGTCTGTTCATCAATGTCAATATAAAATTTATCAGAATCATTTCTATCAAACAAAAACATTGTGCTCTTTATTCATAAATGCCCCAAATCAATTAAATCACATCAAAATTTAGAAACTCTGTCTTTAGTCATTTCTTTGATTGCCAAATATATTAATGTGTGTGAGAAAATGTGTCAATGACAGGTATTAACTTAAAATACTTAGTAGAACGGCACTTTCTGAAGTTTGGTCCATTTACCTGTATTACCTTATAGGCCACATTCAATATGGCGGACGCTGTTACATATTGCAGCAACGGGCCGACCCGCTTTATGAGGCGTCATAAAGCGGGTCTATGGGCCCCACAATATGGAAGACTTCTTCTTCACTAACACACTGCATGCCTGTTCGTGCACTGCTGCCTTTCATCGGTGGAGATGGTGAAACGGCCTTAAATAACGTTTCAAATGTTAAGTTCATAAATGCTTTGTAGACATCTTGCTGTAAAACTTTAGCATCATTTAAATTAAGAAATTTAAGACTAAACAAAATGGCAAATCAATATAATATTACCACATAAAACTAATTTTTAAAGTTTAATCTCAGTAATACTTTTATAACAAATGTATATTATAACTTGACATTCTTGGTTAATGTCAAGTTGTCATAACAGACATTTTGAATAATGTCTACTTTGTATTAAAGTTGTCATGATTTACAGAATAACACTTTATGAAAACAGTCATAAATATTCATATAGACTTACTGATGTTCATGACAGGTGTTATGTCATGTTTATGACAGTGTCATGTCAGTCTTATTCACACCCCTTCAAGTAAAGTGTTACTAATAATCTCATTTTGATCAAATGCTATTAATAAAATAAGCACCATTCTCAATTCAAAAAACCCTTTTGCTGCTTTATTAAGGAAGAAAGAGACATACTGTAGGAGCTCAACAAAGGTATTTATTGTTTTTAATATGTTATTTAACATATTAAAGAGGAGGGTCCGTCGGATAGTCAAACCTCGGATTCAGGAAGAGCAGTGTGGTTTTCGTCCTGGTCGTGGAACACTGGACCAGCTCTACACCCTCAGCAGGGTCCTGGAGGGTTCATGGGAGTTCGCCCAACCAGTCTACATGTGTTTTGTGGACTTGGAGAAGGCGTTCGACCGTGTCCCTCGGGAGGCCCTTTGGGGGGTTCTCCGGGAGTATGGGGTACCGGGCCCTTTGATAGGGGCTGTCAGGTCCCTGTATGACCGGTGTCAGAGTCTGGTCCGCATTGCCGGCAGTAAGTCGGGCTCGTTTCCAGTGAGAGTTGGACTCCGCCAAGGCTGCCCTTTGTCACCGATTCTGTTCATTACTTTTATGGACAGAATTTCTAGGCGCAGCCGAGGTGTTGAGGGGATCCGTTTTGGTGGCCTTAGGATCACATCTCTGCTTCTTGCGGATGATGTGGTCCTGTTGGCTTCATCGGAACGTGATCTGCAGCTCTCACTGGAGCGGTTCGCGGCAGAGTGTGAAGTATAATTGAATTTTTTTATGTTAGATAATTTTTAAACAGGGTGTCTCTGAATGTGCAAAGTTAACTGGTGTAACATCGATCCTCAGACCACAGGCTCTGCAGACTTTCTCTGTCCGCTGATCTGCCCCTGGTCAGCCTGACGGTGGATAATGTCCACTTGGAGCACGGAGTGGTTTACGAATACGTGAGCACTGCTGGAATCAAGAGCCATGTCCTGGAGAAGGTGGTCGAGCCCAAAGGCTGCTTCAGCCTGACCGCTAAGGTAGCTAACAGAACATTATTTCAGGCTTATGTTTCTCTCCATCTATCAGTATACAATTTATGTTCTCTGCATTTTATTTAAATACATTTAGGAGCCATTAATTTTTCTTCGACTTTACAATTAGGCACCACTTTGTGTTGGTGACTCACATAAAATCCAGTTCATATAGATTGAGGGTTTGGTCCTAACAGAATGTGAAACGATATAGATACTTTTTCCATCGTTTTCTCTGTCGTGTTTGCCGTTTTACTAAATGATGTTACAAACGAAACCAAAAGAGTTTCCTGTTTGATATTTGTGCTGCCATTTTATTGGTTCTATTGATTCAATTTTCTTGTGAAAAATTTGCTTTGGATCAGATTGGAACTGATGGCATCAAATATTCTAAACTTTCATTTGTTACCCTTCCGTGTCCTGTGGTTTTTATCTCCGTAGATCCTTGAGGCGTTTTCTGGTGATGACAGCCTCTTCGTACGCAACTGCAGCCAGCTCATCTCCCAGAGCGACCGAGTCGTTACCATGCCACAGTACGAGTTCAGACAAATCTGTGACACCAAGCTGGAGAGCGTCAAACATCGTATCATCAGTTATCAGGAGGTACCGAGTCATGCTTTTATTAGGTTGGGAAGATGTATTTAAAACCTGGAACATCCCTGAAGCCAGGGCCGTGCAGAGACCACTAAAGGGGCAGGTGCTCAAAAAAAAAGGGCACATCTAACCGCATTCTAGGACAGAATATTAACAAAGCCACTCAGCTTTCAGAGTTTAATAAACAATGATAAATTACAAAATTGTGAGATATACAATCAAAGCTAACAAACATCTCCATATAGAGCATAACACTATGCCTATGTAAGATATTTTATTAGTAATTTCTTTCTGCATTTTGTTATGGGAAAGTTTTGCAATATTCAAACCGGCAATTTAGCAAGATATGTAAATCAGAGCTGGACCACCAGACATATTTTGTCTTTACATAATTACACTATTAAAAATATAAACAACAGCACAAAGCAACCTTTTAGTGACTGTAATCTATAAAAGATCTGCCTGTTTGCTGCAGTGGAGATGAAGATGGTCCATTCAGGAAAGCAGAGCTGCATCAAACTTTAACGTGGAACTGAAAAAAATAAATAAATAAATATTGAATTGTTAATGTCACCATGAGAAAAGCTACTGAGTTTTGCTTAAAAAAACTTTTTTAAAAATTAAAATCACACATTTTTGTCTCATGAAGTGAAAAAGGAGCAAAAGGGGCAGGTGCTCAAGCACCCCTAGCCCCCCCTGCCTCTGCACGTGCCTGCCTGAACATGTCAAAAATATAAATAAAATCCACTATGAGTTATTTTTGCTACTTCCAAATGATCTGCTGCACTTCTAATACACACAGGCTGTCCATCAACACATGTATCTAATATTTTAAACCAGAGACAGCACAATGGCTCCTACAGTCGCATAAATGTTGCTTCTGGATCAATTAACACTTTACCCAATTACCAGATTGACTCACCTCCTGCTGCTGTTTTCATGTTTTCTTTCATTGTTTGCTGCAGTTTGCTAAGGAGCTGAGGAACAAGGTGTGGCCATCCTTCAGGCAGGCTGGCGTTCGCCCTCACCCGCTGGGCTGCATGGATTTTGTTCCCACAAACTGCCATGTCAACCTGATGCAGGTGTCGTACCCCAAAAGCACCACGTCTGCAGGCAGGACTTTCAGCATCCGCTTTGGTCGCAAAAACTCCCTTTATGGCATGGACCCAGACCAAGGTACTGCTAACACACACACATTGACTTAAAAAGTCTGAAATATACTCACATCCATGTATATAAAAAAGCCCTTGAAATATCTTAAATTCATTTAAAAATGTAAGCTGACCGTAAATACGTTAATCTCAGGTCTTAGAATTTGATGTGACACGACTATTTAATCTTGTATTTTCTATATCTTTCTTTTCTTATGGGACTTTTCTGTTGGAGTCTGTTTTCTATTGGACTCACTTGCAGACATCTATGTTGCGTTCTGACTTGAGGCAGTTGGGACTACTGATAGCTATCTGCTAATACAGCAGGTAGTTGCTAGCTACAGAGCTATATCTCTGGCTATCTAGCAAAGAGATATAGCTCGTTAATCTGACAAAACGTTATCCTTAGTACAACCACACTAGCTTTTCAAAACAAAAGCTAGCTACCTTTGTTTGCATCTATCTTGGGTAAGGGCAAATCTATCATCAATTGGCTGCCTGGTGTTCATCTTCCTCTTCAAACGTTAATTAATGTCTTTAACTAAAGCATTAATGTGACCATATCTATAGTGAATTTCATATTTCTTCCTGAATAGTTTTTATATTTAGCTTTTTTCTATCTATTTGATTTCCTTTTGTACATTTCCGTCCTAAATTTCATTCATACTGGTATTAAAAAGTCTTCAATTTGAGTTGGTGAAACCTGCAGAAACCCTGACAGACATTAAATAAAAAAGAAGATTTTTAACCGTAGTACAACCATGATGGAGTTCAACTCCAGGGTTAGTTTTCATTTTTACCTCTTACCATCTGCGTCTCTTTAATTCCTGGGTTATGGAGAAGCGAACATCAACTACAGCTTCTCACTGTAACACAGTACAACCGCAAGAAGGATTCTCATTACAAATTAGATGAGTGGTTTGCTATTAGATCTCCATTAGCCTTCTACTATTCCCAGAGTATGAACATTACAAAAGAATGAATGATGTCAGCAAAGAAAGTTTAGGATGTTTGAAGTTCTCTCATTGCTGGAAAGGCAAAAATGAGAGGAAGGACAAAATCTGGTACCTAACTATAAAAATAACGAGGATCTTAGAAATCCTGCATGTCTGGAAGTAAAGCATCTGTCTTCAGCTAGCTACACTGATCAGCTTTGTCACGACAGAACTTGTTATTAATTAGGAGTTTTTGAGTTGAGCTGCTGAGCTATGTCTGCTCTCAGCAAGATGAAAATTCAACACAGCTGTCTAGACAGCAGACTGTGCAGCAGCACTGGCTTTTTAGAGAATGGCTTGTCTTCATTTCTCTTTCAAGCCCCAGCTGCGAGGCAGATATCTGCCCAGCAGTCGTCATCGTCAGATGATCTGCTTTCCGATGCAGAACGATGGTCCTTAGTTTTGCAGTGTTTTTTGAAAGTATTTCCATTTTACATTAAAACCTCAAACTTTAATGTATTTTGTTGGAGTTTTAATCTCAGCCAATAAGTAAATAAGCCAACTGTGTCTAATTTCATCTCAGCATAAATGCAGCTGTTCTCTGTTTGTTGGAGAACATTAACCCTTGTGTGTGCGAGGACTGAGGCAAACGTAGAGGACTGTGGCAAATGATGCAGGTTTTATGTGTGTGGGGTCAGTTGGACCCCATTTTGACATACTTTACACAGGTTTAAGTTATGAAACAATATCCTTTGACCTTTGACACTCATCAACCCATCATCCACTAGTGGAAACAGTTTGCTATGAATGCAAACCTAACCAAACATAGCCATTAAGCAAAAAATCAATTAATAAATTAATGAACATGCTCAATAATTTTCATTTCCATGATTATTTGTTTTTCTCTTTTCACTCATTCTACCAGAAACTAGTTGATTAAAGTCTTCAGTTTGGTGTTTTTGTCTCAAGTAGGCTGTTTTTTAAGGACAGTTTTGTCTACAGAGACTTCATAATTTGTTTTATTTGTTGCTTTATTTATTTTGGATATTTAAAATGTTTTCCAGTTACCATGCTAAATGTTCATTAGAAATGAAAGTTTATTAATTTCTGAAGGAGTGTATTTGCATTATTATGCCATTACCATTATATTACTGAACAATGGTCTCAAAACAACAATATATTCCTTTATCACAAAGCACATTCAGATGTTAGAAAGACTAAAATTTGACTAAATCTAAATCTAATTAATTAAATCAACTAAATCTAATCAAGAATCTGTGGCAAGACTTCAAAATTAATAATTTATTATAGAGCTGGCCTGAGCTTTCACTATTTTTCCAAGAATAATGGGTGAATATTTCAGTCACTTCATGTGTGAAGACTTACCAAAAGATTTAATGCTATAATTAAAACTAAATATTGATGCGGTATAGATAAAAAATATTTTCCAGATTTTGGTTAAAGAAAATATGCTACATTTCCTTTGCAGATATGCACTGCTTTGTTTTGGTTATTGAGGCTTGTGTTTATAATGCAACAACATCCAAAAAAAGTTCAAGTACCAAGAAGTCTGTTGTTCTTTGGGAAAATAAAACATTATATGCAAATTAATATATTTGCAGGAGAAAAACATCCATTTCTTCAACATTTTAAACAAACTAACCCCACACGATAAAAGACAGATTGTTTTTTGTTAAACCCTCTTAAGGTTTGTTACACGAATCGACTCCGTCTGCAGTCCTTACATTTTTCAGCTCGCTGCTTCGTTTGACATTTAGCACAAGTAAACAGTTTTGCATCCTGCTATTTTTCCTGCATAACAGTTGTGCTTTGTAAGTTGTTTTCCATTAAGAGGAAATGAAGACCAGACAGCGGTGTCACTTCGTACTTTTCCAACATCTGGTTTCCATATAACAGCCAGAGATGGAAGCTGCTCTTCATTCCAGCAGCCGCTTCGTGCACAGCAGGGTCCGTGTGTGATCGTCTTCTCACCTGTCCTTCAGCTCAGCTCAACCCCATGTTGCACACCCAGCACTGTGTGACCAGCATGGGTGCTCCTTCCTGGAGCTGCTCCGGCCTGGAGGGGGGTGAGGCCGACAGCGGCGTGGAGGAGACCCCGGACGGAGGCGAGGGCATCCAGGGGGAAGGCGGGCTGAGCTTCCTGCTCAAACAGGAAGACACGGAGACGCAGGACGCCTACATCCACCTGTACAGCCGCCTGGACGTTGCAGTGAGGGAGATGAAGCAATATGTTGCTCAAATAGACGTGTAAGTATAAGACCTGAAATACTTCTTAAAAAATTTCTTCAGCATTGTTTTGGTCAGATGCTTTCATCCAGCAGCATTCCTAATACCCTGGAAAAGTATAAGGAAAGCAAATAAGAGAGGAAAAATATTGCAATTTTCCAGACTTTACCATCTCTCCCATTGTTTGAAAATTGTTTGTGCTTTGTTTTGTTCTTGCTCTTTTCCTTGTGTCCTTCCTCAACTCCTTCCTGTCTTCCTTGTGTACTTTGTTGAGTCCTTCTTTCAGTTCTTGCCTGCTTGTGTTTATCCTTTCTGCCTTTCTTCCTTCCCTTCTTTGTTTTTTCCTTTCTTGTTTGTTTTCTTGTGTTTATGTTTCCTGATCTCTGTCTTTCCTTCCTCCTGTCTTTCTTTCTTCCTTGTGTCCTACCTCCACTGTGCCCTTCTGGCCTTGCATCCTCGTGTCCTACGTTTTTTCTTTTACTTTCCTCTCTTTTCCTTTGTTTTCATTTCCTGTCCTTTCCTATTTCCTGTTTCCTAGCTTTCTGGAAATAAGGATGGAATTGATCAATAAATACTCATATAATATTTGGATAAATGTCCATTAGCCAGTTGCTGGGAAATCACTCACATTTTTCTAGCCACCAACAAACTTCTGGAAGAATTTCTGCTGGAAATTTGAAGACTCTTCTTTGTGGATTTAAATAATTGAATTTATATGGTTTAAGGCTGTTCTATAAGCTTAACCTTCCCAAACCAGCTTTGGGATCTTTGTCTTGTAGGAACAGCAGATTCCAGTTTCCATCATCTGACCAAAAGTGTCTCCCTGAGACGAAAGGAAATTGGTTCAGATGTTTAGAAATGACTAAAACATTCGAAATCCCACAAAGACCCCAGCTTGTCATTAAGTGGAAGCAGCTGAATCTCAGTTTAGAGAAGTTTAACACCAGGAACCAGCACAGCTACCCCTAAACTACACCTATAGGGGTAGCTGCCATATTCTGTCTAGTTTATATACTTTGGATCAACATTATTTGATCCTTTTTCTTCTTTTGCTCTTTCCTTTGGTTTGTTATATTGTTTGTATTTCATTTTAATTCATGTAAAGCATTTGTATTGAATTGTTGCTAAAATTGTGCTATGTAAATAAATGTACCTTATCCAAAGGTCTGACCAAAGATTTAGCTGTTTGGATTCAGTGGTTAGACGTGTGTTTAAATGAGGCTCAAGGTTAGAACAGTTTTACAAAGTGAGTGGCATAATGAGGATGGAGGAAGTCTTCCATGTTTAGCTGATGAAATGTAGACAGTTTCTCTACAAATGGGTGTTCCAACACCAAAGTAATCGTAAATAGATAATAAATAGATAAAGCAGGATAATGTTAGACTCAACCTCAACCACATCCACATTCTGTCAGCTGAAACGTTGAGCCAAATTAAGTTTATTTATAGCCACAATAAATGTTAAACTTTACACTAATTTCATGTTTTTTGAAAATCATTAAAGTTGTTTATTATATCATCATCATCATCATCATCATCATCATCACCTGTTGGGTCAGAGTTTACCGTTTGCCTGCAAAGAAACTAACCCTTGCTGTTATCCCAGGCCACGCCCTCTCAGGGCCGTTTGGCTGCCGGCCCATGTCTCTGTCTGCCCTTTGCCTTGTTTAAAGCCCTCGGCTTACAGAAGGGACATTCTTCAGCCCCAAAACATTTCTGGAACAGACCCAGAACAGGAACAGGGAGTGAGTCCAGGATAACATCCAGAGAAAGAGACGCACATTGTGTGTTTATGCTGAGGAAGGGGTGTGAAAGCGTGAATGAATAGATGTGTCTGTTTCACTTTGCAGTGTTTATTTAAACATACATCTCAGCACATTGCTCTGGTTTGGTACCAAGAATACCTTAGGTTAAATGGTAATAATGTTACAAAAAACAAAATGTTCCTCATTGTTCTTGGTTCCGCAGCCTCCTGTCGTCCATCACTGAACCCACCCAGCTGGATGGGGAGGGCGGGGAGCCCCCTGCTGACGAGTCGGGTCGGCCTTTGGCCCCCTGCGAAGACGGCTGTGAGCAGGACAAAGCAGAGCCAGGCGGCATTAAAAAGGTTTGCTTCAAGGTGAATGAGGAGGACCAGGAGGACTCTGGGCACGACACCATGAGCTACAGGGACTCCTACAGGTGAGCTTCCTCAGTTCCCGCCTAAAACTCACCAGTGCTTTCAACTAGGTCACCATAAATCCTAGAAATGATAGCGTGTTGATGAAAAATGGAGTTTATATTGTTAACACCTCTTTTTTTTCTGGAGCTACTACATCCATAAAACATGAACAACATTCAGACTCCCTTTTCTCTGAGTTTTAATGCTTCTCATTTCCCCCCTTACAGGCTACAATTAGTCCCAGATGTTGGCATTCTGACTGGGAGCTAAAAATGACTTCAAAATGATTTGGTCAGGGCTGCTTATGTCATTTTGCTTGTTGTAAGTTAATTCAGCGCTCTGTGTGCGTGCGTAGCGCGCTGGGCCGAGCTCCACCGAGCCCCACCTTCCACACCACCCACTAAGATGCAGTTACTGGTTGTTGGTGTGGTGGCCACTGTGTAATACAGCCAAACTGTTTAGGGTGCGGCCCCCTGGCCAGCTCTGTCATTAGACCCAGGCCCGCCACGTGAAACACAGCCACCTCATCGTAATAAAATGCAAAGGAAAACGTAGCTGATCTGGGGAGTGCGATATGCACCAGCTCACGCACACACACAGAAGGTGTGTAAGGACAGAAAAGTAGCAGTAGATTAAGGCTCAGTAAAAGGGAATCAATTAAAAGAAATGCACATAAATGTGCTGCTGTGTTTTAAAAGAGGCGATTAGTGGCAGACCACAAAATACTCAAATGCAAACTAGAGACTCTCAGGTTTGATGCTGCTGTCCCTTTCCAAAATCACTGCTTCCAGTAGCAGGACTTTGTGGCAGACATTTAATTATACAGACTTATTACAAAGGGATGAGCAAAGAAAGTGACATGTAGATTAGGCCTGTCGTAATAAGCAATAGATCAATTGATCACAGAATATAACGATTTTCTCTTTTCTCTCTTTCTACCAAAAACTGGATGATGAATGTTTTCAGTCTGCTGCTTTGGTCTCAACTAGACATTTTTTGAAGTACAATTTTGTTTACACAGGCTTCATAATTAATTGTTTTTTAAATTTTATTTTAGGTATTTAAAACATCTTCCAGATCCAGTTGAATGTTTATTATATATTAAAGTTTATTGATCTCTGACAATGTGATCTTGCATTATTATCCCATCATTATATTACTTGAAAATGGTCATAAAGCAGCAATATTATCGTTTATAGCACTTATGTCTGGGGCAGTTTATCGTCCAGAAAAATTTTATTGTGACAGGCCAAATTTATGTAAAATTTTTTGCAAAATCTTAAAAAGACAAATAAAAGATGTAACTCAGAGCTACTAGCCGCAACCTTTTGTGATGGCCTTTCTGTAGAGAAGTGTGTCTGGATGTGCAGTCAGAGCTAAGAGTGGTGTGATGGTGATGTACTTCGGTGACACAGAAGAGTTGAGAAACCCTGATTCATGTGAGCAGGAGGAAGTGCTTTTATTCTAAACTCTGCATCCAGTTGTGACAGATTACAGTTCAGAGTGTCTGAGGTGATTAATACTCCTTAAATACTTTAAATGCCAAACAGGATGTAATTCAGTTAGAATTTACTCCTTATCCTTCTTCAAGTTGTTGAAATGCATTTATTGATGATGTGTCAACCGTGGAAATGTAATTGACTGCAGTGAGTTGTGACATTTTATGAGCATTTTGTCTTGGAAGAAAAACAACACATGATGCAACAAATCCAGTCTGTAAGATAAACAGAGGAGTAACGTCAAAGTGAAGATGTTGCTCACTTCGTGTTGTATTCTCCTAACGGGTTTGGATCTGTAGATAAATGAATCTGTGTATAGTCCATCTGAGTTGTGAGCAGTTCTGTTTGTTTTGGGTTTACGTTCCAGGCAAACCTGTTACTACAAACTGTAATTATCCCACACATTTGGCTGCAGCTTTCTGAGGCTAAATTAGGAAAATTGCTTTGCGTATGTTTCAGACGGTCACACACAGGAAGTGTGTGACTGTCTGAATACACCCCAATACACTCCAAGTGCACATCCACATATCCAGATGGGGGACTCAACCAACTTATATTAACTCTCCCCTGAGTTTTATTGCCTCTGCGGTTCCACTAGGCAACCAGCACAAACACACACTCTCAAATACACACTGGAAACCTCAGAATAACAAGGCAGGTGAATTCCAGACCTCGCTCCCCCGTTTTCTTTTATCATCCAACCCAGCCTGATGCCAGAGGAAGACAAAGCCACAGTTGTCATTTTTGGACCTCATAATCGCTGGTCGGCCTTTTGTCCTGGTAACACAGGCTGTGAATCACTCAGAGCTCCTCTAAGGGGATTTCAGGAGCGTTCGCTTAGCTCTGTATATAATTTGAGCCGCATAAATCCTCCACACTCTCCCAGACATCATGTTGAATCGTGTAATGTATGACCATAAATGCCTTATTTTACAGAACTGTCTTGGGAAGGTAGAAATTGTGTGAGCAGAGCACAGGGTGTCCACACATCATTAAAAAGTCTTGAGTTCATGCATCTAAACTGAAGGCCTTAAGCTGTCTTAAATTCATTTAAAATAAATAAAAGTTGGTCTTAGATATGCTAATCGAAGGACTGTTCAGTCTTATAGTTTTTTTTCCTGCAGGACGTTCTGTGACTCCAGGTTGTCTGAAACTAGCTGCTAATATACCTTAGCTAGCTATTGATGATGCTATCATGGTGTGAACGTATCACCAGCTGGTTGGACGACGTTTGTTTTTAGCACTGGCCCATTTCTGTTGCCAACCAGTAAGAGCCAGCAGGATCCCCTAATCATCCCCTATATTTACCGGGTTTTTTCAGTCTTAAATTTCATTCAACCTGGCATTAAAAAGCTCTTAAAAAGTCTTAAATTTGACTTGCTGAAACCTGTTTGAGGTTGCTTTAAAGAAACCAGTTTATGTAAACTGTAAAAGCAGGAATGTATTCTTAGTAAAACTTTTATGGGTGCTTCTATGTGTGAACCTAAAAATTTTTTAGCATTTAATTATGCTTGGTCTCACCCTCTGTGAATCAAAAAAAGTCACATACAATCAGCGGGACCCATAATTATGAAACGCTACCGGATAAATCTTCTGTGATTTAAGAACGCTGCTTTATAACGAACACTTACTCGGTCATCTTGTGCTTTTTTGCATATTTGCAGTGAATGCAACAGCAACCGGGACTCAGTTCTGTCCTACACCAGTGTGCGAAGCAACAGTTCTTACCTGGGGAGTGATGAGATGGGATCAGGTAACGGACAAGATCGAATCCGTCACAAATATTCTGCTGTGTTTGGATTTCTGGTTAAATTATTTTTATCATGATCAATCAATCAATCCATCAAATTTTATTTGTATAAATGCTGTAATGTAAACTGAATTACATCACATTTGCTCATACTGGTTGGCAAATGTGATGTAAACTGGATGACAAAACAAACGACTTTCACATTCTGGAGAAAGTCAATATTTTATGGAAATTCCTCAGATTTGTTTCTTGTTTCCTGTTCATACAAAAAGATGCAAACTTTAGATGCTAAATGTAAATAATCAGATTCATCAGAAAATTATTTATTTCCTTGATTCTTCTTTCTAAATGTGTGCTTTCATTGAAGAATGCAACATAAAAAATGCTTAGCCTTTGTGTTTCTTCTTTCCCGTTTTGAACCTTTTCTTTAACATTTTGTTGGGTCCAAAAGGAGACGAGCTGCCCTGTGACATGAGGATTCCCTCTGACAAGCAGGACAAGCTGCATGGCTGCCTGGAGCACCTGTTCAACCAGGTGAGCTCCAGTCTGTTCATTAGATTTCATAAATTTATGTTGACATTCAAAACAGAATCCAATCAACATGTGACAATCTAAAAAGAATTCAACATTTAATAGTTTCTTTTCAGTTGGACTTTTGGAATCAAACCAACCCATTTACTTACTTATTTTTCTACTATTGATGATAATATTAATAATAATATTTAGAGTGGCATTGAGATTGAGCAGCTGCACTTCATTGGCTGAATGTTTAATTGGTGCTAACATTTAAACATTGTTTCTGCCTTGACAATTTTTCTCATTTTAATATTACAGTTGTGATGAAGTTTAGGGTTGGTGAAAATGCAAAAGAGAACATTTAAAAAATCAAATATATATCATAAAAACGTAGTATTCCTTTTCTCTTCCGTCTTTGTGACTTTCAGTCATCTTTCGATGTGTTCTTCCTGAACCTCTCCACCCTGATGTTCTCCATGACAGATAAAACAGAAAGAAGGGAAACAAGAAACACGTCATTATTAAACTCTTAGTGTTCCTGTGATAATCAGTTACCTGGAGCAGCCAGCTGTGTCCTGTTCAAGTTCCTGATTGGCCGTTCCTTTGCCTTAGGCCCCGCCCTCCCCCACATGCAGACATGTTTCATTGACAGCCTGCCCATGTTTCAGGTTTTCACTGAAACATGAACTCTCCCTAAAAGATTCATTTGGTCTTTTCATCTCGTTTTGTGAGTAGGAGAACAACCAGTTTGGCTGCAAACTGAGGCTTAAAAGGTGTTTGTGTGGAAATACAAAGCAGAAAATGTTGAGTTTTCATACAGATGTTCTCATCCTAATGGTTGAACGACTTCATATTTTTAGGGTCGACTATAACATGATAAAAGTAGAGTTGAGGTCGACTAGTCGCAGTGGCGTCAGATGTAAGCGCTCTATGACGTCAAATATAGATCATAAAAGCCTCCAAGTTGCTGTAAAGCAACTTAGAGGCTTTATCAGCCATATCCATGGCAAATATTGACAAAAAAAACACTTTTACTAAGTCTACTATGCAGAATTAAAAGAACAAGAAACAGAACATTATCCCGGACTTCTTTGCGAGCAGAGGAGAAAAGTCAGAAAAGTCGCACAATGTCACGTCTGACTTTTTTTTGTTTTTTTTCCAAACACCGACTGATACTGATGATCTCTGGATAGCTGCACATACAGGAGTCAAATTATCACACTGACCACAATGGTGCTTTTGGAACATCACAAACCAAACTTATTATGAACGGATCCTGTTTGGTTACAGTTGAATTCAGTGCTGCCACCTGCTGCTCCTTTGCCCCGATGTGCAGCAGGAAGCTCCGCTGACTCAGCAGCGCCTCTCTGACTTTATGGGATGAACCGAAATGCTGTCAGGGATGATCTGATAGAGGCACAGATCCCCTCTATCAGATCCTCAGAGTGAAGCTTTAACTTCGTTTCCAGATTTTGTCAAATTGTATTTTTGTAAGAGCATAAATCTGCCAGGTTAGAAGCTTCAATATGCAGGGTGCTGCTGATCAGTTGGAAGAATAAAATAGCCCGGATTATGCCACATTTTCTCACATTACTCTGGTAGTCTTTTTTTAAAGAATTTTCTTGGCACTAGTTGCTTTTATTTGACAGCAATCCGACAGGAAGGGGGAAGGGAGAGCGGAGCGAGGGAGAGAGGCATGGGCCCAGTGAACCGAGGACATGAGTTGGTCTCCAGACTACGACGGTCTACAGTCTCTATGCAGGACGCCGCGCTAACCACTGCACCATGCAGCGTCCATTCCTTGCGGAAATTTTCAGTTTCTCTTTAGTAAATTATTTACATTTTTATACAATTTGAGTTGTCTGACGAACTCATCTAGTTTACTTTCTTTCATTTTCTTGGAAAAATCGGTTTTGTCACATGATTATGACTAGTGGACTGGCCCCATAAAAAGTCATTGCAGAGTAAAGAGTCGACTTGTCTACTGGTCAACTAGTTGGTACAACCCCTGATCCGCTGATCTTTTTGCAGGTCGAATCAATCAACTGCCTCCTCAAAGGATCTGTGATGACGAAGGCCTGTGAGGAGATCAAGCACTTTTACTCAGACCACAGTCAGCCAGGTAACATCCACCCTGTGACAGAGGAAATCACATGCTGCTTATTCCCTTAATGCGTTTTTTCCTTTGAACAGAGTTCCGCCAGACTGAAGACTGGACCGCCCGCAGCCGCTATGTCATCCACAAGAACATCCAGGAGGATCCCTGGAACCTGCCCCACTCCATCAAGAACCTGGTGGAGAGCCTGCAGAGATTCGTGGACGGTGAGCAGAAGACGAGCTGCTGCTCTCATGTTCCCTCAGACTGTCAGCTGCTTCATCTCGCTTTCATTCTGCTCCCACAGATGGGAAAAACCAGCTTCTCCTGGCTCTGCTCAAATGTACAGGTTAGAGCTAAAATGTGTTCAGAACCACAATTCTATAGAATAGGAATATTAGAGTGCACACTCCATGAGGCATTAAAGGTTACAGTCCAGCTTCGCCTTATTGTTGCTTCCATGTCCAGACACGTCTCTGCAGCTGCGGCGGGATGTGATCTTCTGCCAGGCGGCGGCCGGCGCCCTCTGCACGCTGGCGGAGCAGCTGCTGACGGCGTTACGCTCGCGCTTCAACAACGCTGGAGAGTACCAGGAGGACAGCAAGGAGACCAGCCGCAAGTGGCTGGAGCAGATATCCGTCATCGGTGTTCTGCTACACTTCCAGTCCACACTGGCTCCACACCTAGTGAGTCCAGACGTTCATATTTTTGTTCCAGAAACCACCAACTCTGGGCCAAACGTTAGAAAGGTCTTATTCTTCTAAATGTGGCCCTGCACAAACCCAGTGAATTTTCCTAGTTTAACAGAAAGTGTTAATCTAACACTTCAATAATGAATTTCTATTTTCACTATTGAAAAGAGAAATTGAAATTATACAAGTCCTCTAATTCTTTTATGTGAATACTTTTCAAAGGCCTTCAGTTTTCTTTTTGACTTCGATGTTCTGGATGGGTCGGGTTTTGACTAGTCCTGTTGGACTTCAGAGCTTTCATTCTGTCTGTCCTGTGGCAGAAAGCGGAGCGCACCATGCTGGAGGACACCAAGGCGGCGCTGCTGGACTTGGACAAAGTCACCGTGTTCTTCCGGCCGCTGGAAGACGAGTGTCTGGTCGCAAGTAAGAGACTCGATTCACAGAAACCGGCTTTTTGAAGCAAAATTTACAATAATAAATTGTAACTTTAATATTGTTATTGTTCTATAATGACAATAACAATCTTTATTGTCATTATAGAACCATGCAATAAGTTACATGGATTATAACGAAATTGGTGAAAAATAGTACTACAGGGTATTTAATGCTCTTATGGCTACCAGGTATAAACTCTTCTTCAGTCTGTTAGTTGTTGCTTTAATGCTCCTGTATCTGCAGCTGGAACAAGCAGCTGTCCAGTTTGACCAGCGTTGGGTTAGAGATGGGTATTTATTGTGGAAAGATTCTTAACATAATCAATATTTTTTTTTACCATAATCTTTATTGTTATCACATTGGTAATTGAGAATGTCATGATAAAACTCAAAGTCCACATCGCCCATCCTTACTTTAGATAAAGATGTGCTTTTAGATTGGATCAGAGGTATTGATCTCCAGATTCCACTGAATAAAGAATCCAAACTGATACATCCTGACAGGGTGTTCTGAGACACAATGCAATATTTACACTTTCTTACATATATATTCAAAACGGTCATTTTAAATACTCATAATCACCTCCATCATTCAAAGGCTTTATGTGCCTTGTTGAAGAAATGTTCGTTTTGCAGCATTAAGAGGTGTTTTGGTAAACAGCTTGAGGTGAAAGCATTTATTTCACTGCACATTTCTGCTTCCTGGTTGTTTAAAATAACTATTGTTCTGATGTTTACGAACCGCCTGAGTAAAGCTGGGAATTGAGTTCTGCCTTTTAATAAATGCAGCTGAAGGCTTACCGGAAACCAACAGCAGACGACTCGCCTTGCATCACTCGTCTTTTGAACGGCCCAGGCGTGGTCAGCGGAGATTGCAGTGGAAAAGGAAAAGTACTTCAGGCGCTTCCCATTTTAGCCGGCAAAGTTGCAGATTAAGCATAAATTTACTCTCTATACTGAGCTGCAGGGAGAAACTGAAACTGTTCTGGCATCAAACTCTAGACATCACAGGCATGCAGTTATCCATGATGCTTTAATATAAAAACGTGTTTTTGAAGAAGTTTCTTTACTGTTGCACTGCAAGTACATGGCTTTCTGTGCTGTATTGATTTTTTCTTAGTAGCTTCAACAGAAAGCTGGGAGCCATTGCTACTGACATGTCAGCCACAGATAACATGAGGTACCGTGTTCAGCCTGCAGCAGCGATTCCAATGACTAACCTGCTGGGTTTCTGCTTCTGACTCAGTAAAGGTCACCTTTTAATTGTCTCAGAGGTCACAGAGTCACTCCTGGTAACGTGTTAGAGGATTAGCACAAGTCTCCAGATTTTAGTAGCTTCATTTCCATTACGATGTCGATGTTCTGCTAATGTTGAAGAAACACAGTTTCACAATATATAAGAAACGCAATTAAAATCATGTGAACAAGGCCTGCAGTAACATTGATCATGTGACTCATGTGAATCGAAAGTCTTTCCATTGCAGTTTTGTGAAGTAAATCAATTTCGAAACAGCCAAATAAAAAACACACACTTCATCCTAGCACCAAGACTTTTATCAAAAAATGTTTGTTTTTTTAATAATTGGCATATTTCCATTAAGGAAATTTACTTTTGAAATATCAAATTGTGCAGTTTTATGGTGAATTTTATGGAAATTCAGCTGTTGCTTTGGATTCTACTGCACATTCAGTTCAGTCTTTTTCCATCAACAGTAAACAACATTACATGATCCAAACAAAACAAACTTTTTCTAATCAGGCTAATTCAAACCTGTCCTGGGTTGGACCTTTTTTTAAGACAGCAAAATATAATTGAAGATTCACGTCACACACACTGAATTAATGTGACTAATAAGGAGAAATAAATGAAAATGTATGCTACAGAAAACAGATTCTCCACAGCAATCTTTACATGAAATATGTTCACGTCTTTGTTTCATCTGGGAATTAAAACCTTGTGAATATCATAGCCTGTAACGATGACTTCTCATTACCTTCCCCCCACTGTCTCTGTGTTGCAGACTCACCTGTGTGCTACCAGGTGGAGGGCAGCCGGCAGGCCCTGAGGGTCACCATGTTCCTGGACAGCTGTCATTTCAGCGAGCTGCCCAGTCGGCTGCAGAACGGAGGCAGCCTGAAGCTCCACACGGTCCTGTTCTCCAGAGGTAAGGTGGGCTGGGTGGGCAGATTAAAGGGACATTTCTTAGAATTAGACTGACACATCGCTGTCAAGAGCAGCAGGAACATTTCCATTCTAAATCTGATTTTACCACTTTATAATACATGTGATATTTTATTACACTGGCATAAATTTCACACTGAAAAATGTAAAAAAAAACAAAAAAAAACACTGTTTTAATTTTATTATATTGATTCATTTGAGGAGAAAATTCTGTTTTAATTAATGTTTTCAAAATAAAAAACAGCACTCCCAATAATTCCTTTTAAAATAAATTTTTTTTATTTGTACTTCACCTTTTTAAGTTTCTGTGACTTCTAGCTGGCAACATCCAGTTTCCTCTGACATAACTCATAGTAAACATGAACATCCCCAAAGCTCACAGCTGGACAACTACAACACAGAGAAACATCATGAGAAAACAAGTTAAACAAATTATAGATTAAAAAAAATCAAAAAACACAGTGGAAAACTGTTATTTCTCTTTCTCCTTTTGAGGTTGTACAGCTTCCAAAGTGAATGACCAGACATAGAAATAAACAAAATCAACCTTCATCCTTAGTCATCTTCGTTCCCAAACCTTTGCTAAATAAACATGTGGGTTTATGTTTTTCCCCTCCTACATTTCTCCAGATAAACACAAATTGGCAAAGATTGAATAAAAGCAATTTGTGTAACAAAAGATGTACTTATGATTGGAGACGCACCGATCCACTTTTTTCACTTCTGATACCGATATCTGAGGTTTAGTATCGGCTGATATCGATCCGATACAGAAAATCAGCTGAATTTACATAAAATGTTTATTTTTTTTAAACACACACATAAATGTACTGAATTACTAATATATTTGATTACTCTGCACCAGTACAGCAAATTTAAATACACCAACAGCTTCACAAGTTAACATGGAAAACAAGTTGAATTTGTTCAGTGCAGTTAGCAGAATAACAGCCAATGCAAAAAAAAAAAAAACTGAAACTGACTAAAAACAAAAGGTTGACTACGTTGGTCAAACGGAAAAATAAACTACAACAAACTTCCTTTCAAATGGTTCAGAAAGAGCAATTAGGATTTCTAAATATAATGTAAAGCAAATAATAAAGCATGACGTCACTTAGAGCATAAAGCATAGAACTAGACTGAATAGATTTGGAGCATTGTTACTGATACTAATCTAGAATTGTTTTCAATATCGGGTCCGGTGCAGATATTGATATCATATCGGTGAATCTGTATTTATGGTTGGACGTTTTACACACATTTACCGGTAAAACTAACAAAGTGTATTTCAGCCCTCAACCTGAAGATACATTCATATTTTTAGTAACTATAATTTAGAAAACCCTAAAAGCCATCTTGGTGAGACAAACTTCACATGAAGAAGTCATCTGAAATAGAAACCATTCATATACATTACAGCTCGACTTTAAATCATTTAAAAAGCATCTTCCTCTCACACGTTCATCTGCTGATGGCTTCAGTCGTTTTATGGGTTTAGATTGAAGCTCTTTATCGGACGCTTCCACCTCCCAACTCTCCTGCTCTCCTTTTAGTTCTCCATCAGTGTCGATCAGAAGACATTCAGTTCGCAAAACAGCCGTTCATTTTCCATATGGAAGTGCTAGCTGCAGCGCTAATCCAATCAAACAGCTCTGATTCTTCCATGAGCTTCAAAGTGCAAAACAGCCCAGAGTCTCTGAGCAGGACACACAGTAGTGCCACAGTGGGTAAACATCGCCACCTGCTGGAAAACAGACCTCACTGCAAGTTAGGGGGAAGTCCGGAGCACCTTGGAGTTACAGCAGCAGATGTTTCTATTTTTGATTTTTCTGCTTAAAAAGTCAGAAAACTATGGCTTATTTCAAAGCCTTTATGTGGCTTTTTTAATTATCAGTGTCCCTGAAGTAGCATTGTTAAAAACCTGCATGCTTTGTTTCTCAGCATTGGAGCGTCCAGACGGTGTTTCCCCGCAGGACAGCGTGGACATGGAGGAGTTCCAGCAGCGCATCAACGCTGTGTCCCTAGAGAAGGTCAAGGCCTACTACCGCAGACTCAGGTACACTCGGCTCAGATCACTCTGACGGAGCCCACTCTGACGGAACCCACTCTGACGGAGCCCACTCTGACGAACCCACTCTGACGGAGCCCACTCTGACGAACCCACTCTGACGGAACCCGCTTTGACGGAACCCGCTTTGACGGAGCCCACTCTGACGGAACCCACTCTGACGGAGCTCACTCTGACGGAGCCCACTCTGACGGAACCCACTCTGACGGAACCCACTCTGACGGAGCCCACTCTGACGAACCCACTCTGACGGAACCCACTCTGACGGAGCCCACTCTGACGAACCCACTCTGACGGAACCCACTCTGACGGAGCTCACTCTGACGGAGCCCACTCTGACGGAGCTCACTCTGACGGAACCCACTCTGACGGAGCCCCCTCTGACGGAACCCACTCTGACGGAACCCACTCTGACGGAGCTCACTCTGACGGAGCCCACTCTGACGGAACCCACTCTGACGGAACCCACTCTGACGGAGCCCACTCTGACGAACCCACTCTGACGGAACCCACTCTGACGGAGCCCACTCTGACGAACCCACTCTGACGGAACCCACTCTGACGGAGCTCACTCTGACGGAGCCCACTCTGACGGAGCTCACTCTGACGGAACCCACTCTGACGGAACCCGCTTTGACGGAACCCGCTTTGACGGAGCCCACTCTGACGGAACCCACTCTGACGGAGCTCACTCTGACGGAGCCCACTCTGACGGAACCCACTCTGACGGAACCCACTCTGACGGAGCCCACTCTGACGAACCCACTCTGACGGAACCCACTCTGACGGAGCCCACTCTGACGAACCCACTCTGACGGAACCCACTCTGACGGAGCTCACTCTGACGGAGCCCACTCTGACGGAACCCACTCTGACGGAACCCACTCTGACGGAGCCCACTCTGACGAACCCACTCTGACGGAACCCACTCTGACGGAGCCCACTCTGACGAACCCACTCTGACGGAACCCACTCTGACGGAGCTCACTCTGACGGAGCCCACTCTGACGGAGCTCACTCTGACGGAACCCACTCTGACGGAACCCGCTTTGACGGAACCCGCTTTGACGGAGCCCACTCTGACGGAACCCACTCTGACGGAGCTCACTCTGACGGAGCCCACTCTGACGGAACCCACTCTGACGGAACCCACTCTGACGGAGCCCACTCTGACGAACCCACTCTGACGGAACCCACTCTGACGGAGCCCACTCTGACGAACCCACTCTGACGGAACCCACTCTGACGGAGCTCACTCTGACGGAGCCCACTCTGACGGAGCTCACTCTGACGGAACCCACTCTGACGGAGCCCCCTCTGACGGAACCCACTCTGACGGAACCCACTCTGACGGAGCCCACTCTGACGGAACCCACTCTGACGGAACCCGCTCTGACGAACCCACTCTGACGGAACCCACTCTGACGGAGCTCACTCTGACGGAGCCCACTCTGACGGAGCTCACTCTGACGGAACCCACTCTGACGGAGCCCCCTCTGACGGAACCCACTCTGACGGAGCCCACTCTGACGGAACCCGCTCTGACGGAACCCACTCTGACGGAGCCCGCTCTGACGGAACCCGCTCTGACGGAGCTCGCTCTGACGGTACCCGCTTTGACGGAACCCACTCTGACGGAGCCTGCTCTGACGGAACCCACTCTGACGGAGCTCACTCTGACGGAACCCACTCTGACGGAGCCCACTCTGACGGAACCCACTCTGACGGAACCCACTCTGACGGAACCCACTCTGATGGAGCCCACTCTGACGAACCCACTCTGACGGAGCCCCCTCTGACGGAACCCGCTTTGACGGAACCCACTCTGACGGAGCTCACTCTGACGGTACCCACTCTGACGGAACCCACTCTGACGGAGCCCACTCTGACGGAACCCACTCTGACGGAACCCACTCTGACGGAGCCCACTCTGACGAACCCACTCTGACGGAACCCGCTTTGACGGAACCGGCTTTGACGGAGCCCACTCTGACGGAACCCACTCTGACGGAGCCCACTCTGACGAACCCACTCTGACGGAGCCCCCTCTGACGGAACCCGCTTTGACGGAACCCACTCTGACGGAGCTCACTCTGACGGAACCCACTCTGACGGAACCCACTCTGACGGAGCCCACTCTGACGAACCCACTCTGACGGAACCCGCTTTGACGGAACCGGCTTTGACGGAGCCCACTCTGACGGAACCCACTCTGACGGAGCTCACTCTGACGGAACCCACTCTGACGGAGCTCACTCTGACGGAACCCACTCTGACGGAGCCCACTCTGACGGAACCCACTCTTGCGGAACCCACTCTGACGGAGCCCACTCTGACGGAGCCCACTCTGACGGAACCCGCTCTGACGGAACCCACTCTGACGGAGCCCGCTCTGACGGAACCCGCTCTGACGGAGCTCGCTCTGACGGAACCCACTCTGACGGAACCCGCTCTGACGGAGCCCCCTCTGACGGAACCCACTCTGACGGAACCCACTCTGACGGAGCCCACTCTGACGGAACCCACTCTGACGGAACCCGCTCTGACGGAACCCACTCTGACGGAGCCCACTCTGACGGAGCCCACTCTGACGGAACCCGCTCTGACGGAACCCACTCTGACGGAGCCCACTCTGACGAACCCACTCTGACGGAGCCCACTCTGACGAACCCACTCTGACGGAGCCCCCTCTGACGGAACCCGCTTTGACGGAACCCACTCTGACGGAGCTCACTCTGACTGTACCCACTCTGACGGAACCCACTCTGACGGAGCCCACTCTGACGGAACCCACTCTGACGGAACCCACTCTGACGGAGCCCACTCTGACGAACCCACTCTGACGGAACCCGCTTTGACGGAACCGGCTTTGACGGAGCCCACTCTGACGGAACCCACTCTGACGGAGCCCACTCTGACGAACCCACTCTGACGGAGCCCCCTCTGACGGAACCCGCTTTGACGGAACCCACTCTGACGGAGCTCACTCTGACGGAACCCACTCTGACGGAACCCACTCTGACGGAGCCCACTCTGACGGAACCCACTCTGACGGAACCCACTCTGACGGAGCCCACTCTGACGAACCCACTCTGACGGAACCCGCTTTGACGGAACCGGCTTTGACGGAGCCCACTCTGACGGAACCCACTCTGACGGAGCTCACTCTGACGGAACCCACTCTGACGGAGCTCACTCTGACGGAACCCACTCTGACGGAGCCCACTCTGACGGAACCCACTCTTGCGGAACCCACTCTGACGGAGCCCACTCTGACGGAGCCCACTCTGACGGAACCCGCTCTGACGGAACCCACTCTGACGGAGCCCGCTCTGACGGAACCCGCTCTGACGGAGCTCGCTCTGACGGAACCCACTCTGACGGAACCCGCTCTGACGGAGCCCCCTCTGACGGAACCCACTCTGACGGAACCCACTCTGACGGAGCCCACTCTGACGGAGCCCACTCTGACGGAACCCGCTCTGACGGAACCCACTCTGACGGAGCCCGCTCTGACGGAACCCGCTCTGACGGAGCTCGCTCTGACGGAACCCACTCTGACGGAACCCGCTCTGACGGAGCCCCCTCTGACGGAACCCGCTCTGACGGAACCCGCTCTGACGGAACCCGCTCTGACGGAACCCGCTCTGACGGAACCCGCTCTGACGGAACCCGCTCTGACGGAACCCACTCTGACGGAGCCCCCTCTGACGGAACCCACTCTGACGGAGCCCGCTCTGGCGGAACCCGCTCTGACGGAACCCACTCTGACGGAACCCGCTCTGGCGGAACCCGCTCTGACGGAACCCACTCTGACGGAGCTCACTCTGACGGAGCCCCCTCTGACGGAACCCACTCTGACGGAGACCGCTCTGACGGAACCCGCTCTGACGGAACCCACTCTGACGGAGCCCGCTCTGACGGAACCCGCTCTGACGGAACCCACTCTGACGGAGCTCACTCTGACGGAGCCCACTCTGACGGAGCTCTGAATAAAACTCTGAATAAAACATGACATGAATTCCCAGAACCTGACTCATAACGCAGCATCAGGATTAGATGAACATGAAGCTGATAGTTTCTCTTTTTTCTACCTGACTCAGACAAACGAGTCATTTTCTAACTGCTTCTAACTCCAGTGTGTGTTTCCACAGGGCTTTCTATCTAGAGAAGTCCAACCTCCCTACTGATTCCAACTCCACTGCGATGAAAATAGACCAGGTAAATCTACACATTCACTGCTGTACAGTACAATCCTCTGCAATCTGTCATCACAGTCAACTTTTATATCATGTTGTGACTGAATATAAATGCAAGCACAGATACTGGGCCTTGAAGTTAAAGACCTTCAGCCGAGCATTTCCAAAGTAAGAGGAACGATTTGTCTTCCTGTCCCCGTGGAAACCACCTACATCCCCACTAGCTTATCAAGACTTCCTAATTAACTCTGACTAACCTGAGCGCATCAGCATGCTGCTCCGATTTAATTCCAGCCTGACCTCTAGTGTCCCACACTGACTGTAGCTCAAATCAAATCTGTAGAGGATAGTCTTAATTTAATCTAGAGTATTTTGTATTTACATGTTTTTATTTTTATTCTTTAAAAAAAACCTCAGGAATAAACCTCTGTTTGTTAAATATGATGATTTTTATTAACAATCAACATATTTATTGTTGCTTACAAGTCAGTTACTGCACAGCAGTCTGTATGGGAATCTGTAAGTTTGGGTTTTTGTTACAATGATTTCTGATTTTTGTTTCTCATTAGCTTTGATTGGCTCTGCTGCCATTTTGCTCTTTTTTGTGTAATATTGTAGTTTTTAATCTTATTAACCTAGTAACAATCAGAGGAATTTAGAGTTTATTTTTACTTTTAAGGAAGTAATCAATGTTGTAATCTTTTACATAATTAATCTTTCCTCAAGCTTTCTGAAGGTCTTGGAAAGTTTTTGATCAAGACTTTGACTTCTGTATTTTCCACACCTTCAACGAATGGCCTATTTTAAAACTTTTTTCACATATGAGACGTATAGAATAGACACTTCAGTTTGGGTTGCCGATTTGTTCCGTACTCTATTTTTACACATCCACATTTGTAAAGAAATGGTCCTCGAGTACTTAATATAGTAGCTGCCCCAGTCATTGTTTCCCTCACGGTGTTGCATATTGTGCCCAACTGCTTTCTGGGTAACACAGACCAACCGACACGCTGCCGCTGCAGTCTCTGTCTCTCTTCCCTGCCCCTCCCTCCTCCTCGGTCGGCGAGGAGAGCCTTCCGCTACTGGGCCGGGGCGTGGCCGGACGATGGTCATCCTTCTCTGTTCGCACACAGCATGTTGGTGGAGAACGTGGTGCTAAATGACCTGCAGACGACCTGATTATCAGGTCGGTAGGTAGATAGGTCAGTCAAACTTTATTAACAAACCAGAATTTTGACCACTATCCCAGCATGCACCGCGCGCTTCTTCTTCTACGGGCGAAAATGAAGTCGGCGGCTGCTTACTGTAGTTGCTAGACCTGTTGTGGCTCAATATTGGTCCATATATAAGGTGCACCGGATTATGAGGCGCACTGTCGGCTTTTGAGGAAATTGAAGGTTTTTAGGTGCCTTATAGTGCGGAAAATACGGTAAAATACGGTAGTCTTTGGATCATTTCAATAAATCTAAAGCAGCGGTTACAGTCATGGTAAAATGACTGACCTCATTTAAATCTTGAAGGACGGACACAGACAATCCTCTGAACACCAGTTTAAGTCCAGTCAAACCAGCTGTTTGCATTATTCCTATCTAAAACATTGTTAGAAGCGTTGTATGGTGAAATATTAATGACACAATAAATATTTAAGGCTGCTCGTGTCATTTTTTGCAGCAGTAGCGCCACATGGGTCTGTCAGTTGGCCAGAAATCGATCCATATATATTTATGTCTGTCTGCACTTCAAAATGTCACAAAGTGTTTTCACTGACAAGAACTGTAGGAAAAGCTGCTGAAACACACAACATGGCAGCAGCTGGAGCTGGTAGCAAAACCAGTCCAGGAGGATGTTTGGCATGACAAAATTCATTCTCAAGAGACCAGAAATGAATTTGTTTTAAAGAACAGTGCTTGGATTTGGATGGTTGGATTGGCAGTTTTACATATCTGGGATTTTTTGAGCTTGAAGAACGTTTGATGAACAAAGAAGTGGCTCTTAGGTAATAAAGGGAATATCATGCCTGTGTCAGAGCTTTTGCACAAAACAATATCTTTAAAGTAAGCAGTTCCAACACTGAGTTGTAGTTAAATGACTTGCCAAAATGGCCTCCAGGTGAGACGTTATTGTGTCGTTCTTTGACCCTTGTTTCTCTTTCACAGCTGCTCAGACCCCTAAACACCCTGGATGACCTCTGTCGGCTGATGCAGTCATATGTCAACGTGCGTCCGAGCGCGCAGGGCCACCCGTCGGGCGTCAGCGTGCTGTGTGTGTCGTCCGAACTGTGTAACCGGCTGGGAGCCTGCCACATCACCATGTGTGGCACCGGCATGCAGAGGTCAGGCTGCTGCTGCTGCGTTTCTGATTCTGCATGGCTCTAATATTTTTACAACAGCCTGCAGACAGTGATACATAGAGAAACCCTGAGCATCTGCTGCTCTGTCTGAATCCATTATGGGGTTAAAGTCTGACCTCATGTTGCTTTCAGATGTACCCTGAATGTGACCCTGGAGAAGGCGATGATCCTGGCCAGGAACCACGGCCTCCTGCCGCGCTGCATCATGCAGACCATGGACATAATGAGGAAGCAGGTGAAGCCCAGACAGGATTTAAGGAGTTATTATGCAACTCTTGCAATAAGATTTCTAATTATAATTAGGAATAAAGCTACAAAAGTTTTATGAAACGTTTAGATTTGTTTCTTTTCTACATAACACTCTGCAAAACATAAAATATTGCCAAGTCTTTTTTTCTAGTTTCCAGTTCAAATATTTTAGTACACTTGAAATAAGAGAAAACTAACTTAAAAGTAGATTTTCACCGAGATAAATGTGCTTGTTGTAAGTGAATCATTCTTAAGTCTGGATGAAACGTCCTAGTTTCACTTTAACAGGAATAATGTCCTGTCTGGAACTTTCCTTTGGAACTTACAATAAACTGATTATGTTCCCAAACAAAACAGGTACTTTACTCATATTCAGTTACTTTCTAGAACTTGTCAACTACTTTCCTGGGATAAAATGAATGAAAATGACGTTTTTTACTTTACTGGTTACTTTCCTGAACTTAGGATCTACTCTCTCCAACATTTCAAGGGTCGTCTCAGAAGCTTTCTGAACACAGTTCTTGTTTTCCCACAACTTGCCCTGCACTGCACCGTCCACAAGTCATTAAGCAGGTTTTTTTTTTTTTTTGGACCTTCAAGAAATGAAAGAAAGTTACTTTTCCCAAACTTTTTTCCAGAACTTCCAAAGGGCTTTCATGGAATTTAAAATCTACTTTCCCAAAAAGTTTCCATTTTCTTTCATTAACTTTAATGAAACATACTATTTATTTTTCTAGAAGTTACACTGAACTTTAATGGAGCGTCTTAAGGTACTTTCCCAGAACTTACAGGATACTTTTAATATTTTAGGTTAATTTTATTTAAATATTGAATAAATTGTACTGTTTTGGTACATTTTTCAACCAGTACTGAGTGATATTAGGAAATATAAAATGCTGTACCCTGAGGTTTTTCATGTGTTATTTCTTTGGTTCTGTCAGGGGGCAAGAGTGGAGCTGTCTGCTAAAAACCTGAAGGTGATGGACCAGATGCCGCCATCAGCTCCAAAGTAGGCCAACACCGCACAGCGCCACGTTATGCAATCATCAGCCCATAATACCCATATATGGTCATCTGAAAGCTCCTTCCTCTTTTTACAGGCTCTTCAAGTTGTGTTTGCCGCCCTCAGATGGAGAACTGTGAGAGCTCTTCAGAGAATTTTCTCACAGGGAGGCGAATGCAGAAGTGGACGACATTAGGAGAGGATGAGTTTAATTCTCATCTCTTCCTCTCAGTTTGACGCTGCCAGTAAAACAAGGACCAACCCAGTGTCTGCAGTACAAGCTCAGAAAGACGGGTCAGACAAACGATAAAAGGGACAACGGACCGACTAAAACCAGACTCCTGTGGCCAGAGAGCCACAAACTGGCCACGTATACTTTGAGATATTCCTGGACAGTATTACTACGTCGGCCGTCTTCTGACATGAAGCTTACCTTACCTATTTAGAAGACGATGTATGTTCTCATGGATCAGCTTGTGTTGTTAACTGGATTAACCAAACTACCTGTATTTGACCAACGTCTTAAATAACAATCTTTTGCCCACTTTGCCTTGGACTGCAAACTCTGGAGAGCGTGCTCCGGTGTTCCCCAGGGCTCAGAGTTTGGACCACAAGTCAAGAAGAACATTTTAGCTACGCTGGTAGATGCAGAAAGTCCAAAAGGCAGACTGAGAGATGGAAGTAGGGACTGAGGGGCCTGATGATAAAAAAAGATGGGAGGAGGGGGCTGTTTTGAATTTTTTCCCAGCCTGTTGCATGTGGTGACTGTGCAATTACTGTAGGTTTAGTTTAAGTACTGTATTGCTGCACAAAATGAAGGATAGATATTTATTGTGTCCAGAAGGAGCGTTTTTATCGCTTACTTACTCGATATCAGGTATTAAAGAGTCTAAAAGCATTCCAGCCTATGTATTGATCAGTATTTAAAGACCAATGGCATGCCATTTCACTTGTTTTTTTTAGATGTACTTGCTTGTGTTTCGTTTTATTTAATTGTGTGGAATTCAATTATGTCAGTAATTGTTTCATTGATAATCAGGGCATGTAAGGGATGGAGTAACTAAAGCTAGCTAATGCAAATCAGGTGAAAATGTAGACAGACACCAAGTCACAGCATTAAGTACTGAATCACTTAAAATAATAATATATATTAATTAATCCAAAGGTTGAAAGTTTGCCTTGTATTTTCTGAAATCTGACTTTTAAATTGGCTCTTTGTTTGTTTGCTGTGTGTTCTAATAGAAATACAGTGATTGGTCCATTCAGTGTTACACAAAGTACTGTAATCAGTTTGAGGATAACAAAACAAACAAAAGGGATTGTTTTGAGAATTGAAACACAGTAACATTAGTTTACTGGAGATTTTATTTTCTTGTAAATAATACGTAACATTGTCAAAGCAGAAGATTGTTCAGGCGTTACAGAATAATGCTATAAATCATATTGGATTATTTTTATGGAAGTAATATAGTATATAAAACATATTTTGTATTGGTGACTGTGCATTTGAAGAGATGCTGCCTGCCTGTTTCCAGCATCGCCGAATCTTCAGCTTGGATTTTTGGTTGTTAAAAATGTTCTTCATCTAGAACCTGTGTAAACAGAAACCTTTAAACCTTTACACAGGTTTCTGTTTACAGCCTGGTTCCATATTGGCATGTTGTTATAATCTCACCTCTTTACCTGGAGCTCGACTCATCCATCAGTTTACATAATCAGACATGGAGATTTTTGTATCGACGTATTTTCCTGTATGATCTCTGCTGAGTAAAAACCATTCAGTGATCGTAAAGTGGTCTGTTAGCACTGCAGGTTGCTAATGAGTGCAGCATGTTGCTATATCTGGACAAACTATTGTCTAATTCTGATGTTTTCTTTTGTATATATACTTCTGCAATTTTATGTTTGTTGAAAATAACTGTACAAAGAAATTCTTTTTGTTGAATCTTTCTAAAATTATTGTAAATGGAATCTTAACAAGTTAGTAAATAAAATGTTCTTGCCATGACAGTTTGTCTTTTCTGCTGGAGCTCT
This sequence comes from Poecilia reticulata, assembly GCF_904066995.2. Classification (NCBI taxonomy): domain Eukaryota; kingdom Metazoa; phylum Chordata; class Actinopteri; order Cyprinodontiformes; family Poeciliidae; genus Poecilia; species Poecilia reticulata. Next base: position 1,503,906 of record NC_088836.1, read on the forward strand.
GTCTCCGTTTTCCTTCAGTGTCCCACCCATTTAAACTAATACCCATTACTGAACTCTGAAGGGAATCAGGATGGCTACATCTCTGCACTTACTATATGATGCTGAGTGAGTGCTGCTGGCCTGACGTGGTTTCTTCTTTCACCTCTTCTGCTGAAGCATTCTCTATTCTCCCTGTCTATATTTTACATTGTATGTTTAAAGTAGGTTAGCAGCACATTGTTCATCAGTGGGATGTTTGTAAGACTGACTTTTGTTCTTGTTAAATAGTACTCTTTCCACTCAGTTATTTGTGGTTTTAATACCACAGATTCAACGGATTTTATTGGGATTTATTTTTGTAGACCAACAAAAAGTAGCACATATTACAAAAAGGAGAAAAAACTGATATGCTTTTCTGTGGTTGATTATTTTCCACAAATCTGAAAAGTGTGGCATTTGTGATCATCTTCCTTAACTCTAATTCCCCTAAAAAAACAGCATCCATTTGCCTCCCGAATGTCACAACATTACTAACTAATTGATTAATCTCATTAAAGGGTGTCGGCATGTCATTAAAAAGTCTTAAATTCACACATCTAAAGCTAACGCCTGGAAATCTCCATTAAAACAGGTAAACTGCCCTTAAATGTGTTAATCACTTTTGGTGATGGCGGGTTATTTAACATTGTGTTCTATGTAGTCTATTTTTTCTTGTGAAACATTTTTGTCAAATATTTCAGTCACTTCATTGTTTTGTGACTTGAGGCCGTTGAGGCTAACATAGCAGAAACCATTGGTTCTGGTTTCTGCAGTGGAAACGGAAGAACTAGAAATTATGAGGGGCCGTTTAGGACAAAATCTATGTTTTGTCTCTCACACAAGACTAAAGACTCATGCTCGCACACAAATATATAAAAATTGCACATATATACTAGTAAAATGTCACACACGCATACAATTTTTCTCTCACACGCATAAGGCCGCTTACTTCGGCTCTAAAGTCGGAGTAGAGCCCTTAGTGAACCGACGAGCCCTTGAGAAGGGAGTGGTAGAGAACGGCTGGCCGAAATTAGCGTTCATAAATCGGATTAACCTTGAACTAAACGGCTCACACCGTGGAGCTCCAATATCCAACTTGAAGCTAACTTCACTGTGGTATTACAAAAAATGTAGTCCCTCTCACATACAAAAAAATGAGTCTATATTTTATAAGTTTATATGTGCAATCTTGGTTTTATGTATGCGTGTGAGAAAAAAAATGTTTGCGTGTGTGATATTTTAGTTGTGTGTACAGTATGTGAGCAATTTTTGTATTTTGTGTATGTGTGAGAGAAAAATTGTATGCGTGTGACATTTTACTAATATGTGCAATTTTCATATTTTGTGTGTGCGCGCATAAGTCTTTAGTCTTGTGTGAGAAACAAAACATAGATTTTGTCCTAAACGGCCCCTCATAAGAAATATTAGCTTGCTAAAACAAAAACTAGCTAGTTAGCAAGCTCTGGTTTTTTGCATCTATCATAAAATATAATTAATAAAATATAAGTGCTTAAAATAATCTATTGAAATGTTATTTTCCGTGCTCATCTTTCTAATTGGCTGCCAGTCAAATTCTCCAAGCTGCTTGCACCTCAAGTTAGCAAAAGATACTTAATCTTTACATGCAAGGGCGTAGGAACGAGTCTGTCATTGGGGGGGATGCATATTGGAAACCTGACAGATCAGTAAATAGCTTGAGCAGAAATATCAAACGTTTGCGCCATCAACACGTCAGTAATGCGTTACTCTAATCTGACTCTTGTTTCAGTAACAAGTATTCTAACACGTTACTATTTACAATCCAATAATCAGATTAAAGTTATGCGTAGTATAATGACTGTCATTCCAGGATGAACACTCACTTTAGCATTTGCCTCACAACCAGCAAGATAAACACTCTGGTAGCACAGACAGGCTAACAGATTCTGATATATCTTATTGGTCAAAATGCATTGATATAAATTGACTGATAATTGAATTGGTTCTACCTCTTTCTGAAGCCAAAGTAGAAAACAGCTCGTAAAATAGGACTCAACCATTTTAAACTCAATACAGCAGTATGACCAACAAAAATAAAGTCTAAAAAACAAGTTTTGTTCTTCTTGAACATCTCTCTACATCAGTGCAACAATTTGATCTACAAAATAAATCAAAATGATACTTTTCATGTCTAACAGACCTTTAGCTCCTCACTGTTAACTCAGTCTCACTTCCAGCTCTGCATTAAGTAACTTACCAAACATGAGCCATAAAAACACTGAAGCAAAAAAAACTAAATGTTTTTTTTCCCTGTCATTTTCAGCCACAAACATTTAACTAAAATATCTAGTTATGTGTTTCTGTCTCTGCCTCCCTCTGACTCTCTGCAGCCTGATGTTGGATTCATGGATTTACAACAGACACTACAGTGATGTACTGTAATGTCAGAATGTGAACTAAATATAAAAAGTATGTTTTTATCATACAGAATGAGAATTTAAACAACGTAATTTTCAGATGTTTACATTATTATACATCTCAACTTTATTTACTGTGTAGCAAAAATTTTCACTAATTTATTTTTAAACCTCTCCTCAAGCACTTTTCTTATTGTCTCCATTAACCTTATAGTGTGGAAATAATGAAAATAATATTGAAACTTTGAAAGAAATCAACCTGACATCAGTCTTCACCTGTTCTCATTTCTGGTTTTATTGAAATTAATATAATTTTTATATCTTCATACTCTGAAACTGTGAAGGGGGGGGGTGGGGGGGGGGCTCTGGGGGGGCTTGAGCACCTGCCCCTTTAAGTGCCCTTTTGGTCAAATCTTTTTTATTTTTGGTATTATTATTTCCTAAGCCCTCTTCTGACACACAATAACATGTACTAAAATTATTTGTTTTTTGTTGGGGGTTTTTTTTGTACAACATAATACCTTGTTACCTTTGACCTGTGATGCATGACGCAGTTGCCTCTCGTGCAGTGAGATGAGGCGGCTAACTGGAGCTCAACGTAGCGAACGTTACAGATTACAGAACAGTTTTTGGTGAATTAAAAACAAAAAACGTTTTTGGTGAATAAAGTGAAGTAGACTTGCTGCTTGTCAGATGACGGAAAACGTTGAAGTATCGTTTCTGCTTCAGCTCGGAGTCGCACTTTAAGATTTGCCCGTGATGCATGACCCAAAATTGGGTTGAAACTCATAACCCAACATAAGGGTTATTGTACCACTATAGTTGGGTTAAAATAATTTAAAAAAAGATTTATTTTAAATTTCGCTATATAAAAACAGGATTAAAAACCATATGAATTTAAAGCTTCTTTTATTTCCACGTGATATATAGAGTCAGCAGATTTCACTTACAAAAGTTACAAAACATAAGTTGTTTTAAAAGTATATAGTTAAATCACTTTAACTCATTTGGCTACGACTCCAGAAGTATCTGTTACTACACATTAGACAACATTGCAAGTAAAAAGTCTGTTTTAAAGAAAACGACAAGTAAAACTTTCAGCCATTAAACAAGGAGCATTTTTAACGACACTTTAGCATTTTTTCTGTCTCCCTGCATGAGGACATACGGGTTCCATGTTGTCATATTTTGTAGATGCCTCACCAGGTTTGTCCCAACCTGATGGAGAGAGAAGACAGAAAAAACAGGCAAGATATATATATATATATATATGTTTTTAACTTGCATTGTTTCAAAATGAGCTTCATGTAGCACTGAGGCTTAAATACAATTTAATGTACTATAGTTAATTATTTTCACATCTTTCGTACTCCTGCTAATTTATATGCTTTACTGATATGCATATCAATTGACATGCATTGTGTCCAGAAAACCATTTTATCCCAATACAGGACAAGGAGAAATCTGTCACAAAAATATTAGTAGCGCCATCATTTGTTATTGGATATATCTATTAAATACGACTTAAAATAAAGATTAGAAAACTGATGTTTGATAAATTCTCCATGATACAAATCTATAAACAGTTTAGTTTCTGTTAGTTCTGTCAAGATACAAGAAAGGGTGAATATCTACTTATATTGGTCAATCGTTTTATTTAAATATGCTGTAGGAGCCGTAGTTTGACAACTGTTATAAATATCACCATGTTTTTAGAACACAGGGGATTAGCTCAGTTTTTGTCTCTTGTTTTAGGAATTGCAGCGGTTGCAGTGGCGCCACAATAAAGGTACAATAAAGCTGATAAACAGGTGAAGAACCAAACAGAACCACTTCTGACTGTTCGCAAAGCCAAACATCCAATAAAAGTTCCACCAAGACACTACTGAGGCACTGGGGTCATGATCCTAGACACAGGCAAAAGAATCAAATGTATTGATTGTTCTTGATTGTTTTCCTCTTTCACCAAACAATTACAGAGATCAAACTTTCATTTGTTCTCATGCTACCACTCTTAAAAACCATCGGCCCCAAACCCAAATGCCTGCTGGTCCTTCTCCTGGCCCCTGCACTTATAGGAAGTGGACTGACCCACATTACTTCCTGTCTGAATTTAGAAAATAAATAAGAAAATAATAAAACAAAAAAAATCAAAGCAACAACTACCGTCAACTATCATTCCTTTTAAAACTAAATCGATTTTTAAACATTTGAACATGTTAAGTTACGAACAAATATGATTGAGGTTATATTAAACAACTGAATTTAATTTACTTGACAAATTGGGCCCTTCATCTTTTTTTTCCAACAGCCGTATTGTAGCAACATCGAAGCTCTCTGTCAGAGCAAGCTACCGTAATAAACATTTTAAATAACCATAAAAATAAATATCAAACATCCATCCATCCATCTATTTTCTTCCGCTTATCCGGGGTCGGGTCACGGGGGCAGCAGCTTCAGAAGGGAGGCCCAGACTTCCCTCTCCCCAGCCACTTCTTCCAGCTCCTCCGGGGGAATCCCAAGGCGTTCCCAGGCCAGCCGAGAGACGTAATCCCTCCAGCGTGTCCTGGGTCTTCCCCGAGGCCTCCTCCCGGTGGGACGTGCCCGGAACACCTCACCAGGGAGGCATCCAGGAGGCATCCTGACCAGATGCCCGAGCCACCTCAACTGGCTCCTCTCGACGTGGAGGAGCAGCGGCTCTACTCTGAGTCCCTCCCGGATGACCGAGCTTCTCACCCTATCTCTAAGGGAGAGCCCAGCCACCCTGCGGAGGAAACCCATTTCGGCCGCTTGTACCCGTGATCTCGTTCTTTCGGTCATGACCCAAAGCTCATGACCATAGATGAGGGTGGGAACGTAGATCTACCGGTAAGTCGAGAGCTTTGCTTTTTGACTCAGCTCTCTCTTCACCACGACGGACCGGTACAGCGCCCGCTTCACAGTAGACGCTGCCCCAATCCGCCTGTCGATCTCCCGCTCCCTTCTTCCCTCATTCGTGAACAAGATCCCCAGATACTTAAACTCCTCCACTTGAGGCAGGACGACCCCCCTGACCCGGAGAAGGCACTCTACCCTTTTCCGGCTCAAGACCATGGCCTCGGATTTGGAGGCACTGAGCCTCATCCCGGCCGCTTCACACTCGGCTGCGAACCGCTCTAGCCAGAGCTGCAGATCACGTTCCAATGAAGCCAACAGGACCACATCACCCGCAAAAAGCAGAGATGCGATCCTAAGGCCACCAAAACGGATCCCCTCAACACCTCGGCTGCGCCTAGAAATTCTGTCCATAAAAGTAATGAACAGAATCGGTGACAAAGGGCAGCCTTGGCGGAGTCCAACTCTCACCGGAAACGAGCCCGACTTACTGCCGGCAATGCGGATCAGACTCTGACACCCGGGCCCTTTGACAGTCCGTATCAAAGGGCCCGGTACCCCATACTCCCGGAGTACCCCCCAAAGAGCCCCCCGAGGGACACGGTTGAACGCCTTCTCCAAGTCCACAAAACACATATAGACTGGTTGGGCGAACTCCCATGCACCCTCCAGGACCCCGCTGAGGGTGTAGAGCTGGTCCAGTGTTCCACGACCAGGACGAAAACCACACTGCTCTTCCTGAATCCAAGGTTCGACTATCCGACGGACCCTCCTCTCCAGGACCCCTGAATAGACCTTACCAGGGAGGCTTAAGAGTGTGATCCCCCTGTAATTGGAGCACACCCTCCGGTCCCCCTTTTTAAACAGGGGGACCACCACCCCAGTCTGCCAGTCCAGGGGAACTGCCCCCGATGTCCATGCGATATTGCAGAGTCGCGTTAGCAAACACAACCCCGCAACATCCAGAGCCTTAAGGAACTCCGGGCGGATCTCATCCACCCCCGGGGCCCTGCCACCGAGGAGCTTTTTGACCACCTCGGCGACCTCGTCCCCAGAGATTGGAGAGCCCAGCCCAGAGTCCCCATGCTCAGCTTCCTCAACAGAAGGCATGTTGGTGGGATTGAGGAGGTCTTCGAAGTATTCCGCCCACCGGCCCACAACGTCCCGAGTTGAGGTCAGCAGCGCACCATCCCCACTATAAACAGTGTTGGTGCTGCACTGCTTCCCCCTCCTGAGACGCCGGATGGTGGACCAGAATCGCCTCGAAGCCGTACGGAAGTCTGTCTCCATGGCCTCTCCAAACTCCTCCCACGCCCGAGTTTTTGCCTCAGCGACAACCCGAGCCGCATGCCGTTTCGCCCGCTGGTACCCATCAGCTGCTTCTGGAGTCCCACAGGCCAAAAAGGCCCGGTAGGACTCCTTCTTTAGCTTGACAGCATCCCTCACCGAAGGTGTCCACCAACGGGTTCGAGGGTTGCCGCCGCGACAGGCACCAACAACCTTGCGGCCGCAGCTCCGATAGGCCACCTTGGCAATGGAGGTACAGAACATGGTCCACTCAGACTCAATGTCCCCCACCTCGTTCCCAGCAGACCCTCACTACACGTTTGGGCCTGCCAGGTCTGACCGGCTTCCTCCCCCACCACCGGAGCCAACTCGTCACCAGGTAGTGGTCAGTGGACAGCTGCGCACCTCTCTTCACCCGAGTGTCCAAGACATACGGCCGCAAATCCGATGAGACGATGACAAAGTCAATCATCGAACTGCGGCCTAGGGCGTCCTGGTGCCAAGTGCACATATGGACGCCCTTATGCCTGAACATGGTGTTCGTGATGGACAATCCGTGACGAGCACAGAAGTCCAACAACAGAACACCGCTTGGGTTCAGATCGGGGGGGCCGTTCCTCCCAACCACGCCTCTCCAGGTCTCACTGTCATTGCCCACGTGAGCGTTGAAGTCTCCCAGTAGAACAAGGGAGTCCCCAGGAGGGGCACTCTCCAGTACCCCCTCTAAGGACTCCAAGAAGGGTGGGTAATCTGAACTGCCATTCGGCCCGTAGGCACAAACAACAGTCAGAACCCGTCCCCCCACCCGTAGGCGGAGGGAGGCTACCCTCTCGTTCACCGGGGTGAACCCCAACGTACAGGCGCCCAAATGGGGGGCAACAAGTATGCCCACTCCAGCCCAGCGCCTCTCACCGTGGCAACTCCAGAGTGGAAGTACGTCCAGCCCCTCTCAAGGAGACTGGTTCCAGAACCAGAGCCATGCGTCGAGGTGAGGCCGACTATTTCTAGCCGGAACCTCTCAGCCGCGCACACTAGCTCCGGCTCCTTCCCCACCAGAGAGGTGACGTTCCACGTCCCAAGAGCCAGCTTCTGCAGCCGAGGATCAGACCGCCAGGGTCCCCTCCCTTGGCTGCCGCCCATAGCACAATGCACCCGACCCCTTTGGCCCCTCGGACAGGTGGTGAGCCCATCGGAAGGGGGACCCACGTCTCCTCTTCGGGCTGAGCCCGGCCGGGCTCCATGGGTAAAAGCCCGGCCACCAGGCGCTCGCCATCGTGCCCCACCTCCAGGCCTGGCTCCAGAGTGGGGCCCCGGTGACCCGCATCCGGGCGAGGGAAAACGCAGTCCAAAGTTCGTATTCATCAGAAGGGGTCTTCGGGCTGCACTTTGTCTGGTTCCTCACCTAGGACCTGTCTGCCTTGGGTGACCCTACCAGGGGCATAAAGCCCCAGACAGCATAGCTCCTAGGATCATTGGGACACTCAAACCCCTCCACCACGATAAGGTGGCAGCCCAAGGAGAGGAATATCAAACATGTTTTTAAAAAAATCAATTTATTTTTAAAATCCTATTTACGTTGAAACTTTATCTTCTTTTTACTTACCATGTCTTATTTCAAAGTAGAGAAGCCCGATATGCAACGTCTTGTTAAAAATGGAGGCTTGTGAAGAGGGGCGTGGCTTCTTCCAAGTTTCGTCTTTAACCCAACCGATTGGTTAAATCTACCGAACCCCTGACCCGACAGACGTGTTCAAGCTGTAAACCTCCGGTAAATTTCTGACCCAACTCTTGCGTTATGAATTTTGACCCAATATTTGGTCAAACTAACCCAACCACCCAACAGCTTCAACCCAGAAATTGGGTTATGAAAATAACCCAGCATTTTTTACTGTGTAAAATGTGTAAATTGGTGTTCGAAGAGGACATATTTTTAAGCGTTTGCATGGATGTTTGTTTCATTATTATTTCCAGTGAAATCCAGTCCTAATTCATCCTGACATACCTTCTGGTATCTATTTCTCATAGTGTAGAAGCTGCACATATGAATATTGCATAGCGGTGCATCATTCAGTAAAAGCTTTTATTGTAGCGGCTCTGAAGTTGAGTAGAGAGAAGCGGGGGTTACACCAGGCTGTGTTTTTAAGACCAGAGCAGATTCTTTTAAAAAGTAGACTAAAGTAGACTGATTTCCTTCATATTGACAACTTGTAATGATTTATTTTGACAATTTTCTGCATCAGCAACCAGAACAGAAAGGCTGCTCTGCATGTTGGGTTTGAATTTATATCCTAATGCACGTTTTGGTCATTAAAACCATTACTTCTAGTTTGATCATGACTGTATTTCATGTGCATGCCCCCTGCTGTGCCCGTCAGGCTGCCGGAAGGGAAGATAAGTAGACAGGAGGACACACATTGGGTTTCTGCAGGGACCGACACGGACCGCATCCGGCAGCAGCAGCAGCAGCAGCAGCAGCAGCTCCAGCAGCAGCAGCAGCAGCAGCAGCAGCAGCTCACACCCCTCAGCCGGTGATGCATCCCCGCGGCAAGGACACCGACAACTCCTCCTCAGAGTCGTCTCGACTTTAGGATGGTGCAGAAATCTCTCAACGGCGGGGTTTACCCAGCTGAAGGCGGAGAGAAAAAGCACAAAGTCGGCTTTGTCGGATTGGACCCCGGCGCTCCGGAATCGACCAGGGACGGGGCGCTGCTCATTGCGGGCTCGGAGAGCACCAAGCGGGGCGGCATCCTCAGCAGACCCAGGTCCAGTATCTCCTGCGGGAGACCCAGACCGTCGAAGAAAAATGCCAGCTACCGGAAACTACAGAGTTTTCTCTACAACGCGTTGGAGAGACCGCGGGGATGGGCGTTCATCTACCACGCTTACGTGTAAGTGCTGTTCCAGTTTTATTCGGCTTTTTTTAAATGATTCTTTTTTGTGTCGGTTATCGTGGCCTTTCTGACTGATTCGGGGGGGGAAGCTTGGTGGAGTTTGGGGAGTCCATGGCGCATATCAGGTTAAGTGCAGCCAGTCAGTCTGTTCGCTGTTTCAGCCTCCAGTTCTGCTCCTTCATGCTGATTGTCCTGATGCGGCAGCTTTCAGCACCGCTCTGTGCGGCAGCTTTCAGCACCGCTCTGTGCGGCAGCTTTCAGCACCGCTCTGTGCGGCAGCTTTCAGCACCGCTCTGTGCGGCAGCTTTCAGCACCGCTCTGTGCGGCAGCTTTCAGCACCGCTCTGTGCGGCAGCTTTCAGCACCGCTCTGTGCGGACAGCTCCGGGCCGCCGGTGCTTCTGTCCGAACATCGCAGAGGTTCTGCTCCGGCATGACTCACTTCTCCAGCTGCCGCTTTCTGCAGGCAACCTGAAGCTTTGTGGGGTTTAAACGGCTACAAGCACTTTAGTTCTTGTCTTTGTGATAAAGTTGGTGTGGGATCTTATTTCCTGTTTATGGTTTGTTCTGATCATGAAGAAGACAAGGCTGTTTATTTATGTACCTCCATTCAGTATTAGTGGCTGTTAGGGATTAGAGTTTTAAAAAAAAGTTTGACACTGCAGGTAAAGAAAGAAAATGTTGTTTTGAACAAAGAAAATAACTCATTAAACAAACAGTTGGAAAAAAACATTAAACGGTAAAATTCTGCACATTTTAGGTTCCCAGGGTGGATCTTGGCTCAAGGAGCAAAGAAACTAAATCTTTCTCCTCACAGCTTAGATCTGCTGCTGAGAACATTTATTAGCTACCAGATCCCTGATGACCTGAGTGTCATGATCCGTGTTTCTGTGTGTTTATTTTTGAGTTTTTCTGTGTGATCCTGTTCCCCGTTGATTGTCTCCCAGGTGTGTCTCGTTCCCTTGATTACCCCATGTGTGTATTTAGTCCCACCCAGGCACGTGCAGAGGGGGGGCAGGGGGTGCTTGAGCACCTGCCATTTTTGCTCCTTGCCCCCAAGTGCCCTTTTGGTCAATTTTTATTTTCTTTTATTTTTTATTTTTTTTGTATTATTATTTTCTAAGCCCTCTTGTGACACATAACATGTACTCAAATTATTATTATTATTATTATTATTATTATTATTATTATTATTATTATTATTATTATTATTATTTATTTTTAATTTTTTTTGTACAACATAATAAGCCCTCTGGTCACCTTGTTACCTTTGACCTTTTGCCCGTGACGCATGACGCAGTTGCCTCTCACGCAGTGAGATAAGGCGGCTAACTGGAGCTCAACGTAGCGAACGTTCCAGATTACAGAACAGTTTTTGGTGAATTATAAAAAACATTTTTGGTGAATAAAGTGGAGTAGACTTGCTGCTTGTCAGATGACAGAAAACGTTGAAGTATCGTTTCTGCTTCAGTTCGGAGTCGCGGTTTAAGCAGAGAGGTAATGAAATACAACAGACACTGACAGGCCTCTGCGTCTGCCTTTCTCTGAAGAACTACTGAGCAGGAGGAGACAGCCAGGTGAGGAGGAACTGTTCTTATCTATCGATTCACTATTTTTATCATACAGACATTAGGCTGTTGTTGGTGTGCTATTAGCTAGCTGCTAGCTAACGACTTTGTTAGCAAAGCTAGATAACTAAAAAGCTTCATCCCTGTATCATTAATGATATCAGTCATTCTTTAGTATTTATTATGCAATAAGGGCACATCGCCCGTTCTAAACCGATCATCTCCATAATGGATATATGTCCGATCATCTCATTTCCTTTGCTGCATAATGTACATTGCATTTATTCCAGCGTTGGGTAAATGTATCTAGAAGGAAAATAACACTTAAATAAAAGTCCAACAAGGTTATTCATTTAGAATTAAAAATAACTCACCCTGAATTACCATGATAGATATAATGAATGTAATAAAAGTGTGTAATTAATGAAGGGGAAAAAACTCATCCAGACTTTAAGTTTAGGCTTCACAGAGTATGAAGTTATATTTTTTCCCAATTATTCAATGGGGGGAAATTTTATTTTACTGAACCTCAGTAAAATAAACTTGTAATCAAAACTTTTGGAATTGTTATGATTTCTTTTTTTTTTTTAAAAAACAAATCGTTTTGTTTAAAAAACTTTTTTAAATTAAATAACTCATTTTTGTCTTGTGAACATAAAGTTATTTGCCAAACAAACTTTTATTTGCACACATCAGAAATCTTTTGTTGTGATTTTAGGCCCCGCCCACAACATCATGTGAGAATCACAAGCAAAACTTTGAGTCACAAACAAAAACTTAGAATATTAAGAAAAGATTTCTGACATGCAAAATAAGTTTGTTTTGCAAAAAACATGCACTTCATCAGACGAATGTGATTTAAATGTTTACAAAAGTTTTTTTAAGCAAAACTCAGGTTTTCTCATGGTGACATGCATTAACAATTGATTTTTTTTTCTGCAGTTCCACGTTAAAGTTTGATGCAGCTCTTCTTTCCTGAATGGACCATCTTCATCTCCACTGCAGCAAACAGGCAGATCTTTTGATAGATTACAGTCACTAAAAGGTTGCTTTGTGCTGTTGTTTATATTTTTAATAGTGTAATTCTGTAAAGACAAAATATGTAAATCAGAGCTAGACCACCAGCTCTAATTTACATATCTTGCTAAATTGCCGGTTTGAATATTGCAAAACTTTCCCATAACAAAATGCAGAAAGAAATTACTAATAAAATATCTTACATAGGCATAGTGTTATGCTCTATGTAGAGATTCCCCTTAGCTTTGATTGTATATTTCACAATTTTGTAATTTATCATTGTTTATTAAACTTTGAAAGCTGAGAGGCTTTGTTAATATTTTGTCCTAAAATACGGTTGGATGTGCCCTTTTTTTTTTTGAGCACCTGCCCCCTAGTTTATTTTCTTCCAGTTCACAAACATGCATTACTTTATGTGGCCAATCACAAAATTTCCTCATAAAATACATCACAGTTTGTTTGTGATATAAGAAAATATAAAAAGCTCCTGAGTGTCTTCATGTTTAAACCTCCTGTGGTTTGTATTTGTACAGAGCTCAGATGAACACATGCTGGGATTTGTTTCAAAGCGTCCGCCGCTTTTTGCTTTGGTCAGATACTGAACTGTGATCGGCAACCAGCAGAGAAAATGGCCACAGCAGAAATCAGGCTCCCTTGGGATCCTGGAGACCCCACGCGCACAGACACACACACACACACACACACACACACACACACACACACACACACACACACACACACACGCACTACTGGGGGACTTTTGAAATATTAACGGTTTTCTGCTCCAGTAGCAGCAAACAGCATTTTAACAGCTGCTTTGCTCTCTGGCAGACCGTTGCTGACCAGTGTTGTTCTTTGTTTGAATGTTTCTGTTTCTAATGGGATTCAGGTGACTAAAATTTGATCTTACTGGTAAATGTAACTGAACAAAGCAGCGCTGTCACAAAGTGAAGCTCCACACAGAAAACATTCAATCTCAGTCTTATTCCAAAGGATTTCTGCACAGCAAACCACAACTTTGTGCGTTTGTTTTATGAATTATTCATAGCTTTCACACTTCATTTAATCTTCCGACTTGCTGCTTCAGCCCCGATGATTTATAAAGCTAGTGATGGGTCCGGCAACACCGATGCGTCGGCGCATGCATCAAGGACCAAAACCCGTGTCGGTGCGCGTATTGGTTTCAGCAAGTCATGTGACCGATACAGGAACCATTTTGAAATGACATTAAAGCAGGGGTGTCCAAAGTGGGTCCTCGAGGGCCGGCATCCTGCATGTTTTAGTTCTCTCCCTAGTGGTTGTAACAACCTCCTCATTAAGTCAGTGTTCTGCTTAGGCCTCTAATGAGAAATCATTTGATGCAGGTGTGTAAAACCAGGGAGAGAGGATGCCGGGCCTCGAGGACCCACTTTGGACACCCCTGCATTAAAGCGTCAAACTGTGTTTATAAGGAAGCGAATCTGTCAAAAGCATTTGCCAAACAAATTCTTGATCTTTTACATTGTCATCTACGGAGCAGCTTCAAAGGAAATGTTTCGGCAGTTTGGGACCATTTTGATCTTATATTGGAAAATAAATTTGTTTTCATTTTTGTCGTTTGATCCGGTTCTTGTCAGTTTCTACTTGATCTATCTGAACCCAAATTCAGCTGAAACTGACTTTTAGTTTACTTTCATATTATGTTCTGCAGGTTAAGTGTCACATATGTTTAACTAAACTGTCTTATTTAAATAAATCCACCTTTTTAATGTTGAGGCATTATGAGGCCAGGCATGAGAATGAAGTCTCAGATACACCCAGATAAACTTAGAAATACAGCCAGTCTACAAATGACTCAGTTGCTTTTTATAAATCGTTTCATATACAGTGAACCATCGCTGTAACGCGGTTCACTTTTCACGGTTTCGCTCCTTCGCAGATTGTTTTATGCAGTTTTTTTTCCACAGTGTTCTTCGTCCTGATTGACCATATGATTGGTAAAAACAGTCTCCGCGCTACCTGAGTGCCAATAACGTTACGGTGTTTAATACAGATTGGCCACTCAGGAGATGGAAACTGAAACTTTCAATGTCTGCTGGAAAAAAAAACTGTGGCCAGAGGCAGAACAAAACCCAACCAGAGGCTCGTTTGACGAGATCCATCGATCTGCCGTAGATCCAGCTGTAAATCTGGCGGGGCGGGTTGGAGGAGACGCTTTAATGACATGACTGCGGATCACATGGACCTTACCAAGCTCCGCCCAGAAACGCCCCTCGAAAGTCTCACGTGACTGCATGTCTCACAAAGAAAGCCTCGCTGTGCTTAGTTTCTATGTGTAATGTCATTTCGACTGACTCTCTGCAGAGTATTTCTGAGTCGATTAGTTTAGCATTTCTGTCGGATTTTCAAAAAATATCAGCCACAGCAATGGACAAGGGAACCAACAAGTTCATGTCATCTTTTTTGGACGACATCAAGGTATTTGAGCCACTCGATACCTCTAACATTGTGCGCGTCACAGCTAAATGCTACCGGTCGATGAGGAAAACAGCAGATCCTCACACCCTCAGCATAAATACTGTATAGCCATGGACAAGATCACTGACAAGATCACTGACTGACTATTGTTCTTGCAAGGCTGGGTAAGTCGGACATTCATGGTTTTGAGGGTGATTTCTGTTGGCAAATGTTCGTATGTGCCTAGGCCTGATACATGGTACTCGGAGGCTAACACGATTAGCGTGGCTAACACAATTACAGTTTAGTAAAAAGCCTTTTCAGGTAAAATAAAATCTTTAATGCATGTCAGATACGGTATACATTGCATATTGATCTGTTCACCTAACGTAAGGTTGTGTAACAGACAGGCTTCAGGATATAGAAGTTGTATCGGTACTGCCATTATGCTGTACTTGGCTAAAAGGTTTTCATAATGGATGTGTTTATTATTGACTTTCTTTTTTTTCATTCACTAAACACAAAGAAAGCAAAGCAATAATACTTACACCAGCAGACACTCCTTTGTTCTTATTGATCCTACACAGTTGAGCTGCAAATGCGGTCGTGCACAAGCTTTGATCCAAGCAAGGCTTTCTGTTTCAGATTTTGGAAATCTGTGAATTTTAGTTCCACAAACACGATCAGGATACCTGACATCGCCTGAACAGATACCCCACTGACGGTGGAGAACCATTTTTTTTCAAGTCCTGACGCAAAAACTTTCTGCCGGTCTGCTAGTCCACAATGTACATTAGCATGAGTTTACTACTGTAGCTTGTGTTTGTGAGACGGTCACGCACGTGGTAGCTGCGCTGTGATGTAAAATGGCATTAGCCAATGAAACGCGGTCCCTGTGGTAAGGTCCATTAAGGCCCGATTGATGCACACGCACATCCCCTGACCTGAAAACAGGTTTTGTTCTTTGGTTTCAATGTAGAGTATTTATTTATGCTGTGTAATAACTGTAAAAAATAAAGGTAACTACTTCACGGTTATTTTCTGAACGCAACCCCTAAGAAAAACAAGGGTTCGCTGTAAAAGTAATGTTTACTTCATTTTTTTCTACAGCAGGAGAAGTTTTGTCAAAAAAACGTAACAGGCTAAATTTCATAATGTTATAAAAACGTTATTTAAAAAAAAATAAAAGTCTGGGGGGGGGACAGTCCACAAGCATCCTCATTCCAAACACATGTACCATAAATTTTCACTTTATGGTTCATGTTCACATTATTTATTGACTGTATATTAAATATATTTTAAATTTAACTGAAGATATAACATAATACAATATATAATATTCAATAAAATACGAATACTTAAATCTTATTGTATAGACTTGGTCATCAAATCTGTTTTCTCATTTTAAAGTCTGTGACGTCCCACTAAGTGGAGCACTGGTTTGGTACAAACTCCATTCTTGTTGCTTTGTGTGTCTGTAGCTTGTAGTTTTTTTTCTTTTCTTTTTTTTTTGTTGTGTTTTGTCATCTTTTCTGAGAGCCAGCCTATAACTCCCTCCAGGCAGAAAATGGACACAAGGCGTTCTTCGATAGTTACTGGCATTTAATAACTATGTCGTGAGAACTGTACAAAGCATAAATACATTTTTACACAAAGACATTTACATAAAGAAAACATTTACAATAAAGTGGCTTGACTTACAAAAAACAGACTCATTACGTCATTAAAAACACGTGGCTAACAAACTCGACACATTCTTAAAATAAACATTCTATTTACAAACAAAATGTGATATCTTCACTTCCAAGAAGTAGAGTCACTCTCAGCAGTTGTCTTTAACTTCTTTATTTGGCCTTGAACACAATCTACACACTACCGGTGCTAGCTCATTCTGCCCTAGCCTTTCTTGCTCTCTCTGCTTCTATCTTTCCACTGCTCCCTCTAGTGGTCTGGGGGGTAATCCAACGAACCTTAATGAGGAACTACCTCAGTATACTACAAAAACTAAAATACAAACCTCATTGGCCGCTTCAACATGAAAGGGTTAACACAGAAACTCCGTGTAGCCTCTTCTTGCAATCCAGCTACACGAGCCTTAGTGCCTCACCAAATCTCTCCATCAATTAAGAAATAAATAAAGCATGCTGCCCTCTACCGAGTGCGGCGTGTAACTAAAAATATGTGCCTAAATGAAACGACAAATTAAACATTGGTTCCACTCCGGTAACCTTTGCACAACTTATAATAAACATAAAATATTTTATATCACTTTGTCTACACCAACTTAAAATCATGAAATTAAACCAAACTGTATAACTGCCGCCGATGGCAGCCACACAGCCTCTTTTTTCTGCCAGGATGTAACACTAACTTTACAAGCAGCAGCAGCAGCAAATATCAGGTTTTGTTTGATAAGCAGAGCCGTAGCACTGTTAATAATAATTCATGTTTTCAGCTTATGTACAAACTAATGGTAGCACTGCAGCAAAGCTAGCTGCCATGGGAAGTTAGAACAGGAGTACTTATACAGTCTGGAAGAAGGTGGAATTTGTTTTTATTCATTTCTAGATACAGAAAAATATGTGTGTTTCCTGACATATGTCTTGACTTTCCCCCTCTGAAATGTACAAATTCGTTTCTAGAATTCAGTTGCTTGGGCAGCTTTGAATCTGAAATCAAATGTGATTTTTAAACAACAGTTTAACAAAAGTTGTTCAAATTTATGTTGAATTTTATTTTTGTAAACAAGTTAATCTTAGAATGCTTCTATAGTGTCACATAATCTGAAACAGAACTGATGTATTTTAGATCAGATGCTAAAAGAAAAGCACTGAAAAAGCTTTTTCTAACCTGAAACCAAGCTTCTTCAGCATAAACGAGATAAAACCTCAAATCTCATGTTCTAAAAACTGTTGGAAAAATCTAGAAATCTTGGTCTGGATGAAAAAACATTGAAAACCTAACTGCTTCAAGAGTTATGTTTATGTTTGTGTTTTCTGGTTATGCGGGAACCATTTTGGTAGATATTTCTCATTCCTCAGTCAAGCCCCGCCTCCTGCTGGTGATGCTGTGTATTACACCGAGGCGCCCTTAATGTCAAAGTCAAAATCAGGTTTTATTGTCATCTACAGAAGCTCAACGAAGTTCGTCTCAGTAGCCCATCCAAAGACAAGACAAATAAACACCATAACTCATGGGTAGACGTGTTTCCCTTTAAACCAGGGGTCCCCAAACTATGGCCCGCGGGCCGGATCCGGCCCGCCTCCACATTTGGTCCGGCCCCCTGAACAATACCAGAGAGCATTCAGATTTGTTTTCATTACCGTATTTTCCGGACTATAAACCGTTTATATGTGGATTTTTTATTCAACCACCAGGGGGCTCTTCAGCAGGAAGTGAATCATTGGAAGTCACGGTTACTTGCACGCCAACATTGAGCCCACAAGCAACAAAATGAGTAAGAAACAGATCAGATGTCTTTGGAAAGTTTCTTTGCAAAGGAGAAAAGGCCCAGAGAAGAGACAGGAGAATGGATTTATCCCGGACCGGTAGGTGAGTCCCACATTACAAGCCGCTCTGTGTAACATGCGGCGACCGGCTGCTAATGAGGCAATGAAGCTTCAAGCTGCTTCGCCACGTAGAGACCAAGCAGGCTGTGGATATCAGCAACACGTCGGGTGTTATTGTCTCCCATCACTCCCAGATGGGACCGTCTCATTGCAGTGAAACAATCTCAGGGCTCCGTTAGTCAGTATCGTGAGTTAAAATTTTCAAGAAAGTAAAATGTTCATTTTTATGGCGCTTCTGTTATTTTGAAGGGATATATAAACGTTACCATGGCGAACAGAGTGAGCGTTTGGGCAGTGGTCGAGAGGAGATGAGTAGAGCTTGTGAGTCTTAAGTCTGGTTTAGACGGAAAGATTTAAGAATTATCGGCTGATTCTCCAAACCTCTGTGACCACAGAGCTGATAAAAGTCCAACAGGTTCGATCGGTTCTTGTCTCCAAGGCAGGAGCAACACGAACCGATTCCAGTCACAAACATCCCGATTCCAGACGATAATCCAGTAAAACCCCCAACATAGCGGGAATTTAGAATAACCAAACACGGATGACGATGTAGAAGCAATAGTGATAGTTTGTGGAGTCATTTTAAGAAATAAAAGATGTAACAAAAAGAAAAGGCGGTGGATAAAAGACAACAGGAGCAGCCGCTCTATTTACTACACTATGATTTGGAGGTGACTATGTTTTTTCATAGTTAACATTTTTAACTGAATATACATAATAATGACCTTTACATATAATAATAAACATTTCCACATATCATCTCCTATATCCACCGGACTCTCAGTTGCGTGATATGTCAGCTGTTTGGGATTCTCCTCTGTTCTGACGTCACCGCGCTTTCTGATTGGCTACCTGTCACATTCAGCAGGTCGTATTTTCGTTCCAAGTCAGGGAAAACCCCAAGGCTGCGATAAAAACTCCAAAACAATCCAAATTGGGCAGAAGCCTTATCTGACTGTTAACCCCTCCCCCCGGGACGCAACAAAATGTCCACGTCTTGACCGGTCCGCGGCAATAAAAAGGTTGGAACCACTGATTTAGCACATGCTAGTAGCAACACGAAGGATCAGAACTTTTACTGTTACAGTTACCGTTCGGAAACTAATCAGTTCAGTTAAATCTAATCTTGGCAACTTTCAACCATAATAAATGTGATATTCAGTTGACCTGTTATGACTCAGATTTTGGGTGTCCGCCCCCCGCTGCTGCTGCATCGTTGTGGAAAACCGGCAGAGATATCTGTGGCTTATAAGTGTATGTTTACTGGTTAAAAAAAAAAAAAAAAAACTTTGGGGTTGTGGCTTATAGTCCGGTGTGGCTCATAGTTCGGAAAATATGAACTATGATCCTTCCTGGATTTTTTCTGTGAAGAACCCAGAGGGGGTTATTTGATTTTGCTTTCTGGAAAACAATATATATTTACATTTAGGCGCTCCTGCAATTGTCACACTTTTTCTGTTACAAACTGACTCCGGCCCCCAACCAGAGAAGGGAAAAGTTATGTGGCCATCACAGGAAAAAGTTTGGGGACCCCTGCTTGACTGTCAGATTATTGATCTGGTCAGTGAGTGTACTTAGCTCCTTTTTTTGTATATTTCTGTGCAAAAAACTAAATTTGATCAAATAAATTAGAAGTTTGGTTGTATAGCACGTGTCTGTATACTGGAGTAGAGAATCCATTAAATCTTTGTTGTAGTTGATTCCGAAGCTGTGGTTCTGGATTCCACTCAGGGCCGTCAGACATCACATGAGATCATCTGTGTTGCTCTGTGTGTGTGTGTGTGTGTGTGTGTGTGTGTGTGTGTGTGTGTGTGTGTGTGTGTGTGTGTGTGTGTGTGTGTGTGTGTGTGTGTGTGTGTGTGTGCGTGTGCGCGCACGCGTGAGTGTGTAAATAAATCTGTTGTTGTGCATTTACACATTTTCAGCCATCGCTCTGATTCTGTCTTGGCCGGTTTGTTTTGAACTCCATGACTGTTTGCTTTGTTAAGATTCTTATACTGAAACCGTCTGCATTTATTTGTAAAGAGAGCCATGGGTTGCGTTAGAGGTTAGAGGTCACGGCTGTTAAAGCTGATGCATTAAGGTTCATAAAGTCATATTTTAGGAGAATCTGGATTCTAATTCTCCTCAGGAAATGTCTTCTTCTGCTTCTTTTCCTGTCATTATGTCATAGATTAGAATCTATTTAAGAGAAAACAAACTGATCCAGAAAGTCAGAAAGTTTAATCTGAATCTAAATCTTGACCTTAATATTTTCTTTTTTTTACTGAAAAAATTCCATTCATAAAAATCTGAAGACTATATTTGCATCTGAAATCTCTCCAGTTCAGTTTCCTGCTCTGATTTCCTTCCTGATTGCTGAGTGGGAGAAAAACTTCAGCAAAACCAGATTATCTCAGGTCTTCATCAGAGCTCAACGGAAGAACATGATGGAAACAGACGGTAAGGAGGAGGCGAACTGAGACTGCAGTTTGTGATCAATCAGTGGCAGCAGAATCATGTTGTGTTTAGTGAATGTGGGAGGCAGATTGAGGACGTGATCCAGTTCTACGTTTTGCTGAGCTGGCGATCTGAAGAAGAACTGGGGGAAGAAATAAAGGCGAGGACAAACAGGAGACAGATGTTGGCTGTCATAGGCCGAGGGTTTGACTGAGTGTTTCACAGGACAGAGGTCGGCTGTGAGGAGCTCTAGTCCTGCTGCTCTGCTGGTCCTAATAAAATAAATTATATTATCTAGTCTTTTTATTTTAAAAAAATTCTACAAAATTTGCATTTTCTCGGTACAGTAGTTGAGTATTAAAACTAATATATCCTTATGTATTTGATTTTTTTTTTGGTGGGGGGACAATTTAGACTTTTCCAACATCGGGGGGTTAGAATCCCTGAGTTTTCTGCCCATGCTTTACCAAACCAACTTTATTTATAAAGCACTTTAAAACAACCACAGCTGATACAAAGTGCTGTACATTAAAACACAGCATAATAATAAAAAACAAATAAAAAAAACTAAAAAATAAAAAAAAACTCACAGATTCAAAACAAAAAACACAATTTAAAACTAGATCCCGCTGGAGTTGAAAGCCAAGTAAAATAGATGAGTTTTAAGACGAGCTTTAAAAGTGGACAGTGAAGGGGCCTCTCTGACCTGCAAAGGCAAGTCGTTCCATAACTTAGGGCCCATGACAGAGAAGCCCTGACCCCTCTGAGCTTCCTCCTGGATCTCGGTACCTCCAAGAGCAGCTGATCTGCTGACCTGAGAGACCGATAGGGCATGTAGGGGTGAAGAAGCTCAGAGAGGTAAGGCGGGGCAAAATTATGTAGAGATTTAAAAACAAACATAAGAATTTTAAAATGAATCCTAAAATATACAGGCAGCCAGTGAAGTGAGGCCAGGACAGGGGTCACATGCTCCCTCTTTTGAGTTCCTGTCAAAAGTGGTGCAGCAGCATCTGAACCAGCTGCAGACGACTGACTGACTCCCAGATAAAGTGCGTTACAGTAATCCAATCGAGTTGAAATAAAAGCGTGGATCACTGTTTCAAAATGCTGCCTGGAAAGAAAAGATTTCACTGACGCCAATCGCCTTAAATGATAAAAGCTGGACTTAACCACAGCTCTGATTTGGCTGTCCAGTTTGAAATCACTGTCCACCTTAAAACCAAGATCTGTAATAACAGGTTTAAAATATGCCCCCAGGGTCTCAGGTCAACAGAGGAGGACTCACAGGAGCCACTGGGTCCAAACACCATCACCTCTGTTTTGTTTTCATTAAAATTTAAAAATTTCAAGGCCAACCAAGCTTTAATATCACCCAGGAGATGTTTGATGGAATGGACATCCTTCTGCTTCAGGGGCAAATAAATCTGACAATCATCAGCAGGCACGTGCATAGGGGGGGCTGTGGGGGCTTGAGCACCTGCTCTTTTTGCTCCTTGCCCCCAAGTGCCCTTTTGGTCAATTATTATTTTTTTAAATTTTTAATTTTTTTTTGTATTATTATCTTCTAAGCCCTCTAAGCCTTGCCTCTAACGCAGTGAAATAAAGCGGCTAACTGGAGCTCAACGTAGCGAACGTTCCAGATTACAGAACAGTTTTTGGTGAATTAAAAAAAAAAAACGTTATTGTTGAATAAAGTGAAGTAGACTTGCTACTTGTCAGATGACAGAAAACGTTGAAGTATCGTTTCTGCTTCAGCTCGGAGTCGCGGTTTAAGCAGAGAGGTAATGAAATACAACAGACACTGACAGGCCTCTGCGTCTGCCTTTCTCTGAAGAACTACTGAGCAGGAGGAGACAGCCAGGTGAGGAGAAACTGTTCGTTTCTATCGATTCAGTATTTTTATCATACAGACATTAGGCTGTTGTTGTTGTGCTATTAGCTAGCTGCTAGCTAACGACTTTGTTAGCAAAGCTAGATAACTAAAAAGCTTCTTCCTTGTATCTTTAATGATATCAGTCATTCTTTAGTATTTATTATGCAATAAGGGCACATCGCCTGTTCTAAACCGATCATCTCCATAATGGATATATGTCCGATCATCTAATTTCCTTTGCTGCATAATGTCCATTGCATTTATTCCAGCATTAGGTAAATGTATCTAGAAGGAGAATAACACTTAAATAAAAGTCCAACAAGGTTATTCATTTAGAATTAAAAATAACTCACCCTGAATTACCATGATATATATAATGAATGTAATAAAAGTGACATTAATGAAGGGGAAAAAACTCATCCAGACTTTAAGTTTAGGCTTCACAGAGTATGAAGTTAAATTTTTTTCCAATTATTCAATGGAGGAAAAAATTTACCTCAGTTAAGTAAAATAAAATTGTAATCAAAACTTTTGGAATTAATGATTTCTTTTTTAAAAAACAAATCGTTTTGTTTAAAAAACTTTTTTAAATTAAATAACTATTTTTTTGTCTTGTGAACATAAAAAGTTATTTGCCAAACATAAACTTTTATTTGCACATATCAGAAATCTTTTGTTGTGATTTTAGGCCCCGCCCACAACGTCATGTGAGAATCACAAGCAAAACTTTGAGTCACAAATGTAACCCGTAATTAGTCAATTAGTCAGACTTTTATTTTTACGGGCCCACTTCCTGTCTTGCCCCCAAACTCTTCAACTTATTTAAAGCCCCGCCTCAGCGCAGTTTAAAACACCACCTGTTCCACTGTGATTGTGACTGACTGGCTGTTGGCGTCTTGCTGATCATCTCTCCTTGGAAAATTCACCCAAATCTCTGAAACTGATTTGAACTATTGAACTGTGGCAGTTGTTACCTGGGCTGTCACTGAGATTCACAGCTGATCGCAGTCTAGCACTCTCTGCTCAAAGGTCGGGTTTTTGTGATGGATCAGATTCTCAGATCCTCTTCTGAGCAAAGGATGGCGAGCAAAGGACAAGAACGATCTTTTGAATTGATTTATTTTGAATTAATTTGACCCTCATTGTGTATTTGTAAATGTTTGTTGTTGTTTTTTCCCCCTATCATCAATACAAAAACACCAAAACTAAAACAGTGATTGTGTCTTCATTCACACCTCAGGGTCCTTCAAGAACCATCTTCTGATGCTGCTTTTGTAGCCGCAGTTAGCTGCGTAGCCCATAACTGTTACACAAACAAAAACTTAGAATATTAAGAAAAGATTTCTGACATGCAAAATAAGTTTGTTTTGCAAAAAACATGCACTTCATCAGACGAATGTGATTTAAATGTTTACAAAAGTTTTTTTAAGCAAAACTCAGTAGGTTTTTCTCATGGTGACATGCATTAACAATTCAATTTTTTTTTTTTTTTTCTGCAGTTCCACGTTAAAGTTTGATGCAGCTCTGCTTTCCTGAATGAACCATCTTCATCTCCACTGCAGCAAACAGGCAGATCTTTTTATAGATTACAGTCACTAAAAGGTTGCTTTGTGCCCTTGTTTATATTTTTAATAGTGTAATTCTGTAAAGACAAAATATGTAAATCAGAGCTAGACCACCAGCTCTAATTTACATATCTTGCTAAATTGCCGGTTTGAATATTGCAAAACTTTCCCATAACAAAATGCAGAAAGAAATTACTAATAAAATATCTTACATAGGCATAGTGTTATGCTCTATATGGAGATGTTTGTTAGCTTTGATTGTATATGTCACCATTTTGTAATTTATCATTGTTTATTAAACTCTGAAAGCTGAGAGGCTTTGTTAATATTCTGTCCTAGAATATGGTTGGATGTGCCCTTTTTTTTTTGAGCACCTGCCCCTTTAGTGGTCTCTGCACGGGCCTGATCATCAGCATAACAATGAAATGAGATCCCATGTTTCCTAAGTATAGAACCCAGAGGCAGTAAATAAAGAGAGAAAAGCAGAGGGCCCAGAATTAAGCCATGTGGGACACCATATGGCACTGAAGCAGCAGATGATTCAGAGTCACTAATCTTCACTGAAATTGTTCTCTCCTCCAGGTAAGACTGGAACCATTTAAGAACAGTGCCATCAATACCTACAACGAGCTGTAATCGCGATATTAAAATGTCATGGTCTACTGTGTCAAAGGCAGCAGTTAAGTCAAGTAAAATCAGAACAACATGGTGACCAGAATCACATGCAAGAAGGATGTCATTAAAAACTCTTATTAAAGCAGATTCTGTGCTATGAAGAGTTTTAAAACCTGACTGGAAAACCTCTAAAACCTTTAAAAGAAATAAGTTTTCCTTTAACAGATAAAACCAGTCAGTGGCTGGTTTTATTAAATAATTTCTGTGTTATCACTGCTGTGTCATTTATGCAGAAATAATCCCTCAGAAAGTCATGAGTTAACCCGACGCCGTTGCTGCATGTTTGTGTGTGTGGTCAGTAGAAACCTTCTCCATATAGTCCTGCTGGGTTTGTTGCAGTCTACATTTAGTGATAAGGCCGTTTGGCCCGGCGACGTTGTGCTGAGCGCCACAGATCGATGTTTCACTATGTGCAGCCCAGAAGGAAAAGCAAACGGTTCAGCAGCAACAGCAACCCTTCGCCCTGACCAGCCTACCGTCACATTCCTGAGGTTCGGACAACAAGTTGATGTTCATGTTTGCTGCAGAATTTTTTAGCTGGACAGACGAATGAGACGTTTTTATGTTTAAGTTCGTTTTTGTTTGAAATGCTGTTGGCATAGGATTTACTGTTTTTTAAGCAAAACTGAACTTATAATGATATTAATGTTAATGAGATTTTTATCATCAATCCATTTTCAACACCAGTTCATCCTCTTCAGCACGCTTCACCCACATTGATAATTCAGAAACTATAAAAACCCATAAAAAGTTGGAATTTTCTGTACTGATAATTTTACAAATTATTCTTACTATACTGATGATACTTTAACAATTATTTTCCTTAAATAAGGTGTTTTAAAAACAAAATTGATTACTTAAGATATATTATTATATTTTTTGGTCGTGCTCAAGTTACCATGGAGCTGGAATGCTAAATCCTCTTGCCGAGCTAGCATCCTGTGCTAATGCTAACACTCACATATAAATATGCAATCGAAACTAAATAAATAACTTAGGTAATGCAAAAACATTACCTAAGTGGGACACCACAAGCACCATACACCAACCATAAAAGATGGTCCCTGTTACCCAAGGTGGTTCTTGATCTCGAGTGAGAGTTCATACCCTTTGAGGTACCTAAAGGGGCTGAGAACCATTCATGGGGAGCCCACAGTCTTTAAGAGTGAATCACCAACTTAACACATTAAGACCTATTTATGTGCTAAAAGCCAGGCTAACTTTTTCCCTGTTCCTAGTGCTATGTGAAACAGCTAGCTGTAGCTACAAACCCAACAGGGATTTATCAAAGTGTTGCCGCAAAAATATCTTTCTAGTTCACTTCAAACAATTTTTCAAGACTTTGATTTGACTCCGCTTTCCACTTAACGATGACTCCAATCTTTTGGAGCCGTGCTCAGCTGACGGTAGCCTGATGGATAGTCGGGGTGTGTGGAGGCGCTGGAGGTAGGTTGTCCCTCTCCACTATCTGCAGGCTTCCTCATTAGCAGCTGCTAATGAACTCAGCAAGGTCGAGGTAGGAACAATTTTCATCTTGCAGCCAGCCGCGTCTTCTGCTGCATTTCATAACGCCTTCCTCCCTGGCACTTGTTGCAATTTAAGTGTTTCACAAACTGAATGTTGATTTTTCTGCTGACTTTATGAAATGTCTGCCTGGTGACATCATAGATACTCAGATAATGAGTATCTTATGTATTTACAGTATCACAAAGTGCAAGGCAGCAGTCTGACAGCAGTGATATCACTCTACAAAGCAGTGTTTGGTTTTAGGGAAGTCATAGTGACAAGTCTGAGTACTGGAAATGAAAGGCTGTGTTTCCAGACTGCAAAACAAAAAGTCAGGACCAGCAGACAACTCAAGGGATTCAGAGAATATACACAGCAGCAAATTCAGTCAATTTAACACCACAAAGCATGTTTCTTTTATTAGCAAGCTTACTGTGCCCATTTCTTTAGCTGAATTTATGAGAATACCTTGAATGACACAGTTTGACATACATACTGTTAATTTTAATCAGAAGAAGAATTAAAATCTTATGACTCGTTTTATTCTCTCTTCTGCCCGGATTCCTTGATGCCGTCATTGTATCAGCTGAACCATAAAGACAAAGACAAAGGTTTTCCCAAGTCCAAACATAAACAACACTTATTAGACAAACAACTAATGAAACTGACAAAACTCAATAAAATCACAAACCAGCATCCAATTCAATATTTACCTCACTCCACAGACATCCACACACCAAACTTCGGGGAACCATTTCACCGACGCACCGTTCCCCGGAGACAGCATCACAAGTAACCCCGGAGTGATCTGAAGTTAAGGTTCCGGGTCCTATACTTTTAAAGGGAGGGCGTGTCTCCCTTCTCTGCTGTATTCTAATTTAGGGGACTGTCTTTAGCTAAGTTCATTTAAATCTAGTTGACTATGTTCCAGTAAAAAACAGTTTTTAAGATCAAAGAAGTGTTCTTTTCTTTTGAATGAAAACAGATGTTTTTTATGACCCTGTCCTGAGAGGAAGCTCTACTCTGTTGGCAGGACCAGATTGTTTTACACCAGCTATTCAATCTTATCAAAGTGGTCAAAAGGTTAAACTCACCCATAGAGCCACGACCCCCTGTGAATGCCTGCTGAGTCCACAAAGAGACTAGCTGTGTTTTAAATTATAGAGAAATACAAGCTAAATTATTTAAATTCAACTTAGTGTAATATGTTTCAATAGAACTATCCTACTTAAGAGATTACGCTGATTGAACCATGGATATAATTTGGAGTGAATTTCCTTATTTAAAATACTATTAATTTGATCTAATATTGAACATATGGTTAAGTTTTTACAACTAGCTTATTTTAAATGTAATAATAATAATAATCAATTTAATTTGTACCGCTCTTTTCATTAGAAAAAATCTCAAAGTGCTACACAGTGCAACTAAAATCGTAGATAAAATCAACATCATAAAAATCATGTGGAGGCAGAATAGGTTTGCTTAAATAAAAAAGTCTATAAGCCTCTTTTGAAGTCATCCAGTGGTTGTGGAGCTCTCAAATAATCCGGGAGAGAGTTCCAGAGACGGGGGGCAGCCACAGCGAATGCCCGATCTCCCATGGTCCTTAATCTGGATCGAGGAAGGTGGAGGAAGTTGCAGTCTTGTGATCGTAGAGATCTGCTGGATGAATGTGGAACGAGAAGGTCCTTCAGATAATCCGGTGAAGTTCTGTATAAACACTGATGGGTAACGAGAGCAATTTTATACTGAATTCTGTAGGTGACAGGAAGCCAGTGAAGATCATGGAGAATCGGTGTAATATGGGCAGATTTATGGTCCCTCAATCAAATCCTGGCTGTGCTGTTTTGAATGTATTGAAGCTTCTGAAGATGTTTTTTATGGATTCCAACGAACAGAGAGTTGCAGTAGTCGAGCCTGGAAGAGACAAAGGCATGACGAGAGTCTCTGCATCAGAGAAAGAAAGAGATGGATGAATTTTGGAGATATTACGAAGATGAAAGAAACAGATTTTAAATAGATGCTTAATATGATTTTCAAATGTAAGATGAAAATCCATTCTAACTCCAAGATTTGTAACTGTGGTGGAAAGGGGGACGTCTTGTCCAGAAAAGAAAATAGTCGTCAAAGTTGAAGATTGAACCTGGTGAGGTGTTCCGATCAACATGGCCTCAGTTTTGGAGCAGTTTAACTGAAGAAAGTTCTGATTCATCCACGTCCTCATCTCTTCCAGGCAGGTGGTGAAGGCAGTGATTGAAAATGGTGATGATGATGCTCCAGTTCTAATGTAAAGTTGTATATTGTCGGCATTTCAGTGGAAGAAGATGTTGTGCCGATTAATGATTTGACCCAAAGGCAGCATGTAGAGGGAAAATAGCAGGGGCCCCAGGACTGACCCTTGTGGGACACCACAGGAGACAAAGACAGCCTGGGACTTGGCCTTGCCAAGGCTAACACATTCCAGCCGATTGGAGAGGAAAGATTTAAACCAGTCCAGAACAGTGTCACAGAGACCGACCTCCACATGAAGACGGTGTAGGAGGATATTATGGTCCACAGTGTCAAAGGCTGCAGTAAGATCTAGGAGGACAAGGAGAGAAGTAGAACCAGTATCAGCTGCCATGAGGACGTCGTTGGTAACTCTCAGCAAAGCGGTCTCAGTGCTGTGAGCAGAACGGAACCCAGACTGAAATTTCTCATACAGAGAGTTTTGTTGTAGGTGGAGCTGCAGCTGAGCAGCAACAGCCTTTTCCAGCACTTTTGACAGGAAAGGGAGGTGAGAGATTGGACGGTAATTGGAAAGAACATCTGGATCCAAGGTAGATTCCTTTAGAAGAGGTTTGATGATAGCTGTTTTAAGAGGCAATGGAACATGACCAGATTTCAGGGATTTGTTTATTATTTGTATGATTAGTGGGCTTATTGCAGCATGATTAGATTTTATGAGTGATGAGGGGAAGGGATCCAGGGCACATGATGATGGCTTCATTTTCTTGAAGATAGTCTCCACTTCACTCTGAGCAACATCGTCAAAGCAGCTCAGGGACCCATGATGTTCCAGGGTAGATGCCGGTCGTAGATCAGGGAGGCTGTGGAGCTGAGATCTAATAGAGTTAACTTTGTTTTTGAAGAATGAGAGAAACAGGTTGCATTTTTGAGTCGAATCCTCAGCATAAGTTTGTTGAATGGGATTGAGGAGATGGTTTATTGTAGAGAAAAGCTGTTTAGAATTTCCCGGACAGCTGTTGATGATGTTGGAATAATACTTAGATCGTGCTTCCTAAAGAGAAAAGGCATAAGCTTTCTGATGTTCCTTATATGCCTGCTTGTGTATAGAGAGACCTGATTTTTTTACACGTCTCTCGATAGCACGACCAACAGCTTTCATGTTCCGCAGCTCATCAGTGTACCAAGGGGCTGAGTGGGAGAATGACACCAGCCTCGACTTCAAAGGAGCATGGAGCTCCAAAAGCTCCTGGAGAGATTGATTAGTAATCCACAGAGTCGTTTGCAGATGAATGATTGACAGCAGTCAAGGAGTGAAGAGCAGAAGACAAAGCAACAGGGGAAACTGGAACTGAATAAGACGTTTAGGATTTGGAGCAGACAAAGTTGAAGGCACTTCTAGAGAGATGACACTGTGGTCCGAGACACCCAGGTCATATACAGATAAGTTGTTGATAGTTACAGTGTCTGTGATCACCAGGTCCAGAGTATGGCCCCCTGTTGTGTGTAGGGGCGTCAACAAGCTTGATCAATATGGATATTTAAATCTCCAAGAACGATATTTTTCACAGAACGGGCACAGAAAGAAGTGAGGAGTTCATGCATCTCTAAGTTAAATGAAACATGTGGTTTTGGAGGCCGATAAAGCAATACAATATTCATCTGGAGAGGGGCTTTGAGATTGAAGGCCTAACATTCAAAAGAAGAAAAGTCCCGAAGAGCCAGATGGACCATTTTAAATTACTGCGGTAAATGACGGCCAGACCACCACCGTGGCCCGTGCAGCGAGCTCTCTGCAGATAGCTGTATCCAGAGGGACAGGCTGCATTCAGGGAACTGTACACATCCGGTTGGTGCCGTGTTTCAGGAAGGCACATGAGGTCCAAATTCTTTTCCAGAATATGGTTATGAATACGACAGGATTTGTTGGACAATGATTGAACATTGAAAAGTTTCAATGTATGGACAAGGTGGAGAAAATGTATTTTCTTAACAATACTTTAGTAGTAGTATAGTATATTTCCTTTTTTTTTTTTTTTTTGCAAAAATAATAAGGAAATAAAAGCTTGGTGTACAGTAGATAATCAGATGATTTCACCTCACAAGTCCGATCTTACATCTTTACTGAAGCTTTCCCCTGTTTCATATATATCAGATTCTGTTCATCTAATGTAGATAAATGTTTATTTATTTTGTATTTTTTAAAGCTTGCTCTGGTTGACATGATGTCATGGAACACACTGAAAAAAGTGAGAAAAGAGCTCAAGTTGAAAGAAAAGCTTAAAATAGACTGGATAAAGTTTGATATAAAGTACCTTTATATTTTTGTATATTCTGCCTTTAATGTTACAGAAGATGCATGTTGCCTATTCTAACCTTAATGTTTTAATTGAGGTGTCATAAGAACCTTCATTATCACCAAAAGCTTAGAGGTTTACTAAGTCTTTTCCTACAGGCTAATAGTGACAGCATATCTAACTACATTGTTGCTATTAGAACTACAGTACCATCTCAAAAACATTTTAAGTTGATTTGATCGGTGGAGATATTTGCAGAGTCAGAGAACAAAGCTAAAGGTTTCATATCAGAAAGTGTAAGACAAAAATAAACTCTTCCATACTGTGGAGGTTGCCACAATCCGGCACAACAATCCGGTCACAGAGCCTTATGAGAAAAACACTTTTGGAGCCTTGCTAACTACAGAACTCAAAAGCAGCAGCTGTTTTTCATTCTTTCAAACATGATCATCAATCACAGCCTCTCCCAGAGTTTAATTTACAAAATAGAAACCATTCACTGAAAACAGAGGTTTTGATACTGGAATTTCTTCTAGAAATTTGTGTTGTATCTCTTGGTAGAAAGCTTTAAACAAATTGCAAATATTTTCTTGTATGTGCTAATCTGATGAGTAGAAAATCCCTTGAGCCGCCTTGTTGAAGCAAACTGTGTTTCCTGTGGTTGAACTAACTAATTAAGTCTTCTCTCTGTCATCTTTTGCAGTTTCTTCTTGGTCTTCTCCTGCCTTATCCTGTCAGTGTTTGCCACCATCAGCGAATATAAAGACAACTCAGAAAACGCTTTGTACATCTTGGTATGTGCCGCTTTGTGTTTTGACCCTTAGCTACAGAAACTTTCAAAGTCTAACTGCTGTAACTGATTCTTGAGAATAGGGACAAAACAGGTCCGATGGATAAAGCACAAAATTTGAATAAAATATACACAAAATATAATTTTTTCAAATATCTTACTAAACTAACCTGGATCAAGTGAGCACAACAATGTATATTTTTCTGGTGTTTGCTGAATATTTTTTATTTTAAACATTGTAGTCGGTGAATGATGCCTGTAAAAGCTCTTGTCCAGGAGCAGAACTCAATACATTATAATAGTTTAAAATAATTAAAGAAATACTAAAATTATATATTATGACAATTAAGTATAAGTAGTCATATAAATACAGTAATTATAAAGGTATCAATAAATTGAATTAAAAATCATTTTTATATATTTTCCAACTCAGTTGAAATTTGTCCCTAGTTTTTGTCAACACCGTCAGACATGAAAAGAATGTAGAAAAAATCAGGCATTATTGGGGGGCACCAGAACTTCTGAGGACCCCATGACCTCTTCCTTTCTCTTCTTTTGCTAAGAGGGCTAGTTAGCTCAGGTTAGCTTATGTTATTCTTAAGTTTATTCTTCTGTTTTATTCCTAAGTTGCTCGTCACAACCATGATGTGTCAACACCATAACTGACAATTTACAAAACTTGGATTAAATTTTGTGAAACAAAAGCTTAATTTTGGAATAATGTAAAGATTTCATGGACCTGATGAGCTACAATATGGCCTCCTTCAGAATAACATCATATAAATTGAGGTAGTTTGGTATTTGGTCAACTCAGTCAGAGTTTCTGAGACTCCTTCAGTGCAATTGTTGACAATCTCGCTTAAATGTGCAATTAATTCATTTTAATGTATTTTACATAAATTGCATTACTTCACATGTATCAAGTATTTCTTTTTACTCACTAGTTTGTCACCACCTTCAGCTCTATGTCAACTCCATCAGATGGACTTTTTGTTGTTTTTTGTTTTAAATATTTTTTTTGTTTCTTGAGAACCAATTGTATGTAAAATGAGTAAAAATATCACTAATAAGGTATTTTTAGAATAATTTTATATTTATTTTTGTCATATGGTGATGCCAAAGTTCTGGGTCAGGTCGATTAAAAATGTAATTTAAAACAAAATGTTGCTACTGGGAGCCTGCACCTTAGCATCTTTACATTTCCAAAACATTTTTTGTCATATTTGCATACATAAGGTTGAGAAAAAATTTTTAAAAAAATTGGGGAACATTAAAACCCATTTTGTCCCTATTCTCAAGAATCACTGTGTAAATACTGTGAAAAGCTGCTCCCTCCCTCACTTCTGAGTCTGTTCTCTATTATAGAATGACAACTTATGTAATCTGATCTCATGGATACTCAGCAGGAAACCTAAATAAGAGTAAGACCTGTATCACTGATGTAAAGTCTCATCATAAAAACT
The DNA here is from genome assembly GCF_904066995.2 of Poecilia reticulata. NCBI lineage: Eukaryota > Metazoa > Chordata > Actinopteri > Cyprinodontiformes > Poeciliidae > Poecilia > Poecilia reticulata. The sequence continues at coordinate 1,536,797 of NC_088836.1, forward strand.
AATAAAAGGTGACCTATTATGCTTCCATTGAAAAAAATATACAGTATATATATATATATATATATATATATATATATATATATATATATATATATATATATATATATATATATATATATATATATAAATTCCCTTCTCATCCTCCGCGGGTGGTCGTCACTCTCTCTCTCTCTCTCTCTCTCACTCCCTCCCTCTACCAGAGGCCTGGGAGCTTGAGGTTCTCCTCCAGTATCTTTTCTGTGCCTAGAACTGCACATTTCTGGACTGAGATGTCTGATATTGTTCCTGGGATCTGTTTTAGTCATTGCTCCAGTTTGGGGGTGACTGCCCCGAGGGCCCCGATGACCACAGGCACCACTGTGGTCTTCACCTTCCAGGTCTTTTCCAGTTCCTCCCTGAGGCCCTGGTATTTCTCCAGTTTCTCCTGCTCCTTTTTCCCGATGTTGTAGTCACTTGGTATTGCTACATCCACCACAGCGGCTTTCCTCTGTTCTTTATCCACCACTACAATGTCCAGTTGGTTCGCCATTACCATTTAGTTATAGCATTGAGGCCAATCATTGCCGATCAGCTGGATTGACTGTTTATTTTTTGCATTAGTTATAAATGCTACTATGTGATCTGGCAAAATTAAAAAATGATCTGGCAATAAATTCACCTAATTAACGTAAACATGCAAAATACTTGCAGGCACAATACAGCAGCTACACAGTCAAAAGAACAACTGAGAAACCTGCAATCAGTAAAACAATATTTAACCGTAGGACCAGTGGTGAAAGTAGGGGGGTACAGTTGGGTACCGCTACCCCTAAAAGATTTAGCGGGGGTATGCAGTACCTGCAAGAGAGGGGAGCGGCTGTCTGCTGTAAAGAATCAATGGGTTCACTGTGCAGCCGTGACTGATTAGTTTTTCAAGAACAATCTAAAACACGACTTAATCAGTTAATAAGTAGGATTCCCCCGCCCCCCATTTCATATTATTTCGGAACTGATGAAGGTTCCAAAAGTAGTTTGGAATCTTGGCATCTTGCTTTGAGCTTAGAGTCTGAGAGGCTTTTCCTCTATCAAACTATTATTTTTTTGCTTCTTATTTAGTGGAAATATTGATGTTGATGAGACTTTCTCCAAAATAACACTTTTCAACCTTTATAGCTCCACTGTTGAAAATGAGGCTCTAAAGTTCACAAATGACAGTGAAATAAAATCCAGTCCAATATCTGGTTTGAGGTGATTCCTCTGGAACCTGTTGGAAGAAAAACATCCCAACTTCAGAAGATGTGCTTTTAACTTAACAGAGCTCTGTGGTTCCTCCTATCAGCATGAGAGTCAGGGTGAGGAGGCGCCATGTTAGGAAGATGAAGTGGAAGCTGGAGGATCTTCAGAACAAACAGGTCACGATGCTGGGCTACTGATTATCTCTCTGTCTGGACACAGGATCAATAGAACCAGTTTAAAAGCTAAAATGAATGGTTATATGCCAGACATGGAAAACTGGGATGCATCCATGCCATGATGTTCAGGATTTAGGTTTCATGGCATCTCAAGGTGTCAACATTGCAGCCAGTGGGCTGAGGGAGGAAATACAGCTTTATTGTGCAAGAGCTACCAGCTTTTATCGCTTCACAAAAAAATTCATCAGCACAGAAACTTCAAAGCACACAAAAAAGCTTATTATGGAACCCTCCAGGGGACATGGGGAATTTTTTTTTTCTTTTGCGTTACCTCTTAATAATCTACTGATCAGTTCATGCGGCATAATTTAACACTGTAAGCCCTACTTATGGTGGTCGCCGTACGTTCTGCTTTAATATAAAGTCATGTAAAGTTTTTCCATAAATATTAATATCTCATGAAATATCTGACGTTTTATATCTTTTTCTTTAGTATAGAAATGCACCACAAACCTATGACATAAACAGAAACTTTACGTAAGTAGGAAAGAAATAAAAATACATCCAAACTATTTGGACTATTTCTGAGTTATTATCACAGGGTAATCAGTCATCTGATTGTGTCTATTGTTTTCGTCTGAATGGTTTAAAGAGCTGCTTTCAGTGCCGTTCCATTTTAGCCTTAACAGACATAAACATGCAGTAAATGAATCGATTTTCAATCAGTTTTTTTGCACCAAAGCGTTAATAATAATAAACACGTTTTCACTGAGACTCTGTAAGAGCCATATGAATGAAATAAGTTATTGATCTGACACACCCACCACCCAGGTGTCCCTGGCTGCTGGCTCTGTGTGTATGAGGAAGCGGGTGATCGGTGGTCAGTCCTCGCAAAGTTTGGAGCATGATAATAAAAATTTAATAAATCGATAATTGTGACAGAACAAAGAAGAGATTTGGAGTTGATTGATACACGGACAGATGAGATTTTCTGTGTTTTATAGTAACAAAACGTGTTCATTTCTATAAACACGTTTAACACAAAATCATTCTTAGATAAGGGGACGTTCCTCTGCTCAGTCCAGCATATTTTGAGCTCAATTGTACATCTGTGAAAAGCATAAGTTGTCATGTCGGGTGTGATACGGTTAACCCACATGCAAGAACACAGGCAGGAGAAACAGAAAGGTTTAACAGGTTTATTGTGAGCTGGAAAAAAGGACTGGTTCGAGCGGCGGGCAGCGGCACCAACAGCACACTAAGAACAAGAACAGGGAAGATGGTGAGTTTGAGGCAGCGGATGTCCAGATCCGGGTGCTCGGGTAGTTTCTGCAAAAAACAGAGGTCAAAAAAGGTCGGATTACTAAGCAGAACTAGGAAGACACAGGTTCAACGAGGGCTAGAGGGCCACGAGAATACCATAATAGTCAACAAACTGGCGTCCAAGTGTTGGTAACCGCCTCTCTTAAGCTGCCGGTTAGGGTGTAATTGCCGACCGGTGTGTCGGTGATGTAAAAGGTCTGTCCCCCATGCAGCCATCTCCAGGACTCCATCTAGAGGAGAAAAACAAACCTGACCTCCACCCAGAACCTAACATAAGTGGAGCCTCCTGCACAACCAACAAGGTTTGTGGAATGTAAACCTACAACAGAACATTTGTCTTTTCCAGCAGCCTTCAAACACAACAGTAAAACCAGCTGACCAAACGTGCTGGAGCTCCGCTTGGGTTGTTAGGTTACAGGCAGGGCTTGGCTGGGGTTGCTAGGTAACAGCACAGTGTAACTCAACAATCAGGAGGTTTTTGAAATGGCAAATTTTTCAGACATTAAAAACACTAACTTGTTGCTAAAAAATTATTTAATGTATTTTTAATGCTCTTGGTCAGTTTTTAGAAGCAGTTGAGACTAAAATTGAAATATAAAAACATGCAAAATGTGAATACTGCTCAACAAATCCTCTTTAAAATGAAAGCCTCATAAAATACAGAAAGGGCATTTCTGTATTTTATGACCATGGGAAACGGTCCTCCTCAACACTTCTTAAGAAATTGCAAATAAACTCAGATTTATTTGCAAATTACATTTTTTTATTATTAAAATATGTAATTTTTAATAATAAAAATTACATATTTATTAAGTAATTTTGATAATTACATAATAAATGAGCATTAAACTCTATAGCAGTCTGGTAGACGAGCTCATTTCTCTTTTCACCTTCATATTCACATCACAGACTTCATGCTGTTCCCTGGTTTTTCATTTGCTTTGCAGGAGATTGTGACTATTGTGGTTTTTGGAGTTGAGTATATTGTGCGGATATGGGCCGCTGGATGTTGCTGTCGCTACAGAGGATGGAGGGGGAGGTTAAAGTTTGCCAGAAAGCCTTTCTGTGTCATAGGTGAGGAATCAAGTTTGTTTTGCCATTTATTTTACCCTGAACATAACTCTGACTTTTTGTTTTTTTATTTTAATGTTCCTCTCAATGAATCCTCGAAGAACGTTCACAATAGTCTTTTGTTTTATAGAAGAGGATTAATTATTATACACTGATATCATCTTGTGGTTGTCTCCTCAGATATAATGGTGCTGATTGCCTCCGTGTCGGTGCTGGCAGCCGGATCTCAGGGGAATGTCTTTGCCACCTCGGCCATCAGGAGTTTGAGATTCCTGCAGATCCTGCGTATGCTTCGGATGGACCGCCGTGGAGGCACCTGGAAGCTCCTCGGATCTGTCGTTTATGCCCACAGCAAGGTGAGCTAGGTGTTGAAGCTGCAGTACATAACTTTATAAAATGTTTTTTACATATTTGTTCAAACTGTCACCATGTCCTGACAGTTTGTTATGAGAGGTAATCTGTGAAAACATCGGTCTCCTCCACCTCCTCCCTGAGCTGCTATTGCAATCTGAAGAAATGCACCAAAAACAATCAATCAGACCCAAGTGGAGAGTCTTAGCGCTGTCAATCATCTTCATGCACTTGCTGCTCAAGGTGGAGAAACGATTCTTTTTCCACTGACATCACTGGCCATGCTAACTAACCTTAGCATTCACAACAGACTATGCTAGCTGCAGGCTAGCATAGAGCAAGAGGATAAGGGGAGGGGAGATGATCAGCCACATGAGATTGTGATTAACAGCGCTAAGACCCGCCTCCTGGCTATGAATGGTTGTTTGATCAGTTAGCACGGGAAGAAGGCTGAGGAGCTTGATTTTATTTTATTCTTTTTTTTTACAGAGTAACAAACGGTCACGACATGGTGACAGTTTCAGCAAATATGTAACAAAATATATTTTTTACAGACATTAGCTGTAAGTGTACAAAAGGATTTGTTTTTATGTATTGAAGTTTTGTATTGAAGTCAAAAGAAGCTGAGCAAAGAATGTCCTTCAAATATAGTTTTGTTTTTGAAGATAAGGCGTTGTTTCTCCAGATATTCATCAATTTATTTGATTCATCATGTTGAGAAAAAGTTTGTTAAATGAACACATTGTCTGGAAATAGTGGCTCAGGTAGCTGGACCTTTGCCGGAGTCTGTTTCGTTTGAACCCTGTCGTATTGGGATTTGGGTCTGATTTTACAGTAATACTGGTTTTATTTTCTCAACATAAAGAGGGCAGCTGGTATTCAGAGGAGTTAGGAACTAAACTAAATGCCTGTGAATAGCTAATCCATGATTACTTGAGACACCTTCAAAAAATACTTACAACTGTCTATTTTAATGGTTCAAACACCAAATATACCGTAACATACGTTAGCACTAGCACAGACGCTAATACCTGCTGTCTTCCTTATCTCCTCTCTTTGAGGTTCAGCCAATCAGTCTCCAAGGAAATGAATGGATTTTCTGCTTGGTAAATACCAGCCAATAGCAGCACTGCACCAATATATTTCAGTTTCCTAAACCAGTGTTTCCCAACCCTGGTCCTCAAGGTCCTACATATTTTAGAGGTTTCCCTGCTTTAATGTGCCTGATTCAGCTGATTGCAGTTCAACAAACGCCTGTTAATCAGTCATTGATTGAAATCAGCTGGGATGAAGGAAGGAAATACCTAAAACATGCAGGACGCTGCTGCTATTTCTATGGGAGGCGACAAGTTGAAGCAGGATGTGTGTGACCAAGGGAAATAAAAGGGCTTTGGGCTCACATCATTGTGTCCAATATTATCATGTGCTGATTGTTTTACCAGTTTACAGTAGCCTCCTGTCTTGATGCCACTTTATTGCTTTATGTCCCCTGATGCTCACCGTACCGTTTCCCCCTGCAGGAGCTCATCACAGCCTGGTATATTGGTTTCCTGTGCCTCATCCTGGCTTCCTTCTTGGTCTATTCTGTGGAAAAAGAGTCCAATGAGGAGTTTGAGACGTACGCTGATGCTCTGTGGTGGGGACTGGTAAGGCAGAATAACTGTGCTGTTATTATAGAGCGAAATGGGGCCATGACGTTTGTTCAAAAGAAAAAAAAGAAATTGAAACTGAAAACAGTTTGAAACAAAGAAACTGGAACTGAAAAATGTTTTGAAGCAGAAAAAATGTGAATGATGTTTTACAAAGAGATCTCTTGATCAATATACCTGAATTAGATTAATATCTTTTGTCCATCAGATCACGCTCACCACCATTGGTTACGGTGATAAAGTTCCCAAAACGTGGAATGGACGCTTGCTGGGAGCTGCATTCAGCATGATAGGCGTGGCTTTCTTTGCCCTTCCTGCAGTGAGTGTGTTGGTTTGTGGGGAAAGCTTTAAACCCAAACGCTGACTGAGTTCCTGTTGATGTGATGCTGCTGCTTTATGTCTTCATTAGAGACCGAAGATCTAGTTCTGTCAAGGGCATTTCTCTGGATGTGCTTTCATGAAGGTTGAATTTCTCCCCAGAGTAAATCACCTACAGTTTCACTCCTTTCAGTCCAGTACTTCAACATTTTTAGTATTCAGTTAAATTCTATTTGTTTTGGTTTTTTTTTTATCAACATGGACCCTTTTTCTTGACTAGTGTTCCTTCTCAAACCTTCTGATCTTACAGAATGAATTCATTTATATTTATTACACTGAGGCAGATGTTACAGGTCCCGGGTGTCAGGACTGCTGTAACAGTGATGACACACAATCTGAAGAGAAAATAAAGAAAAGTCAGCAATGACGACCAAGCCCTGCTATTGACATGCAGATTGAGCTTTTTTTTCAACAGACAAACCTTTCACAGTGTTTAATGTTAATGTTTTACATTGCCATGATCTCATAAATTTGGTGTATTCCCCTCACAGGCAACAATGAACCTCACATCACCCGCTTTACTGCATCTAGTAACTGATTTTAACAGAATAACATTAAAAGAAAACAAAATAAAACTTGTCCAGCATGGAGACGTTAAGATTTAACAGCCCTCAGAGCGAGCCAACGTTAACCTCGCCTGAGAAAACTGGCCAAACAAACAGTGCACAAAAACCTAACTAAGCGACATATTCTGGTCAATTAGGATGTTAAGTATCTTACACGATGGTTTTGGTGTTTTCTTTTAACCATATACTGACCTGAAGAGAAAATAAACAAAAGTCAGCAATGACGACCAAGCGCTGCTGTTGACATCCAGATTGCGTTTGATGCAAACCGGAATCCATCATAAAACCAACCTGGAAGCTTAAAATGTAATTTAATTGTTTTAGAAAATACAATAAATACATATTTTTATGTATATAAAAATATTTCAACATTATAAAAAAAACAAAATACTGTGGTGGCATTTTTTTAGGTGCACCACACGGACTAACCCAAAAATAATAACCTTTTTCAACCTTTATAGCTCCACTGTTGAAAATGAGGCTCTAACATTCACAAATGACATTGGAATAAAATCCAGTCCAACATCTGGTTTGAGGTGATTCCTCTGGAACCTGTTGGAAGAAAAATATCCCAACTTCAGAAGATGAGCTTTAACCTAACAGAGCTCTGTGGTTCCTCCTATCAGTATGAGAGTCAGGGTGAGGAGGCACCATGTTAGGAAGAGAAGTGGAAGCTGGAGGATCTTCAGAACAAACAGGTCATGATGCTAGGCTACTGATTATCCCTCTGTCTGGACACAGGATCAATAGAACCAGTTTAAAAGCTAAAATTAATGGTTATATGCCAGACATGGAAAACTGAGATGCATCCATGCCATGATGTTAGGAATTTAGGTCTCATGGCATCTCAAGGTGTCAACATTGCAGCCAGTGGGCTGAGGGAGGAAATACAGCTTTATTTTGTAGCAATTCAAGAGCTACCAGCTTTTATCGTTTCACAAAAAAATTAATCAGCACAGAAACTCCAAAGCACACAAAGAAGCTATATATATATATATATATATATATATATATTATATATTTGTTTTGTTTTGTTTTTTTGTTTTTTGTTTTGTCATAGTACCCCTAAGAATTTAAAACTACTTTCACCCCTGAGTACAGCTGATTATTTTAGGGTGTAACATACTTTTTCTTTCAGATTAAACTCTACCTTTTTCTTATTAGGGCATCCTGGGCTCTGGCTTCGCCCTCAAAGTTCAGGAGCAGCACAGGCAGAAACACTTTGAGAAGCGCCGTAACCCTGCAGCGGGCCTCATCCAGGTATCTGTCAAAGAAAAACTTCATCACAACATATTCAGACCAAATTCTGTGTTTTCTGCTTTTGATTGAACGCTGAAGTAAAACTATTTCCCTGCAGGCTGCCTGGAGGTTTTATGCCACTAACCTCTCCCGTACAGATCTGCTGTGCACTTGGGATTTTTACGAGCAGACTGTCGCTGTTCCCATGTATAGGTAAGAGATGGCTTACAAGCGCAGCTTGCTTACTCAGCGTTTTCTGAAAATCCTGTTGTTTTACTGTATCACATTCTGCTACCATTATTGGTGTTGTAAGCACAGAGGAACGCAGACTATCCTTTTCCCATTCAGAGTCTTTCTGTGGGGTCAGGTGTGGCTGTCTGTTTGCCCAGCGGAGCCTTGGCAGAGATATCTGTCTGAAAGACATTTTAAAAGACGATTCTCCCTGCAGCCACTTTGAGAAATTAATTTGATGTCCAGTGCTGCAATGACTCAGCAAAAAAAGCATTTAGCTTCACTTTCACACAACAGATTTATGACTTTGAAGGTGTGTTGAAAATATCTTGTGCTGCTTCTCACTTTAAATCGTAATTTGAGGTGAAAGGTGATGGTTAGACTCCAGATTTGATGTGATAAGCTTGAAAGGACCCTGAAGCCAAGCTTTAAATTGGTTAAACCATCTTAACAGATTGATGCAATCCTATTTCTGTGTTCCCAGAATCATCCCACCACTGAATCAACTGGACCTGCTGAGGAATCTGAAGGGAAAGTCATTCAGGTAGAAATATAATTTATGTATAATATATGTTAACCTGCCAGTCATGTTTCTGGACTGTGAGAAAAGCATTTGAACAGTGACAACATGCTAACTCCATGCAGTAAACACATTTAATCTAATTATGATATTTGGCAAATCTCATGTTTAGAAATGTACATTTCTGTCATTGTCACCCATTTATTTATTTATTTATTTATTCATTTTATTTTATTTTTTATAGTTTTGGTTAACTACATCAGACTATACTTATTCACTTTTTCCAAAAATACAAACCAAAATGCTGTAAGCAGATATGAAAGTTGTACTCCTGGCATACTATATTTCACGTTTAGTTTTTTCTTTATATTTGTAAACAAAGATGTTTTCTCAATAAAAAAAAATTCTTGCAGATCCACATGTTGTGCTGTAACTGCGGGAGTTAAAATTTCCCTGGTCCAATAATTTGTGTCCTCTTCATTTGTTTTTTCATTTGTAGCTCTAAAGAAACTCCACCCTAACATCATGGAGTGATGCTGATCAATCATTTACTAATGCAGAGAAGCTGCAGCTGATAGCTTGTGCCTTTCTCTCCTTACAGGAAAGATTCTCAGGCAGAAACCTCACCCAGGTTTGTGAAATGATTCCTTTCTATTCCCCTCTTTCACCTTCCTTTGGCTTCACTTCAATTTGGCTCTTAGATGCTGCTGAGGCACTCTTCTTGGGGGGGCAGTGTGTGAAGTATATCTGTGTGTGTGTGTGTGTGTGTGTGTGTGTGTGTGTGTGTGTGCGTGTGTGTGTGTGTGTGTGTGTGTGTGCGTGTGTGCGTGTGCACGCGCGCGCGCGTGTGTGTGTGTGTGTGTGTGTCAGACACGATCGTGGCTGAGCGATAAGTGCCTCCTTCAAGAATGGTCTTGCTGCATTTGCTCTCTCGCTCAAAGATCAGCTCACTCTGGCCTCTCACAGCTTTACGAGATATTCACAGGGTGACCAGATCCCAAAGAACTCTGTGAGACTTTGTGTATGGAGGATGGGTGAGCAAGGCAAGGCAAGGAAAGTCTGAGAAAAAATTTGTCTAATAGCGCCACAGTGTGTTGCAGTTTGGCAATGACTTCAGCTACTACTACTGAAGCAGCAGTTATGTTGTCAGTTATAGACAAATGGCATCATGGGTAACAATTTTTTATCTGTAGTTTGAAAATAATACTGAGCTCCTTTTATTGGGCTGCGGATATGACTGTCACTGCTGTCTGCTTGGCACCTTGTTGAATCAACATGTTTACGACTTATTTTGAAGAGAGGAAGCAGATGCCTCTGTTGTTAGGCAGAGTCGACTAGTAAAGACCTCTGGCTGTTGTCAGCTAGCTTCTTAGCTAGCTTCTTAGCTAGCTGACAAGAGTTTGTTACCAAAACACAGAAGTTCCCACCACTTCAAACATTTTGATCTTGATCAAATAAAACCAGTGAGAGACAAGATACAAATGATTTTTTAGCGCTATTAGAATATGGTTACAGACTAGCTGCTTGCAATGCTGCAGTTAGCATTTGATTTTTAACTTAAAGCTAAATTAGAAGGCTACTTTGCTATACTCTCCCTTGAAGAAGAGATTCTTAATCCAATGGTAACTTCCCATTAACGTCAGTTTTTATATAGTCAGAACTTCATAGATCATAAACTTCATAGACTTCATAGATCTAGAGCAAAATATTCCACAGTGATTACAGATTACCATGTAAAAGAGTTTGTTGGTTTGTGAAATCTCTGATCAAACATGAAAATTTAACAACATTGCTAAAATCTTATCTTCTTCATGATGTGAATACAATTCATTATCTCCCTTTATTAGTGGGTGCAAAACACCTTATTTAAAAAAAAATTAGCAAACAAAAACCAGAACGTGTGGCGTGTATGCAGTCCTCTGTAATCTGACACCCCTCAATAAATTCTTGTTTGTAAGTGTCGTCTTGCTGCGTTGCTTCTGAAAGGTGGAAAATGTTGATCATTTCTGAAATTGTATGAGAAGGTATTAAACTGTTTTTCAGTCTCACATAAGAGGGGCACCTGGCCACCCTAAATATTCACAAGGAAGCTGCTCTTTGACCCCCGCCCCTCCAGCTTCCAGCATTGCCTCAGCACTATTTCTTTGGATCACTTTAAGAGCTGCGCTTGAACTGTACATTAGTGGTCCCCAACCCCCGGCCCGTGGACCGGTACTGGTCCGTGGACCAATTCGCACCGGGCCGCGCAAGAAATAATTAAATATTTCCGTTTTATGTATTATTTGAGTCTGGAGGATCTTTTATTTTGAAAATCCTTTAACCGGATTCTCTCGGTTACTTGCGCGCAAACATTGAGCCACAAGCAGCAAAAGGAGTAAGAAACAGATCAGATGTCTTTGGAAAGTTTCTTTGCAAAGGGAAATAGGCCCAGAGAAGAGACAGGAGAATGGATTTATCCCGGACCGGTAGGTGAGTCCCCACATTACAAGCCGCTCTGCGTAACATGTGGCGACCAGCTGCTAATGAGGCAATGAAGCTTCAAGCTGCTTCACCACGTAGAGACCAAGCAGGCTGTGGATATAAGCAACACTTCGGGTGTCATTGTCTCCCATCACTCCCAGATGGGACCGTCTCGTTGCAGAGAAACAAGCTCAGGGCTCCGTTAGTCATTAGCGTGAGTTAAAATTTTTACGAGAGTAAAATGTTCGTTTTTGTGGCGCATCTGTATCTTATTTTGAAGAGATATGTAAACGTTACCATAGCGACCAGAGTCAGAGAGGGTTTAGGCTGTGGTCGAGAGGAGATGAGTAGAGCTTGTGAGTCTTAAGTCTGGTTTAGACGGAAAGATTTAAGAATTGTCGGCCGATTCTCCAAACCTCTGTGACCACAGAGCTGATAAAAGTCCAACAGGTTCGATCGGTTCTTGTCTCCAAGGCAGGAGCAACACGAACCGATTCCAGTCACGAACATCCCGATTCCAGAGGATAATCCAGTAAAACCCCCAACATAGCGGGAATTTAGAATAACCGGACACGGATGACGATGTAGAAGCAATAGTGATAGTTTGTGGAGTCATTTTAAGAGATAAAAGACGTAACAAAAAGAAAAGGCGGTGGATAAAAGGCGACAGAGCAGCCGCTCTATTTGCTACACTATGATTTGGAGGTGACTGTTTTTTCATAGTTAACATTTTTAACTGAATAAACATAATAATGACCTTTAGATTTAATAATAAACATTTCCACATATCATCTCCTATATCCACCGGACTCTCAGTTGGGTGATATGTCAGCTGTTTGGGATTCTCCTCTGTTCTTACGTCACCGCGCTTTTTGATTGGCTACCTGTCACATTCAGGCTGTATTCCGTTCCTAATCAAGGAAAACCCCACAGGCTGTGATAAAAGGACCAAGACCACCCAAATTGGGTATATGCAGAAGCCTTATCTGACAGTTCACAACCCCCCCCCCCACCCGGGCCACAGCAAAATTTCCAAGTCTTGACCGGTCCGCGGTAATAAAAAGGTTGGGGACCACTGCTGTACATCACTGTTTTTGGTCAAGAAAACATGTGAAATAATTGACGATGTAGTAACACTTTATCATAGCTAACCCCTTAGTTAGATAATTCCAATTTTGTTGAATACTGGAACGTAATAATAATAATAAAAAAAACAATAATGAAAATCATTTAAAAAAGGATAGTGAATTAAATTGAATTTCACACTGTGGTTATAGTAAAGTGTTACTGGCATCATATTATGGCACACTCTGGTGTTTCTGTGACTGTCTCCACTGCTGTTGTATCTTTTTGTGTCTCCTCTACTGCCCACCACTCCAGTAATGAAAATGCACACAAAGACAGACTTTGTGGGTGCTGCCCAAGAACTCTTAGGTATAGTTGCTGCACAGATTATAACAAGCTGCACTGCAAGTTCTTGTGTTTCCTTCATTCCCCACCTTGTTTCCTTCTTTCTTTGAACTAAAGCTAAACCGAGATGGCTCAATGATGAGTACATGTGTTTTTAGGTCAAGATTACTAGATGACTAGATGATGATAAGGATGTAGAAGTGCTGTCAGCGATCTGTACATAAGAATCAAAAGCTACTCTCCCTCAACCTTTCACGTGTTTTTTCCCTCTCAGAGACCATGCAGATATTCACCCCCTGTTTAGGTCCCTGCCACTGTTGATTTATGGTTTTGTTTAGTAATGTCTTTATGCAGTTAATTTGCTTGCTGCCTTTTTTTGCCAGATCAGCCACTGTGAAACTCTGTTCAGCAGGCAGCTGCACACTGCTGAGTGCCTAACAGCTCCAGAGTATCTGACAGAGCATACAGTATCAGGGTGATTTATTTTTATTTTTTGCATGATTAGTGTTCACTTTTTTTTGTTTTGCGTAGAGTGAGACCACAGCTGCAACTTTGCTTCACATGCATGCCTGCTTGTAGCTTTCTTGCTGCTTGCCTGACCCACTCAATGCTCCACTATGCTCGTATGTGGACATGGCTCCTTCTGCTGTAGGACTTTGGCCTTTTTGAGTTTCTTCAGAGGTAAGAAAAATTATCGCAAGTGCTAATTTATCAAAGGTTTTGCAAAAAAACAACAAAGATAAATACATTTTGTATCGTGATTTCATTTGGGTGTGATGTACAGCAATAACTCAGTCACATTCATTGAATATTCCTTCCTTGCTCTGCGTAGTCGGAAAGCCAGTCTGAAGGACAAGGTGTTTCCCAGTCCTTCCAAAGCCCCAGTGGCTAAGGGGAAAGCCCCCTCTCCAGGGGCAGAAGACGGCGCTGAAGCCAGCCCGAGCAAAAGCACCAAGAGCTGGAGCAGAGTCCGAGGAGGCGCCTCTCGCCAAAACTCAGATGGTAAGAAAACAAAATGCAGTAAAACTGAATAACAAAGAGTGCTAAAGTGCAGCTGAGATGAATATAGTGTGCAAGATTTTCAGTGATTTTTATTTAGATCAGGGGACAAAAAGTTATTGGTACTTTTTATATGTTAAGCATGACTGATCTCATGTCACGCTTGAAACAATAGACTGTAGGTCTGTTTGATTGAAATGGTAATTCCGCTTCAATAGAATTTGAATTTGTATAAATTGGTAATTTTCCAGAAGAGTTATGGATTCAACACATTCAAATGACACAACTTTTTATGAACCGTGATGCTGGAGGGACGATGTCTCTCAGCTGGCCTGGGAACGCCTTGGGGTTCCTGGAGGAGCTGGAAGAAGTGGCTGGGGAGAGGGAAGTCTGGGCCTCCCTTCTGAAGCCGCTGCCCCTGCGACCCGAGGATGGATGGATGGATGGATGGATGGATGGATGGATGGATGGATGGATGGATGGATGGATGGATGGATGGATGGATGGATGGATGGATGGATGGATGGATGGATGGATGGATGGATGGATGGATGGATGGCTGTGAGAGCTGGTGGAGCCGGCTGCACGCTGTCTGAAAAACAAAAACAAACTGTCACTTCCTGTCGTCTTCTCCTGCACAATTTACCCCAGTAATAACTGCGATACGAAGAAAATGTTTTGATCTTACTGAAAAATGCTTTATCGAAAAAAGGTAATTGCCGTGTTCCCACAAAGCAGATTTATTTTCAGAATTTCAGTTTGCTTAGTTTCATGGTCAATGGAAACGCAGCTACTGATGTTGGAGGAACTGGTTCAGGTGAAGAACATGTGGAGGCCAGACAACACCAAACCCATTCAGATGCTCCTCTGGTGCAATAATTCATATTGAAACAGGAAAGTCCATCCCTGCCCTGTCTTAAGAGTCATAAAACTGTCTAAAACGACTGTGAAGAAACATTAAAATTGTTCCTTGTAATGGAACCAAGCGGCCAACCCAACTTCTGAAAACACGTCTACGTAAAAAAAAAAAATTCTACTTTTTCGTCTTTTCTTGAATTTTTGAAATAAAAAAAGTTTATTGTTTATTAATGACTGAATAATAATAATAAAAACGCATACATTTGGATTTATTTTTCTTGATTGAAGTATACCAAAGTTGTACTAAACTGGCATGAATGCTTATGTAACCCTGGTTTTTAATATCATTACATCACTAATAGTATATGTTAGATTGTAAAAGTCACGAAATCACTGAATGGACATGCAGAAAAACTATTGAGAAAATTTGTCATTTTAATGTATTCAATTTTTTCCGTTGAGCACTCATGCCGCCCCACTGGCCTTTCTGCCCTGAGTGTTCAGCCATATCAGAGTCAACAGCAGTTCAGCGTTTTACCAGCTCAAACCAGGAAGCTGTGGACATGGCTAACGGGTTAGATTATTCTGTCTGTTTAGACCTGAAACCCCATTAGAAAAAGCCATCTTCCTTTAAATTAGACATCAAATATTAATTATATTATTCAATTATATTTTAAGCTTGATGGTTTCAAAATTCACAGCTTCAGAAAAATGTTTTCCAGGTTAAAGGCTAAAATGGCTGTTTGCTACACTTTACATCCATGCATCATCCAGGACACTGTCCACAAATCTAGAAAGATTCTTCATCATCTCTTTACATTTTCTGTTGAACAGTTTGTACCAACTCTCATCAGCTGTATGTTTTCTTCTTTCACCTCATGACATGTTAAAGTGCTGATTGAAATGCAGGATGAAGACTTTGGACTGAAGAGTTCTCCAGGTTAGACAAGTCACCACGACATGGCTTGAGTTTTTACCTCTGATTTAATCTGTAAATTTCTTTAGTGTGTAGTGTTTTGTAAATTTATACCAACCAGTTGATCGCCATTAAGACAAGAGGCAATTTAAACCTGAATCAGAAACTATTTAATGGATCCACTTGCATCCATGTTTACCACAGATTAGTCTACCATTGTCATCCAGCTACGGAATCCATAACAAATCTTTTCCCCTCATGTCTCTCCTCTTTTTCTCTTTGCAGCAATTGAAGGTTTAATAAGTAAGATATTGGAAGTATTTTTATTGGTTGGCTTCTACAGAGAAACTATTAAAAAAAAACAAGAAAAAAATTTGGCTTTACCCATTTCTGAGAAAACTGCATGCTGAAATTTGTTGACTTGACCTGAACCCCTCTATAATTTTCTATTATGTTTATTTTCTCCTTGTTTTGACTGGAGGCTGTAAAGCATGAGTATAACTGAGAGCATGGTATGATTTTAATACCTCTTCACAATATTGGAAAACACATAATTATGAAGCTTGTTTTCCCCCCCAGCAAACTGAGGCTAAGCTAACAGTGGGTTCAAGTCAAGCATTAAGACAAACTCACACAGATATGTTGTAGTCAAAAATTCTGCTTTATTTTGCATGAAAAAGGCCCCATTTTCACCACAAAAGTTTCAACTTATTTCTGCAGTTAGGTCTCGACACCTTTATGACACCTTTAGCATGTTTATTTTAGCCTAGTGACTAAGCTAAACATGTGAAATCCAATGCTGACTGTGCTAATCCAATAATTGGTGGCGGGAAGAGAGTAATTGTCATTAAAGGTCTCAGTAGCTTCCTTTATCACTCCAGCTCTATCCTTCAATTCTGCTCCACATAATCCTTTACTCTGTGGTTCTCCTCAAAGCTCGCTCATTGCATTTACAGCAGGCTTACTGGCTTAACACCAAAGTGTAACCTGTAAGGATAAAAGCAAGAGCCACGCTTTGCTTCTGTTGCTCATAGTTCACATACGAGAAAAGGTAAAAATATTCCCTTTTTGTCTTTGCTTTCCAGAGGCGAGCCTCCCTGGAGAGGAAATCGGTGATGATAAGAGCTGCCACTGTGAGTTTTTCACTCAGGAATTACCTCCAGGACTCAAGATTACTGTTAGGGCTATTTGGTAAGGATTATCTTTCCACAGCATTTTATTTTGACTTTTTACTAATGCTAATAAAATGGGCTAATAGTAGTTGTGGTGGGATGAGATAAAAAAAAAATTATTGAGTTAATGGCAAGATCTGTAATTCATTGATCAGCAATTAATTGCATTTTAGTCAAAAAACATATATTGACAAAGTAAGCAATGTTTTCACTTTATTGAATAAATAACAATAATTATGAATAAAATAACAAAGATGTTTATTGTTTTTAATCTGTTATATTTAGATTATTTAGCCACCAAATTAGTTCTGTTCAGATTTCAGGAAGTGTGATCATTCATGTAACTTCTTTGAAAAAGTACTTCTTTGTAAATGTGTGCTGCCGATGCTGACATTAGTGTTGGGGACGTTTGTGCCACTGCAACATGTTTAGCATCGAGTATTTAATGCTTGAATAGTTTTGTAGGCCAGCTCCTTTTATCAGAACCTGTACACAGTAACAGTCTTCTCCAGCGTTCCATCAGATTGTCTTTTAAAGCAAAAATTAACCTCAGTGAGTCAATCAAAGCGGTGCAACAGATTTACAGGCGTACTAGAAACAAGTGAATACAAGGGTTCTACCACTTCACTTTTGTACATAAAAATAAATGTCATTAATTTCATTTAAAATTTTTACGTGTTAAGATGTATGTGATGAATTGATACATATTAACACATTAGAGTGCTAGCCTTAAATATTAGACATTGGTAGATTCCTATCACCAGCCTGACGTCCCTCCCAGTTCAGCCCTGTCCATCTAAAACCCAGTCTGAACCTGGTGGTCTCTGCTCTAGTTAGTTTTTTTCATGTTTGAAATAAATGGCTTCTTTCAGTCCAAACACAAACAAAAGTCCAATCACACCTTTAAAGCTGGTCTCTTTAAATACATTGATATTTTGAATAGCAAATAAATTCACGTGGTTTGTGAAAACAAGGTGTCATCCCCCACAGTGTCATGAAGTTCCTGGTGTCAAAGAGGAGGTTCAAGGAGTGTCTGCGGCCTTATGATGTGATGGACGTGATTGAGCAGTACTCTGCAGGCCATCTGGACATGCTGTGTCGCATTAAGAACCTGCAGTCCAGGCAAGTACTCTGTGGACGGCTTGGTGTGAACACGGTTGAAATCTGGACTTTACAGCGGATACACACATGTTGTGATACACACGCCATTGACCTGCCTGTTTCATTTGTCCAGCTACATGTGCTGTATTCAGATCTATATCTGCAGCTTTTATCCAGCACCACAGTAGTTCACTCCTTCACAAAAGTATCCAGTGTAACATTGTCGTCTTTTTGTTTTGTATCAGTTTTATCAGCCTCCTCAAAACGCCCCGAAGGTCTAACATGCACAAAAAATATATTCCAGCAGTGAAATGCATACACTTCATCCATGCAGCAAGTCAGATTCACTGTGTCCCTGTGTGTGTGCGCGCGCGTGTGTCAGAGGAATATATTGAAACTTGTTCTTCAAAGCTGATGTGATTCACACGTTGCTTCACTTTGCATTGCACTCATATCGTCTCTGTGTGCCTTACCAGGATAGATATGATTGTGGGGCCCCCTCCCCCAACAACACCGCGCCATAAGAAGTCCACTGAAGGTCCTAGGTTAGGTTAATAGACTGCACCTTTTGACCATTTATCAGCATTTACTCTCTGTGTACCATAGCTCAAATATTGGAGCAGTTACGTGCTGCATTATCATTTTGACTGATGAACCCCTTTTGAGCTTCAGCCCCTTGATTTGTCTCATTACATTCCCAAGATAACAAATGTTATTTATTTTTATTTTTTATAAGGTCAAATGTACAGTTTTCTTTGTTAAATTATACTCTTTAACAACCTGCCACCAATAAGAAGAGGAGATACAAACCAATTAGTTAAAACTAATACTTACATATGTTAATGAGCCAATGGCCTCACTCAACAGGGGTTTGAAGTGCTAGATGCTTGTTCTCCCAACGGAGAGACAGATGAATAGATTCCCCCCTTAGGATGCAATGGAAATGAAGCATGACCAGCCCGGCAGAGGCATGCCCAGTGATGCACTTTGGCCTCAGACTGAATATGTCTTTCAGGCTTTGTTCATACTTTGTCTCATAATGCATGGATCCACACATTTCATTGAAAGCTGCTATTTTTTAAAACGGCGTCATTTACGTGGAGCTTGAAGACAAAATTCTTTTTTCATTTTCTCATGTCAGACTCATTTACATCTAACTTCTGAAGTTTTCTGGGTGACGTGGAATTGTTTGCTTTATCCCATCTGACTAAACGTTTTTTTAAACCCTAGAGTTGACCAGATTGTTGGTAAAGGCTCCAAAGTGGATGGAGAGGGAGCGGAGGACCAGAGCATGATGGGACGACTTGTCAAAGTGGAGAAACAGGTGGGCGTGTCCCAACTGTCCACCAGTTCAGAGACCATCTACACAGTTCTTTGTGAAAGTATTCATACCGTCTAAACTTCCTCACATTCTGTTATACAATGCCAATAAACATCACTAAGTCCAGCGGATTGTGTGACATGGCTAAAAAAGTTTTCAGTATTAAAGAGGCAGTGTTATGTAAAGTTGACTCTTCTGAGCTTTACATCATAATTTTATTCCTTCATTAAAAACATACCTGGAGTCCATGTTTGAGAAATGCTTGAATCTCCCATGGCAACCATTCAGGGTTGCCTAAATGCTAGCTCCTACTATGCTCCGCCCATTTACCCAAAGCTCCTCCTCCTTGGAGCGTCACCCAAGCTTCCTCTTGCCCCATTCGGCTCCTCCAGACTAGCAGCAGCAGC
The DNA here is from genome assembly GCF_904066995.2 of Poecilia reticulata. Taxonomy (NCBI): domain Eukaryota; kingdom Metazoa; phylum Chordata; class Actinopteri; order Cyprinodontiformes; family Poeciliidae; genus Poecilia; species Poecilia reticulata. Next base: position 1,556,160 of record NC_088836.1, read on the forward strand.
AATCAGCAAACACCTGGTGGAACTGCTCTGCTGATCTCATCATACGAGCTAGTTCTCCATGAAGCACTGGTAAAAACATTAACACTTTATGGAGGAATGTTGCTGTGATGACGTGCTGAAGGAAAAGTGTCAGAAAGAGCAGGAGCTTCTTAAAGAGACAGAGGCCCAATTTCTAGGCATGAAATTACAAAGTCAAATATAAGTAATTTTTTTAATTTACAGCATTTTTGTAACTGAAGGTAACATAGGTTCTTGACAATGTGCCATTTTAGAATATGGCACATTGCCCCTTTAAGAAGGTATTTGTTGGTTACCTTGTTCCAATTCTGAGTTGTAATATTTGTATTGTTTTCTTCTTCCTGTAGGTTTTCTGCATGGACAGGAAACTTGATTTCCTGGTCAATGTGTATGTGCAGCGCATGGGCATCACTCATTCAGAAACAGAGGCCTTTTTTAACTCCAAGGAGCCGTACCCAGCACCGCCTTACCACAGCCCGGAGGAGATGAAGGAAGAGAAGGACGAAGACGAGGCGACCAAGGTGGAAAAGAAAGCCAAGACATGTTCCGCCATGGCAGACGTCTCCTGTTCTGATAGTTCTCTGGAAAAGAAAGATCCTTTACTCGGTCAGTCTGTGGTGCGGTCGGTTGGCACTCCATCCGGCAGCAACAGCCGTCCCTCCACTTCCTGGCAGCACCAGCTGCAGCACCCCCTCAGCCAGCCTGCATGGGGCAGCAGCATGGCCAACACCCCTTCGCCCATCTTAGCCGTCGGTGACCAGTCGCCCACCGTCTTCCGTTTGCCTCCACCGCCCGCGTCGACACATGACAGGTCGTCCTCGGGCGCGTGCAGGAGCGGCAGGGAGAGCAGCTCTCAGGGCAGGTGGCGCCACAGGAGGCACAGGTGTCAGCACGACGCCACGGCCGTGGAGAGCGACACCTCCTTCTCCATCCCGTCTGTTGACCACGAGGAGCTGGAGCGCTCCTTCAGCGGCTTCAGCATCTCTCAGGCGAAAGAGGACTTCTTTGGGCCGTCTTTCTTTGCGGGCTCAGGAGGAGGAAGCGGTGCAGCGGCTGAAGCTGTAGGCGGACGCTCAACCGCCGTCCGACCATTCATAGCTGAAGGGGAGTCGGATACTGACTCGGACCTGTACGCTCCGTCGCCGCTGTCCTTCACCGGAGAGGCGTCCTGTGGTGAGAGGGGCTGGCCGGGATTGAAGTAGGCCAGAGGACTGCTCTACCCATGCTGGAGGTCACACATCAGTGCCAATACGAGATCATCAGACCTCGTGTCCAACCGGCTTACCGTCCACTATGATGATGTTTTAGACAATTCTGAGTGGATTCACATGAGAGGCTGTGCATTATGACAGAGGTTATGTTACTACAAGTGATAGTCAGATGACCTTCGAAAAATCTGAAGTCATGTTTTCTCACTTTTTCTGTTTATAATCAAACATTTCACTAGTATTGACTACTGACAGCTGCTTCATATATTTTAAAATATTGGATAAACGTTGAGGCCCTATCAATACCAACACCGATATTTGGCAAAAAGATGATGTTCAACTGTGCTGGCAGTTCAAATCCACAACTGTCAGCATTTCTGGATTTGGAAAAAAATCCTAAAATCTCCATTAATGCTTTAACTCGATAGTTGGAGATTATTCCAACATTTTCCTCTATCCTCTCTAATATTTCTTTCTTATAAACTTCAAGTGGAACTAAAAACGTAAGACTGAGAGCAAATGGTAGCCAGTGTCAAAGCAAAGGATGGCTTGAATTTGGATGTGTTACTGTTGATATTATTGCCTCCTACTGGCACAACTGAGGTACTACAACGTTTTTGAATCCCAGATCACAAACGCAGATTTTTTTTCTTCATCAGTTCATAAAATTACGTGGAAAAGTTAAGACCAGACATAAGATTGATGAAGATTGTATTAGGTAAAGAGTGAAATATAAACCTTTTGCACTCTGCTGATATCTGAATATGATTTGATTGTCAAAGTTTTTTAAAAGTTCATAACGCCATTTTCTTTTTACATTTTGCATTTGAAAAAGAAATACTGAGAGTTTGTGTAATGCAAAGTTGTTGGCATAATGTCCTGTAAATTTCTATACCTTTGGATGACTTGAAGTATTATGATGCCAAACCTGTTGCTATGGTAATTGGTTAGATTCTTGCAGAGTAAAAACAAATATGCTTGCTTACAACATGGTTAATTCAGCCTGCAGTAAAAAGAAAAAGACATAGAAGCAACTCCCCTTAAATTAATGCCAATGTTTGCACAGCGGTAAAACAGAGAACCTCCTGCATGGCATGTTAAACGGTTGATTTTAGGACTGTTAGGTAGACTACAAACCAAAGCAGCAGCAGCAAAAAAGACACCTCAACTACGTTGTCTGCAGAGACAAAGGGGTGAATAAAACATGAAGTAAAACATGATATGCATGCACGAGTGGTTTCAAGCCTACGTTTTTAATGCTCCTAAAAGGCTTTGCTTGATTTCCAATCATGCAAATGCTGCCTGAGCTTGCAAAATTCAAAAACCAATACAATGTTTTTGGGCAGACTTGAGTGCAAAGTTAAAAAAAAAAGGGCTGAGTTTGATGCAGCTTATAGATTTTTCTGGGTTTCACACCAAATAAATCCTTGAAGTTGGATTGTGTAACCTTACTCAGACATGATGGTGTTTATCCTGAACTCCATTGATCTTTCCAGTAGATTTTCTCTTGCTACTTTGGTTCTGCAACAAAAAAAGGAAATGCAATAAAAAAGCAAACAGGGCAAATGAGAACCATCTATAAACACTCAAAGCCTTATTTTCAACCGGCTCCATTTTATAATTAAATCAATCATTTCATTTTTTAATGTTTTGTAAAAGAGGTGACAGTTGATCTTCAGTCAGTCTGATTTAAAAAACAGATTAAACATTTTCATTTCAATTCAGTTTAAACATGCAGCATTTAAGGATTTCTGTCATGAACAGCTCCTATTCATTATAACCAACCCCCAACATTTTAACATTAATACTCTAACATGAACATCATATCAAGAAATATAATTTATTAGAGACTGTTAGTACAAAGTCCACCTTTTACCAAAAGTAAAATAAAGACAAAAACCTGCAGGCATGTTTTTTAATAGCAAATTGATTCAATCTAAAAGGTTTTGGACCTGAGAACGGATTCAAGTTCAACACATGATGTAACTGCTGCACCTTCATCTTCTTCAAGAATAAAACTTTGTACCTTACTGAAAAGTTTGAGTTTTATTGCTTCTACTTTAAATCCCTGATCACAAGGACGTCTCCATGGTGCAATAACGGAAATGTTTCACTAGATGGCGACAGAGAACATGACTTCAAACGGTACCTGCAGACCAAAAAGTTAAACCACGAACAACATATTTTGCTGCCGAGGAGCCGGACTCTGTCCGTATTTTAAAGGCTCATGTTGAGTCATTCTGGAGACTGTTTGCACACAGCACATAAACAGAATATGAAATAACCCACCTTAGTGGTCTGGGACAGTTCTTCGGTTCATTGCCTACAATACACAACTCTTTGGGAATCAGCTTGCTGGAACTAAAATAAATGTTTCCTCTGTATTTTCACCGATTTAATTAAAGATACAGTAATGCCCTGGAGACAAAAATAATCTCTTCTCTGTTCAGGAGTCGTTTTTTTTCTGCTTGACTGGTTCATTGGTTAGAATTACAATGTTTTCCAAAACCATTCACACTTTTAACTTTTTCTACATTTAGTCACATTACAAACGTCAGTATATTTTATGTGCTGTCAATCGATTAAATGTGTTTTTAAAATGAGATTAACTGATAGATATTTTTGTGACACGCAATAATTATGAAGTGGAAGGAAAATTATGCTCAACTTAAAATCCCACAAACCATTCAGTCCATCTTCCAAAAACGGACACAGTTTGGTACAAACTGCAAACATAAACCTCCATTAATCAAAGCAGCAAGCAGAGCTCTGGATCAGCTGCAGAGATTCACGGCTCAGTAGTGAGAACCTGATCTTTAAATCTGGACCAAAACCTGTCAGGAGTCGGTGGAGGAGCTGACACTGATGTGGAGGTTGGCCTTCCAGCCTCAAACCAGAGGCTGCAATGGAACCGCTACATTGATGCATATTTAAATGTTAGAATGGCCTAGTTCGAGTCAAGACCTCAAAATAATTGCAAATTTGTTTTATAAATTGATATTCACAAATGATCTCCATCCAATTTGAACAAGATTGACCAACTGCTCAATCTTGAAGACAGCTGAGTCAGTCTCTAGATGTGTTGAGCTTGAAAGTGTGGCCACCATTTTATGACTTTATTTGTTAAAGTTTTGAATACACTGCATCATTTTCCTTCCATATTACATAAAAGCCCAAAAGGTTATTTGATTTCTATTACTGTTGTAGGTACAAATTAAAGGCCAGGTTCACTTTTGTAAGCTTAACAAACAGACAGACAAACCAAGCCTTTCAAACGACCACTCTGGACTGAAAATAAGGTTTAAAATAATAATTTCTAAGAAGAGCTGATTTTTCCACAGAAGGCCTGAAGAGTCTGGCTCCTTGGAGGAGATGTGGTGTTTTATGCTTTCATCAATAAAACAGGATTGATGTGCCCCTGTCACCTGACAGATTTTATAAAATGATCCGGAAATGGAGTGAGACATTTTCATGCTTGACGCTCATCCTCAGCCAATCCGCTGAGTCCATTTCGAGTTCATAAAGGTGATGCAAACATCCACTGATCTGTTCATCTGTAAAAACTGAAGGACATGAAGAGTTCATCTTGTCATCTCTGCAGATGGTTTGATCACCGTTCACAAAAGGACAAACTGTGCATATAAACATTAATATTAATGTCTTATTGGAATATTCTGATACTGATGTATGATGAGCATATTACAAAGCACACAGCCGTTCCTAATTTATTTAATAAATTATTTAGAAATATCAATACATATTTATATAACTATACAAACATAATTAAATAATGATTAATACTGAATAATATATATTGGATACATGTTTATATGTATCTATGTATATACACACATATATAGCTATATGTTTTTCAGCAGACGAGTTCTAGCTTCAGAGATTCAGCAGCTGAGATTGAGTCCAAAATCCGATATGAGATTAATCCGTGCTGCAGTGAATCCGTCTCTCTTTATAGATTCTCCCTCTTCTTCCTCACATCGTGTCTTTAGGAAACTTTCAAAACAAAAATGGAAGATTTGGGATGTGTCTTACTAGTGAGAGAATTACATATAAATAATAGTCTTTACCACCTGTGTAAACTTTGCTGGTGAATGTTATAACATATAATATAAGTTTTATAATATGTGTTATATTGTTTAATTTCTAATATAGGCTCTTGTGTCAGATAATCTAAGTCAATGTTAGAGAATAATAATTTTTTTTAGATTTACAGAATCTCAGTTAGCCTTCATAGCGGCTGAACCCATATTACACCGAGCACTGTAGCTAATATTAGCTGGTATCTCGCCAGTGGACATAATACAGTAAAGTAATATTATAATGACAATATATACACAATAATATGTCCATCATACTTGTGAAATGTTGTCTGTGGAGCCCTCACATCAATAATCCATCGATCCGAACAACAATATCCCTCAGTGCTGAGGCATCTTCTGCTGTTTTGATTGAACAAAGTAGGAGGGACGACCGCTCCAAGATGGCCGCCGTATTTCCTGCGTCGGAGTAGCCAATGCGGGGTCTACTCTTATAGTATGTCTATGGTTGTTGTAACAGCCTAACTAAGCTATCATCTACTGTACTTTTCTAAGATTTTCTTTTGGCAAATTCTCTAATCTCGGTTGGACATGGATGAAGATGGAGGACTTTTTTACGTGTATAGACCCTACAGCTGCTGTACTGAGAGGTAAGTTTAAAGTTATCTGTCTTTCTAAGATAAGCTAACTGAAGCTAGTTAGCATGTCGTGATATGCCAATTTTCATTCGCGGCTAAAGAGCAGCTCTTGTGAATATGAGCTTTGAACAGTTATTAACCACAATAGCTGTGGCTTAAAAATAATATCGACACGAGTTCTTGGTAGCTTCCGTTTTTTAACATAGCTAAGATGGCTTCTCATTCGTAGCTTCTGATTCGGGAAATGGTTAAAGGGAAATTCCGCCTAGTATTTCACTAACTGAGGGTGTTTGATGTGCTGTAATTTAAAAACTTAAATGAGTCTAAAAGCCTAGGTTAGATATTCCACACTGTTACCAGGATATTTTAAATACTATTTTTGATTGGTGAATTTAAGTAGTCCTAGTTTGATTTAATTAAAATGACTGTCTTGCCATCTTGAATTCATGTAATATTGTAATTGAGCACATGAAGTAAAATAAGCCTTGTTTTATTTTTCATTGGATTTTTGCCTTAGCATAAGAACCTTAAGTAAAGCTATGACGAAATATATACTGCTCAAAAAATAAAGGGAACACTTAAACAACATAATATAACTCCAAGTAAATCAAACTTCTGTGAAATCAAACTGTCCACTTAGGAAGCAACACTGATTGACCCTACGAGGGTCCCCGTTGTCAATCAGTGTTGCTTCCTAAGTGGACAGTTTGATTTCACAGAAGTTTGATTTACTTGGAGTTATATTGTGTTGTTTAAGTGTTCCCTTTATTTTTTTGAGCAGTGTATATTTTAATCCTATGCAGCAATAGAAATAAACTAGTTTTAGGCATATATATGCTGATTTCAAGAAATTCAGTGTCAAGTAACATTTTCTTTACTTGAGATTATTTTTCTCAAAATAAGATAACATATCTTACTCGTATAAGTAAAATTGGCTTGTTTTAAGTAAGAATACACTAATTTTAAGATATTTGTAGGTTCATCTTGGTTAGATATTTTTTCTTGTTTTAGAAAATTTTGACAAGATAAATTTTCTTGTTCTGTTGGCAGATAATTTTTCTTATTTTAAGAAAATTATACGCTATTTTTGTACTTTTTTTTCTTGTTTTTGAAAGGGGACTTATAACAAAACAACACCAAAGGTGTTTTTCTTTTTAACATTCCTGACAGGGACAGGTTCAGGAATCAACACTAACGGTTTAAAATAGCGGTTCTCAACGTGGGCGGTACCGCCCCCCAGGGGGCGCTCAGAGGACGCCAGGGGGCGCTGGCGGACATCCTTACAAAAGGGGGGCGCTGGGATGCCTTTGGGGTGCGTTTGGTCGAAGGTAAACTTTACACCTTAAATGAACAACAATACCAGTTTAAACTTTGAGCAACGTGGTAAAACTGTATTGTGTAACATTAAACCATGCTTGGCTGCAACTGTATCAATGGCAGCTCTTCTTCTTCTATTCAGTGTTTGTTAGCTTCTGTTAGCTTCTTGGCGCAGCTCCGTTCTCCTGCTACTGGTAGCTAAAATCACGATACCCTCACTGTGTATCCCTCTGAAAAATGAACCCATTTAAATAAAGAAATCAAGAAATCCCTCCATGAGTGATACCACGAAAGAGAGCGTTCATTTTATAGCGTTAACACGGAGCTGTAAGTGGTCCGGTATGAAACAGGGGTGATAGAACAACACAGCACTTTTAAATTTCAATAATCAGAATGCAGAAATTGTTTCCGTTGTTTTAAAAGGTTTATGTCAGTCTGCCTTTTCCCCATCGATACGCTTCCTGACCGCCCTGCACCTTAGGGGATAAAAAGAAAAGAAAAAAAAGACTCGCATATTACGCAAAACTGAAACAGGAGAAGCGGGACATAAAACGGAGCGACGAACTAGATGTGAATTATGGCATAAAAACAGTGAATCCGATGCTGAACAGTGAAAAAATCAACACATGATGTGAAACACATGACGATTAGAAGAACAAAATGCAAGAATAAACTAAGAAACTAAAGACAGAGGAATAAACTGGTATGGCAAGACATTTAGAGCAATAATTAATACAGAGACTGTATGGCAGGAATAAACAAACACTATTTCCAGATTAAAGGTAAAATAATATTGTTGAAGTGTCATGGGTTTGTTGAGACCACATCTAGTACTGAGAATAAATATATCTTACAAACCATAACAGTTAAGAACTGATCACTTATTTATGTTTTTAATTAGATTTGATATTTATTTCTTCAATATTATTTTTCATGTCAGTGTTAATGTCATGAGGCTGATGACTCCATGACACTTTCAATTTGACTCATTAGGATTTGATTAAGAACCAGATTTGTTCTTTGTAATTTCTGTCCATCCATCCATTTTCTTCCGCTTATCCGGGGTCGGGTCGTGGGGGCAGCAGCTTCAGAAGGGAGGCCCAGACTTTCCTCTCCCCAGCCACTTCTTCCAGCTCCTCCGGGGGAATCCCAAGGCGTTCCCAGGCCAGCCGAGAGACGTAATCCCTCCAGCGTGTCCTGGGTCTTCCCCGAGGCCTCCTCCCGGTGGGACGTAATTTCTGTCCAGTAAAACTATTAATCTATAATCAGTAGACAGGTCTATATAAAGATATAATCCATGTTTCTGTCTCATATTTGTATGGCATTAAAAGGATCTTTAACTTATGTTTTTCCACTGAAAGCTCTGATTTGCACAATAAATGCTATGTGGGGGCGCTGTGGAGCCACGAACTAAGATGGCAGCTTAAAGTGGATGCTCCGTGTGACCTGCACCAAAACTTCAAAAAACCCAGGATTAGAAACATAATCTGGATCCGAAAATGTCAAAATCGACCACTCTTAAGGACTGTGATATTTTCACACGAAAACGCAGTTCCCAAAAACCAGCTAAAACTGATACCTCGGTAGCGGATCAAGACAAAGAGGGGGCCGCTAGCATTGATAGCATGTGTGACCTTACCACGGTGCTAGCTGAACTTCGGTCGTTGCATTCAGCGTTCGGTGGATTTGGAATGAAATTGGACAGCATAAATAACCGTATGGGTGAAATCACGAAGTCCATCCATCGAGAAAAACATAGCAGAGATGAAGCAAAATGTGGCTGCTAATGCTATTAGACTGGAGGAAGCTGAAAACAAAATCGTGTCGGCGGAGGAACTCTTAGAAACTAGTACGGCTAATCTTGCCAAAGCCCTGAAGCGAATATCCCACTTGGAAGCCAAGACCGACGACCTGGAGAACCGAGGCCGAAGGAAGAACCTGCGCCTTTTTGGGCTCCGGGAGAGCGCTGAGGGTCAGCGGCCTTTGCTGGAGTTTATACGGGAGATGCTGCCGCGCTGGCCGGAGACCGATAGATCCTTCATCATTGAGAGGGCCCACCGCACCCTAGCACCTCCAAAACCGAACCAGCACAGAGCCGTCCTCATCCGTTTCCTGAACTTCCAAGATCGATAATTTGTTTTCCGCTCTACAAAACAACGCAACATTGAATGCGATGGGAATAAACTTTTCTTCATTCAGGATCTTTCAGCAGAAACCATCCGGCAGCGAGTGGAGTTCGATAACATCAGGAAAGCTTTTGCTGAAAAAGGAATGTTCCGCGGGTTTCAATATAATCCATGCAAAATGAGGATGCTCCACAATGGGAAGATACAGCTGTTTTCGTCTCCTAAGGAAGCTGGGGATTTCCTCCGCACTGGACAGGACTGACTGTAATGGTGAGCGGTTCAATTCCTGAACCACAGAATCAGCTGCTTCTAACTGTTAGCTGTTTTTCTCTACCTCAGCTGACATAATATCCAGTTAACTGTTGATGTATGTATAAGTCATAAGCAGCTACGGAGCGACTTTGTTTTTCTTTTTTTTTCTTATACAGGATAGTTCAATATGTTTGTATAACACTTTCAACAAATACGTTTGTACTTACCGGCTGTGTAGGTCATATGAATATGAAATCTTTTTGGTTAAAGCCTCTCAGAAGAGGGACTTTATGGCTACTTATGGGTTTGCTGTATTTATGTTCTGACTGTGGTGTTTGGTTCACAGGCACCACTGTTGCTTTTGAAGTGAGTTTCACAGTTTAGCTACTCCTCTTATTTGTGGATTAGCATAAGCCCCAATTTATTAATCTAAGTAAGGGAGGGGGAATTTAAGGGTTATGTGTCTGTTTCAGGGTTTTCTTTTCTTATTTAGTTGCTTAATTTATTTTACTCAAATCTCTGTGCATTTTACATTAACTCAGCATCATCTACTGTCATTAATATTCCAGAAAAAAACAAAGTATGGAACAAGTTAATATCTCTTACATAAATATTACAAGCTGGAATGTGAGGGGACTTAGGAAACGAACTAAACTGAAACAGGTTATAAACAGGATTAAGCAACTTAAGTCTAAGATAATTTTTCTTCAAGAAACACATTTAACTAATTGTGAGATAAAGTTTGTAAGAAATAGATGGCCGGGCCAGGTGATACATGCGTCATATAATAATTATGCAAGAGGTGTAATTATTTTGATCCACAAAAGCATACCATTCCAAACCGTAAAAACAATAAAAGATTCAGCTGGTATTGTTCAGGGTAACATCCTCTCACTTACTTTAAATTTAGTGAGTTTATATGGCCCAAATGAAAATAAGCCAAAATATTTTGAAGATCTGTTTCTTACTATATCTACCCTTCAAGGATTTTATGTAATTGGAGGAGATTTTAATTGCACTTTAAACCCAAATATTGACCGATCAACTGGCTCAGATGTTTATAAAACTCAAACTAGAAAATTAATAAATCAATATATATTGGATATCAACTTGGTGGAAGTGTGGAGAGAACAAAATCCTGATAAAATAGAATTCTCTTGTCACTCAAGTATGCATAAATCCCGCTCACGTATAGACTATTTTCTTATTTCAAGAGAACTCTTATCTAGGGTCAAACAATGTCAGTATGACAGCATAGTGATCAGTGATCATGCAGCTATCTCACTGAATATTTACATTGAAAATTTTGTGCATAATCCACCTCATTGGCGGTTTCAAGCAAAATGGCTACAGTATCAAAATTTTGTCAAATTGATAGGGGAGAAGATAGATACTTATTTTGAATTGAATACGGATCAGACTTGCGCCTCAGTGAGATGGGAAGGATTCAAAGCATATATCCGAGGTGAAATTCTTAGCTATACAAGTACAAAAAACAAACAACAAAAGAAACAAATGGAAATTTTGGATAAAAAAATCAAACTTTTGGAATTGGACTTAAATGCCAACGATGACCAAATAAAGCAGAGTGAATTGTTACGTTTGAGAACTGAATATAATAAATTATCTTATGAGGCAGCAGCAAAAAGTTTAATGTGGTTAAAACAATCTTATTATGACCAAGGAGAGAAAGTTGGGAAGCTATTGGCGTGGAGAATTAAGAAAATACAAAGTGAAAGAGCAATTAATAGTATGAAGACCCCTTCTGGCAGGGTAACAGTAGATCCATCTGAGATTAACGATAGCTTTAGGCAATTCTATGTGAAACTGTATAAATCGGAGTGCTACCACGCCTCGGAAGAACAAGATATATTCTTAGACCAACTTCAGTTTCAGACACTCACAGAAGAGGCAAGAAAGGAATTGGATGCAAATTTAGCGATTGAGAAACTTTCACAGGCCATGCGGAGTATTAATAGTGGTAAAGCCCCTAGGCCAGACGGTTTCCCCATTGAATTCTACAAAACCTTCAAAGAAAAACTTATAGTCCCGCTCTTCAACATGTATGAAGAAGCATTTAGAAGTGAAGTTCTTCCACCTACTCTGAGACAAGCAATGATCGTACTGATGTTAAAGCCTGGTAAACCTCCTGAGGAGTGATCTTCATTTAGACCAATCAGTCTGATGTGGGTGGACACTAAAATACTTTGCAAGGCCTTAGCAAAAAGATTAGACCCCTTTATCTCGCATTTAGTTCATAACGATCAAAATGGCTTTGTACCAAAGCGTCAAGGGTTTCACAACATAAGAAGAGTCTTAAATATAATTCATGAGAAATGTGAAGCTAAAGATGCAGCTTTATTATCACTTGATGCCCGTCAAGCCTTTGATAGAATTGAATGGTCATATCTATTTAACGTTCTTCCGAGATATGGATTTGGCTGCAATTTCCTCAAATGGGTTAAGCTCTTGTATACAATCCCCGAAGCCAGTATTTGGACAAACAACGTGGCCTCCAAACCTTTCACATTAGAACGTTCCACTCGCCAGGGTTGTCCGTTATCTCCAATGTTATTTGTCTTAGCCATAGAACCCATGGCAATGATGATAAGAATGCGAACTGATCTATTTGGTATTCAGCTGGGAGACCAAGAGCATAGATTGGCATTGTATGCTGATGATCTGATAGTTTTTTTGACTAGTTTGTCCATTAGCATCCCAAATTTAATGCAACAAATGGAGTTGTTTGGTCAGTTTTCTGGCTACAAAATAAATGATTCAAAGTCCTTTATTCTATTTTTGAACAGGGATGAAAGATTAAACCTGGTTATACAAACCCCATTTATCAATGCAAGTGAGGGATTTGTGTACCTTGGTGTTAAAATCACCCCAGACATTAAAACAATTGTATCAACAAACTATGATCCTCTGGTCAGCGAAGTAAATGAGTCACTAAATAAATGGATGATAATGCCCATATCAATGATTGGCAGAATAAACATGATCAAAATGAATATATTACCAAAATTTTTGTATCTTTTTTAGTCAATCCCTTTGCCTCTTCCAAAACATTTTTTTGATGGATTAAACAGTATTTTTAGTAGATTTATTTGGAATAATAAAAAACCTAGATTAAGACTTCGCCTGTTGTACCTGCCATATGAGAGAGGGGGGTTACAACTCCCTAATCTTAAAGTGTATTATTGGTCCGCCCAGCTGCGTTCAGCCATGTTCTACTTTTCAACCCAAACACCCCCAGCATGGATAAGAATTGAACAATTAGTACCAAACCTTAGATTAAATCTGTATTTGTATTCCGCCAGGCCAAAACAATTGATAAAAATTACAAAAAATCCCTTTTTAAAAAACACAATTGATGTTTGGTATAGAACCCATCAATATATTGGAGATACCCCTTCCATTTCTTCTTTCTCACCTATCTGGGGGAACAGATACTTTGAGGCAGGAAGAGCTGATGGAGGTTTCAAAATCTGGTCAAATAAAGGTGTACAGAAACTGGCAGATCTTTATAAGGATGACAAGCTTCTTACATTTGAGCAATTATGTCAAATATATAACATTTCAAAGAAACATTTTTCTAAGTATTTACAAATTAAACATTTTATTATGTCAAAACACAAACAGATTGAATCCAAACCACCACTGTCATACCTAGAGAACATTATACTAGAAAATGTAGAGAGGTCACATTTCTTTATTTTATGCAGCTTTACTAATGCATGATGAGGAATCCACTGCAGATAGATTGGATGCATGGAGATCTGACATCCGAGAAGAGATACAGGTAGCGGACTGGGAATCTGCATGCATAAAAGCCCCAAAGCAGCCAATTAATACAAGGATACAAGGATAAAACTCCTTCAGTACAAATGGTTGATGAGAACTTGCATAACTCCAGTCAAACTGAACCGCTGGGCACCGAACATCCCAGATATCTGCTGTAAGTGTTTGGTTGGAAAGGGTACTCTCTTTCACTGTGTATGGGAGTGTCCAAAATTACAGCAATATTGGAACTTGGTTACACAAACTTTGTCAAAGATTGCTGGAGTGAATGTATCTGCTGAGGCCAAAATGTGTGTTTTAGGTATTCATCCAGAGAACTGTGTTTTCAATTCCAGACAGTTAAAATTGATTGACTTTGGACTCCTGCAGGCCTCAGACTAATATCTATACACTGGAAAAAAATGGACATTCCGTCAAACCACATGTGGGTGAAGAAAATGGCATCATCTCTGGAGCGACTCACTTATATTGTTAGAGGGAAGGGAGCGAAATTTGAAGAAACATGATCACCGTTGACAGAGTTTCTGAAACACTACAAAGGACTTTAAGAAAACTGCAGAGATTGCTGAGCTTTATTTTTATTTTTTAATGTATTTTATTTTAATTTATTTACTTATTGTTATTATTATTATTTTTATTGTTTATGTGTGTGTGTTTTTTTGCTTCGGGGACTGAGTTATTTAATGTGAATCTGTATTAAGTGTATTGCTATCACTTGTTTTTCTTTATGTTATAAAATTCAATAAATATAATGTTAAAATATAAAAAAAAAAAAATGCTATGTGGGTGAAGTGTTATGGATGATGCTCTGATGTCCCATTCTCCTGAAGGCAGCACAGAGCTGCACCACCAGAAACTGACAAACACTGAAGAGAAGAAGAGTTATGATTAATGTAGTTACAGTTCTATCCATGTTTTAATGTTGCAGAGCTCAGTCGTTTTGCAAATAGTTCAAAGTTTAAACTGGCATGTTGAACATCTTTTATCTGGTCATTTTGTGGAATATTTAACTAGAAAATGGCACAAAATAAGAATATTGTTTCCACTCTGATTGGCTTCTGCTAGGTCTACCAATTTTAACTTGAATGTTCATTGCATTTTTCGTAGACACCTGTGAAAATAATTTCTATTCCCATGACTTTTTTGTTCTCTGGGAAATTATTTTTGATGATAAATATAGAAACAAGCATAAAAATCAAAACATCTACAATAGTGATAGTAATATTAATGATAAAATAATATTGCAAAGTAGCCTACGAATTCTTTGGTGGGGGGCGGTGAGGGACCTGGATAAAGGCTGGGGGGGCGCTGGCCCAAAAAAGGTTGAGAAACACTGCTTTAAAAGAGGCCATTTAAAAATGATAGAACATCCCTGTCATAAATATCATGTGGTTCAAAATATTTTTAATGAGACACCACAGAAAGAGTTGGCCAGAGTGATCTGTGACTGTACTAAATAACATAACAATGTCCTACCCCCACCTATTGCTTCATAATATCAGGCCTCTGACTGAAATAGATTTATTTATGATAACCTACACGGTTATAAATGCAAGAGGATTTTACATCCAACTCCAGCATACGTAAACCTTCAACTACCTGCATATGTTTGTGCAACATTTCTCTGAAAAATGAGGTGTGTGTGTGCATGCTTAGGTGTGTGCGTGTGTCTGTTTAATCAGTGTTGTTATGCAGCGACAGAAGACTGACGTCTTTCTGATGGATGTGAAGAATAAGCAATCAATGAAACCATTACGGCCCTGACTCCAACAGAAGTCTGATAAATATCCAGTGGAAACAGACTGACAGGATGCATGTTGTTTAAAAAACTCTGTTTTCCTGCCTTTTATAAAAAAAACAATTTGTTCCCCCATTACCACCTTTTAGTCTTTCACTTCAGAGACGAAAATAATGCAAAACCAAATGAGCTCAGATCAAACTGAGAGCTTTAATATTAAAAAACAATCTGCTTTTCCAGATGAGTGGAGGAAATAACTGGATGTCCTTGATTTCACTGGCGTTTGTTCTCAGCTCTGCTGGTTTCCATGTAAACACTTTCTTTCTGAATGGTGTTGGGTAAAAATCACCAATATGTCTTCAGTGTCCCTGGAGGGCGAACACAGACAACTGACCTTCGTTCCCGTTCAGCATCAGGGCCGGCGCGGTCATTACTGGTGGAAATAATGTCGGCCAGCATAAATCTCAATTACAGCCATTACACAGTGGCTGCATTTCAGAAAACAAGCCTCTGGAGGAGTCAAGAAGCAATCTGTAATGCTTTACTGATATGTGACTACAGAGGAATAGGACTCTGTACATGAAGCTGTAAATAATAAACATGAATTCATCTACATAGAATTACACTGTGACATAGGAAACACAGCTTTTATGAAGTGATTTATACTACTATAAATATTTCTCCTCAGGTGTAGAGCTAAAAGAGCAAAAGATTCTGGAAGAATAAAAATATTCCAGTCGTGCATCAACAGTATTTAAAAAAACACTCATGCTGGCTGATCTTCAAAGCTTTTACCAGAACCAGCGCGGTCCATCCGCTTATCAGGTCAGAGAGAAAACACCACTATTTTATTGATGCATAGAGAGACTGGAAAAATCAGCTTCATTCATTAGTTTGGATTGCAGAGTGACTGGCTGGCTGTTTGTGAGAAAAACTGAAGAGTCATGTATGCTGCCTGTTTACGTTCATTATTGCTGTGATTTATGATTATTTTGAACACCTTTTATACATCAGCAATGACAAAACATACAACAGTTTAAATAATTTTATGAAAATCACTTTCAGGTTTATCCCTTTATGTGTAACGTCAGCACACATTAAACAGAGCAAGCAGAGTAACAACTGCTTTGACAGCAATAAAGACAATTGTTATTTTTCTTTCTTTCAAACACTGACTCTAGCTAAGCCACATAAATTGAGACTTGGGCCGTGCAGAGACCACTAAAGGGGCAGGTGCTCAAAAAAAAAGGGCCCATCTAACCGCATTCTAGGACAGAATATTAACAAAGCCTCTCAGCTTTCAGAGTTTAATAAACAATGAAAAATTACAAAATTGTGAGATATACAATCAAAGCTAAATAAAAACTCTAAAGTAATATGTAAGATATTTTGTTAGTAATTTCTTTCTGCAGGTCTATTTTGTTATAGGAAAGTATTGCAATATTCAGAGCTGGACCACCAGACATATTTTGTCTTTACATAATTACACTATTAAAAATATAAACAACAGCACAAAGCAACCTTTTAGTGACTGTAATCTATAAAAAGATCTGCCTGTTTGCTGCAGTGGAGATGAAGATGGTCCATTCAGGAAAGCAGAGCTGCATCAAACTTTAACGTGGAACTGCAGAAAATTAAAAAAAAAAATTAAATTGTTAATGTCACCATGAGAAAAGCTACTGAGTTTTGCTTAAAAAAACTTTTGTTTAAATTAAAATCACACATTTTTGTCTCATGAAGTGAAAAAAGATTTGCAAAACAAACTTATCTGCGCATGTCAGAAATCTTTTCTTAATATTCTAAGTTTTTGTTTGTGACTCAAAGTTTTGCTTGTGATTCTCACATGACGTTGGGGGCGGGGCCTAAAATCACAACAAAAGATTTCTGATGTGTGCAAATAAAAGTTTGGCAGATAACTTTTTAAGTTCACAAGACAAAAATGAGTTATTTAATTAAAAAAAGTTTTTTTTTAAACAAAACTTTTTGTTTCAAAAAACAAATCATTACAATTCAAAAAGTTTTGATTACAATTTTATTTTACTTAACTGAGGTTAATTTTTTTTCTTCATTGAATAATTGGGGAAAAAATTAACTTCATACTCCGTGAACCAGAAACTAAACTTAAAGTCTGGATGAGTTTTTTACCCTTCATTAATTACACACTTTTATTACATTCATTATATCTATCATGGTAATTCAGGGTGAGTTATTTTTAATTCTAAATGAATAACCTTGTTGGACTTTTATTTAAGTGTTATTCTCCTTCTAGATACATTTACCTAATGCTGGAATAAATGCAATGTACATTATGCAGCAAAGGAAATTAGATGATCAGACATATATCCATTATGGAGATGATCGGTTTTGGATGGGCGATGTGCCCTTATTGCATAATAAATACTAAAGAATGACTGATATCATTAAAGATACAAGGAAGAAGCTTTTTAGTTATCTAGCTTTGCTAACAAAGTCGTTAGCTAGCAGCTAGCTAATAGCACAACAACAACAGCCTAATGTCTGTATGATAAAAATACTGAATAGATAGATAAGAACAGTTTCTCCTCACCTGGCTGTCTCCTCCTGCTCAGTAGTTCTTCAGAGAAAGGCAGACGCAGAGGCCTGTCAGTGTCTGTTGTATTTCATTACCTCTCTGCTTAAACCGCGACTCCGAGCTGAAGCAGAAACGATACTTTAACGTTTTCTGTCATCTGACAAGCAGCAAGTCTACTTCACTTTATTCACCAAAAACGTTTTTTTTTTTTTTATTCACCAAAAACTGTTCTGTAATCTGGAACGTTCGCTACGTTGAGCTCCAGTTAGCCGCCTTATCTCACTGCGTGAGAGGCAACTGTGTCATGCGTCACGGGCAAAAGGTCAAAGGTAACAAGGTGACCAGAGGGCTTATTATGTTGTACAAAAAACCCTAACAAAAAAACTAATAATTTTAGTACATGTTATTATGTGTCAGAAGAGGGCTTAGCAAATAATACAAAAAATAAAAAAAATTGATCAAAAGGGCACTTGGGGGCAAGGAGCAAAAGGGGCAGGTGCTCAAGCCCCGGTAGCACCTCTCCTCTGCACGTGCCTGCTATTTCGTATAGACTTCGTCCTTTAAGGCTACAGACCATAGACATACTATAAGAGTAGACCCCGCATTGGCTGCTCCGGCGCAGGAAATACGGCGGCCATCTTGGAGCGGTCGTCCCTCCTACTTTGTTCAATCAAAACAGCAGAAGATGCCTCAGCACTGAGGGATATTGTTGTTCGGATCTATGGATTATTGATGTGAGGGCTCCACAGACAACATTTCACAAGTAAGATGGACATATTATTGTATATATATTGTCATTATAATATTATTGTACTGTATTTATGTACACTGGCGAGATACCAGCTAATATTAGCTACAGTGCTCGGTGTAATTCGGGGTTCAGCCGCTATGAAGGCTAACTGAGATTCTGTAAATCTAAAAAAATTAATTATTCTCCAACATTGACTTAGATTATCTGACACAAGAGCCTATATTAGAAATGAAACAATGTAACACATATTTTATTTGTGTCTGTATAGTTATATACAGTGTATACGGTGTTAGTGCAAATCCTGAATATACCCAATTTGGGTTGTCTAGGGTTTTTATCGCACCCTGTGGGGTTTTCCTTGATTAGGAACGGAATACAGCCTGAATGTGACAGGTAGCCAATCAGAAAGCGCGGTAACGTAAGAACAGAGGGGAATCCCAAACAGCTGACATATCACGCAACTGAGAGTCCGGTGGATATAGGAATGTGGAAATGTTTATTATTAAATCTAAAGGTCATTATTATGTTTATTCAGTTAAAAATGTTAACTATGAAAAAACAGTCACCTCCAAATCATAGTGTAGTAAATAGAGCGGCTGCTCCTGTTGTCTTTTATCCACCGCCTTTTCTTTTTGTTACGTCTTTTATCTCTTAAAATGACTCCACAAACTATCACTATTGCTTCTACATCGTCATCCGTGTTTGGTTATTCTAAATTCCCGCTATGTTAGCGGTTTTACTGGATTATCCTCTGGAATCAGGATGTTTGTGAACCGATGAATCTGTTGGACTTTTATCAGCTCTGTGGTCACAGAGGTTTGGAGAATCGGCCGACAATTCTTAAATCTTGCCGTCTAAACCAGACTTAAGACTCACAAGCTCTACTCATCTCCTCTCGACCACAGCCTAAACCCTCTCTGACTCTGGTCGCTATGGTAACATTTACATATCCCTTCAAAATACGATACAGATCTGCCACAAAAACGAACATTTTACTTTCGTGAAAATTTTAACTCACGATACTGACTAACGGAGCCCTGAGCTTGTTTCACTGCAACGAGACGGTCCCATCTGGGAGTAATTCATTAGAGATTCATTAGAGATGAAGCTCAAGGAAAAAAGATATGAACACATTAAAATCGACAAATTGAAGTAATTTTCCAACCCGACGTGTGTTAAAGTGTGACTGTGACATCGATAAGATTGCATTTAGAGGTTGCAGTCGGGTCAAATTCTCTGCTTTCAGTCAGGAAGCTTCCAGAGAGTCGATCTGATGTAGAGAGGCAGCTGCTGTCAGGAAAAACCAGAACATCTGCAGGAAAGTCTGAGTGATCTCCTGTAAAACATCATGGCAGGCACATTTCCTGAAAAAATTAAAATAAATAGAAAGAGTTCAGAAAATGCACTGAGGAAACTTTAACAAGCAATAAGTCATTAAAAATCCCAAAGCTGTAATAAAAAACAAAAACTGAACATTTAAATAAACTGTGGCACAGCACTGAACCCACTTTTCTACACAACTCTGCCAAAATAGGAGCTGAGTTGTTTTTGTGCAGAATATTTCAGAGCTACTGGAGTCTCTGTAGAGCTGTTGCTGCAGAAAACCCACAGAATAAAGTTCTGCTCAGGTTATGAATTCAGCTGCAAGAACTCCTAAACCAGAGCCACAAACATTTTGCTTGGGCATCCCTGCAACCCTTATGAAAAATATTTTTTGTGTTTGCCTATTTGTTGAAACCATGTTGTGACAGTATGAGTCAAATAATCTGTGGAGAAAAATCAAGTTCCTCGGCCTTCTCCCAGTGCAAACCAGAAAGAACCAATCAGAGCCAGGAGGCGGGTCTTAGCGCTGTCAACCAGGCCTCTTGCTCTCTGATAAGCTATAGCTTCTCCCTATCAGCAGCACCTGACTGAATACCTAAGGTTAGTTAGCATAGCCACCGATGATGGTGGATAAACACTTCTCCTGGAATGGTGAGTTGTTTCTCTGCTACTAGCACATTTAGCAGCGTGTACATGAGGTTGATTGACAGCGCTAAGACTCCACCTCCCACCTCTGATTACAGATGAAGGAAAATTATCTTTTCCCAGATTACTGTGACAACATGGTGACATTTTATATAAACGTTACTCCAGCTTTAAGATCGCCATGGCAGCAGAGGAAGAGGAATCTGCACAGGAAGTTTGTGTTGGAGCAGAATCCACTCAAGGACATTTTGTTTTCACTCTTAACTTTGTTGGGTGTTAAATATTCTGCTGTTCCAGAGGTCTTGTCACTCATTTATTTTGTGAGGAACTCGTCCCATTTCTAAATCTACAGTAATGGATGTACATAGATTACATACTAATCTATTTTACACGCTGTCTAAACAAGGTGAGCTAATCATTCAGCATCATTTAACACTAGAATAAACAGAACTGCACTGGCTTGTTTTTCAACATCATGTCCCTCAACTGTTCAAGGTCTGAACTGATTATAGTGGAGCAGATCCAACAACCTGGCTCACAATCAGCAAATACTTACCTAACAAACACAAATTGTCCTAAAGACTTAAGGTAGTCATAAAGAACATAAATTGTAATTAAATGGGAAAGTTTTAGAGTTACTGTGAAAACTGAAAATATGAATATTTGAAAAAACATGCCCTTCTGGTATTTTAGAAATATGTTCTTATTATGTGCACCTGATGTGTTAATCTGTCATTTTAGCCATTTTTGCAATGATCCACTGTGTTTTCAATTGTAAGTTTTGGAATAGTCACACATATGATAGAAAAGCAATAACAAGGCTGAATAGGATTTATTTATATTATATAGTTTGCTGGTGCTAAATAGAATGATTGCTCTTTAACTTCTTTAACTGTAACTTCGAGTCAGATTAATAAACTTCAAGTTAAAGATTGCTGGAAGGTTAAGTAACAACTTTAGTCCTAACAAAAATCTCATCTATGAAATAAATTCATAAACTATATTTGAGTAGAGCCTGTAATGGAACATTTTTATAACATGCTCTTCACCCCTTCTGGATTGTGTTTGATGATGAGATCATGTGTCTGGATGATCTCATCACGAGATGGTCAAACTGCTCTCCTATAGACTTTCACAATGTCCTATAACAGCAGGGGACGTCCTTCATCCTGGAGACTAAGTGTTACTTCCCCAACCCAGGACTTATCTGCCCTCTTTCGCATCAGAGAACATCCCCCTGTCCTTAACAATGGACAAACGGCCAGACCGTCTGTGTTGGGCTCCACAGAATCCCTGATACATCACAATCAGAGATTCACACCTATTGTCCAATCAAGTCTCTCTTCTCTGACCAGAACCTATAAAAGAAGCCAGATTCACTGTTGGTCAGAGCAGACTTGACAGACCCCTTGACTCTGTTTTTCTGTTCTCACCTTGCAAGGTTTTAATACATTTAATTCTTCTCATCCAGACTCTTGCTAAAGTAATTTTTTCCACGACAAGTCCAGCGGTGCTGGTGTGGGTGTTGGGGAAGAACAAGATGGGGATTCAGAGGAAACTTTGTAAGGACAATTATAGCTCATCTATCTTTAATATCCCATCCAGTTTCTCCCTCTCCTCCCACAGAGAGGTTTTCACCTCTGTAATTAATATCCCAGCTGGTGTCTGCTTTAGAGAAATCAGATCTGCTGCTTTTCAAAAATGATTGATGTGGACAAAAAAAAATCCAAAGAAAATAAAAAGCATTTAGATTGTTTACTGCACCCTGTGGGGGACCGCACGCATCTTTGTTAAAATATTACTGCATTCTATGATAGTTTATAAGATCATTTCTTTGATTATGCCATGCATTAATTCTGGTTTCATTTCAAATACAGCGTCTTTCCTTAACACAGATCCTCAGTGGTTTGGCTCATCTAGAAATATGAATCTTTTTCTCCTTCAGGGAGGAAAAAAGATCAATTTCAGAAAGAAAGATAATTGACTATATTCATATAGTGAAGTGACTTCATTATTTATTCACATATTGTTCTGAAAGTTGTCACTGAATTGCACATTTGGGAGAGCGCTTACTCTTACCTTTAATTAACACCACGACCGAAATAAAATGTCATTAAACATTTAAATGTTTAATGACATGTGAATATCTATATATATATATATATATATATATATATATATATATAAACAGATATCAAAATTACTTTTGCTTTTTAAAAACTTTTCTTGAAGGTAATGCTTTTCAAATAACTTTCAAAGTTTTACTTATAACTTTAAGAAGCGTTAGAAGTTTCTGCTGACTCACTCTTTGTTTCCTTGAAGCCAACAGATAAAAAAAAAACTTAAACTTTTATTTTTCCTATTTTGTCTGGTAAAGTTTTAGAAATGAAAAGACATGAAATCAATTGTTTTATTGCAGCTTGCTTTCAGAGGTCACCAAGTGATCAACTCAGTTGTGGACAATCAGTAATATATAAGCTCAGGCCACTTTATTAGGCACATTTATTTCAAATACATTTTGTTTTAACAGAACGTCAGCCAATATGATACAGCCAATATTCAGCATAGTATACTGATTACATCAATGTTCACTGATCAGTGATATTTAAGCCAGTATAGCTAATAGTAGTTATCATTACTTAGAACTATTATTGCTTTTCTATTTTGAGCATGAACTGTTTATTTATCTCCCCGTATTCATTTTATGTTGTACATCTTATTTTAGTCAACTTATAACGATTTCACAAAACTGTATTTTTCCCATACTGTATTAAGTTACAGTATAACATGGTCGTTGTGTATTTGTCTGGTCAGGGATCTTCAGAAAGCACATCAAATTTAAGCAGATTTCATCACCATCTGTTAACATGTGTTTGTGTTTCTGGTTCAGTTCAGGTGTTGCTTCTGTTTTTGTTCTAACTCCTTTTAAATAAATGTGACTGTCTTATGGTATCTGATGCTGCAGCACTGAGAGGTTTGTGCAGCTCAAACAATCAGTCAGTTTCCTGAGACAGATGTAATAAAAAGTTCTTATCATATTTATTGTTATCAAAATAACAAAATGTAATAAAACTTTAAGTCCATATCACCTAGGCTTTCTTTTGGTTAGCTATTGATTTTAGAATGTGCCTATTCTGTTCTGTTTCTTCCCTTTACATTTAGAAACTGGTTGTGACATGAAAATGTGCAACATCTTCACATCTTTACATTTCTATCTTTATTTTATACTATTTCCATCTATTTCTTACCAATATTTCTGAAATATTGAAACAAATATTGTGAAAACAAGCTGTCAGCAGCCATGTGACTTCCTCACCAACGGACTGCTGTCCTGACCTCCGTCCCTGATCTGGTGTTGCGGATCTACATCTCACTTACAAGTCGATTGCTGTGAAGATCCATAAATCCAATAGTGAAATGATTACATCTTGGCTGCTAAAGCTTTGATGATGGATCATAAATCCAGTTTATGAGAAGCTTCTGGTTCTAATGCAGCAACAAGGACACAACTCTCTGCGGGTCGGTACGTCTGTTGGTTGTTTGCCAAATATCAGACGGTGTTTATGTATGTTTAGCTGCGCTTTAATCTGTAATTATAATAAAGTTCATGTTTTTGTGCTCAACTCTCAATTTTCATGTTTTGGGACAGAATTTTCTTTCCTTATAGGCTTAATTAAAAAAAAAAAATGTCTCTTATTCCTCACAATATTCGCCAACCTTTAGTACTAAATAATCATTTTTGCACTCAAATGCAAAATAATACTTTTAAGCAAAAATTTGGCACCTTATAGAGATAATAAAAAAACAGCTGTCCCATTAATATGAACACTGCTGAAACTACTTCCATTAAATTAAAAGTGCTACTGGATAAGAGCCTGACAGCATGAGTGCCCAAGACTCATCAAATGAATTAGGAGGAGTGTAAAGACCTGGAGCTGTGGTTGGGCCGCACTCTGAATTAAATGCATCACAGTCTCCATCAGCACGGCTAAAAATAGACCAATCAGAAAAAAAACAAAAAACTTTGTCAGAAAGTGTTGCACAAACTTATTACGTAATCATTTTGGTGTTAAAGGAAGGTGGAGGTGCAGAGCAGACGGCCACCAGACTGAAGGTGATAACCTGAACACCAGGGGAGCAGGATTAGCCACTAAACCCACTCTGCTATTCCCCATTTAATTAAAGCTCCTTAAACTGGGTAATCCACATGCATTATGAAAGACTTATAATAGATTCATCAAAGGACAGAATTCAAAAGGTGGTGCCTTTCCCCATGCAGGTTCAGGTGATGTTTTCAAATGAAAATTTAATTTGCTGGAAATCTTTTCTATTTCATTTTATCATTTTTACAAGGGATGCAATGAGGAATGTTAAAGTTTAGTTTGTTGGATTTCCAAAACTGAAAGTCGGTTTGTAAACGGTGTCTTAAAAAAATATTCAAACCTCCTGAATTTTTCTCCACATTACTAAACAGTTGATTTGTTCAATTCAGTTGTGACATGTGTCTCTGATGTACCTGTTACTATTCCCTCCCAGATGCAAAAAAAGTGTTTCTTTTTCAGTTTTGTGAAATGAACCAATTTTGATACTGCCAAAAAAAATCACTTCATCCTACCACCAAAAACTATAACACATAAAGTATGTAAAGTAAAACACAATAAAAGAGTCTGTGTGAATTAAGATGCACAGTGACAGTTTGGTCCGTCAAGGTCAACCTCAAGGAAAAATCAATAATCAAAAAACAGATATCAACATGAACCTCACCAATGCTAACATAGAGTAAACAAACAAACAAACAAACAGAAAAGACAAGAGTAGTAGAAGTACACAGAGGAAAAAAAAATGTTTCCCTCTGTTTTGTGCTGCAAGCAGCTGAGAGCAGCAAAAAGTCTTTGGTGGTTTCCTGGAAGCTGGATCCACCGTTGGTTCTGGTTTCACCCGGGGCGTCGAGCTCGGAGTCAGAAGAACCACTCTGCTCCTGCTTTCAACTGAAAAACATACAATTTTTCACAATTTTATTTAAATAAGTTAGAAAGAAATCTTCTGACTGCAGGTCTCTACCTGGATTTTTTCCCTAAAGTTTAGTAAATGTGATTACCGTCCCTGAACTGGGAATGAACTACTTCATATCTTCCTGCATATGGTGGGTTGTCATGGTTTCCTTTTGCTTTTCCAGTCTGAGCTCAGCAGAGCTGCAGGAGCTTCACGTGGTTTAGTGGGGAGGTTGGACTGTTCAGGCTTTTCTCAGATCCAGGTCAGGTTAGTTAGCCTGTCATTGTGGTTCATAGCATGGAGATCATTAATCGCTTTAAGTCTGAGGCCAGTTTGACATTTTACACTCTAATGCAGTGTTTTTCAACCACTGTTCCGCGGCACACTAGTGTGCCGTGAGTAATCGCCAAGTGTGCCATGGAAATGATTCAAGTTCACCTACGGTACCGTATTTTCTGGACTATAAGCTGCTACTTTTTTCCTAAGCTTTGAACCATGTGGATTGTAGCCCAATGTGGCTTTTCTGTGGATTTTTCTTCAACCACCAGGGGGCTCTCTAGCAGGAAGTGACTCATTAGAAGTCAAAATTATAAATCAAAGAAGAACGCGCTAATTTTCATTTAGAACCATACATGCCAGCAGCAGGCACGACGGAGAAATGTTTTCAAACTCATATCATGCAGCTTTTAAGTTGAGGGCTGTCGATCTGGCACTACGGGAGGGAAATAGAGCCGCTGCACTTAAGCTCAGTGTGAACGAAACCATGGTTCGGCTTTGGAGACGGAGTGCTGCGTCCAGCAGATTTATTAGGACGCAGCCCTCTGCTGCCCTCTGCTGGGTCCTAATGGAAAACCGAGAGCAGCTTCCAGTTTTTTTTTATTTTTTTTTAATTGAGGGTGCTAGTATGGTGCGCTCTATAGTTCGAAAAATACGATAATTGGTTTTAAAAGATTTTGTGAAAATGAATTTTCTGCAAATAATGCCATCTTCAAGTGTCTCTGCTGTAGCAGTGACTAGCGGCGTAATCATGTAATTTTCTTACCACTAGATGGCAGTAGGTACAGAGCATTTTACATTAAAACGAGAATTAGTGATGCACGAATGTTACAGGTAGCGGTGAGAGCACTGAATCTAGCAAGACTGACGACAGTGATGGAAAAGACAGTGAAGCTCAGCAGTAGTTAGAAAGAACATGGCTACATTTCCCACAACATTTCTGTGTGAAGTGAGCTTCTCTAGTCTGGTTACTATAAAAACTAAAAACAGACAGAGAAACTGAGATGTTGAGGAAGAGCTTTGTCTTTCTTCAATTTCTGCCAGTAAATCAGCTGTTTTCATCCAAACATGCTCAGGTTTCACACCAGGTGGGTAAAATATACAGATATGGACATTTTGTACTTGCAACTCTTCATATTGTAACAGTGAATATGAAGTGAAATGTTTCCCAAATATTATTGCTTCTTTCAGAATAAGAATTATTTTCTGTAATCCGGCTAAAAGAATGCTTGTGGATTAGTTTGTAAAACACTTTGAAGTTTTCTACAACTTCTTTAAATTTACCACCACATTGTTGTGGCTGTTCAGGTGTATTTTTGAAGTGCAATTTGAAATAAGAAATGTAAAATGTGATAAAAATACATTTTAGTGTTTATTTGATTCCTATTCAAGAGACTTTGATAAGAATGACTATATATGTAATATAGGCGGCTACAGAGTATCTTTGTTTACATTTTTGGTTGGTGGTGTGCCTCGTGATTTTTTCAATTAAAACAGTGTACCTTGGCTCAAAAAAGGTTGAAAAACACTGATCTATTGGATCAGCCCTGTTTAGTCCAATCTAATCAAATTCTGGTTTGAACTCTGATTCATTTAGGAAGGTGTGAATGCGTTTGAGAACTCTGATTTGGACCAAAAAGGTTACAAAGATCTCACCTTGTGTCCCCTGTTTCCTGACAGAACACATGTATTGAAGTGTAGCAGTTAGTGGATGAAGGAGAAAGAATGAGTTTAATCATAACTAACTTATCATCTCCAACCTGAGCATGAACAAGCAGAATGATCTCATCTGTATAAATCATGCTTGCGAAGTTGTTTTGTTTCTGTTTTCGTGACACGGTCCCAGATGACTAAGTTATTCTGGATGCTATTTACTTATTTATAACTGAGGCCGAATGAATCATATGCTGGACTGAAGATGACTCGTTGATGAATGCCCTCTAACTCGGAGTTCCTCAACTGAAGGACAGACGTTCAGGCTGATCGCTGAGCAGCAGGAGGATTTTATCTATGAACCAAACCTTCACTGACAGTTACCTGTGTGACAGAATGGACATTAGAAATAATTACCCCCCCAACCCCCCCACTCTTCTTTGTTTACTTACTTCTGTTTTTCTTATGCTGGCTGCGCTCTTAAGCTGCACTTCTCTTGCTGAGATGCGCTGTACTGCAGTTACAATGGTTCGCCACCAGTTGGCACATAGAGCACGGTGAGCAGCACTCCTGCTCAGCGAGCCAACGGCAATTTAGCGCAGTAACGGCAGGTCAGCGGAGGGGCTCACTGTCGCTCTTGTTCTTAACAGCGCAGGGTTGCAACTACATAATATTCAGGTGGATGTGAAAACATAAATCGCCCCCCCCCCCCCCCCCTCACCTCTCCCCTCCCCTCCCCACGCCAGCAACTCAGGGCCATTTTATAATCAAGTTACCATGTTACCTTCAGTTTTTATAAAAATGTCTAGGCCTATATAAAACCTGAAGGAAACTTTATATTTTGCTGCCTTGGCTTGGGCCTCTGTCTCTTTAAGAAGCTGTGACTCTTTCAGATGCTTCAGCACGTCATCACAATACTTCTCATTATGCTGTTTAACTGTTTGGAGCGCCGAGCTGAGAAGTGGTTTGTATAATGTGTTTGCTAATTCTTTGCTAATTGCTGCTGCTGCTAGACTGGATGAGCTGAGTGGAGGAATCATGGAGGAGGATTAAATGTATAAGCTTCCAGCTGCCAGAATTGAATTTTGGCAGCTGAAGGAGGAACAGCTTATCCTGCTCTCTCCCGTCCTTACTGATAACTTTGCTTGTGAATTATTTTTAAAGTTACAATTTTTATGGTTTTATTCACATTATCGACATCATAACTGGATCACTTCAAACCTAAAGACGGGGAGATTTTCTCACTTTTATTTTTACCTCACTTTTCTTCACCTCCAAGTTGAACTAGGGCAAAATGCCCCCGTCCGACCCCAAGGACATCAGCAGTATTCTACAACGACTTCAGTTTTTAGAAACAAAGATTCAACAGCTGGAGGTAAACTTTGAGATCAACGCTACCTGTGGATATGAAACAACTCTTCCTCAAATCAGTGGAGAGGTCGTACACCCCGCACCAAGCAGCTCACCCTGGATCGCTCAGGGCGCCAAGCCATTAACAAAAGTCTCACACTGCAGATCCCATGAGACGACTAACGGGGAGAACCCCTCACCTGGATGAATCAGTGTGGCCGGGTCTGAGCCGAAACCCACCTTCAACCTCAACACCTGCTCCGCCAAAGAATAGCAAACAAGCAGCTGGAACCAAAACGACTACACCGAGCCCACTCCCAAGGACAAAGCGACCAGCCCCAGCCTCAAAACATCCTGACTCCGTGGGAATCCCACTGAAAAACAGATTTTCTGCACTTCAGCACGAGCCTCTGAGTGAAAACCCACCTTCAAACATCAGCAATGAGGCTAAACCAACACATCCACCACACAAAGCTCCGAAGGACAAAGTGACCACCAGGAAAACGAAAGGTATGCCAAGAGTGCTTATTGTTGGAGATGAGGCAGTAAATGGAATCAGTCAAGTTTGCAATCCCAAGAAAACGAGAGTTGTTTCTTTTCTTGGTGACACTGTATCTGATTTGACTCGCAAAGTGCTCTGTCTAACCACTGATCAGCCAAACATGGAGACTTTAGTTGTGCATGTTGGAGCCAACGATTTGGCAAAGCAAAAATCCGAGATTCTGAAAAAGGACTTTAATATTCTTCTGGACACTGTGGGAAAATTAAAAACGAAGTTATTTCTCAGAGGTCCAATTCCATCGCCTCAATGGGGAGACGAAAAACATTCCAGGCTGGGCATGATAAACAAATGGCTGATTAAAACCTGCTCTGCCAGCTCAGTGACCTTCATCCATAACCTCTGGATCTACTGGCAGTGCTTTCACCTCTTTGGAAGAGGAGGACGCAATCTTAACAAACACGGAATAAGGCTGCTCACTGCAAACATTTTTCATTTTATCAACAAGAACAACAATGTGACCATCGCTTCAGAAGAACAGGCTCAAGGATGTCTGACTAGGATGGAGCCCTCTGCATATCAAGAACAAACTATTCCAATACAAACTGATAAAACATTGACTGTGAACAGAATGACTGGTTCCCCTCCTCCTTCCCCCATCCCACATCTTTCCCCCCTCCGTCCTCCTTTCCCCCTCCCTCTCTGCTCCTACACTCACAAGAACAGAGTTTCTCAGGAAGTGAATCACTAAAGAGAGTCCGGCTGCACCTGAGCCGCCTGAAAATGCTGGTGGAGGATTTGGGTCAGAGAGAAAGACGGACGGACTTCTTCTCCTCCCAGCAGGATAGTATGGATCAACAGGTTCACCTCGGCACGACTCTCCTTAGCGCTAACATAGCAGACCTTACTTCATCTAAGCCACCTGCCTCTGACCTCCCTGAGGATCCAGCACTCTGCGTTTCTGAGGTCTGAGACCGGGGTCCAGATATTATCGTTACACCCGTCTTCCTCCAGAATGTGTCTGACCCCCTAGCACCGCATAGCAGGACAATACCTGTCCGGATCACTGCAAGAAAAGTTACAAAAAACAGAAATACAAAAAGCAGCGGTCTTAATTCAAACCTCAGACTGATCCCCTGCCTAAAAGGAACCTCAGACTGAAGAACTTTCAGCCTCCAAGTCACTTAAACTGGCTCTTTTAATACCAGATCTCTCTGTGTTAAAGCTCTATTAATTAATGATTTCATCACTGAGCATAATATTGATGTTTTATTTCTGACAGAAACATGGCTGAATGACAATAATGAACCAATTGCAATTGAATCAACGCCTCCTACGTACAATTTTTTAAGTGAGATTAGAAAACACAAAAAAGGAGGAAGCATGGCTTCAATATTTAAGAATACCATAAATTGTAGTAAAATCTCATTGGGTAATTTTATGTCTTTTGAATATCTTGGAATCGAGGTAAAAGACCACAAACGAACTTTGACACTAACTCTATACAAAACACCAACATATGTGGAAAATTTC
Organism: Poecilia reticulata; assembly: GCF_904066995.2. Classification (NCBI taxonomy): domain Eukaryota; kingdom Metazoa; phylum Chordata; class Actinopteri; order Cyprinodontiformes; family Poeciliidae; genus Poecilia; species Poecilia reticulata. The sequence continues at coordinate 1,586,889 of NC_088836.1, forward strand.
TTTGCGGACTTCAATGAGCTTCTATCTCTCATATGTATTGATTACGATTGTTTGATAACTGTTGGTGATTTCAACATTCATGTTGACAACCCCCAAGACCGAGGGGCTAAAAAGCTCTTTAATATATTAGAGAGTTTTGGTTTAACACAACATGTCAAACAAGCAACACACACTCATGGACACACACTGGACCTGGTTATCAGTAAGGGTGTGAATATTTCCAATGTCTCTGTAACTGATATTGCCCTGTCGGATCACTTTGCTGTTTTCTTTGATAGTTCTTTATCCGTTAACCCACTTGGACAAAAAGCTACCATCACAAAACGTACTTTCACAGAAAACACAGCAGAATCATTTAATCAAATCTACTCTTCTTCCTCACTCTTAACTTATAGTGACGTAGATAAGTTGGCGGATGATTTTCAGTGCAAACTTTCAGATATCATTGATTACATAGCCCCCATTAAAGTGAAGGTTGTGACTGGTAGGAAGAAATCTCCATGGAGAAATGCACAAACAGTTCAATCTGCAAGACAACTCTGCCGTAGGGCCGAACGGAAATGGCGTAAAGGTCAACTGCATGTTTATTATGACATCTACAAGGAAAGACTGCGTAACTATCACACAACACTAAAACATGCCAGAGAGGCTTTCTTTGCAGATGTCATAAACAAAACCATTAACAACGTTCAAGCTTTATTTGCTACTGTTGACAGGCTCACAAACCCTCTTGTGACGTTACAACAAGTTTTTAAGCTTCTTTTTAGAGAAAATTCAAAAGATCAGAGGATTAATCTGCACATCCACTCCAAAGACAGTACCAATACTGTGCTCAAACAAAACAAATGCAGGAAAAATGACCCAGTTTCAACTACTAAATTATAAAACCCTAGAAGAAATTATAAGTCAATTAAGCTCCAGTTCCTGCTGTCTGGATGTTTTACCCACACATTTCTTTAAGAAAGTCCTGCCTGTTGTTGCTAATGATCTGATCCAAATAGTAAACTCATCGCTCTCTTCAGGTGTTTTCCCCCAGGTTTTGAAAACAGCAGTTGTCAAACCACTGATAAAAAAGAACAATCTGGACAAATCCCTACTGCAGAATTACAGGCCGATCTCCAACCTGCCATTCATCAGCAAAATTATTGAAAAAGCTGTTTTTAAAAAATTAAATAACTTCCTAACAATAATGAATCGCTTTGACTCCTTCCAGTCTGGTTTCTGATCTCACCACAGCACAGAGACTGGCCTAGTCAAAGTGTTCAATGACATCCATATAAATACAGACTGTGGGAGAACCACAGTGCTGGTTCTGTTGGACCTCAGTGCAGCTTTCGACACTGTTGACCATGACATTTTACTGAATCGACTGGAGAGTTGGGTCGGACTCTCCTGTACAGTGCTCCACTGGTTTGAATCTTACATAAAGAACAGGGATTTCTTTGTTTCATTTGGAAACTTCTCATCAGAGAGGTCAAAGGTCACATGTGGTTGTACCCCATGGTTCAATCCTAGGACCCCTTCTTTTCAATATTTATATTCTCCCACTGGCTAAGGTTATAACAGGACATAGGATTAGCTACCACAATTATGTGGATGATACACAGCTCTACATCACGATGTCACCAGGTGACCTTTGACCCCATCCAATCACTGAATAGATGCTTAGAACAGATCAATGTGCGGATGTGCCAAAACTTTCTCCAGCTGAACAGAAACAAAACTGAAGTTATTATCTTTGGACCTAAAGATGAGCGAACTAGAATCAATGCACAGCTTCAGTTACTACAACTAAAAACCAGCGATCAGCCCGAAACCTGGGAGTAGTGATGGACTCTGATCTGAACCTTCAGAGCCACATTAAGACAGTCACAAAGTCGGCCTTCTATCACCTGAAGAACATCTCTAGGATTAGAGGACTGATGTCTCAGCACAATCTAGAGAAGCTCATCCATGTGTTTATCTTTAGCCGCATTGATTACTGGAACAGCGTCTTCACAGGTCTGACTAATAAATCAATCAAACAGCTGCAGCTGATCCAGAAGCTGCTGCTGCTGCTCTCACTAAAACCAGGAAGATAGAGACATAACACCAGTTTTAAAGTCCCTCCTCTGGCTCCCTGTAGCTCAAAGAATAGACGTTAAAATACTGATGTTAGTTTATAAATCATTGAACAGTTTAGCACCACAATACATTAAATATCTGTTATTGCTGTACCAACCGTCTAGACCCCTCAGATCTTCTGGTTCTGGTTCTGCTCTGCATCCAGAAACAACATTCAGCTTCTATGCACCACAAATTTGGAACAAACTTCCAGAAAACTGTAAAACAGCTGAAACATTGGGTGCATTTAAAATCACCTTAAAACCACATGTTTAGAGTTGCTTATGGCTAAATTAGGATTAGAGTGTGGGTTTTGATGTCTTTGATGTTTTTATGTCTTTAATGTTTTTAATTTCTTTTTCTTTTCTCATTGTCTATGTTTTTAATGCCTTTTTAATCTTTTTTTATGTAAAGAAGTTTTAAAGGTTTGAGTCCTTGTCAAATGGCGGTTTGACTAAAGAAGTTTTAAATGTTAGTTTTTATTTTTACTTTTTAATTTCTTTTTCTCTTTCTCACTGTTTATTCACTGTCACATGCTGTTTTTATTTTAATGATGTAAAGCACTTTGAAATGCCTTGCTGCTGAAATGTGCTATACAAATAAAATTTGATTGATTGATTGATTGATTGATTGATTGATTGATTGATTGATTGATTGATTGATTGATTGATTGATAAAACATTGTTTTCTATAATACTGCCTTTAATGTTAATACGAAAATGTCTTGACTTTGTCCCATTGAAATGAATGTTTATCAAGCTTTTTGATAGTGTTTAATAAATATAACTTTAATGCTGGTTGCAGCAGAGAGTCTGTTTTTACTCACCTTCTTTTGAGCTTCACAGATTTTCCTCTGAATAAAATCAGCCTGTTCATTGCTGGGCTTCTGTTCAGATTACTGTCAAAAACCTCTTTGGGATTTCCCTAATTTATTGTGATTTATGATTTATTTTAATATATTTTCTCAAAGTTTGATGTCAAGTTACTGTTGTGGCATCCAATTCTCCTTATTCCCATATTAAATATAATAATTTCTTAATTAGAAACACCTTACGTCCCAGAATGATATAAATGCAGGTGATACTAATCAACAACATAACTTATAAAAAGCTGTCAGGAAGAATTTATTATACAGAAACGAAGCCAGAATGTGGAGAAGGTGTTTCTAAGGAAGACCTTTTCTGATTTACAGTGCTGCTGTTGGATCATTTATTACGACTCCTTGTCATTTCAGAAGGTTCATGAAGTGAATGAAGATAATTCCTGTGAGGAAGTTTATCTGAAAAGAAATAAATAAAAGTCTGGTATTGATGTCCCAATACCAGACTGAATATGACTTCTTCAGTTTAGGTGCGTGTCAATTCCCAGTACCAACACAGAATAGTTATCCAGTTGGTACTTATTAGACTTTTTAGGTCTGATCTAACTTATTTTTCTCCTCTCCTCTTGCAGCCCAGCTGAGCTCAGAGGACAGTCTGCTTGTTTACCTCCAAATATCTCTAAACTGCAGATAATTTCTTTCCCTCCCATCATCTCCCTTCTTCTTCTTCTGTTTGTCTTTTTTTCTTTTTTCATTTCAGGGGATCATCAAATAACTTATATTTAACCGATACAAGAATCGGTATCGGGACATCGCTAATGCAATTCTTGAACCTTTTTTAAATTTTTTTCTTCTTTTTGCTGCTGTTTTCATCTGACAACTTCTGGACCAAACAGTTTATTTTATGTTAATGACAACTAAGCCAGAGGAATTAAGATTCCTCATGATCATTTGAGCTCTTTCACAAAGAAAAAGATTCAAAAAAAGAACTAAGGATATCCATTCTGTTTCAAACAAAAAAAAAATGCACATGCAAATTTCTGCCTATGTAAGCACGTAGAGATTTACTTGTGAACCTCAGCTCCGTTTTTGCTCCATGTGTTTGAGTCTGCTGGGAAGTCTCTCTGAGATAATCTTCACCTTCTATTATTCTGCCTTGTGTTCAGAAACTTCTTCATTACACAAAGTCTTCTTTTCCCCAAATCCCCCCTGTCAAAACTGCACATGAGTCAGTGTGCAGCTGTCATGCCTGGGTGGAAAAAGCAATCGCAAGAAACTCAACAGAAAACAGAAGGAAAAACATATTTTGAGTATTGTGCAGCATAGTCTGGTCTACTCAAGCTGCTACTGTTGAACTTTCCAACTCGCCTCTGTCTTCTTACTTTTCAGAAACTTTAACTTTTCTGTATATGTATTCATTACCATCTGAACCAATTGAGGGAATTAAGAGTCGTGGTGAAATGTCATTTTCCAAATGAAGAGTTCAGTCAGCTTTGCAGTTGCTGCATTAGCAGGAGCAGAATCTCCTAAAAGAATTTCTGCTCTGTGAACTTGGAGGCCAAACACAAACTTCAATATATTTTAGAATAAAATAAAATGGAAGTGACTAATAAATAAAACTAAAATACAGTGCATCTAGTTGCCTTCAGAAGTCACCAAGTTGTAACTGCAGACAAAAGCTTCAACAAAATTTAAACGATCTGTCTTTATATTTCACAATTCTGCCCTACTTTATGTCATTTACCGCTCAAAGGGGCAGTACCATGTGTTTTCCAGCACCATGTACCACAATCAAGTAACTAAGTTACCTTCAGTTGTTATAGAAATGTTATATAAGTATATATATCAGATACGACTCAAAAGAAATTTGGCTTCAAAAATTAACCCCTTGAAATTGGGCCTCTGTATCTTTAAGAAGCACCTGCTCTTTCTTACCCTCCTCCTTCAGCACCTCATCACTACAGCCTTTAATCACGTTTTTACCAGCGTTGCTCTGAGCAGCAGCTCCTATAATGAGCTCAGCAGGTCCACCAGCTGTTTGCTAATTGCTGCGGGCTAGTCTGAAGGATCTGAGTGGGGATGATCTGTGAGGCAGGAGTCTGGAAACTGCAGCTCCAAGGAGGAGCTTCATAGAAAATCAGTGACACCAAGCATCTAGGCACCTCAAATGGTTGCCATGGAGATAACAGGATTTCTCAAACAAGCATGAAAGAATCAAAGCAACATTTTGTTTTCTGATGAGGGAAAAATGATGTAACATGATGTAAAGCAGAAAAAATCAATTTTGCACAATACCCTCCATAAAAGTATACATTGAAGTTCATTGTCAGAAAACTTACAAATAATGTGAATATTTTTCCTATATGCGCAGTTTCTATAGATCTATGTTCAACAGAAGCAGCTCTGTGGAGGCTTTACCGTTAGCAGCCATGACAGTGAGTGATCCTGTCAGCTGCTGCACCATGGATACAGCTGAAAAGCAGGTCAAGAAGACACAGATGGACTCTCTCTCTCTCTCTCTCTCTCTCTCTCTCTCTCTCTCTCTCTCTCTCTCTCTCTCTCTCTCTCTCTCTCTCTCTCTCTCTCTCTCTCTCTCTCACACACACACACACACACACACACACACACCAACCAATTTTCTTCCTCCCTTGGTCACCTTTAAGATGGCATTGGATGGATTTTGAGCAACATGAGACTGTTTGTTTTCCAGAAAAAAGATAAACAATAAAAAAGGAAGGAAAACATAAAGTTGATGCAGGAGGCAGAAAGGCAACATAATGAGTACACAGGCTGGCTAAGCTAAGCACACACTCCATGTACCCAAGTGTCACCTCGGTTATATCTGAGGAAGTTATTTGTGACATTGTTCCTGAATGAGTCACCAGTACAGTCTGCCATCTGTGTTTCTTCTTCAAAGTGTTTTCAGACAAACTTCTCACTTTGATGGGCGACTTACATCTTTCTGTAATTTAAAGTTATGGGGTGAAAGTGTGTTATACTGCCAATGATTAGAGTGCCTGCTTTGTTGTTCTAGTATCACTTCAATCAACCGATGAATGAAGTGGATATGGAAGAGCAGAGAAGCCTCCAGGCTGTTGACACTCTGAAAAAATAATCTGGGCAATAAAAATGTCTTCCTCCCAGCCGGTGAGGAGTTCCTGCTGCTTCCTTTTTACTTTTATGGTGAATATTAGCCTGACTTCATTACGTTTATTTGTTGCTCCCACTGGTGAGCACATTGTCTAATTACAAGTTTGATTATGGATTTATTGTTGACAGGGTTGGAACTGATGTTTCTGTTGACAAGACTGTGGATGAAGTTTTAAGCAAACCATAAATGTACTTGCATCAGGTCATCCCTCTGAGCAGATGAAACGATGTCTAATAAAAACTTAAGAACAAAGAGCAACACGTTCACATGAACTAAACTTTTTACCGTTGAAATATTTCCTTATACTACAGGACCCAACATGGGGGATTGTTTTTCTTTTGCGTTACCTTGCAATAAATTTGAGACTACACTCTGGTCTATTCTGTACACGGTTAGTAACAAATGTCGATTTAAAGTTGGACTTATGTTCACCTTTAAAGAGCCTCTGAAAAAAGTGTTTTAACATTCTTAACTGTTTGGTGCATAAAACTGGTTAAAAATCAATATATTAAAGCTGTAGTATGTAGCTTTTATTTAATTTTTGTTGTTGTAAAATTATCATTATGTCAGTATAATTTAAGACAGAGAATCTGTGAAAAGCCTGAGCTGATCTGCAGGGCCGTGCAGAGACCACTAAAGGGGCAGGTGCTCAAAAAAAAAGGGCCCATCTAACCTCATTCTAGGACAGAATATTAACAAAGCCTCTCAGCTTTCAGAGTTTAATAAACAATGATAAATTACAAAAATGTGAGATATACAATCAAAGCTAAATTAAAACTCTAAAGTAATATGTAAGATATTTTGTTAGTAATTTCTTTCTGCAGGTCTATTTTGTTATAGGAAAGTATTGCAATATTCAGAGCTGGACCACCAGACATATTTTGTCTTTACATAATTACACTATTAAAAATATAAACAACAGCACAAAGCAACCTTTTAGTGACTGTAATCTATAAAAAGATCTGCCTGTTTGCTGCAGTGGAGATGAAGATGGTCCATTCAGGAAAGCAGAGCTGCATCAAACTTTAACGTGGAACTGAGAAAAAAATTTTTAAAAATTGAATTGTTAATGTCACCATGAGAAAAGCTACTGAGTTTTGCTTAAAAAACTTTTTTTTATTAAAATCACACATTTTTGTCTCATGAAGTGAAAAAATTATTTGCAAAACAAACTTATCTGCGCATGTCAGAAATCTTTTCTTAATATTCTAAGTTTTTGTTTGTGACTCAAAGTTTTGCTTGTGATTCTCACATGACGTTGGGGGCGGGGCCTAAAATCACAACAAAAGATTTCTGATGTGTGCAAATAAAAGTTTGGCAGATAACTTTTTAAGTTCACAAGATAAAAATGAGTTATTTAATTAAAAAAAGTTTTTTTTAAACTAAACTTTTTGTTTAAAAAAAGAAAAAGAAATCATTAATTCCAAAAGTTTTGATTACAATTTTATTTTACTTAACTGAGGTTAGTGTCATGAGGCGGTGGTTTCCGGTGAGTGAAACGCAGGCAGGACCCAGGATGTAGCGGGAAATATAAGTATTTATTGAAAAAACAGGAACAGCGGGGAACAACACGAGGGAAACTGGCAGCACGGAGACGGAGGAAATAAACAGACAATCAACAGGGACCATTGACAAACTATTGACAAGGACCCGACGAGGAATACAGACAACAGGGGAGACTAAATACACACGGGGTAATCACGGGAACGAGACACACCTGGGAGACAATCAACGGGGAAAGACGCAGAGACAGGACTAACAGGGAACAGAATCACACAGAAACTCAAAAATAAACACATAGAAACACGGATCATGACAGTTAGTTTTTTTTTTCATTGAATAATTGGGGAAAAAATGTAACTTCATACTCCGTGAACCAGAAACTAAACTTAAAGTCTGGAATGAGTTTTTTCCCCTTCATTAATGTCACTTTTATTACATTCATTATATCCATCATGGTAATTCAGGGTGAGTTATTTTTAATTCTAAATGAATAACCTTGTTGGACTTTTATTTAAGTGTTATTTTCCTTCTAGATACATTTACCTAATGCTGGAATAAATGCAATGGACATTATGCAGCAAAGGAAATGAGATGATCGGACATATATCCATTATGGAGATGATCGGTTTTGAACGGGCGATGTGCCCTTATTGCATAATAAATACTAAAGAATGACTGATATCATTAAAGATACAGGGAAGAAGCTTTTTAGTTATCTAGCTTTGCTAACAAAGTTGTTAGCTAGCAGCTAGCTAATAGCACACCAACAACAGCCTAATGTCTGTATGATAAAAATACTGAATAGATGGATAAGAACAGTTTCTCCTCACCTGGTTGTCTCCTCCTGCTCAGTAGTTCTTCAGAGAAAGGCAGACGCAGAGGCCTGTCAGTGTCTGTTGTATTTCATTACCTCTCTGCTTAAACCGCTGCTCTGCAGGTACCTGTCTGATCTGCCTTCTCCCAGATTCTTCCGAATCATTGCTGAGTCAGAAACAACCAATCAGAGCTAGGAGGAGGGTCTGACAGCGCTAATATTTGTTAAGCTACAGCTGGTTCACAACAACATAGCCTGCCACAAATGCCAAAGCTAGTTAGCACAGCCACCAATAACGGCTGATAAATGTTTTTCCCGTCACAATAAGTTGTTTATCCACCATTAGGACATTGGTACAGTGGAATGATTGACAGCGTTAAGACCCGCCTCCAGGCTCTGATTGGTTGTTTATGACCGGTGTTCTGACTATCAGTGCTACCTCTTCAGATTTTCCTACGGTAGACGAAGTTAAGTCTATCTGTCAGTGCTACACGTCCAAAACTCCTACCGTCATGTTTACAAACAGAAAACTATAGCGGGTTGTGTTAATGATAAATACATTGGATAACAATATTTGAGTGACGGGACTGAATTGGAAGCTTAGGAGTTATACTAGCTTAGCATTGGAACAATTTATATACACGACGAAACCACAAGATCACTTCCTTCTTCTGAATATCCTTCCCGTTTAAAATGAAAAGCTGTAGATGTATGAACTAATCCTTTTATTAGAATAGCCTACCTGTTAAAAATATTTTAAATACAGAGGCGTTTGTAAGAATAAAACAGTATCAGACAGGGGAAACAGGTTTTTATTGGAATTAAATTAAACAGACAAATACAGATCACCGCAATTCTTTTTTGCGCATTAATACTTTGTATGACACTTTATTAAATGCAGCGCAGCCACAATGTGTCCACAGAACTGCGTAGATCACTGTGCTCTTGAAATGATAGGATATGATTAATATATACTAATATTACACAGCTTCAATCCCACCAGCATGTTATATTTATCATAGTTTAATGGGTGAAAGTAGGCGGGTACGGTCGGGTACTGGAATGGACGACATGGCTAACGATATAAGCATTTCATATCAGTAGATATTGATAATTATTGATTTGTTTTTGTTTTAAATATCTGAAATGCTGCCAAACTATGACATAATCCCTCCTGTTTTGTCCAGTTTTCACTCCACATTGCTGTCTTTCTTTTAAGTGGTTATGAGCAGGGGTGAAAGTAGGGGGGTACGGTCGGGTACCGCTACCCCTAAAAGATTTAGCGGGGGTATGCAGTACCTGCAAGAGAGGGGAGCGGCTGTCTGCTGTAAAAAATCAATGGGTTCACTGTGCAGCTGTGACTGATTAGTTTTTTAAGAACAATCTAAAACACGACTTAATCAGTTAAGGAATAGCTTTTTTTCCCATTTCATATTGTTTCTGAACTGTTCATGCTTTACTAGAGCAGGGCTGCAACACGTCGATCGCGGAAGGTTTTGAGTCTCAGCATGAGGTGACAAACTGAACGCAGCCAGGAGGCTGAGAGCAGCACGTCCTCCTCTGGGTCCTTATCAAAACGTTCAGAACTTTATGAAAGAACAACAAAAATAATAATAATAAAAAAATTTAATAAAATCAATAAAACGTGTTCAAATTAATGACCTAATAAAAACAATAATCTCAGTAATTATTGTTTCAACACAGTGTTGCGCAATTCTGTGCGTTTCGGTTCCATTACCATAAGAACTAGCAAAGCAGGAGCTCAACATTAATTTATCAACCATGCTGTCTTTGGGGAGCGCTTATTAATAATCGCAAAATAAATATCAAGCCTGAAAAGCTGATATCATAATGGACTGAATGTTTTGTTTTTAAAGTAATCTCTGCTTGGCTTGCGGAGCGCAGGCGGTTGCCACGGCAGCGGGTGTGCTTTAATGACAAAGAGAGAGTAAAAAGGTGCGAGTGGTTTAAAATTGATAAACTGTTCGGGTTGTTTTACCTTTGTTTACCTTTGCTGTGGCGCTTTACAGCGTTGTAGTTTCTGAATGCTCAATAAACGATAAATTTGGATTATCTCGTTCGTCTATCTCGTTCGTCTGTGAGTATTACGTCATTCACAACAAACATCAAACACAGTAAATATATGTTTAAGTGTTTAACAGACAAATGGCTTCTGCAATAATTATGTGAAATTAAATTAATTGTCTAATATTTAGGGCTGCACAGTGGTGCAGTTGGTAGAGCTGTTGCCTTGATCAAGAAGGTTCTGGTTCGATTCCCGCCCCCGGTCTTTCTGCATGGAGTTTGCATGTTCTCCCTGTGCATGGTGGCTTCTCTTCGGGTTCTCCAGCTTCCTCACACAGTCTAAAAACATGACTGTCAGGTTAATTGGTCTCTAAATTGTCCCTAGGTGTGTGTGCATGGTTGTTTGTCCTGTGTGTTTTTGTGTTGCCCTGCGACAGACTGGTGACCTGTCCAGGGTGAAACCGCCTCTCACCCAGAACGTTAGCTGGAGATAGGCACCAATAACCCTCCCGACTCCACTAGGGACAATGGTGTTAGAAAATGGATGGATGGTCTAATTTTTTTTTTTTAATCGTTTGGGCATCTCGCTCAGAGTCTGAAAGGCTTTTCCTCTATCAAAAAACTTTTTTTTTTTCCTCTTTAGTGGAAATATTGATGTTGATGAGACTTTCTCCAAAATAACCGTTTTCAACCTTTATAGCTCCACTGTTGAAAATGAGGCTCTAACATTCACAAATGGCAGTGAAATAAAATCCAGTCCAACATCTGGTTTGAGGTGATTCCTCTGGAACCTGTTGGAGGAAAAATATCCCAACTTCAGAAGATGAGCTTTAACCTAACAGAGTTCTGTGGTTCCTCCTATCAGTATGAGAGTCAGGGTGAGGAGGCGCCATGTTAGGAAGATGAAGTGGAAGCTGCAGGATCTTCAGAACAAACAGGTCATGATGCTGGGTTACTGGTTATCCCTCTGTCTGGACACAGGATCAATAGAACCAGTTTAAAAGCTAAAATGAATGGTTATATGCCAGACATGGAAAACTGGGATGCATCCATGCCATGATGTTCAGGATTTAGGTCTCAGGCTAGGCCTGTCACGAAAGTACTCAAAAAAAATTACTTAAGTAAAAGTACAAATACACAGACAAAAATTTACTCAAGTAAAAGTAAAACTACCACATTAACATTTGTACTTAAGTAAAAGTAAAAAAGTACTGGCTTTTAAAAATACATAAGTATTAAAAGTAAAAGTACTTGCTGAATGCATTACCTAATCCCTAATACAATATCATTAAGTGAACCGATCGTATTTAATTTTAATACATTAGAAATGTGCCATTTTAATGAACAATGCCACAGAAAAAGCATGTTTTTATTATGTTTACTCTGTAACATAGTTTAGACTGAGATATGTGATTCTATGCATCATAATTTCAGGGATGGAAACATCTTGTCTCCTGTCCTAACATAACATGAACTTCACTTTTTTGCCACTAGTGGCTTTTATTTTGAAAGAAATCCAACAGAAAGGGTGAAAGTAGGTGGGTGGGGGAGGACAGGCAACCGAGGAGCCACGTAGCAGTGTTGTAGTCAAGACCACCAACCCAAAACCAAATCAAGACCAAGACCAGCACCACGTGACACAAAAAAATTAAGTTTTACCTATTAAAATTGCTTCTCAAATTGATCAGAAAGGTCCCCATTCCCATAAAATACCTAGATAATAAATACTTTGAGCTGAATTAAACATAATCAGTAAAGATCCGTCCAGAAGAATCGGATTGTTCCTGAATGTCATATCAATGCAGACTTTGGTCACAGCTTTGTCCCATATATGCGACATGTCAGTCAACACCTTCACTCAATAATTCAGCGCATGAGCGACAACTTTTTTTCATCGCAGATGCAACATGTGTCTCTCTGTACAGTTAACTTTGCTAGCATCACGTCCACTTAGCTTGCCTTTCTTTAAGCTTTCCTTCTAAGGGACGCTAAAAGTTGGACAAAGTCCCCACCGTCTGTGAAAGCAAAACACTGCTGATTTTACATGTGTGATTTATGCAGCGATATTATATTAGATTAGACAGACATCTTCTCCCACTCTGAGGAAACCACTGCGCATGTCTGGAGCTCCGCGTGCGAATAAAGGGGGAGGCGATGGGTGACAACAGACATGTAAGTCACGTTATTGCTTGGATTTTACGGTGCCACTTTAAATCCCTGAACTTCACATTTTAACGGACAAAAAGCGCAACGCGACTTGGATGTAACGAGTAACGCAACAGTTTTGTAGAAATGTAGTGAAGTAGAAAGTACAGATACTTACTGTAAAATGTAGTGGAGTAAAAGTAGAAAGTATCAATTATTAAATCTACTTAAGTAAAGTACTAATACACGAAAATTGTACTTAAGTACAGTAACGAAGTACTTCCCACCACTGAATATAACACATATTATAAAACTTATATTATGTTATAACATTCACCAGCAAAGTTTGCACAGGTGGTAAAGACTATTATTTAAATGTAATTCTTTCACTAGTAAGATACATCCCAAATCTTCTGTTTTTGTTTTGAAAGTTTCCTAAAGACACGATGTGAGGAAGAAGAGGGAGAATCTAAAAAAGGGACGGATTCACTGCAGCACGGATGAATCTCACATCGGATTTTGGACTCAATCTCAGCTGCTGAATCTCTGAAGCTAGAACTCGTCTGCTGAAACCCCTACCCTCCCCCCCAAAAAACCCCAAACATATATATATTTCTCTACATACATACATACATACATACATACATACATACATACATACATACATACATACATACATACATACATACATACGGTTATATACATACATATAACCATGTTTCAAATATATATTATTCAGTATTAATCATTATTTATTTGTCATTATTAATCATTATTTATTTGTGTTTGCATAGTTATATAAATATGTATTGATCTTACTAAATAAATTATTAAAAAATGTATGAATGGTTGTGAGCTTTGTAATATGCTCATCATACATCAATATCAGAATATTCCATTCCTATTCTATTGTTATAGCCACTAAGCATATTTAAATATGCTGAACTATGTATTAAAAACATACTTAAAAATACAATTGTTTACAAATGTAGCTTTGATAGATGTTTGAATATGGTTTCCAGTAACAAAAAAGTGTGTTATGATCGATTAAATGCGCTGATACCTCATTGTGCTGCTAAACACATAGGCTGAGTGGAGTGGTGTACCGCTCCAAGATGGCCGCCCTAAATCTCGTCAGCGACAATAGGCGAGAGCGGTCCATGAGGCGTCTATCCTTATATTATGTCTATGCTTAAGGTGGCGCCGTAAAATCCCAGCAATAACGTGACTTAGTGTCTGTTGTCACCCATCGCCTCCACCTTTACTCGCATGCGGAGCTCCAGACATGCGCAGTGGTTTCCTCTGAGCGGGAGAAGATGTCTGTCTAATCGTCAGTAATATAATATCGCTTTCACAGACGGTGGGGACTTCGTCCAACTTTTAGCGTCACTTGGAAGGAAAGCTTAAAGAAAGGTAAGCTCTGTGGACGTGATGCTAGCAAAGCTAGCTGTACAGAGATATGTTGCATCTGCAATGAAAAAAAGTTGTCACTCATGCTGAATTATTGTGTGGAGGTGTTGACTGAGGTGTCGCATATATGGGACAACGCTGTGACCAAAGTGCGATATAGTGATGTGACATTCAGGAACGATCCGATTCTTCTGGACGGATCTTTAGTAAGGTTGATGGGACTGAAGCCTCACTGAGAGCCGTTCTGTGTTCTTGTAATTCTCTGCGTACACTGCAGTAGCTATTATTACTTTATTTAATAAAAAATTTAAATATATTTAATTGGCGAATAAATAAAACAACTAAGAACACAGAGCATGCTCATTGTTCTTTGTTTTTGTCACCTGTCACGGTAGCACACTGCAGCAGGAGGGAGGATGAGAATAGTCACCTTCTTCTGCTTGGTTATTTCTTGCTTATTGCACCTTGGACAGTGTTCATAGTTGAGCGTTGTTTACCGTTAATTGCTATGTTTAATGGTGCAGACAGTTGTGGTTTCTGACATGGGCAGTATGGACAACTGCCCAGGGTGTCATTTTTTTAGGGATGGCAGGAGACCTGCATTGTGGCACAGAAATGAAAGCAAAACAGAATGAAGAAGAGTTTGAATTGATACTGGTTAAATTTATTTCAGCTCTAAGTATTTAATATCTAGGTGTTTTTATGGGAATGTGGATCTTTCAGATCAATTTTAGAAGCAATTTTGATAGGTGCACTTAATTTTATTGTGCCATGTAGCACGGGGTGCTGGTCTTGGTCTTAGCTTTGTTTCGGGTTCGGTGGTCTAGACCAGTGGTCCTCAACTCCCGGTCCGTGGTCCAATTGGCACCGGGCCGCACAAGAAATAATTCAATATTTCCTATGTATTATTTGAGTCTGGAGGATCTTTTATTTTGAAAATCCTTTAACCAGATTCTCTCGGTTACTTGCGCGCCAACACTGAGCTCACAAGCAGCAAAATGAGCAAAAAATAGATCAGATGTCTTTGGAAAGTTTCTTTGCAAAGGGGAAAAGGCCCAGAGAAGAGACAAGAGAATGGATTTATCCCGGACCGGTAGGTGAGTCCCACATTACAAGCCGCTCTGTGTAACATGCGGCGACCGGCTGCTAATGAGAGAAGGACCTCGCTGCAGCAAACAGAAAGGGGCGGGACGGACCACTGTCAGTCTCTTACCTTATTTGGAAATGGGACCATTGCACTCCGGAAGTGAAGGGGGCGCTATTTCCTATATTATCCGCGGCTTTTCGTTTTAATTTTCTTTTGAAATCTGTGATATAACTTTATCTTTAGGAAGGAGTTTCTCTCTCAGAATGTATTTGAACTTCTCTCTTTTATTTACTTCAGCGCAGCTCACAGTTTTTAACAATTTCCGTAGCTTTCGGTGTACTTCTAAATCTGCTCCTTTTGCACATCTTTTCAGGCCTGCTAGTGCCTCTGGTAGCGTGGGTGTGGTAGCACAACTAATATAAATACATTACTAAGTCAGAATACCAAATTCTTTATTATTTATTATTAATTCTGGCATAACTGGAACCGCAAAAGATAAAGTCCCTCACAAAACACCATACCTTTTAATTTTCTTAAGGAAGTAGAGCTAATTAAATGACATAAACAATACCTGAAAGTGGTTCCAATTTCACTCGATGGCCAACCTGTTGAAACTATTTCAAATTTTAAATACCTTGGATCATTCCACGACAGTCAGCTCAACTTTGCTGAAAGCACTGGCTACTGTGTTCCTCTGGTAACTATAGAACATCTATTAGACGTCATTCACTGACAGTGCAATAATTTTTCTTAGCCAAATTATGATAACATTTACCTGTAGCATGCTAAGTGTTTTACTTGATGCACAAATTGTTGATATTATGATATTACGGAATTTGCTAAAAGCTGTGAGCTGCGCTGAAGTAAATAAAAAAGAGAAGTTGAAATACATGCTGAGAGTGAAACTCCTTCCTACAGATGAAGCTACATCACAGATTTCAAAAGAAAAAGAACGCGGATAATATAAGAAATAGCGCCCCCTTCACTTCTGGAGTGCAATGGTACCATTTCCAAATAAGGTAAGAGACTGACAGTGGTCCGTCCCCGCCCCTTTCTGCTTGCTGCAGCGAGGTGTACTTGGCTAATGAGGCAATGAAGCTTCAAGCTGCTTCGCCACGTAGAAACCAAGCAGGCTATGGATATAAGCAACACACTTCGGATGTTATTGTCTCCCATCATTCCCAGATGGGACCGTCTCGTTGCAGAGAAACAAGCTCAGGGCTCCGTTAGTCATTATCGTGAGTTAAAATTTTCACGAAAGTAAAAAGTTCGTTTTTGTGGCGCATCTGTATCTTATTTTGAAGAGATATGTAAACTTTACCATAGCGACCAGAGTCAGAGAGTGGTCGAGAGGAGATGAGTAGAGCTTGTGAGTCTTAAGTCTGGTTTAGACGGCAAGATTTAAGAATTGTCGAACGATTCTCCAAACCTCTGTGACCACAAAGCTGATAAAAGTACAACAGGTTTGATTGGTTCGTGTCTCTAGCCACACGGCAGGAGCAACACGAACCGATTCCAGTCACGAACATCTCAATTCCAGAAGGAAATCCACAAAACTCCCAAAATAGCATATGGGAATTTAGAATAACCAAACACAGATGACGATATAGAAACAATAGTAACAGTTTGTGGAGTCATTTTAAGAGTTAAAAGACGTAGCAAAAAGAAAAGGCGGTGGATAAAAGGCGACGGCAGCAGCTGCTCTATTTGCTCCACTATGATTTGGAGGTGACTGTTTTTTCATAGTTAACATTTTAAACTGAATAAACATAATAAACATATATAATAATGGCCTTTACATAATAATAAACATTTCCACATATCATCTCCTATATCCACCGGACTCTCAGTTGGGCGATATGTCAGCTGTTTGGGATTCTCCTCTGTTCTTACGTCACCGCGCTTTCTGATTGGCTATCTGTCACATTGAGCAGGTTGTATTCTCGTTCCCAGTCAGGGAAAACCCCAAGGCTGCGATAAAAACCTTAGACAACCCACATAGGGCATATTCAGGCTTTAGCGGGAACACCAACATGCAGAAGCCTTATCTGACGGTTCACGCCCCCCCACACCCCGGGTCGCAGCAAAATTTTCAACTGTTGACTGGTCCGCTGTAATAAAAAGGTTGGGGACCACTGGTCTAGACTACAACTGCTATGTCGCTCCTTGGTTCCATGTCCTCCCCCACCCACCTTCTTTCCATCCCCTTTCAGTTGGATTTCTTTCAAAATAAAAGCCACTAGTGGCAAAAAAAAAGTGAAGTTCATGCTGTTAGGACAGGAGACAAGATGTTTCCATCCCGGAAATTATGTTGCATAGAAACACATTTCTAAGTCTAAACTATGTTACAGAGAGTAAACACAATGTGCTTTATTTGTGTCATTGTTCATCAAAATGGCACATTTCTAATGAATTAAAATTAAATACAATCGGTACATTTGATATTAGCGATTAGGTAATGCATTCAGCAAGTACTTTTGCTTTTAATACTTAAGTATTTTTAAAAGCCGGTACTTTTTTACTTTTACTTAAAATGTTAATGTGGTACTTTTACTTGAGTACATTTTTGTCTGTGTATTTGTACTTTTGCTTAAGTACATTGTTTGAGTACTTTCTCCACCACTGTGTAGACCGCTGAATGCTAAATCTAGTTAGCATAGCAACCAATGATGGTGGATAAATGCTTTTCTTTTAGCAATAAGCTGTCTTGTTTCTCAGGATCCTCAGGTTTTTTCAGACTGATGGACCTGAAATATTTCCTGGGACTTCACACCAACCAGACTCCCCCACACACAACAATATTCTCTAAGCAACACTTCCCACGGACATTTCACATCTTTCAGTTTAACCACTGAGGTGACACATGAAGCAAATATTTATCATTTCTTGTGTGAACAGAACCAGAAGTGTAGCTTTGGTTTATGTTACATCATAAAAGAGAGATTTAAGAGTCCAGCTTCCCAAACATGGAATCTATAAACCATAAAAGAAAACATTAGAAAAGAGGAACATGGGTCCAGTTTCCATTTATAATCAAAGTGGAGGTTAGGGTCAGTCAGTGCATTAGCACTTGTTTACAGGTTTTTGTGACGGACCTGTCACTAATGGAACCAAAACTGGCTGAGCTTTTGATCTGTATGAAGGCATCCTGGGAATTTTAATACACAAGCTGCACCTGCACGAAAACCATTTATTCACCAAATAAAAATGATCAGGCAAAAAACATTTTAAAGCCTTTTATTCTTATGAAATCATCACTTTCGATGACTCAAACATGTAACTCTTCTTGGTGTAAATCTGTGGGGGAAACATATTCAAATGAGTTTCCTTTGTATTTTATTGTCTATTTTTGGTGACGATGACCGACAACCAAAATAAAACCTTGAAGGGGCAGGATAATGCAAAATTAACTTTATGTCATGTTATTGTGATATTCCATAATCAGAAACAAATCTTGAGTGTTTTTGATTCTTTCATGCATGTTTGAGAAATCCTTTAATCTCCATGGCAACCATTCAGCTGTGCAAACGCCTGGTTGCCCAGGTGAAAAAAAAGTATACTTTAGTATACTAAATTTTAACATACTTTAGTATACTTTTATCGATGTACTTAAACTTTACTATTTTGGAACAACTAATTTTGTGCTTGGTATACTTTAGTAGTATTTAAATAGTATTAAATTACAACTAATAGTATATTTTAGTATACTATACATACTTTTTTGGAACAACTTCAAGTGTACTTAAAGTATACTTTTTAAATAGATTTCAGAGCTTTATTATTATATTTTGATATAATTATTATATTTTGAGTAATAATTCTGTCATAGAATTATATTTAAAATATAATATACTTCAAATATATTTTAAATATACTATTAATATATTAGTAATGTATTTAAATTACACTTTATTTTTGATTTCCTGCTATTGATAATAAACTACAATTTTAATTACTCGTGAAAGTCTTTATTCCTACGTACCTACAGTACTTACATTGTTTTAGGCTACAATTACATGGAAAGATTAATTACACATGATGTTCAAGGTAATTCAAATATTTTGTTTTATTACCGACATTTTAAAATTGTCCAGTTTTACTCACAACTTTATGAATTTACATAAATTATCAGTTTACACATCAAAAGTGAACACAATGAACATAAAAATTTAAGTGTGACAATAAAACATGAAAGTGAGGATCGACAGAACATTCCCGTTCACTGCACCTTACAGGAACCTACAAAAAAGAACAATAGAGCAATTAAACAGAGAAAGTGTTTATATTTAAAGAGAACAGAAAAATTGCAAATAAAAAAATAATACTTACAATTTTAAGACATTGTGGACTCGCCATGTATGTGACATCATAAGAACTGATGATGATTGGGACCAGATGCCTGGGGTGGAAAACCATTTCTGGATGTTTTCTTTGCCTGTTTATGTTAGAAGTAGAAAGAAATAGTCAGCAATGTCATAGAGTCAGTTGATGTTGGCATTAACTATGAAGCTGTTTTAAGTGTGGACTTAAGGAGACAAACTACCTTAAAATCTTTCCATTCATGATCTGAACACACTGATCCTTGCAGGGTGGTGAGGGGGGCTGGTGGTGCCCATCTCCAGCAGCCATCAGATGAGAGGCAGGGTTCACCCTGGACAGGTCACCAGTCCATCACAGGGCCCTGAAAGCCAACAATAAATTAAAAAAATGAAAGATAAATGTTAGATTAACAAGAAGAGAAAAATTATTTCCAGTTACCTTTAAATCAAATCATGTTAATTAAGCACTTAGTGTTGGTAACACAGCAGTTTTTGTTGTTGAAAATGTAGCTAGCTCCTCATTGAAAAAACAAACTTACATCATGAAGACGATGTGGAGGTTCATCCTCAGAGCTGGTTGGTGATCTGGTGGAGTCAGAGCTTCTTCTGAGACAGAAAGTCTTTAGGTTTCCTAACACCTGATTTCTGTGGCTTCCTCTTTCATCTTCATTTGCTTAGACTGCAAACATATGTTGAAGATAAAAACATTGATGAACGAGTTAGAACAACAACCTCACAATATCAAAGTCTCTTTGTCTTATGGAGCTTAATTAAAACCAGGTTAGTTTATGAATTAAAGTATAAGTCGCAACAAACAACCTCCATGCAGTTACAACGTGAAGCTGAATGATTGCTATAGTAATTTCTTCTTTTTCTGGCATTTTTTTGAAAAAAATTATATTGTGCAATACCACCACCATCTGGTCTGGAGTGTGAACTGGAGCTAATCCTGATTATAAATCTTAAATCATATCTGAAAATGGATTGGGTACTTTATTAAACAATATTACATCATGATTATCATTTTTCTTTGCAATTTTAACAAAAATAGTAAAAGATTATTAAGGCACCTAAAAAGACATACTTTTTGTTTTGTGATGCTTGATTGAAAAAGACATACTTTTTAGGTGCTTAAAAAGTATGCCTAAAATTTACATAAAAAGTACTTTATAGGTGCCTAAAAGACATACTTCTGCATATGCATCAGTTTTATTTTGTAATCCGGTTGCTGCTTGTTGCAGACTTTCTGCCCAGGTCCTTCTTGAAAATGAGATCTTGATCTCAACGGGGTTCACCCGGTTAAATAAAGTAAAAAAAGCATACTTTATTAGCCTAAAATTTACACCTAGATGTAATTTAAAACATAGTGAAATTAATTTAAAGTAGTCTTAAGTGAATTAAAAAAAAATCTCTTTTGAGCATATATTTTAAAATATACACAATATATTTTAAATTTACTTGAGCAAGTGTATATTTATGTAAAGCAGTGCACAAGTGTCCCAAAAGAGGATGCTGTCGGTACCACCGTAATCCTGGCATGTTTGTCCTGCCGGGGACACCGTAGTGCAGGGGATTTTTGTGCACAAACTGCTGTATTCCTTACAGTGTGTTTACTGCCTGTAAGGTAAGCAGCAGCTCCTCTAGCCCGGTGTAAAAAATGAACATTATACCGAGATATTTCTATTGGTTCAGATTGCCAGTTAGGCACAAATTACATTTTCTTTCTGGTGATTGTTTTGTGATGCCTGATTGTTTTGTGAAAAAAGAAATAAACGGTTGAAGGCTGACAGTGTGTTTACTGCCTGTAAGGTGGACGAAATAAACGCGCCAAGGTCTCCCCACAACTAAGATCCCTGTGTCCGATTCCTCTTTTCTGCACGGATCACATCCCACCTTCACGCACAAAATAAAACACAACGCAGAGTGTGTAGGGTGTCTTCTACGGCAGGGCTGGACTTAGGAGGGTGTGGGGCCCTGGGCTTGAGCCAAGGTGCGGGTCCTACTTAATCATCATTATACAGTTGCAAATATATGTATATATCCCTGATTTCCTTCCCTTTGGATGGTCGGCATTTGGCTGTGACTTGCTTGTGGAACCGATCCTATCCACAAACCTTATCTAGCTACAAGGTCACAAAAATCAGCCACTGTCCACCCAGAGAGAGGGCTGATGGACAGTCCCAACCACCAGGTCATCTCACCATGCAAGGTTTACAACAGTCACTCCATGACTGACAACTTTTTTGACAGAAAATTGCTACTGGTGCACCTTTAATGAATGTAAAGATCATTACTACAAACAAAATATACTTTAAAGTACAAGGTTTCCCCGAGTGCATTGTAAGCCTGGCGGCCCGTCATGCTTTACTAGCCTTACTGCCAGGCTAAACTCGACCAACCAGAATAGTTTCTGTGACTCTTATTAAAAACTCAACATACATGAAATGTTAGAGCTACTAAAATCACATTAGCATTGAATTAAATCTCCCGTTTGTTGTGCATCTCTGCGTGCAGTGCAGAGGATTTAACTCATCATGCAGGCTTCAGGGAAAATAAATGCTAATATTTTAACAGACCACAGATATATAAATGTAGCATTTGTTTATGGAGATGATCAATGCTGCCAAGTTTGATTTAATGGTTTCAGCATACATAAATTAAAAGATTTTAAATTGTTTAACATTTAAATGTAAGATTTTAAGGAGCTGGCAAGTTTACTTTGTTAAAGTTCAAAGAAAAAAATTCATAGTTAGATTGGTTTGTTACCATAGCTACAATCTGAAGCTGTGAGTTTAATCTTTAAGTTTGAGCTCTGTTTGTTCACAAATACAAATTAGTAAACTGCAATTATAACTGATTGCTTTTTAGGTTGGCCAATTAAACTACTCACTTTTCCCAGATTAAATTTAATACAGAAGCTGTTAGAGGTGCTGATGTTTTTAGCAGCAAGAGGGGCCCCTAAATCAAATTCTGCTCATGGTCTCATACAGCCTTGGACCGGTCTTGTGCGAAATTCTGTTCCCCTGTAAAAATCTGTTCCCCTGCAGCCAGAGAGGTGGATCCGGCGGATCTGACCATTTTCACGGCGCCTCTGATCGATTTCTCGTTAAAAACTACTCAGATAATCATGTGAATGTTGTAACTTTCCATTTAATCTGCAACTATCAAAATAAAAAATAACTAAATAAATGAAGTCTTATGTGGAGGACATTACGCTGTTTTGTGTTATTTTAAACGCGAAGAGAATCGACCTTTTTCCAACTTTTGACTCTAAAGACAAATAAAAGTCAGTCAACAACCACAAGTTTCCAACTTGTGAAAATTATAAATTTTTCATTTCTGATTCAAGAGGATGGAAGCTGGCTGATAGGGCACAAAAATAAAGATAGGGGGAACCAAATATTTTAGCTATTTCAGCCGCCTGAAATAATCTGTTCTTCCTACATAAAACTCCTACGGATTATTTCAGGCGGCTGAAATAGCTAAAATATTTGGTTCCCCCCTCCTAACTTTGGCAAATAAAGAGCAAATGTTTCTTTCGGGGCCCCCGAAGCGCCGGGGCCCCAGGCTACAGCCCCGGTAAGCCCATGCTAAAATCCAGGCTTGGATATCAGATAAGGATCTGAAACTTTGAGGGGCTGAGTTACCACATAGGCAAACACTCTGGCGTCGACCGATCTGCAGTCAGCTCTACTTATGCTCCCCGTGATGAAGGTGGATGAATAGCAGGTGTGCTGGAGAACCTCAGACAGGCTGAGCACACCTCCTGAGGACATCTGGTGGATAAAGGTGGAGGAAGAACTGTCCAACAGTTTATTTTTGTGGGTTTGTTTTTATTGATCTGAACAGCACTTTGAGCTGCTTTTAGTATGAAGTGTGCTTTATAAATAAACTGATTGATTGATTGATAAAATCGTTGTTATAGGGTCAATAGAGGAGTCATATTAGGATGACTTCCTGAAGGCGGAGGTTCAGAAAGAGCAGGAGTTTTTAAAGCGACAGAGGTGTAACCCAGTGTTAAAAACACAAGTAAAAAATGAATAGATGTTGATTTAATATCTTATTCTACAGCGAGATTAAAAAGTAATAAAGTTAAAAAAGAAAACATTTGTAAATATGTTCATATATATACATATATATATATATATATATATATATATATATATATATATATATATATATATATATATATATATATATATAAAGTGCTAAAAATCTTTAAAACCTGTGAAATATCCCTTCAGTGATTGCTTTTAGTGACAGAGTAAACAACCAATAACTGGCACAGTCTGATTTCACATCAGCCAATCAGGTTGATTGTCCCGCCCCTTTAACTGCGGTGCTGAGATTTAGCTCAGATTGCATCTACCATAGACATCAATACGTAGACCCATAGACATAATTTAGGGCGGCCATCTTGGAGCGGTAGACCACTCCACTCAGCGTTATGTGTTTAGCAGGCAAAATGACATATCAGCGCATTTAATCGATCATAACACGCTTTTTTGTTACTGGAAACCATATTCAAACATCTATCAAAGCTACATTTATAAACAATTGTATTAAAGTATGTTTTTAATACATAGCTAGCATATTTAAATATGCTTAGTGTCTATAACAATAGAATGAGCATATTACAAAGCACACAGTCGTTCAGAATTTATTTAATAAATTATTGAGTAATATAAATACATATTTATATTACTATACAGACACAAATAAATAATGATTTCTATTGAATAATATATATTGTGTATGTATGTATGTATGTCAGAGGTGGGGACTCGAGTCACATGACTTGGACTCGAGTCACATGACTTGGACTCGAGTCACATGACTTGGACTCGAGTCACATGACTTGGACTCGAGTCACATGACTTGGACTCGAGTCACATGACTTGGACTCGAGTCACATGACTTGGACTTGAGTCGTTAAAATCAGACTTGAGACTTGACTTGAAAAAATGCTCAAAGTCTCGGACTTGACTTTGACTTTCATGCCATTGACTTGGGACTTGACTTGAAGCTGTTTACTTGAAAAGACGATATTTTTTACTCAAAGTCTTAAAATGTAAAACACATTATTTATAAAGTGGCGTCATTAATTAATTTCACTCATTCCGTATCAATATGCGCAGACCGTCCCTCCGTTTCTCTTCTCTCCTAATGTATGTATGTGTGCTCAGCTGCAGCTCAACCAATCAAATTAACAGGATTTGGACATTTAAAAAAACGCGGCGACGCTGCAGAGCTCAGGGAACAAAAGACAAATAACCGCTCGAATATGCTTCCGCGAGTAATTTCTTTTGGCTACGTAGGTTATGAACTTTCGAATAAAAAACGAACTGCAACTTGTAAAACATGCAAGAAGAGAATATCGGATGGAGATGCCACGACTTTGTCCAACTTTGTCCGGCATTTGAAGCTTCACAAAGATGGTAGGTGGCGCTTTTCTTTAGCTAACTTCGTGTTAGCATGTGTACTCCGGGTTAAATTGGTGATGATTTACCATAAATCCGGTCCTTCAAATGCCTCCATAAATAATGTGCACCGTGTTATTAGCTCAGGAAGCCGGTGGATAGTGAGCGGGGCTCCGGAACAGAAAGCACATTCTGGACCTGAACTCAGGGAACAGAGTCTCTCTGTCCCATCATGATGATGAGCCGGTCTAGTGTCATCTAAGGATGGTTGGTGTGTTTGAAGACATTACGTTGGGAAATTATATTGACAATATATTGTTTACTGCAGTCAGTGCATTAAGTCAACTGTTTTTGACTTAATGCACTGACTGACTGTCACATGTCGCACAGAACCCATTTCCAAGTAGCTTTGCTGGAAAAACTAATAATAAAAAAATCCAGTTTTTTTTGGGTCATCTTTCAAAAATTTCTGTAAAAATAAAAATTGTATAATCTCACTGATCCTGAATATAACACTAAGTGGGATAGTTAACTGATTAAGACATAAAATAATGAGCTCATTATTTTGTGTTTAGTGATTCTGACCAGCTTGATTCACACAACATGTTTTTATCAATATTGATGTGAAATTGGCTGTAGACTTCGGGTTGCGCCGTGTCAGCTGTTTGGGATTCCCCTCAGTAATTTCCCCTCGGAAAGCAGGAGGAAAATCCGCGCCTTCTGATTGGCTACCTGTCACATTCAGCGTTAAGCTCCCAGACAAGGAAAACCCCTGATTTAGATCGGAGCGGCCACGACGATCTACCGTAACACCACACACTGCAGGATGATCGGTTAGATCGGCCAACGATCTAAGATTGTCATAAAGGGAAAATCAATAATCCGAACAACAATATCCCTCAGTGCTGAGGCATCTTCTGCTGTTTTGATTGAACAAAGTAGGAGGGACGACCGCTCCAAGATGGCCGCCGTATTTCCTGCGCCGGAGCAGCCAATGCGGGGTCTACTCTTATATTATGTCTATGCGTAGACCCCTCATGGAGCGCTGAGTCGTACGCCATCTAAGCGTCCGCCATCTTCTATGTGGCAGCAGGGCGATCGGAGGTTCTTAAGTCCTGTGCTGTGTGGACTTATTTCAACCGTTTTATGAAACAAACTGGATTCATTAGGATTACCTTCCCCAGGTAAGGATGAAAGATCAGAATTACTTGACTTTGCAGCCAGAAATTCGCTTCTACTCCTCTCCTCATCAATTCTATATTCTTTGCACAAAATGTTGAATAAACATTAATGTTGTTTTCAAAAATCATCTCCAATGTCTGCTGGACTTCGTGTTGAGCCGTGTCAGCTGTTTGGGATCCCCTCTAATTTCCCTTCAGAAAGCCCGGAGGAGAATCCAAGCTTTCTGATTGGCTACCTGTCACATTCAGCGTTAAGCTCCCAGTCGGGGAAAACCACTGATTTAGGGAGCGGCCACGACGATACACCGTAACACCACACACTGCAGGATGATCACCAGCGACAATCTTCGATCGGCCAACGATCGAAGATTTTTGTAAAGGGAAAATAGGGGCAAAAAGTTGTGTAGTGTGAACTACTGCATTAGGTAGTGGGATGTGCTCATCTTCTCTATTTAAATCTAGTGATTACTGAAGGGCAATATACAGACTTCATAATCTTCACTCTTTTGGTTGAATGCAGTATTTATTTCCACTTTGGCTTTATGTTGTTTAGTTTTTATTCAAGTACGTTTTTTGTTAATGGAGACTGAGAATACGTTTTATTTTTGTTTTTGGTTGTTTAGTTTATTAGTTCCAGTGTCACGTGTTCTTTTGAAAATAAAGTGTATCTATCTATGGCAGAAAATTGCATGCATTATTACGTCATTTCCATTAAATCAGTGTCAAGAGGTCTTGAAACAATATTATCGTTTATCACAATAATTTATTAGACAATTAATCGTCCAGCAAAATTTGTTATCGTGACAGGTCTAGCAGCAGCTAATGTTTTCATACTGTTTTCTAATGAGAGAGAGCTGATGAGAAACCGCTGTTAAAGGAGAAGTGAATTAAAAACCAGAGGATTTAGTGAGTAAAGATCAGTCAGGATCAGAGCTGGAGCTGCTGGTCTTCAGTCTGTTTCCAGCTCAGCTTCACCATGTCGGTATTTAGCTATAAAGATGCTACGAGTCAGAGCCCAACATGCTGAAAATGTCTTTTTCTGAATGTGAAGGAAACGTTTATGTATTTTCTATTACACTTTTGGATACTTTCTCTTTTATCCTTGGCTTTGGCCTGTGAACCAGGACGTCTCAGAAGTCATTGAGTTCCAGTGTGACCAGCAGACTGAAGCCTGTGACCAGTGTTCCCAGTATAATAGATAAATGTTTGATTCTTTCACTTTTTGTGTATTTTTAAATATCTCAATCTGAAGTATTAGTGTAATAATGTAGCTTTTGTAATGAAATAAAAATAATTTACTTTGTTAGAATTATTTTCACTCTTTGCTGTCAATAGCAGAGTTGACATACTGTAATAAATATTTTTTCTCTGGAAAAAAGTAAGAAAAATATGTAGTTTAATGTTTGACAATGACTGATTTATAAATCAAAAGTCATTTCTCAATAACATATAAAAAATAAATACAGGAAAATTATTTGTTTCTTGTCTTGAAATGTTAATTAAATTCCGGGGTCATTCCGGGTTCAGAAGGGAGGCCCAGACTTCCCTCTCCCCAGCCACTTCTTCCAGCTCCTCCGGGGGAATCCCAAGGCGTTCCCAGGCCAGCCAAGAGATATAGTCCCTCCAGCGTGTCCTGGGTCTTCCCCGAGGCCTCCTCCCTGTGGGACGTGCCCGGAACACCTCACCAGGGAGGCGTCCAGGAGGCATCCTGACCAGATGCCCGAGCCACCTCAACTGGCTCCTCTCGACGTGGAGGAGCAGCGGCTCTACTCTGAGTCCCTCCCGGATGACCGAGCTTCTCACCCTATCTCTAAGGGAGAGCCCAGCCACCCTGCGGAGGAAACCCATTTCGACCGCTTGTTTCCGTGATCTCGTTCTTTCGGTCATGACCCAAAGCTCATGACCATAGATGAGGGTGGGAACGTAGATCGACCGGTAAATCAAGAGCTTTGCTTTTTGACTCAGCTCTCTCTTCACCACAACGGACCGGTACAACGCCCGCTTCACGGCAGACGCTGCCCCAATCCGCCTGTTGATCTCCCGCTCCCTTCTTCCCTCATTCGTGAACAAGATCCCCAGATACTTAAACTCCTCCACTTCAGGCAGGACGACCCCCCTGACCCGGAGAAGGCACTCTACCCTTTTCCGGCTCAAGACCATGGCCTCGGATTTGGAGGCACTGAGCCTCATCCCGGCCACGAACTGCTCCAGTGAGAGCTGCAGATCACGATCTGATGAAGCCAATAGGACCACATCATCCGCAAAAAGCAGATATGCGATCCTAAGGCCACCAAAACGGATCCTCTCAACACCTCAGCTGCGCCAAGAAATTCTGTCCATGAAAGTAATGAACAGAATCGGTGACAAAAGGCAGCCTTGGCGGAGTCCAACTCTCACTTGGAGGAGTCCAACTCCCGACAGTAAGTCGGGCTCGGGAAACGAGCCCGACAATGCGGACCAGACTCTGACACCGGTCATACAGGGACCTGACAGCCCATATCAAAGGGCCCGGTACCCCATACTCCCGGAGAACCCCCACAGCTTCCTCAACAGAAGGCATGTTGGTGGGATTGAGAAGGTCTTGGAAGTATTCTGCCCACTGGCCCACAATGTCCCGAGTTGTCAGCAGCAGACCATCTCCACTATATATATATATATATATATATATATATATATATATATATATATATATATATATATATATATATATATATACACTGCTCAAAATAATAAAGGGAACACTCAAATAACACATCCTAGATCTGAATGAATTAAATATTCTCATTGAATACTTTGTTCTGTACAAAGTTGAATGTGCTGACAACAAAATCACACAAAAATCATCAATGGAAATCAAATTTATTAACCAATGGAGGCCTGGATTTGGAGCCACACACAAAATTGAAGTGAAAAAACACACTACAGGCTGATCCAACTTTAATGTAATGTCCTTAAAACAAGTCAAAATGAGGCTCAGTATTGTGTGTAGCCTCCACGTGCCTGTATGACCTCCCTACAACGCCTGCATGCTCCTGGTGAGGTGGCAGTTGGTCTCCTGAGGGATTTCCTCCCAGACCTGGACTAAAGCATCCGCCAACTCCCGGACAGTCTGTGGTGCTACGTGACGTTGGTGGATGGAGCGAGACATGATGTCCCAGATGTGCTCAATCGGATTCAGGTCTGGGGAACGGGCGGGCCAGTCCATAGCTTCAATGCCTTCATCTTGCAGGAACTGCTGACACACTCCAGCCACATGAGGTCTAGCATTGTCCTGCATTAGGAGGAACCCAGGGCCAACCGCACCAGCATATGATCTCACAAGGGGTCTGAGGATCTCATCTCGGTACCTAATGGCAGTCAGGCTACCTCTGGTGAGCACATGGAGGGCTGTGCGGCCCTCCAAAGAAATGCCACCCCACACCATTACTGACCCACTGCCAAACCGGTCATGCTGAAAGATGTTGCAGGCAGCAGACCGCTCTCCACGGCGTCTCCAGACTCTGTCACGTCTGTCACATGTGCTCAGTGTGAACCTGCTTTCAAATGTGAAGAGCACAAGGCGCCAGTGGCAAATTTGCCAACCCTGGTGTTCTCTGGCAAATGCCAAGCGTCCTGCACAGTGTTGGGCTGTGAGCACAACCCCCATCTGTGGACGTCGGGCCCTCATACCATCCTCATGGAGTCGGTTTCTAGCCGTTTGTGCAGACACATGCACATTTGTGGCCAGCTGGAGGTCATTTTGCAGGGCTCTGGCAGTGCTCCTCCTGTTCCTTCTTGCACAAAGGCGGAGGTAGCGGTCCTGCTGCTGGGTTGTTGCCCTCCTACGGCCTCCTCCACATCTCCTGGTGTACTGGCCTGTCTCCTGGTAGCGCCTCCAGCCCCTGGACACTACGCTGACAGACACAGCAAACCTTCTTGCCACTGCTCGCATTGATGTGCCATCCTGGATGAGCTGCACTACCTGAGCCACTTGTGTGGGTTGTAGAATCCGTCTCATGCTACCACGAGTGTGAAAGCACCACCAACATTCAAAACTGACCAAAACATCAGCCAGACAGCAAAGGTACTGAGAAGTGGTCTGTGGTCCCCACCTGCAGAACCTCTCCTTTACTGAGTGTGTCTTGCTAATTGCCAATAATTTCCATCTGTTGTCTATTCCATTTGCACAACAGCAGGGGAAATTGATTGTCAATCAGTGTTGCTTCCTAAGTGGACAGTTTGACTTCACAGAAGTTTGATTTACTTGGAGTTATATTGTGTTGTTTAAGTGTTCCCTTTATTTTTTTGAGCAGTGTATATATATATATATATATATAATCAGTGACGTGCGGTCAGGGGAGGCAGAGCCTCACCTATCATCATGGAAAAATAATATATAATATCATTTATATTGCTATTTTCACCCTGTTGTTTGTATTATAAAGTACCTATGTTTTACTTAGCGTAACCAATTCTGATGGGTTTTTTTCTTCAAAATCGCTGGATTTTCGTATTTTCCCATTCAAATGCTCAGAAGTGAAGCCAGTGAGGCAGCAGCGAACTGAGCCTCACCTGGGATTGCGCAACCTCTAGCTAACTGCACTGGCTGCCATTATATGAGAGCCTGTTCGTACGCCAGCAATAAAATGGCTAAAAACATTTAATATATGGTCTTATTTTCCATAATTTAGCTTATGTATATAATGTACAGTGTTTTTTGTCACTAACTGTGTGTGTATCGTGTTTTGTGTGGGAGGAGCGATAAGAAACGGCAGAGAACAGACTGAGGTGAGTCAGGCAGTTCTCTTGCCTCATCGCTGCTCATGATCCCAGATATTGTGACTCCACAACTGCAGAGTAAGACACAGTGAGCTAGCCATGGAGCTATCCACACAGTAAATAAGTAAAGTACAGCGATATATTTGTTTTCTTCCCTCTTCCGACATCAACATGAAAGACTACATTTCTACACTTAAACAGTTTTCTAAAGTGGATTAATTGAAGCAGGAGATGATAACTAAATGAAGATCAACACCGGAGCTGAAAGTTTTACTTCGAGACAGTTTGACGATATTTAAACGGAGTAGAAAAGACATGCCCAGGATAAACTTGGCTTTGGATGAATGGATATTTTTGTGCAGAATTAGGGGTGCACGGATTTCATTGATACGTAAAGGTAAGACAGCAATAAGATGTTTTTGTTTAGTTTTTTAATTAAATGTGCATTTTGTGGGCTACAGTTAATGTTTAAATAATTCAGTAAAGTAGAAGCGGTAGCTAATCTCGTTTTTTTGGTGTTAAATCCTAAAACATGAAGTGGCATTGTTGTCAGTTTCTATGGCAACGAGTCTGCTTGTAGCTTGACGGATACGTCTGCTGTGGATCATATCACAAAATTAATACCTACATTTCTAAGTTTCACTGAGTTAACGCGGCTATGGATGACATGTAAAAGATGAGTCTTTACCCCCCAGCATTGTACGCATGCGCGAAATTTCCGTACGTCCAATAACATTCATGGTGTCGTAATCGTAAGTCAGTACCTCACCAGCATTGAACCTCACCGCACGTAAATATATATATATATATATATATATATATATATATATATATTTACCACATATGAACTAATTTCTTTAGTTTACTGATGTATTGGTAATACTTAACTGATAACTAGAATGATATTGTTGTACAACATGGAAAAATTGAAAATTGATAAAAGAGCTATTTGAATTGTTGCTCAAGCTTTATTGATATTAGCATCCTGAATTTTAAGATGTTTTACTTTGACCTTGTTCTAGGTCAGGTTTTTTTTGTTTATGGTGCACTTTTGAAGCATTGTGCCCAGAGACATCAAGATCACCCTTACAAGAACTAGGATGGCTAGCCACAGCCCACAGGACCGGGTGAACCGGTAGATGGTGACCCGATTGGTCACCAGCCGTGAAACATTGAAAAAATATTTGACAAACACATTGGAAAGACTAAACAAACTTGGAAAGAACATTTGACAGACATCAAAAAGACTGGGTTATTTCTTTTATTTTTTTAAAAAAGCACACAATTTTTGTTTATTTGTACAATGTGGATTCACAAATGTTGTTTATATTAAATTCTATTTTTTTATATACATTGTGTGATCTCCTCTGTTGTTCAGACCTAGGCTCCCATGAATTTACAATCTCCTGATCAGGCCCAACTTCCTGTAGTGCTGGTATTAGAAAAGTAAATTAACTTAACTTGCCATCTACTATTAAGGGTATTTAAAGTAACCTTTCTTGTGGGTTAATTTCAAGGTGTGAAATCAGGAAGTAAAATTTATTTCAAAACAATTGATATATAGAGCATTTATATAACAACTAAAGGTAACAGCTACTCGTTTGTACTATAAAATGGCACTATGTGCCTGGAAAACACATGATACTGCCCATTTAAAGCTAAATATGGTGCAAAGCACCTTTTAAAGTTTTTTTAATCGACTTTGTTCCCATTTTAAATAAACTAATAAACTTAAACAATAGAAATGTTCAACAATTTTTTTTTTCACAAGAGCAGATCACTTTCTTAGATCATAATTAAGCTCCTACCTGTAAATTCATGTTATTTTATACTCAAATACGCAGGAATAAAGAATCAGTGTTTGCTTGGGCTGTTACTTGGGACTAAATTACTCAGAGTTCAAATCTAATCATCATTGTTGTTCTTCCACTGAGGTAGCTGAACCTGCCTCTTAGGGAAAAACAATAGTAGCACACTTACTCCTGCTTCTTATTTCCCACTTGTAATTATGGCGTGTCCCAGGTGTTTACATACTCACCGCGATGCAGATGGAAGTCAGGAGGAGCAGTATTACATTTCTGGCAGATTCATTCTTCCTCCCTCTGGGCCACAATAAAACCTGAACACATGAAGACTCTGGCTGTCAGTCTGCTCGTTTAAATGATTGCTTTGTTTTCACTTACGACAAGTCTCTGTGCAGAGCGTGTGAAATCAAGCGATTTACCACATAATGTTGCATTCATAAGAGGATTCTGTTGTGTAGATTAATTAAAAGCTAATTAAACACCACAGCGTAAATGTGTGCGGCAGCGTTAGCTAAAACCTCGGGTGGCTGTGGAATTTACTCAGCCTTCCATGGACACGGCTTAATCACAAGAAAACCAATTAAAGTCTTGTAGTGTTTTTAGGCCACCATTTTTACAGCAGGTTCACTTCTGTTATCTTAAGCTTACGTTAATTACTGTTTTTAAATCTCATGAATGCTTTTGATAGCTTAGTTTAAAAGTATTTACCGCACTATAAGGCGCACCGGATTATAAGGCGCATAGAATAGACACTACAGTTAGGGTTGCCGCCTGTCCCGTATTGAACCTATACGGGACGCGATACTCTACAAATGTGGATGTGTAATAATAAAGAAATGGTCCTCGAGTACTTAATATAGTAGCTGCCCCAGTCATTGTTTCACTCACGGTGTTGCATATTGTGCCCAACTGCTTTCTGGGTAACACAGACCAACAGACACGCTGCCACAGCAGTCTCTGTCTCTCTTCCCTCCACCCCCGGCTTTAAATGTATAGGAGCTGGTCCCTTGGTAACCCTAGTCAAAGCTCCCCGGATGAATATCTAAAGCCACTTTGTTGACATAAAGAATGTTAACAAAACAGTCCGACTCGGGTCGGTGAGGAGAGCCTTCGGCGATTGGGCCGGGGCGTGGCCGGACGATGGTCACCCTTCTCCGTTCGCACACAGCATGTTGGTGGAGAACGTGGTGCTAAATGACCTGCAGACGACCTGATTCTAGACCAGGGGCCACCAACGCGGTGCCCACGGGCCCCAGTCCCTCGTGGGGCAAGTTCTAAAAGTAGCCATTCTCATTAGGGAGCATTGCCAAATAAATTATTTGATATTTTTACATTGAAGTAGTAAAATTTGTTTATATTTAGAATTTTAAAAAAAGCTAATTATAAAAAAAAGGTCTCTGCCGACCTTAGAGTGGGAGCAGCTCTTAGGTTTGTTTTTTAACTTGAAGTAAAAAAAAATGTATAATTTCTGAAATTTTACAATCTTTACAATTAACAAAATTGTGGAGAAAAAAAAATAGTATGCGTCAAAACATCTTGCACGTAGTGCACATCTGAGTCTGTGGGGGTCAAAGGGCAACCAAAGCTTAAATCTTATTGGTCAGTTTGCTTTTGTTTATTTGGCAGCTCTGCGCTTTTTCTGTAAGCTAAAACTGAATGAGCGGAGTTTGAACCTCCCGCAGTTCTAGGAAGGTTCGGATTCCGGTTGAGCTTTTTACTGTGTTCGGTTCTGACGGGTCGCCGGTTATGAGCTTTTTGATGTTTCCCGAACCGGACAGTTAGCGGGTCACCCGTTAGCTGATCTGCTGCTCCTACTGAGCGTCGCTCTAACACTGTGTGTTAAACAATTTAATCTAGTTGAAAGGTTTTCCAAAAGAGTAAAAACTAAGCAAACAATGTTGCTTCACCTCCTCTGCACGTCTGACACCTGAACCGGGATCAACATCCTCCTCTTTCCGTGGATCACAGGTCGGCTCCGCTTCCATGTATTTATTAGTATTTAGCATCGTTTGTGTTAAAAAAGGGTTTAGTGGTTTAAGTTTGCGCTGGTTTTGTGCGACGCGCACATGATGCGCATTGGAGAGATGCGCACTTACAGGTCAGGTGCAGGGATAGTTTTGTGCTACCTTATAATCTGTCGGACATTTTTTTCTCTGCACAATTTGTTAATAATAAAGAGGGATAATAAAAATATACAATAACTTTTCTTTTTTTTATTTAAAGGAAAATCTCACAGTGCGTCCAGCAGCTGCAATAATCCAGACTGTCAGTCACTTGTGGGAAATTTAGAATCACACAGAATTTTTATACAATTAAATTTTGCAAAAAAATCTGCAAAATTTTTTTTTTCCCGGGTTCTCTCGCTTGGCCACGTGTGGGGACAGAATCACAGCAAAGCGTGTTGACATCACAGAATTACAGAATTCAATCCAATCAGAAGAAAGTATAAGATAGAACAGGAAACTGGAGAAACACAGATACAAACATTGTTACCTGAGACAAGAAGACAGAGAAATATCAAGGACGTCCTTGGAGAAAGAGCTGGTGCAGAAGTAAAATAAATCAGCTTTTTCTGAATTATTTCCCTTGTGCACAAACTTTTATACCTGTAGGCGTGTTTTCCTCTTTAATGTATTCAAATAAGGCGTATCTCTACTTGACCAACTGGAAGGCATCTCTGGCTCTTTTTGAATTTAGAAAGTCCCTGCAATTTGTTCACAAGATCAAACACCTTTTGTTAAATAAGGTGGAAGCAGACTCTCCGAATTCATGGTGGTTTATGGCTTTCACAGATCAGTGTGAAAAGCTAGAACTTCCTACTGATTGTTTCCAGACAGACAAAGAGCAGATCAGAAGATCTTGACAAACAATCTGCTTTAACTACAGTAAAATATATCAATAGGTCAGAATATGTTATAAATTTTAAAACTATAATTAAGGTATTTCAATCAAGTCCTGATAAATTCTAAAACTAACTTATTTTAAATTTATTTTCTTAACACTGTCCGGCCTCCTGCGGCTCTACAGCCATCTGGGCAAAGAGAAACAGATGAATGAACCTCACAGGTAGCTGTGAAATTCTGGTTTCTCTCCTGCTCTGCCAGGAACAAACCTTTAATACTGTATTTTAATTCAATGAAAAGTTCTCCAAAAACCCAGTTTGTTCTTTTGCACTCAGCATCTCCAAAGTTTAGTCCTGATATCAAACCAAAAGCAATAGATAATATCAACAGAAAGTAATGGAGTACAGTTCATGTTTCGAACATAATATAATATTCAAATAAGAA
The DNA here is from genome assembly GCF_904066995.2 of Poecilia reticulata. Taxonomy (NCBI): domain Eukaryota; kingdom Metazoa; phylum Chordata; class Actinopteri; order Cyprinodontiformes; family Poeciliidae; genus Poecilia; species Poecilia reticulata. Next base: position 1,622,717 of record NC_088836.1, read on the forward strand.
TTAAGACATTCATTCACCATAAACCTAAGTATTTTCTAATACTAAACAAGCAGGTCAAAATGCATCAACACGACGAATCTAATATGGCATCAAAACAATGCCATACTTGAGGAGTTTGGCTACATCGAGGCTCACTGCAGTAAAAAACATACGGCGGATCAGATAGCAGGTAAAGCAGCGCACAGACAATCAGAAAGCTAAACAAATAACCCGCAAAATTATTTAAGTCTTGAGCTGCGATGTAAGACGCTGGTTCTGCTCTCGCTGTTGAACCGCTGCTACGCGCTACAGGTAGTAATATTTCACAGACGGAGCGCCGCTTCTGCTCCACCTGGTAGTGACTCTCACACCGAACCTCTGCTTAAAGCTGCAGTATCCAACTTAAAAAAATTTATTTTACATGCGTATTAAAACTTTTGCTGTCCTAACATGAGACAAATAATATCTGAAAAAATAATCAATTTCCGCTCTGTTCTGCATAATTACTCCGCTCAGTCAAAAACAGCCAATCAGAACTAGCAGTAATCAGCTAGCCGCCATGCTATCAGGAAGTTTTCATTCAGTAACTCAGGTGACTTAAGGTGGGTCTTTATTGTAATGGATCCTGTATTTGCCTTTGAATGTTAAGTTTTGTACGTGAATTTCTTTGGCAATGTTGAGAGGTTTTATTTTGACTCTGTATTATTTAGCCTCTTCAGAGCCTTCATATGTTTTCAGTCTGTTAGAGATAGTATTACCGATAGCAGTACAATTTGCACAATGCCTGTTTTATTTTGTTTTTTTCTTGGAAAACAAGTTTTTGTCTAAATTACGGTGAATTTATGGTTCCTTTTTCCACATAATGTAACCGGTAGTGCTTATGATTTAAAAATAATAATTATGTGATCGGTATCGGTGATCGGCCCTCATGGGTGATCGGAATTGATATCAGCAAGAAAAAACCTGATCGGCACATCTCTACTCAGAATCTGGTATATTTGAAGAACTTTAGGAAACAGAGTGAAGATGTAAGATTACAGACTCCTTGTAAAGAATAATGAAAGAAATTAAATCAAAATGTCCTTCAACTGAGTATTCCTTTGTAGTTGTTGAAACTCCCTGTTTTGAAAAAAGCTGTTTTTTTTTTTTTTTTTTCAGAAAAACCCTGAATGTTGGACATTAGATCCAAAACAAAGCATGTTTACTTGGTGAGCAGATGGCCTTCGCCCTCCGGATGCTGCAGGTTGAAACCTGTTCACTGGCCAGCTCTCCTCAGCCCTGCAGCCTCATGGTCCACCTCCAACCAGATCTACCTCTGGTGGCTGCAGCATCCACGCTCTGCTGCAGGGAAACGTGTAAAAACCGACTCTGGTCTTCAACTAAACATGGCAGAAAAAAAAACATAACTGTGTGGTTAATATTTCAAACTTCTGTTGGTATCCCTTTAAGGCAGATTGTAAAGTCCTTTTATTCCTGGCAAACAGCACAGGAACAGCAGAGCAGGACTAGTGTTTTCAGCTACTGTGACTGACAGCTGAACTCGGCAACCCGGTGGGCAATGTGTTTACCTGTGCATTGGATGGATCCAGGAGTGTGTGTGCATGTGTGTGTGTGAATCATTGTAAAACTTGAGGTTGCAGAGTGAGAGTTGGACAGGTGAACCCAGAACCCGGGGCTGTTTCGGGGAGTTCTCCTCTCCAGAGCGGCTGGAGCTGAATCACTCTGATCCGATCAATACACCAGATACTTCACACACTTCAGAAACACTGTGTTCCTCACATATGATTCAATCCCCCAGTGACTCCGGACTGGATGATTAAGTCTGTTTTCTCCTGCTACTGTGATTGTTACAATGCATATTATTCAACTGAATCTCATTTTAGATTCAAAATATTTGTTATTCTTTATTTTTCTCCACACGACATAAAGAAGTTTGAGCTGAATGTCAAAGATATTCACATTTCTTGAATTTTTGTCAACCACGAACTTCAATGTGTGAACTACAGCTGGACTTGTCACATTTCATTAGCAAACAAAAATGTGTCATTTTAGATATACAGTAAACATGTAATCTTAGGGATCGGCGACATGGCTGACAATATAAGCATTTCATATCAGTAGATATTGATAATTACCGATTTGTTTTTGTTTTAAATATCTGAAATGCTGCCAAACTATGACATAATCCCTCCTGTTTTGTCCAGTTTTCACTCCACATTGCTGTCTTTCTTTTAAGTGGTTATGAGCAGGGGTGAAAGTAGGGGGGTACGGTCGGGTACCGCTACCCCTAAAAGATTTAGCGGGGGTATGCAGTACCTGCAAGAGAGGGGAGCGGCTGTCTGCTGTAAAAAATCAATGGGTTCACTGTGCAGCTGTGAGTGATTAGTTTTTTAAGAACAATCTAAAACACGACTTAATCAGTTAATGAATACCTTTTTTCCCATTTCATATTGTTTCTGAACTGTTCATCCTTTACTAGAGAAGGGCTGCAACACGTCGATCGCGGAAGGTTTTGAGTCTCAGCATGAGGTGACAAACTGAACGCAGCCAGGAGGCTGAGAGCAGCACGTCCTCCTCTGGGTCCTTATCAAAACGTTCAGAACTTTATTAAAGAACAAGAAAATAATAATAAAAAAATTAAATAAAATCAATAAAACTTGTTCAAATTAATGACCTAATAAAAACAATAATCTCAGTAATTATTGTTTCAACACAGTGTTGCGCAATTCTGTGCGTTTTGGTTCCATTACCAATTCAATCTGGAGAAACTCAAACGAAAAGAAGAACGATTAACGGATTTTAATGACAAACCAAAGACAAATATGATAACACTTCTTTGGCGCTCGGGCCCCGGCAGAAGAGTTGAGCTGTGAACTCGGGTGAACATCCCCGACGCTGATTAGGGATGCTCTCCCCAAAAAAGGGGGCAGAGGCTGAGGCCCTAAGGTGAGAGAAGGAAAGAGTGAGATTATAAACCTGTGAGTTGACTTGAGGGACAGTAGGAGGAAAATGCTGAAGGGGAAATAAAAAGACATAGGATATTAGTGGTTAGCTGATAGTGATGCTGTTCCCAAGAAAAGGTGAGACACTGATGGGAGGAATCGATCTGAGGTGACAGATGGCGAATTCAAGGCTTGTTCAATTGATAAAGCGCTGGAACGATTGTACCAAGAACGATTGTACCAAGATTTGACATGGAGGGATTATTAGTCAACTTCACGTTCTGATGGCAGCAACTGTACAGCGTGTGACGCCTTCACAACTGAGGCAAAACTCCTAATTACTGGATGATTAATACGTTTCTCGTGCGCAGAGTCAATTGGTAATATGACTTGTATTATCACACAGTCAAAGACAACGTAGTATGCTGGTTGACAACGAGTTAGCCGATGTTGAGCTGATAAATGCGGTAACCGAGACGACCCGACAATAGGCCGCACGGCTCTCTGTAGCTGAGTGTTCATACGTCTGCTGTTAAACGAATGAGCAATCCCTCTACGCTTCCCTGCTCCAGACAAGTTTAACATGAGGGCGTCGGCTTATTGGGGGCAAAATGAACACATAGCAAAAATATTACTCAAGAAAATGAAAAAGGTGCAGTGCAGTAAAACTACTCATATGAGCACCTTTTCCAAAATAACTCAATATCGGGAGTCCTACACACTTTTGAACACATCAGCGAGCTACAGGCTACTAGTCGACAAGCTTTAAGGTGCTCCATTTGTATAATCTGGTCATCATTTATTTAACATTACCTGTATCCAACAGCATTACTCAACTCAGTCAGATAATTGGGAGAAAACTGTGCAAAACTCTAGTTTATTGCTGGTTGCTGCCATAATTCGAACACACACCTGTGCAGCTGGTACAGCAGCAGCAGGTCTCTTTAGCTGCTGCACGGGAGTAAAACCCAGTGAGAGAATCTTAGAGCTTGTATTGTGTTTCCAAGGTGCCTCCCCAAACACGACGATTCACTTTATTCTTTCATTCAGTGAAAAGCCCTTAAGCATTTTGGACGCAGCCCAAGTGGCCTACGAGTTCGGGAGAGGATAGGCTAATTGAAATGCGTTACATAGTGTTGCGAATGAGACATGTGAATGCTACGTCTTACCCTAACAGCCCGAGACGGGCGTAGAGAGGGAAATCCGGAAAGGTGCTGACTATGACAGCGACCATGCGGAAATGAGAGAAGCTGTTGACATGGCTGACCCATCGCGTGGCAACGGTGTGAAGGCGATGCGAAGAGCGGCGGTGGAAAAATGGAGGGATAATGGATGGTGAACTGGAAGAAAAAAGTGACGTAGATCGGTGCGGCGAGACCTTAGCGGGCCAAGGAAGACGGGCTGGGGTTGTAGACAGTGGGATCATGTGTACATTTGCCGTAGGTGGATCGTTGAGTAAGTGAAACCCCAGACAGGTGAGAGCTAGGCGGAGAAGCTGCTTGAAATGATCAAAGTTGGGGCCTGGAGAAAGATCTCTTGCATTCGAGGAGCGTCTGAGGGGAAAAAGAAGGGACCAACGGCTTTAATGACGTAGGATGAGAGGTAGAAGGACTGGGAATCACGAAGCTGTGGCGTGCGGATGAACGGATTGAGCACAGCTGGAACGCGGCTGATGGCGTGGGTGTGGAGCTTGATTGATGATTGGACGTGCTGGGTCGAGGACCAGCGCTGAGGTTGGGGGCGAAGAACATGTCGCAGCGATTGGGTGGAGCAGGTGAGGCAGAAGTTTTCCAGCTTGAATTTGCGCTTATAGCTTCATAAGAACTAGCAAAGCAGGAGCTCAAAATTAATTAATCAACCATGCTGTCTTTGGGGAGCGCTTATTAATAATCGCAAAAATAAATATCAAGCCTGAAAAGCTAATATCATAATGGACTGAATGTTATGTTTTTAACGTAATCTCTGGGTGCGTTCACACTGCAGCCTGAAGTGACCCAATTCCGATTTTTTTGACGTAATGCGACCTATATCCAATCTTTTCATGGCAGTGTGAACAGCACAGGTCGGATTCTTTTTCGAATGTGATCCATATCCGACACATATCCAATTCAAATGCGACCTAACGTCCAGGTCGCACTCATCCGTACTGTACGTCACTGATTCTCAACAAATCTCACTATTCTGTGTCCTGATACGCGCAAGCGGGAAGAAAAACAACAACCACGACGTACTATATGAGGATTAAGTTGTTAATATGCTGCTCCAGCCGGACAACTACTTCAAATATGTAAGCTAAGCTCCACCATTAGCCTCCATGTTTACTTTCGCAAACACTGAGCACTTCTTCTTTTTATGGCAGTTGGCAGAACACTGAGAACGCCGACGCTATTGGGCCCTCTACTGCGCATGCGGTAGAGGGCCCTTTCAGGTCGTTTAACCGTTCGCACGGCAGAACGCATCCAGGTCGCAATTAGTGGCAGTGTGAACGGCCCGGCAAAAAAATCGGAATTGCCAAAAAGTAAGTCACTTCAGGCTGCAGTGTGAACGCACCCTCTGCTTGGCTTGCGGAGCGCAGGTGGTTCCCACGGCAGCGGGTGTGCTTTAATGACAAAGAGAGAGTAAAAAGGTGCGAGTGGTTTAAAATTGTTCGGGTTGTTTTACCTTTGTTTACCTTTGCTGTGGCGCTTTACAGCCGTTGTAGTTTCTGAATGTTCAATAAACAATAATTTTGGATTATCTCGTTCGTCTATCTCGTTCGTCTGTGAGTATTACGTCATTCACAACAAACATCAAACACAGTAAATATATGATTAAGTGTTTAACAGACAAATGGCTTCTGCAATAATTATGTGAAATTAAATTAATTTTCTAATATTTAGGGCTGCATAGTGGTGCAGTTGGTAGAGCTGTTGCCTTGATCAAGAAGGTTCTGGTTCGATTCCCGCCCCCGGTCTTTCTGCATGGAGTTTGCATGTTCTCCCTGTGCATGGTGGCTTCTCTTCGGGTTCTCCAGCTTCCTCACACAGTCTAAAAACATGACTGTCAGGTTAATTGGTCTCTAAATTGTCCCTAGGTGTGTGTGCATGGTTGTTTGTCCTGTGTGTTTTTGTGTTGCCCTGCGACAGACTGGTGACCTGTCCAGGGTGAAACCGCCTCTCACCCAGAACGTTAGCTGGAGATAGGCACCAATAACCCTCCCGACCCCGCTAGGGACAATGGTGTTAGAAAATGGATGGATGGTCTAATTTCTTTTTAAAAATCGTTTGGGCATCTCGTTCAGAGTCTGAAAGGCTTTTCCTCTATCAAAAACTTTTTTTTTCCCTCTTTAGTGGAAATATTGATGTTTGAGACTTTCTCCAAAATAACCGTTTTCAACCTTTATAGCTCCACTGTTGAAAATGAGGCTCTAACATTCATAAATGGCAGTGAAATAAAATCCAGTCCAACATCTGGTTTGAGGTGATTCCTCTGGAACCTGTTGGAGGAAAAATATCCCAACTTCAGAAGATGAGCTTTAACCTAACAGAGCTCTGTGGTTCCTCCTATCAGTATGAGAGTCAGGGTGAGGAGGCGCCATGTTAGGAAGATGAAGTGGAAGCTGGAGGATCTTCAGAACAAACAGGTCATGATGCTGGGCTACTGATTATCCCTCTGTCTGGACACAGGATCAATAGAACCAGTTTAAAAGCTAAAATGGATGGTTATATGGCAGACATGGAAAACTGGGATGCATCCATGCCATGATGTTCAGGATTTAGGTTTCATGGCATCTCAAGGTGTCAACATTGCAGCCCAGTGGGCTGAAGGAGGAAATACAGCTTTATTTTGCAAGAGCTACCAGCTTTTAAAACTTCGCAAAATTAATTTAATCAGCACAGAAACTTCAAAGCACACAAAGAAGCAATTGTGTATATATATATATATATATATATATATATATATATATATATATATATATATATATATATATATATATATATATATATACTGGGTTTCCCCTAGTGTATTATCCCCCAGTGTATTGTAGGCCTGGCGGCCCGCCATACTTTACTAGCGCCACCGCCAGGCTAAGCCTTTCTTGATTTTTCTTTTTTTTTTAGGAAAAAAAAAATCGCCTTTTTGTAAGCCGTGTTGCGGACGTTTCTGTTACTCAGCGTTTCACTATCGGAGCAGATTTATTCCTAAAAGATATGATTATAGAAGATGTGTAGTTTATGCATTTAGAGCCGGCAGTGCGACAACCAATCACCTCACGGCTGCCATAGCTGGATTAAGTTTACCTCAGCACGGATCGCGCGCGCCTCCTTTCACTTGAAATGGACACATTTCAAGTGAAAGGACCTGTATGGATATTCAATAACCTGTATGGATATTTACATCAGCTCCCTGTGAGGAATTGTGATCACTTATGAGGAGTTATTGATTAAGGTAAGAGTTTAAATCTACCGCGTTAGCTCTGGTTGCGCAGCTCTACGTGAACCGCAGGAATAACTTGTAGTTGCGCTTTCAGAGGTGCTTTGAGGAGCGGTGAGAAAGAATGATGTATATTTGTGAACAAAACAATATGCAGCGTTTACATCTCAACACGCTGCCCAACGTTTGGCCCTGTCTTCCCCGTAAAGTTTAGGTTTGTGTTCCCGGTTAGCCGGTGCGTTAGTGGTTAACAACCCAGTGCTAATCAGTCATCGTGCAGGTTTAACCCGGTGAGGAGCTTTCCCGCTCTCCTCGCAGTCACGCATCACGCTGATTTTATATTATTACTAGTATTATTTTTCCGGTTACACTAAGCATCAAACCGTATCAAAAGTTTTGTCCACTTAGCCAGACAGAGTTAATGCGCGAGGCCACCGGACATCTGAAAAACTCGTCCAGAAACTCGACCAACCAAAGTAGTTTCTGTGTCCCCTTGTTAAAAACTCAACAGACACGAAATGGAAGAGCTAACAAAGTTACATTAGCAGCATTGAATTAAATCTCCCATTTGTTGCTCATCTCTGCATAGTGCAGCGGATTACCACATCATGCAGGGCCGGTCCAAGGGTGTATGAGGCCTGTAGCAGAATTTGCTTTCGGGGCTTCTTTTGTTGCTAAAAACATGAGCAGCTCTAACAGCTTCTGCGTTAGAGTTGGTGAAATCTAGGACAGGGGGAGTAGTTTAACTGGGAAACCTAAAAAGCAATACATTATAATTGCAATTTGTTAATTTGTATTTGTGAACAAACGTAGCTGTAAGGATACTCTGACGCCATACCTGCTGGCACTTCAAGGCCGAGGCATGGGCAGATGGGACTCTAGTGGGCCTTTCTTGAAGAGACAACACAGGAGGTTGGTAACCGTAAACCGTGTAAAAGGGGGACAGCCCTGTAGAAGTAGAAGGGAGAGAATTGAGTGCATACTCCACCCATGGTAGGTTCTGTGACCAAGAGGAGGGATCATGTTCACATAGCATCTGAAGCTTGGTCTCCACTTCTTGGTTGATCCTCTCCGTTTGTCCGTCAGTTTGAGGGTGGAACCCTGATGAGAGACTCACTGTGATACCAAGGAGACCACAGAATTCCTTCCAGAATCTAGAGACAAACTGTGGTCCCCTGTCAGAAACAATGTCAGAGGGCAGCCCATGCAGGCGAAACACCTCACGGGCCAGAATCCCTCCCAGCTCCGTGGAGGAAGGCAGTTTGCGAAGAGGAATCAGGTGGGGCATCTTGGAGAAGCGATCAACGACTGTGAGAAGGACAGAGTGGTTATTGGAAGAGGGTAGACCAGTCACAAAATCCATGGATATGTGGGACCATGGGCGGTGTGGAACAGGGAGGGGTCGCAGAAGCCCAGAGGGTGGCCGACGGGATGGTTTAGCCTGACAGCAAACTTAGCAAGCCTTGATGAACTCAGTAACATCTTGTAGCATACTTTCCCACCAGAAACAACTCCTGATCACAGACAGGGTCTTAGTGACTCCTGGATGACAGAAAAGTCTAGACTCATGACAAAATGACAGTACCTCAGGTATTAGCTGCTCCGGAACAAAGAGTCGATCTTTAGGACAGTTCTCAGGGATGGGGCTTAGATGATGGGCTTCTCTTATTTTCTGCTCTAGCTTGGAAACTGCTAGCCGCACTGACGTGGGGAGCACATAGTCCACCTGCTTTATCTCTTGACCCTCCTCCATAGTCTCATGAAGCCTGGAGAGTGCGTCTGGTTTAGCGTTCTTACTCCCCGGTCTGTAAGACAGTGAAAAATTAAAGCGACTGAAGTACAAGTCCCACCTGGCTTGCCTGGGGTTGAGTCTCCTTGCTGACTTGAGGTACTGCAGATTTTTATGATCAGTCCAAACCATGAAAGGTTACTTAGCTCCCTCAAGCCAGTGCCTCCACTCCTCAAGTGCCAGTTTAACTGCCAGTAGTTCACGGTCACCAACATCATAGTTGGTTTCTGCCGAAGACAGTTTTCTGGAAAAGAAGGCACATGGGTGAGTCTTGCCGTCAGTGCACCTCTGACTGAGTATGGCTCCCACCCCGGAGGCAGAAGCATCCACTTCAACAATGAATTGGCGGGACGGGTCCGGTGTACGGAGGACAGGAGCTGAGGTGAAAGCCCTCTTAAGGTGCTCGAATGACTCAGCAGCAGCCTTACCTCAAACAAACTTGCACTTGGATGAGGTAAGTGCATGAAGTGGAGAGGCTACAGAGCTGAAATTGTGGATGAACCGGTGATAAAAGTTTGCGAACCCCAGAAATCTTTGAAGTTGCTTGCGGTCTTGTAGGTGGGGCCAATTCTTGATGGCATCTGTCTTGCTGGGGTCCATGGAAATCCTGTTAGGAGAGATGATGAAACCCAAGAATGAAGTTGACTGTTTGTGGAACTCACACTTTTCTGCCTTGACAAACAGGTTATTCTGCAGCAAGCAGAGAATGACAGAACGGACATGAGCTTGATGAGCTTAGTAAGATCCTTAGAAAAAATCAAAATGTCATCCAGGTAGACATAAACAAAACGACCAACCATGTCCCTGAGGACATCATTGACAAGTGCCTGGAACACAGCAGGAGCGTTGGACAGGCCAAAGGGCATTACTAGGTATTCATAATGACCGGTTGGGGTGTTAAAGGCTGTCTTCCACTCATTCCCCTCTTTGATCCGGACCAGATGGTAGGCATTTCTAAGATCTAACTTAGTAAAAACAGTGGATCCCTGGATCAGATCGAAGGCAATGTTCATTAGGTAACGGGTAATGGGTAACGGTTTTTGACTGTGATGTCATTCAATCCTCTGTAGTCAATACAGGGTCTTAAGGAACCATCCTTTTTGCCCACAAGAAAGAATCCTGCACCAGCTGGGGAGGAAGAAGGACGGATGATGCCTGCCTTGAGTGAGTCACTGACATAATCCCTCATGGCCTTATCCTCTGGGCCAGAGAGAGGGAAAAGACGACCTCTGGGAGGAAAGGTACCAGGGAGCAAATCAATAGCACAATCATAGGGCCGATGGGGTGGATGGGCAGTGGCTCGATGCTTGTTAAAGACCTCCCTAAGGTCATGGTAAACAGCAGGTACTTTGGATAGGTCGGGGTAGGTCTCCTGTCCCGAGATAGGGACAGTACAGGGGACCGAAGCCGCTAAGAGGCAGGTGGAATGGCAAGATGGTGACCAGCCCAACACCTCGCCCCTAACCCAGTCAATGTGGGGGTTGTGTTTTCTCAACCAAGTGGCCCCCAAAATGACAGGGAGACCAGGGGAATTTATTATCAGGAAGGAAATGAGTTCATGGTGATTCCCGGAAATACTAAACTTAATGAGACCCGTTTCGTGGGTGACCTGGTGAAGTACATGGCCGTCAATAGCCAAAACTTCAAGATGCTTAGAGGTGGGTAGGAGTTGGATACCAAGAGATTCGGCAAGGCCACGGTCCATGAACTCAGTGTCTGCTCCTGAATCAATAAAGACAGATAGGGGTTTGGTAAGGCAGTCAGTTTGGAGAAAGGCCTGAACAGAGAAAGGAGAGGATTTTAATCTCTTTTGACTCAGCAGGAGCCTCTTACCTCCTACTGAGCCTGGCCTTTTGCTGGACACAGACGAAGTAGGTGACCCTCTCCACCACAATAGAAACAAAGGCCTCTCTTAAGTCTCCGCTCTCTCTCTTGTGGGGATAAGCGTGATCGACCAATCTGCATAGGCTCCTCCGCCGGAGAGGTGGGAGATGAGCTCAAAGGTGGGGATGAGACTGATGGCTGTGGCCTGGGAACACGTTCAACTTGGTAAGTACAACTGAAAGAACTCCTCTCCAACCTTCTCTCATAAAGCCTCATGTCGATCCTTGCGGCCAGAGTCTCCAGTTCCTCCAAATCCTTGGGAGCCTCCCGTGTAGACAGTTCATCCTTTACCTCCTCACTCAGACCCTGGTAGAAAGCGTCACATAGTGCCTCATCGTTCCAGTCACTTCCTGAAGAAAGAGCATGAAAGTCAATTATGTACTCTGTGACTCGCCTCCTTCCTTGTTTGAGTTTGAGCAAACCACGTGCAGCCTCCCTCTCAGGCAGATCAGGATCGAAGACCCTGATTAGCTCCTTAGAAAAGTCCTTGAACTGATAACAAATGAGGGAGTCCTTCTGCCACTCAGCAGCACCCCATAACTTGGCCTTCGCCGAGAGGAGAGAAATAGCATAGGCTACTTTAGCATGTTCAGTGGGGAAAGATGATGGTTGAAGTTCAAAGACAATCTCACATTGAGTAATGAAAGGACGACATTGACTCTGCTCACCCTTAAACCCCTCCGGAGGCGACAGATGGGGCTCATAAATGGGCGAGACCTGGTAGCCAGACTTAGAAACCTTGGGGCTAGGAGAAGTGCTCTTTGGGGGAGGAGAGGAGGACATCTTATCAAGCATAGACATCATTTCTTGCATGTTAGCTTCCAGGCGGTTAATAGCGCCTTCAACACTGGAACGCCACTCCTGTGTGGGTGACGGGTCCATAGTGGCCAGATTATACTGTAAGGATACTCAGAGGGGACCCGGAAATTCAACCACACACAGGAATATAAAAAGGAAAAAAAGTTTATTTTTTCAGATACTGGTTTCTGCTCAGGGAGAGGTCATCAAACACAGCACTGAGGAGAGAGGGGAGAAGACTGGTGATGCACGGACAAAGGAGGGGTATCTTAGAAATGTTCCGCTTAACTGACCTGTAGAGCAGTGGACGGGTGGAGCAGAGGAACAGAGGGTCTGATGACAGGGAGATGCAGGAAACCAGAGGAACAGGCCCCACAGGCCCTATGATTGTGCCATAGACCTCCTGCCTGGGGCGCCCTTGCCTAACAGTAGGCTGTATAACATCTCCAGAGCCGAGAGACAATCCATGGAGGAATACATCAATAAGTTCCTTGCTGCCGGCATCATCCGCACCTCGTCGTCCCCTCTGGGGGCAGGATTCTTCTTTGTGGGAAAGAAGGACGGAACCCTGAGACCTTGTATTGATTATAGAGGGCTGAATCTAATCACAGTTAAAAATAAGTACCCGTTACCTCTGCTCTCCTCTGCCTTCGAACCCGTCCAGGGGGCCACCATATTCACGAAATTAGATTTAAGGAACGCTTATCACCTCCAGTGGCGCAAAAAGTGGGTATGCAGGGTATGCAACGCATAGGGGCGCAGCACCAGAGGGGGCGCCAAAACCCCGTCTGGAGGGGGCGGCGCGCCGATGATGTTTTCCCGTACACTAATGCGCGCCTTATGCTCCTTCACCTCGCGCACATAACGAGGTAAATGTAGCGACTTTTACCCTTCACGTATCGTCGCCTCGGGGAGGGGGGGGGGGGGGTGCTGAGTGAGCGTCGCTCCTTCACCCTGACGTTCCGTCCCTCAGGGGGGGGGGGGGGGGGTAATAGTGGTAATAGTGGGGGGGGGGCGCCGATCTATGTTTTTGCATCCACCTGAACAATGTGTAGTTGCGCCACTGATCACCTCCTCCGTATCCGAGAGGGTGATGAATGGAAGACTGCGTTTAAGACACCAATGGGTCATTATGAGTATCTGGTCATGCCCTTTGGCTTGTCCAACGCCCCATCCTTTTTTCAGGCGCTAGTGAATGATGTCCTCCGGGACTTTATCAATGTTTTTGTGTTCGTCTACCTTGACGACATATTGATCTACTCTAAGTCCCTCGTTGAGCACCAAGAACATGTTCGCCAGGTCCTGCAATGACTACTGGAGAACAGGCTCTATGTAAAAGCGGAGAAGTGCGAGTTCCACCGCCCATCGGTAATCTTCCTCGATTACGTCCTTGAGAGCGGTCAGGTGAGGGCTGCCGAGGACAAGATTAAGGCAGTCCTGGACTGGCCCCAACCCGAAACTCGTAAGCAGCTACAACACTTCCTTGGATTCGCTAACTTTTACAGAAGGTTAATTCGTAATTACAGCCAAACTGCCTCCCCCCTGACAGCTCTCACCTCCACTAAGAAGGTGTTTAGTTGGACCCCGCAAGCTGAGGCAGCCTTCACAGAGCTTAAGAACTGGTTTGCCAGGGCCCCTATCCTCATCCAGCCTGACCCCAGTAAACAGTTTGTGGTAGAGGTAGATGCCTCTGATACCGGGGTCGGAGCAGTACTCTCTCAAACCATGAAGACCGATCATAAACTGCATCCTTGTGCCTTTTTCTCCCGCAGACTCTCTTCTGCGGAAAGAAATTACCACATGGGTGACAGGGAGCTACTAGCCATAAAGTTAGCCCTGGAAGAATGCCGTCACTGGTTGGAGGGAGCTGAGCACCCAGTAGTGGTTTGGACCGACCATAAGAACTTGGCGTACCTCCAGGCTGCCAAGAGGTCCAATCCACGCCAGTCACGCTGGTCCCTGTTTTTCTCTCGCTTTAACTTCTCCATTTCCTACCGTTCAGGGTCCAAGAATATTAAACCCGACGCCCTATCCAGGATTTACTCCCCCTACGACGCTGACGAGGTCCCGGCCCCCATCCTTCCTCCTAGCTGTACGGTAGGAGTGGTCACCTGGGAGATCGAGGACCTCATACGTCAAGCACAACGAGCCGCTCCCCCACCAGAAGCCTGCCCGCCATGTAAAATTTATGTACCTCCTGCTGTTCATTCCCGTTTTCTCCAGTGGGTCCACGCATCCACGTTCTCGGCCCACCCTGGCATCAGTCGCACTATAGGCCTAATCAACTGCAGGTTCTGGTGGGAATCTATCCATAAGGACGTCTAGGAGTATGTTTCCGCCTGTGCCATCTGCGCACGGAACAAAGCCTCTAATCGACCCCCAGCAGGACTACTACAACCATTACCCATACCCAAGCGCCCGTGGTCCCATATCGCCGTCGATTTTGTCACCGGACTTCCCACGTCTAGAGGTATGACCACCATCTTTACAATCATTGACCGTTTTTCTAAGGCCTGCCACCTCATCCCTCTCAAAAAATTCCCCACTGTAGCCCAGACGGCCATGCTCCTCATAAAGCACGTTTTCAGACTCCACGGTATACCCCGAGAAATTTTGTCCGACCGTGGACCCCAGTTTATTTCTCAGGTCTGGCGCCAGTTCTGCTCCGCTCTGGGGGCCAAAGTGGCCCTCAGCTCCGGCTACCACCCTCAAACTAACGGCCAAACTGAACGGATGAATCAGGAGTTGGAAGCCACCTTGCGGTGCCTCACCTCTACCAACCCTGATGACTGGGCCCAACACCTGCAGTGGGTAGAGTATGCACACAACAGCCAAATTTCCGCCGCCACTGGTCTCTCGCCCTTCGAAATAGTCCTGGGTTATCAGCCGCCACTCCTACCCTCCGACGAAGCTAGTACCTCGGTCACCTCGGTCCAGTACCACATCCGCAAAGCCCATAAAATCTGGAATGACGCCATCACCGCCCTAAGTCATGTGAGAATCACAAGCAAAACTTTGAGTCAAATAAAAACTTAGAATATTAAGAAAAGATTTCTGACATGCAAAATAAGTTTGTTTTGCAAAAAACATGCACTTCATGAGACGAATGTGATTTAAATGTTTACAAGTTTTTTTAAGCAAAACTCAGTAGGCTTTTCTCATGGTTACATGCATTAACAATTCAATTTTTTTTTTCTGCAGTTCCACGTTAAAGTTTGATGCAGCTCTGCTTTCCTGAATGAACCATCTTCATCTCCACTGCAGCAAACAGGCAGATCTTTTTATAGATTACAGTCACTAAAAGGTTGCTTTGTGCTGTTGTTTATATTTTTAATAGTGTAATTCTGTAAAGACAAAATATGTAAATCAGAGCTAGACCACCAGCTCCGATTTACATATCTTGCTAAATTGCCAGTTTGAATATTGCAAAACTTTCCCATAACAAAATGCAGAAAGAAATTACTAATAAAATATCTTACATAGACATAGTGTTATGCTCTATATGGAGATGTTTGTTAGCTTTGATTGTATATCTCACAATTTTGTAATTTATCATTATTTATTAAACTCTGAAAGCTGAGTGGCTTTGTTAATATTCTGTCCTAGAATGCGGTTAGATGTGCCCTTTTTTTTGAGCACCTGCCCCTTTAGTGGTCTCTGCACAGGCCTGGAACTTATTAATTAGTCCAAGTTTGTCGTTTATTGACCGTTCAGAAACTACAGCGGCTGTGATGCTCCAATGCAAAAGTAAAAAAAGGTAAAACACCCTGAACAGGTGATCAACTCTAAACCACTCGCACCTTTTTACTCTCCATCTCTGTCATTTAAGCACAGCCGTTGCCATGGCAACTTCCTGCGCTCCACAAGCCGACCCGAGATTATGTTAAAAACACAGCAACCAGTCCGTTACAATATTAGGTTTGCAGGCTTGATATTTATTTTGTGATCATTAATAAACCTTGCATGAACACAGCGGTGGTTGATTAGTTCATTTTAAACTCCTCCTCTGCTAGTTATTTTAATAATGGAACCGAAACACACAGAATTGCGCAACACCTTGTTGAAACAATAATCACTGAAATTATTATTGTTGTTCGGTCATTAATTTGAGCACGTTATGTTTTTTTTTGTTGTTCTTTAATAAAGTTCTGAACGTTTTGATAAGGACTCAGAGGAGGATGTGCTGCTCTCAGCATCCTGGCTGCGTTCAGTTTGTCACCTAATGCCGAGATCGACTCAAAACCTTCCGCGATCGACGTGTTGCAGCCCTGCTCTAGTAAAGGATGAGCAGTTCAGAAACAATATGAAATGGGAAAAAAAGCTATTCCTTAACTGATTAAGTCGTGTTTTAGATTGTTCCTGGAAAACTAATCAATCACGGCTGATTAGTGAGTGAACTCACGACTGCAGAGTGAACCATTCATGTATTACAGCTGACAGCCACTCCCCTCTCTTGCAGGTACTGCGTACCCCCGCTAAATCTTTTAGGGGTAGCGGTACCCGACTGTACCCCCCTACTTTCACCCCTGAGTTTACTAAAATATACTATTAGTTGTAATTTAATACTATTTAAATACTACTAAAGTATACTAAGCACAAAATTAGTTGTTCCAAAATAGTACAGTTTAAGTACATCGATAAAAGTATACTAAAGTATGTTAAAATTTTGTATACTAAAGTATACTTTTTTTCACCTGGGCAATATTCCTATTTCTTATAACTGCTCTGTATTTTTTATATAGTTTTTATGGTATGTTACTATTGCGACTAATAGTATTGTTGTTGTTACTCGTTTTTTAGCATGGTTTTCACTAGAGGTCAGCCAGTGTGTAGCAGTTGTGGCAGAGGTCAAACATATATCATTGTGGGATCAGTAAAGGTTTTTCCAATATCAGTTCAGGTAGGATTATTAAGCAGCTGCTGAACAAAGTGACCTGCTGTCGGTGGCATCCTCGTTTTTAGCATCGCAGCACAGATGGTTCTTCTCATCTGAGCGTTTGTGTGTGTGTGCCGACATTTGGGTGGAAGATAAACTAACGTGTCAACCAACAGGCTGGTTGGCCTATTTGTGCACCCTGCCCTTACAGCTAGAGTGAGATTTCCTCTAGCCCCTCTGCTGTCCCACTTACAAATTCCTGCAAGTCTCCCAGCCGAATTAACAGCAATCATCTCTGATGGAGCAAACATATCTGCACAAAAAAAGCCTTTATTTTGTTTGGTCAGAGTTAGTTATTGCCAGAGAAAAGAAGACTTTAATTAAGTAATCAATGTGTGCACTGCGCTGTGGAGTGCACTTCACTCTGTGGGCATGCAGCGCATTGAAAGGAAGTGGGTCTGACAAAAAAACACCTACGACAGCAAGAAAACTCTCCTCCCAGAACTCCTTTGTTTCTCTCAATCATGTAGTTGGAAAATGCAATCGCTCAAAAAGATGTCTTCATGACTGAGGAGTCAAGGTTTCCTGTTTCCTTTGCAACATCAAAACATGTCCTGCTCCTATAGCTGAGGGAACATTAGAAAGAAAAAGTGCAATAAAAGGAAACACGTACTAAAGGAAAGAGATGGCCTGCCTTGGTGCCGAACTCTGCTGACGTGCAAAAAGAAAGAGAAATCAGTTTTTTAAAGGGACACACAGTGACATTCAGTCATGTAACTATGTTACCTTCGGTTGTTATAAAAATGCTGCATATATCAAATATGACTTAAAAAGAAATTCGACTTATTTAATGCCTTGAAATTTGGCCTGTGCCACTTTAAGAAGCTTCTGCTCTTTCATCACATGTTTCCTCTGTTAACCCTTTAAAAGGACAATATTATGTAAAATTAACTTTTTAAGCTTTAGATCGTATTATAATGTTATTCCCTCATCAGAGTGTTGCTTTAATTCTTTCATGGATGTTTGAGAAATCCTTTAATCTCCATGGCAACCATTCAGTCGTGTAAAACGCCTGGTTGGACCTAGCTCCGCCTTCAAGAACAAAGCCCCTCCTCTGAGCTGCAATTTCCAAGCTTCAGAGCTTTTGCCTCACAGAGCTCTCCTCACCAGGGAGTCCCACCATCAGCTCCTTGGATCCTCATTTTTAGAACAACTGAAGGTAATATATTTTCGTGATTATGCTATAAATGGCACTATGTGCCTGGAAAACACATAATACTGCCCCTTTAACAACCAGCTGAATGGTTGCCATGGGAGATTAAATAATTGTTTTTGTTTTGTTATGATGAGGGAATAAGATTATAATATGATGTAAACTCAAAAAGGTGATTTTCCATAATACTGCCCCATTAAGATCAGCATGGTAGTAAAAGTGGCAGCAGGTGAGGGTCAGGTTGAGGTTAAGGTGGAGGCGGAGATTTACTTCTGGGAATCAGAATAGAGAAGAACCTGAAGAGCACAGATGTGCTATGACTCACTTTCACTTTTTTTTTTTTTTTTACCACACTGGACCTTGACAGGTAGCAAGCTGCACTCATACTGTAACAGTCCTCACATACAGAAAACACTGCACTGCTCATGTATGCTGTATATTCTCATTAGGAATCTCAGTTTGGTTTTCCTCACCTTCACACCATCCAGTGGCTGTCACAAAAGTTTATTCTTGATAGAAAAAAAGCAAAGAAGAGGCAAAAAAAGAGAAGGGAAAGAGAAGGCAAGGAATGGATGGAGAAGGTGTTTTTCTCTGAGAAAGAGAGAGAGAGACAGGGGGAGAGGGATGAGGAGGCGGAGAGATGAGAAGTGAGGGAGGGAATGATGTAGAAAGGGGAGAGAAGGATGAGCTACACTTGGATGAAGGACTCCAGACGAATGAGGAGAGACTTTTCAGAATTAGCTTCAAAGATGCTTCTTTCCATGACTCTGGTCATTTAATCAGCTGTAAATATATACATCTATAAAAAAACAACCAGATGCAGCGATGGACAGATGGAGCCCTGAGGATAACTGGACACTCACACACTGACATGATTATGATTTCTCTCTGTCTCTGAGCTGCTCTGAGGAGAGCTGACAGAGTTTTAAGCTGTTTAAGCCTCCAGGATGAACAACCACCGGGTCTGAAATCCAAAAGAAGTTAAGAGGAAAGTTCAGGGACACGGCTGGAAACTGCTGGAGCCACAATGGAAATACACACCTGCCTGTGCTTGGTTTTCATTGCTGCAACTCCAAGAGGTAAGGTATTTCATTTCCTCAGCTGTGTCATCCCTGATTTCCTCTGGTAATGTAGATTACTATCCAAAAATATTAAATGAACAGAAAAACAAACAAACAAAAAGAGAAGCAGAGAGAAAGGAGCTTAACAATGAATCTTTGTATTGCATCAAATAATAACATATAACAGTATGGCTTTCGGTTTTGTTTTATTTTGTAATTATATCACATAGTACAAAATATGCCATAATGTATTTTATTGCATTCCAGTTATCACATCCTGTTTCCTTGCATAAAATAATCACACCACACCGTATCATATTACATTGCATCATATTTCATTGCCACATTACAGAGTATCAAATTGTATCATATCAATGCATAGTTATGCATTATATCACATTATATTATATCATAACACATCAGATTACATCACATTACCTACCATAATATTGTTCTGTATCATAGTAAATCACTGTATTGGATCATATTGTACATCATTACATTATTTTTGTATTATATCGCATCAGATTCTTTTATTGTGTCAAATTATATACCATTATATGTATTGTATCAAATCATATATCGTATTGTATCAGGGAGTTACATCTTGCAGTATTGTATCATATCACTGTGTATCACGTTGTCACATAGTGTATCACACTGAACCAGATTGTATGTCATAGTATCACGTAATAACAGACATTTTATTTTATATTGTCTCATATTAAATACTGCATTGTACTGCATTGCTTCAAATAACCACATTAGATAGCTTTATATCACACTGTATCAGAATTATATCAGAATTATATTGTCATATTTTTTAGCTTACATAATGAGGAAGTTTTGGACTTTTACCTGGATCCAGCTGAGCTAATCAGAGGAATGTGGAACAGCTGGGAGAGGAGACCTGATACTAATTACTATAATACAATACGATAGCAGAGGAAACTACAAACCAAGAGAGAAATACACTAACACTAACAGAGGATGAACTAAAACCCAGGACTTAATGAGCAGAACCAGTACAGCAAGACCTTTCTGACAATAACGAGCAGAGAAATGAACTCTATAAGGCAAGACCTTTTAAATGAATCCAGAAGTGAATACAAATACAAAAAATAGAAAAGCAAAATAAAATCACTCAATGATCATAACATACATCGCATTGTGTTTAATCATATCACTGTGTTTTAAATTGCATTGAATCGTATTACATCTCTGTTATTTTATCACTATCTGATAGAGCTTGGTATCATACTCTAAATAGTGACAAAATATACTCATTTAGTTTAGATGACCAGTGGTAGAGAAAGTACTCAAAAAAATATACTTAAGTAAAAGTACAAATACACAGACAAATGTACTCAAGTAAAAGTAAAAAAGTACTGGCTTTCAAAAATACTTAAGTATTAAAAGTAAAAGTACTTGTTGAATGCATTACCTAATCACTAAAATCATTAAGTGAACCGATTGTATTTAATTTTAATACATCATGCCATTTTAATGAACACTGCCATAGATAAAGCATGTTGTGTTTACTCTGTAACATAGTTTAGACTTAGAAATGTGATTCTATGAATCATAATTTCAGGGATTGTGTCTGTTAGATGTGAAAGTATTATTTTATTTATTTTGTAGATCAAATTGTTGCACTGATGTAGAGAGTTGTTCAAGAAGAACAAAACTTGTTTTTTAGACTTTATTTTTGTTGGTCATACTGCTGTATTGAGTTTAAAATGGTTGAGTCCTATTTTATGAGCTGTTTTCTACTTTGGCTTTAGAAAGAGGT
Organism: Poecilia reticulata; assembly: GCF_904066995.2. Taxonomy (NCBI): domain Eukaryota; kingdom Metazoa; phylum Chordata; class Actinopteri; order Cyprinodontiformes; family Poeciliidae; genus Poecilia; species Poecilia reticulata. The sequence continues at coordinate 1,643,464 of NC_088836.1, forward strand.
AGAACCAATTCAATTATCAGTCAATTTATATCAATGCATTTTGACCAATAAGATATATCAGAATCTGTTAGCCTGTCTGTGCTACCAGAGTGTTTATCTTGCTGGTTGTGAGGCAAATGCTAAAGTGAGTGTTCATCCTGGAATGACAGTCATTATACTACGCATAACTTTAATCTGATTATTGGATTGTAAATATTAACATGTTAGAATACTTGTTACTGAAACAAGAGTCAGATTAGAGTAACGCATTACTGACGTGTTGATGGCGCAAACGTTTGATATTTCTGCTCAAGCTATTTACTGATCTGTCAGGTTTCCAATATGCATCCCCCCCAATGACAGACTCGTTCCTACGCCCTTGCATGTCGCCATATCTTATGATTTATGCAGCGCTATTATATTAGATTAGACAGACATCGCCTCCCGCTCAGAGGAAACCACTGCACATGTCTCGGAGCTTCGCGTGTGAGTAAAGGTGGAGGCGATGGGTGACAACAGACATGTAAGTCACGTTATTGCTTGGATTTTACAGCACCACCTTAAGTCCCTGAACTTCATATTTTAACAGAAAAAAAGAACAACGCGACTTGGATGTAACGAGTAACGAGACAGTTTTGTAGAAATGTAGTGAAGTAGAAAGTACAGATACTTACTGTAAAATGTAGTGGAGTAAAAGTAGAAAGTATCAATTATTAAATCTACTTAAGTAAAGTACAGATACACAAAAATTGTACTTAAGTACTTGTACTTTGTTACTTCCCGCCACTGTAGATGACAATATTCAAAATGAAATGCCTCAACAGAGAAAGCACTTCAGTTGCTGATTCTTTATGACTTACTGTTAATCAGCCCACAAACACTGCTTATATTTCATTTTTTCTTGACAGTGTACCCTGACTATGAATCGATTCAGTATTCATGGATTCCCCTATGTGCAGATTTTTCTTCTGAATGTGACTCCCAATAATTCTCCAAAAACCCACATTTTTGTGAATGTTTTTGTAGCTCATATCAATATATTCTAAAGAAAATGCAACATGGGAAGCTGAAACACCTAAACGTAGCGTGACTTGATGCTGTTGGCTGGCGTTTGCAAAGCAACCGATCCAGGACCTGCATTTGCTTTCTTGGTGCTGATTGGATGTATAGCTAAGAATGGAAGTAAAGAAGATTGTTGGTGTTAGTGCCAAGATGGTTTCTACTGTGTACTAATATTTATTAAGGTATATTCAGTGTTTGAACTAATAAAAGAGACAATTAAAAGTGTTTTTAGAGGCATTTTCAAGTATTTAAGGTTTTTATGTATCTGTGGGTTACCCCAGTGAATACTAATGTTTATGTATTTTTGTCCTTAGTTAACTGTAGAAAGAATATTTATATGTCTCAAAAAGGCAGCAGAGGGACTTGCCTTTCTGAAAAATAAAATTCAACCCTTCTTCCAATCTTCTTCTAATCCAAGTCATCTTTTTGCAGTCCAGCTATTCATTAAGTGAGTAAGAATTTTAGCGCTGAAGGCTAAACTCCCAATATGATTCATAATCTCTGACGAAAGCACAACCTTAGGAACACAAAATGTGTTTTCTACAGTTTGGGTTTTTAATTAAATAAAGTCAACCACTATCGCTGAAACTTTATTAAATAATATATATATAAATGCGTTTGCCTAGCCTAGAAGTAATGTGTCCTGTTTTGCTGCTTGTACCACGATGATCAGAGAGCACAGACTTACAGAATGTTACAGCAAACAAATCTTGATCAGTCACACACACTGTCAGGACAGGAGCTCTCCCATTCAGTCCCATTAGCTGCAAGGCAGCTTTGGAGTCATGTGGGACGTCACTTCTTTATTACATCAACCCACATGTCTCTGACCTGGCATGCATAAGAAAAAATAAATAAACATCAGTTTTCCATCAGAACATGCACAAACATTTATCAGGTGTCTGGACTTGTCAAACAGACTCAGGTTCAAACAACAATCGGAGGGTTGGGTTGTGGTGGAGGGGCATGGGTAAAAAGACATATCAGTTTAATAAGATATTGATCCAAATCCTTTCAAAATGGCAGAAGCCAGTCTTCAGCCAGCCAAAGGACAGTCCATCAGTTTTGATTGAGTGGGCAGCAGATGTGAGCGAGGCACAGTGATGGCAACACCTGTATCACCAATCTGAAACACGAATTAATACAAACATCTTCATTCATGTTGTTCAAACACACCCGTTAAAATACATCCTGAAAATATTCACACCCTCCAACTGTTTCAAGTTTGGTTTTTTTTCCCCACTTCCTGTTTTGTTTAAAATGGATCAAAGTCTATTTTTCTTAACAGGAGCTGCGGTGTAATTATGTAAAATCAACTTTTTGTTATATTGTTATCAAAAACAAATCTGAGTGCAGTTAGCAAAACACCTGGTGGAACCACTGGTACAAACTGCTTCTCAGTCCCACGCTCCTAAGAGCAGTTAACAGAGAAACACTAGTTGCATTTACATTAACTGTAAAATTGTAAACAAAAAAGAAAAAGAAAAACATTTTGAAAAGCTGTCATGCCTGAATGTTTAAGAACACTGGATTGACAAGATTTTAACTTAGTAAAAATATCACACATCTTTGTAAAGGTTTATTTTTGCAATGTCATGACAGAGAACTGTGTGAGAAAAACAATACTTTATGTGGGATACATATTTTATACAACAAAATGTGGGAAAAATTAAAGGGTGTGAAGGTTTTCCTTCCTGTTCCTTCAGGTCACTAAGCTAACTGTTAGAGACAGAAAAATGTCCCTGAGCTCCAGTACAATTGACATTTTTGCACAATAAGTTCAAATAAGGAAAGACGAGACATTGAAAAATGTATTTTGGGCAAACATAATGAAATATGAGAGACCAGCAAAAAAAAAAAAAAATCAAAAATCAAATAACTTCCAATGAAAATGGAATAGGGGAGGGAGATGGGGCATTTTGACTGAAACACTCATAAGCCCTTTTTTGCTTTTCCTGTCCCGCCTCCCTTTGTCTCCTCTCCCAGATACTGTCTCATGTAACCACAGGCACCTTTATAATAGAGGTCACCCTCCTTCCACATTACAGTCTGTGTTCTTCAGCCGAGCCACATCAGCTAAATTCACAGAGGATGAATGTGTTGTAAAGGAAAAGCAATATGCATTCGAATCAATGCGAGATCAGTCTATTTCAAGCATGAATATGAAAACAGAAACTCATTGCAAGAAATTTGCACATGTATAGCAGAAAGTCAAAGCTTTCTTTATTGAGTTTTAATGTCTTCTTCTTTTCCTTCAGTGTACTCCCAGGTTGGACCTCGTGCCCATGCTGAAGAGAGGCTTCTTCAGAATCTGTTTGCGCATTACAATAAGCTCTCTCGGCCTGTGCAGAACACTTCAGACACGGTGCTGGTCCACTTCGGCTTGTCTATTGCTCAGCTAATTGATGTGGTGAGTGAAACCAAGCCGTTGTGTTACGGTTTTTCTGGACTTTTTCCTGACTGCATATTTTCAACAGTTAAAGAGGCAGTTTTATGTAAAATCAACTTTTCTGAGCTTTCCATTGTTTTAGAATGTTATTCCATCATCAAAAACAAACCTAGAGCGATTCTTTGATTCTTTCATGCATGTTTGAGAAATCATTCAATCTCTTTGGATGAAGCTTCTCCTCAAAGCTACAATTTCCAAACAACTGGGCTTTCACCCACAGAACAGGGCATTCTGGGTAAATTCAAACAAATCAAACACATATGTTTAGCGCTAGCAGTAGAAACGACTTGTGGTCTTTTACTAAAAACCAGGAGAGAAAGTTTTAAATTCTTGCCGGTACTATGACGAAAAGAGTCAGAGACTCATTGTGCGAACCAAAACAAATAAAAACAATATTTTACTGTCCTACAGGCTACCTGTATGGATAATGGAGAAAGTAGAAGCACTTCCCAATGTGGAAAAAATATATTTTCTGTCATACAGGGTGGAAAGTAATAAGTTACATTTACATTTATTAATGTAATTGCAATTTGTCTAATTTGTCCTTTGTTTACAAAACCAGAACTTTTACTTTAACTTTAATTTGTTTTGAGTAAAGTTACTCTGTTACATTTCAAAAAAATGTTTTGTAATATCATTTTATGGTGTTGCATCGATGGAAAGACAGGAATAATGAAAACCTGTCAAGTTAAGTTCTGTCATGAAGTGGAAGTGATAGTGGTGAGAGAACGCTGACGACCCAGGTTGAGATGAAAAATTATGGTTTTAATGAAAAATCCACAAAAACACAATCCAAACATACAGGCAGCACGGGGAAGAACGGAAGGCAAAAGGTCCACGACTGAACAGACTGGCACAGCGAACAATGATGGACGACATTAGACGAGGACCCGACAAGAGACAAAGGACACAGGTGGACTTAAATACAGAGGGAGGGTAATTAGGGAACAAGACACACCTGGGAAGCAATCAAGGGGGAAGAGACAGGACACCACAGAGACTCAGGGAAACAAAACCTAGAAAAGAAACACACCATCCATCCATCCATCCATCCATCCATTTTCTTCCTCTTATCCGGGGTCGGGTCGCGGGGGCAGCAGCTTCAGAAGGGAGGCCCAGACTTCCCTCTCCCCAGCCACTTCTTCCAGCTCCTCCGGGGGAATCCCAAGGCGTTCCCAAGCCAGCCGAGAGACATAGTCTCTCCAGCGTGTCCTGGGTCTTCCCCGAGGCCACATCATCCGCAAAAAGCAGAGATGCGATCCTAAGGCCACCAAAACGGATCCCCTCAACACCTCGGCTGCACCTGGAAATTCTGTCCATGAAAGTAATGAACAGAATCAGTGACAAAGGGCAGCTTTGGCGGAGTCGAACTCTCACCGGAAACGAGTCCGACTTACTGCCGGCAATGCGGACCAGACTCTGACACCGGTCATACAGGGACCTGACAGCCCGTATACAAGGGCCAGGTACCCCATACTCCCGGAGAACCCCCCAAAGGGCCTCCCGAGGGACAAGGTCGAACGCCTTCTCCAAGTCAACAAAACACATGTAAACTGGTTGGGCGAACTCTCATGCACCCTCCAGGACCCTGCTGAGGGTGTGGAGCTGGTCCAGTGTTCCACGACCAGGACGAAAACCACACTGCTCTTCCTGAATCCGAGGTTCGACTATCCGACGGACCCTCCTCTCCAGGACCCCTGAATAGACCTTACCAGGGAGGCTTAAGAGTGTGACCCCCCTGTAATTGGAGCACACCCTTCTGTCCCCCTTTTTAAACAGGGGGACCACCACCCCAGTCTACCAATCCAGGGGAACTGCTCCCGATGTCCATGTGATATTGCAGAGTCGCGTGAGCCAACACAACCCTGCAACATCCAGAGCCTTAAGAAACTCCGGGCGGATCTCATCCACCCCCGGGGCCCTGCCACCGAGGAGCTTTTTGACCACCTCGGCGACCTCGTCCCCAGAGATTGGAGAGCCCTGCCCAGAGTCCCCATGCTCAGCTTCCTCAACAGAAGGCATGTTGGTGGGATTGAGGAGGTCTTCAAAGTATTCCGCCCACCGGCCCACAACGTCCCGAGTTGAGGTCAGCAGCACACCATCCCCACTATAAACAGTGTTGGTGCTGCACTGCTTACTTCTCCTGAGACGCCGGATGGTGGACCAGAATCGCCTCGAAGCCGTACGGAAGTCTTTCTCCGTGGTCTCTCCAAACTCCTCCCACGCCCGAGTTTTTGCCTCAGCGACCACCCGATCCGCATGCCGCTTCGCCCGCCGGTACCCATCAGCTGCTTCTGGAGTCCCACAGGCCAAAAAGGCCCGATAGGACTCCTTCTTCAGCTTGACAGCATCCCTCATCGAAGGTGTCTACCAACGGGTTCGAGGGTTACCGCCGCGACAGGCACCAACAACCTTGCGGCCGCAGCTCCGATAAGCCGCCTCGGCAATGGAGGCACAGAACATGGTCCACTCAGACTCAGTGTCCCCCACCTCCCCCGGAACGTGTTAGAAGTTCTCCCGGAGATGAGAGTTGAAGCTCCGTCTCACAGGGGACTCCGCCAGACGTTCCCAGCAGACCCTCACTACACGTTTGGGCCTGCCAGGTCTGACCACCTTCCTCCCCCACCACCGAAGCCAACTCACCACCAGGTAGTGGTCAGTGGACAGCTCCGCACCTCTCTTCACCCGAGTGTCCAAGACATATGGCTGCAGATCCGATGAAACGATGACAAAATCGATCATCAAACTCCGGCCTAGGTGTCCTGGTGCCAAGTGCACATATGGACGCCCTTATGCTTGAACATGGTGTTCGTGATGGACAATCCGTGACGAGCACAGAAGTCCAACAACAGAACACCACTCGAGTTCAGATCGGGGGGGCCGTTTTTCCCCTCTAAGGCTCACTGTCATTGCTCACGTGAGCGCTGAAGTTCCCCAGTAGAACAAGGGAGTCCCCAGGAGGGGCACTCTCCAGTACCCCCTCTAAGGACTCCAAAAATGGTGGGTAATCTGAACTGTTGTTCGGCCCGAAAGCACAGACAACAGTCAGAACCCGTCCCCCCACCCGTAGGCGGAGGGAGGCTACCCTCACGTTCACAGGGGTAAACCCCAACGTACAGGCGCCAAGCAACAAGTATGCCCCCTCCTGCCCGGTGCCTCTCACCGTGGGCAACTCCAGAGTGGAAGTACGTCCAGTCCCTCTCAAGGAGATTGGTTCCAGAACCAGAGCCATGCGTCGAGGTGAGGCCAACTATTTGTAGCCGGAAACTCTCAGCCTCGCACACTAGCTCCAGTTCCTTCCCCACCAGAGAGGTGACGTTCCACGTCCCAAGAGCCAGCTTCTGCAGCCGAGGATCAGACCGCCAGGGTCCCCTCCCTCGGCTGCCGCCCGTTACACACTGCACCCGACCCCTTTGGCCCCTCCGACAGGTGGTGAGCCCATTGGAAGGGGGACCCACGTCTCCTCTTCGGGCTGAGCCCAACCGGGCTCCGTGGGTAAAAGCCCGGCCACCAGGCGCTCGCCATCGTGCCCCACCTCCAGGCCTGGCTCCAGAGTGGAGCCCCGGTGACCCTCGTCCGGCCGAGGGAACGCTTGATCCAAGGTTGTTGTGCATCATTAGGGGTCTTTACATAAAACACACAAAAAACTCAAATCCTCACAATTTCAAGTTAATTTCTGACAAAAAGAAAAGATCTTGCTGTATTTAAGGCATCAATTTAACTCTAAGTATGAGAAAGGCAACAAGTTTATCATACATTGTAAACTTTAATATTTTAATAACAAATGTAAATGTCAATTTTATTAGGTACTTGTGATTATAATTTGTATTGATTAAAACTGAAAACAGAAAATCAAGCGTAGTTTGGAGTCAGTTATTTAAAACTATTAAATGGGAGTAACAAACAGCAGCTGACATAAGACATTGGAGATTAATGTCCATTAAAAGTACACATAATATTTTGTGTTGTTTATGATTTATAAATGTGCTCATTTAAATAAAAACAGTTTGACCATTATGTACTCATTTCCTTTGTGATGAGCTGAACTTTGTTTTGCTCATCATAAAGCAACTAAAATAAAAATTTAATAAGGTACTAAGTACAGAAATGTTTAAAAATCAAAAATAACTGTATTTTTACTTGAGTAGCCTACATTATTTACTCTTTCCACCTTTGCTGGCATGTATAAACATTGATAAACTATTTTATACTGTAGCATCTGCAGTAACTTTTTATCTTTGGCATATATTTCTATATTGGCTAAATTGTACTGGTAACACACATTTGAAAGCTCCAAAGCTAATTAGGAGATTAGCTTCCACAGTAAATCACACTGCATAGGGGACTAGAGGGTTTATGGTTTGCCGTTATATTCCTTTGCAGAAATTAATGTGTCTTTTCAGTTGCAATCCTTCTGTTTATCCAGACTCATTACAGCCAGCATGAACCGTCATCGAGAAAGTAAAACGCATTTTGAGACAGATCACTTATCAGTGGAAATGAAACCACAACAAAGGAGATTCTATTAGTTTCCACCAAATTAAATCCAGTTGCCAGATAATGCTAACACACGCAGTAAATATTCACAGCTGTCATCCAAACAGATATCCAGTCACATTATGTCTTGCCAGAATATCTTCATTCACAGTTTCCAATACATCCATGTGTTATTTCATATATGCATGCAACACAGTTGAATATATTCACAGTGTTTTCTTAAAGGACCTTATACATTATGCACCCTGCCTTACTTTAGGGAGAAATGTCCTCTTTTTTTTTGACATTCGGTTAGCTGACAGCGCTTGCTCCAAATGCCTGGTTGTGAGTGTCAACTCCAGCTGAAGTTGTCTTTTAAAATGGAGTGTATTCGCTGACTGCCACGTCTTACAGGCTGCTGGGGAAGAGCTGGAGAAAGCAGCTTGCCAGAAAAGTAGCAGGGCGCTTCTGCAGGAAGCTGATATTTTTATTTTCTTGGTGTGTTACACAATGAACCTCTGGAACTACTGATGTATTTATCTATGAAAAACCTTAAGCTGCAATAATTACTTTTCTTTCTATTAAAAGGATGAGAAGAATCAGATGATGACGACAAACGTGTGGGTTAAGCAAGTAAGAGACTATGAGAGAACCAGATAAACGCTGATCTAACACTGCAATGCATGAACATAATGTATGTTTTTCTGCAGGAATGGAACGACTACAAACTCCGTTGGAACCCGGAGGAATACGAAAACGTCACGTCAATACGCATCCCGTCAGAGATCATCTGGAGACCTGATATCGTCCTCTACAACAAGTACAGATCAGTTTCAGCAGATAATCTACAACCACTCCTCTGTCACCATTTTCAAAATCATGTGTCAAGTCACTTCCAGATTTTGATGACTTAACTCCAAACAGATGACGTAACGGGAGGAGAACGTGATGAATCTCTTTTCTTGTCATTTCCCCGTTTCACAAAGTAATTTGATGGAAATTAATGTGAACCAGGTCAGCTTTAATGGAAAAGCTTAGAAAGTAATACGTGCTGTTAGGAGTGAGGGATGAACTGGATCTGACTGTGTCTAAGGCGGCAACAGCAGATATGGTGTCCGCAGTGAAAAAGGTTTATGTGCTTCAAAATCAGGGAGGTTAACTAAATTTTAAAAAACTGCTCCAGGAACAAAAACATGTTGTTGTTAATACGTAATTTTAGATTTAATTGAAACAGCAAGGCAGCCATTTTGAAGATTTTCATTATAATATTTCAATCCTTATTTTATTTTTAAAAAGCAAAAGGAATGGCTCATTCAGGACAAATCAAACACCTATATTCAACTAACTTCAAAATATATTTACTAACATATTTGTTAAAACTATCACTATGTTGTGACACAGATAATTTGTGAGAAATATCTGGCTTTTCTGCCTTCTCCCAGTGCTAACCAGAACCAACCAATCAGAGCCAGGAGGCGGGTCTTTGCACTGAAGTCTAACGCTAGTTAGCATGGACACAAATAACAACAAATAAACAGTTTTATTGTAAGAGTAAGTCATTTCTGTGACATTAACACATTAAGCAGTGTGTACATGAGCTGGATTGACAGCGTTAAGACCCTCTCTCTGGCTTTGAGTGGTTGTTTTTGGTCGGGAGCGCTGTAATTTAGCTACATTTAGCTAGGTGAGTCACATGATCAATAACCAGATGTTACTTCTTCTGGCACAAACCAAGAAGAAGACAACAGGAAGTGGTTGGAGGAGGATGGCGATGATGGTGCAGCGTGTTTTTTAATGACTTATTGCATGAACAAACTTATTCATTTTCTGATTTGAATTGTGTTTCTTGTTTAATGGAGATGCTATGATTGTGTTTAGACTTTAGCAGTATATATACAAAGTTTTGCTCCCATTTGTAATGGAAATACAGATAAAGAACTTTAAGATAAAAAATCCATCATGCAGAGCACAGCTTACTGTGGCTGAGATACCAGGAGACCAACAACATATTTTTTTGTTTTTCATACTATAAAATGCTCTTATGTAGGATGAGCTGTTGCTTTCAACCTTTGACAGATACATTTTTCAGATGACTCGGATAATGGGGTGTGTGTGGCGCTCAGGTGTGTGATGGCAAATCTGCAATGAAATGAAAGCTTTAGTGTCCACCAAGAGATTAGCCAAATAAAAAGGGAGATAATTAAAGAAAGGAGAGTTGAACAGCTGCTGCTCCACCAGATCAAAGCTCTGTCATCAAAACTGGCATCAAAACAACATTTATAAATTATTTACTGATAACTTTTACTTTTCTTTAGATTAGTTTTTTTGCACCTACTTATCAAACAACACAAATTTAAACCTAATATCTAAATTTGTAGTTTTATAATATTTTGTCATCTGCATTAATAATTTGATTACAAAATTATTTAACTATTGATGTGGAACATCAATATATTGCATTGTCTCTTCAACACTAATAAATGTGTATTCACAATCACAGCAAATCCTATTTAAATTAATAAAAACAAATCATTTTGCCATTATTTGGACTTATTGTATGAAATTTCAAATGTAACAATGTTGTTATTTCTATTATACTTATTTTTTTAATGCAGTAGAGATGTGGTTGAGAATTGGTAAAAACCTAAGCCAAACCAAAATGCACTTTGACCAAATGTTCCAGAAACAGTCAGCACTACACGCACAATGTTTTATCATCATGGCAAAGAGATAAACGTCTTTCCCATATGCCCCTCTCTTTTTCAGTGCAGACGGCGACTTTGCTGTGACTCACCTCACCAAAGCCCACCTGTTCTATGACGGTCAAATAAAGTGGACGCCTCCAGCCATTTACAAGTCATCATGTAGCATAGATGTCACATTTTTTCCCTTCGACCAGCAGAACTGCAAAATGAAGTTTGGCTCCTGGACCTATGACCGAGCCAAGATCGACCTGATCAGCATGGCCAGTGATGTGGACCAGATGGACTACTGGGAGAGCGGCGAGTGGGTCATCATCAATGCAGTGGGCAAGTACAACACGAAAAAGTACGAGTGTTGTACGGAGATCTACGCAGATATCACCTACTACTTCATCATTCGGAGGCTTCCCTTGTTCTACACCATCAACCTGATCATCCCCTGTCTGCTCATCTCCTGTTTGACTGTTCTGGTCTTTTATTTGCCATCCCAATGCGGAGAGAAAATCACCTTATGTATTTCAGTTCTACTGTCCCTTACCGTGTTTCTCTTGCTAATCACAGAGATTATCCCGTCCACGTCACTGGTGATCCCCCTGATTGGTGAATACCTGCTGTTCACCATGGTCTTTGTCACACTCTCCATCATAATCACGGTCTTTGTGTTGAATGTGCATCATCGGTCACCCAAAACTCATGGCATGCCTCATTGGGTGCGCAGAGTTTTCTTGGACTTGGTTCCTCGAGTCCTCTTCATGAAACGTCCGCCGGGAACGGCGAAGCAGCACTGCAAGAAGCTCATCGAGATGATGCACCGCCCGACCGTGATTTCCACAACAAACAACTCGCAGGCTTTTTGGATTGGTCTGGACACAGAGCTGAGACAGATGACACAGACAGACAACACGCTCCCAAAAACCGCAACCGACAGTCCGAGAATCCTTGTTTGCTCACCGTCTCCAGTTTCTTCCTCCCGAGAAGACCACTGTAATGACCATCTGCTTAGCACCAACATCTTCCACAGATCGGCCTCCGCCAAATACTCTGTCCTCACAGAAAAGCATTCCCTACGTGGACACAACTCTGCGACCATGTGCGCCTCTCAGTTGTCTTTGCCTCCGACTGTGCCTCTGGGCTCCTTTCACAACTTGTCCAGTGAGCAGCCAAGTTCTCTGTCCCTCAACGGCCGTTCCCAAAGCGTGGAGCAAATGTGCAACCAGCACGATCAGACTCCACCGACATCTGAGCATCTCTGCCGCTCACAGAGCTTCCAGTACTGCTGTCTGCATGACAATGGCTTACTGGGGTCTCCAAGGCAGCTGAAAGAAATGGTCTCTAAGGAGCATTTGGCCAAATCCCCAACAAGAGTTCCAACCAAAGAAGCAAGCACCCAACAAGATACTCCCATTCCAGCAATTTCTCCAGCTATGCAACGAGCCATAGAGGGAGTTCAGTACATTGCAGACCATCTCAAAGCAGAGGATGCAGACTTTTCAGTAAGTTATAAGAATTAACTTTTTTTTTAGAAACACAAAAAGCCTTGGTGATAAAACAAGTAGTTAGGAGCACAAAGAGCAGGTAACTTTAGCTTATAGTTAAGGTAGGAACCTTAACTATAAGGTTATGTATCAAGTTATAGTTATGTATCAAGTAAACAAACTGTGACCAGACTAGATTTCACATAGAAATAGTTTTGTCAAAAAGTGTTAAATCATTGGTCATTTTTCCTTTTATTCCAAAGAGCCAGGCTTGTTTGTAATCTTTTAAATGTGGTTCTGATCATGGCATGCGGAAAGTAATATGTGGAAAGTAATTTGTGAAAGCTGAAAGGTGAAGGACAAACGAAGATGTGTGAGGCCTAACAAAATTCTCATCCACAGACAAACAATGTCTTTAAGTCTTTTATTAGAAAACAGAGAAAAAAGATCCAGCAAAGCCACAACTCAGGGCCTGAGATATCCATTATCCTTCAGCTGCATCTGCACTATGCCAAGTTTTCAGCTGATTGCCCTTAAGAAATCCACTCGTTGGTAAATTTTCTATAGATTTAATTGAAGAAATGTGAACAAAATTTGTCCTTGTGGCAAGCTGCTATAGAACAAATGCTTAAAGATCCCATTTGAAATTGACTCTTTGTCCAAGATGCTGTTTTATGTCAACTTAACAATTATTTTATATCTACAGGCTCATATGTCAAAGTAAAGTGGCTTAATAAACAAAATAAGCATTCTATTGAAAATGGTCAGTAGACTTAAAATGGGAGATAATAGAATAGAATACAACAGACTTTTTGTCCCCTAGAGGAAATGTGTCATGTACTCCAGGGTGTATGTTGCATAATAGTAGTTGCCCAAACAGACAGTAAATCCATGTGCACATCATATACATAGCTAGAAACCTGAACAACTTACACAACAGTTTAAAAACAACACAACCCAAAGTACTGCTAACCTTCCAGCAACCTGTCATCTGTTTAGAACTTTGATTCAAAATGTTTATGGAGATGAGTGCAAAAGAATATTTAAAACAGTTCAATTTAGTTTTTGGAATTTGTACCTTCTACTGGAGGGGAAGATCTCATATTCCCCACACAGGATGTGGAACAGATCCAACAATACCCAACAAACAAGAAGGCCCTAAGAAACCTTAAGAAACTTATTATAATGAGCACTTCAAAAGATTACCAAAATCTGTCTTTTTTGGAAGCAAAATATATGGAAAAATGTTGGACACTATGAACTCCAGTAAGTAACTTAGACCGAGGACATTAACCCTTGTAGGCCAAGGTCTAAATGGCCATCTCGCGCATTCTTTCTCTTCTCAGTGCGTCAGAGCTCGCTACGAAGCCATGCAGCGATCGCTAGCAAAACTACTACTAACACTACACACACCACAAACTCTAAATAACATACTTACTGTATAAAAAACCTATCAAAACACTCTTAGTAAAATCCACAGCATCAATTCTCCCTAGTCTCTTGCCGTATCCAAACCCCCCCCCCCCTTGTTTGTCCCCACGTGTCTCCGTTCTACCTAGCAACACACCGTCAACACATTTTCATTGGTTGTGTCGAAATGTGGCACAGTTAGACCCCCACACAGTAAGGCGGAAATGATCGATCATATTCCTGGCTTTATTTTCAAGTAAATAACCACAAAACCAATATAAAAACACCACTTTTATAAAGTTTGAAGTCCGTACTGTCCACCAGAGGTGAAATGAACACTCGGTATGCTGTCTGTGTTATTACGAAGCCTTATAAATGTGTCACGTGCTTGCCCGCTCCACAGCGGGCTTCGTCCCGGTAGGGTTAAGTGTTCTCTTTTAAAGACAAGCTTTCGGTTTCTTTCTCCTTCAAACATTCTAAATGTGAGTTTACAGTGAAAAGTTATCCTCACTGCCTTACAGATGAGATATATCTGAGTACACTGTGACCTGAGAAAGGTAGAAGGATGTCCTCTTTGCACAGTAAAGTGAAAGACGTCTACCTACATCTGCCTGTAAACCAACTGAGACATTTTCAACAAAATTTAAAGACAAACTGGTGTTTGCTGCTGAATTACCACTTTTGTGTGTCTTGTTCCTGATGCTACAAAAATGTCCATAATACACGTCTTCAAAATCATTTCGTCAGCATATTAAATACAACTCTGCAGTTTCTGTAGTCCATTTGTCCTGCTATTAGAAAAAGCTGGTGCTGTGCTTTGAACCAATGCATAAAGAAGATATTTCATTTTAACTCGGCATGTCTCATTCAGGATTTCTTTTCTCCTCATATGGATCCATTTCATTTATACGTAGGTATCAGGAGATACTTTATTAAAGTTAACAAAATCAAAGTCATGTTTTGGCTTGAAAACTGCAGTGTTAAAGTGCAGTTTCATTTAATAACCAATGACATTCTGGATAGGGCAGCCCTTCTATTTCTCCCTGCAAAGCTCTCTTTTCTTACTGCAGCAGATCATTTGTCCCAACCAGTGTCTGCAGATCAGTCTCAGTCTGGTGGATATCTGTGGGGGGTAGGGGCCACAATAGCCTGAATATACGGAAGACCTCCTCTAAGAACACTTATGACTCCCCATTTATTTAGTTCAAGCAACCTTAACACACAGTGGAAATCGTCTTTAGCTTTATCACAGAAGCTAACATCCACATTCTTCCTCATTGCCAATCTCGGGGTTACAGCCAATCAGCGACAAGGAAAATGAATCAGGCTCCTGGATAGGCTGCAGTGCAAACAATAGCCATATTATACGGCTCGTAACATATTTCAACATTTAAGTGGACAAAAACGATGCCAGCTTCTGAAGTATTTTGTTCTGTAAATCTTAAGGTGTTCCTGCTGCATTGTGGATGTGACAGCTGAGTTAAGAGCGAGTCATATGATACAGAGAGAAAAAAGTTTTAAAAAAGCACTAATTCACTCAGATTCAGTCAACAAAACTGATAGGTATTTTTTGACAACATACGTAAAATGAACCACAGACAGCTTATGTGAGTTTTTACCAAGCTGTCATGAAAGGAGAAGACGCAGCGGACCGCTCCAGCGAGCTGCCCACCGCGTGTTCTGATAACTTTCAGTTAGAACTGGTCTTTTATTGTCAGAGAAGGGAGGGATAGACAGAAGAGACAAGTTATCAACAAGTTCTACACACACCAGGTCATCTTGTCTTTTTCCTTGGGAGCGATTTCTCTCAAGGTAAGAGAGAAATCGCTTTGGGAAGGTAGGAATGTGGGTCCTTCCCACCGTGGACTCGCCCAGTTCTTTCGTTTGATGACTTTAATGAAGACCCAGTCTCCTGGCTCGATGGGTGTGGTCTCCTGCGAAGGAAGAGAATCCTTCGCAGGAGACCACAGTGTTATCAGTGTGAGCAGTCAAAAGTTTTAACACAGACAGAGAGAGGCCAACACTTCTAAATGAAAATCACAATAATATATAATAATATAAGACTGCTATGGTAAGATCAATAATCTATACACATGTAAGAATGATAACACATAATATTTCCAACATTCCCTCCTCTTTATCATTTTTACTCATGTGAACCATTCAAAATCTAAGAAAAGAAAAGACAAGGAACAATAAAAGTGCCATATTTTCTCAAGTCTAAGGAATGCAAATACATGCTGTAAAAGAGATACAATGTGTAAAAATAGCAAGAAACCAAATGCAGTTTTTTTCATTTTGTTTTACACCATTTGTTTTCACATTTTCAGTGTAGGAATAATTCAGCAGATGATTTAATCTATTTATTGATTACAGAACATCGTCATATAATCCACTTTTCAGTGCGTCTTCATCCATATGGAACAAGTGGTCCTCATGTGTGTCAGAGGTTGGCATGACCAGCTGGTAGTTGATCACAGCAGTGGTAAATGTCTTTAGCATCATGTTACAATGGCATGGAATGATGCAACTTGTGAACAGGCAAAAAAGGATCAGAACACCCAGAACAGGTGTTCCAATTTTCAACAGAAGGTTCCGTCAGATCCAGAAGTGAGCCAAGAAAGAAGGTCAAAGGATGTTATCCATGTGTTCCACTTTCCACGTAATGTTTAAGTTCCTCCAGCTCATGTAGAGCATCAGAAATAGTTCCACAAGTTCCTGTTTCATCAGGAACGAACGTACGGCACGTTGAGCCGATGATTTTGCAATCACCTCCCTGAGAGGCTGTGAGGAGGTCCACTACAACACGGCTTTGCAGAACCATTTTTCTCAGTTCTGTCAGGTCTTTCATGGTTTCGTTGGCTAATTCGTGCGTGCTGTTGATGAGAGTGACTCATCAATGTGGTCTCGAATCTCATGATATAAGCCACATGTCCACACAGGAAGTGCCAGTCAGCCAGTGATCCGTCGTCTCCTGGCACTATGGCACTGCAACAAGCTCTCACCTGTCATCCTCTCGTCTGCTGAGTGATGTAGAATGTCCTCTCCTGAAGCAAGTCGTGACAGTCAGAGTTATCCTTTCAAGCATTGCAGCCTTGGGTCAACCCCTGACCTTTGCAGTTTGTGCAATTGATGAATCTCAGTGTCTTTTCTGAGAGATCCTGGTTTGTCTCCTGCCAAGGAAATGATCTCTGGTATTTTCAACACAGTCTGTGGAAATGGAAGTAAGTCAGTCGCAAATAAACAGTTCATAGCTCCAAAAAGTCCTTTCATGGCAGCTCTAGTCCAAAGCGGAACAGAATAATCCTTTTTACACCACTTGCATCCCTTGGGCGGATGGACACTGCGCCATGGGTGTGTGCTCAGGCCATAGAGACACATCTGTTTGTCATCAGTGATGTTCCCTGGTAGAAGACCTGAGTTGTGTGTGGTGTAGGGCAGCTGTGCACACACATAGCAGTTCACCTCGTTCCCCTCTTAAGCAGTCCTGTTCATCAACTGCCACCACAGGTTGGTGCTGTAGTCATGTTGGTGGAAGGTAAGCTCTCTTCCTTCTCCAAACAGTAGACACGCTGCAGTCACAGCGCAGTAGAAGATCCATCTGGCATATGGACGCCCCATTGTTGCTCCGCGCACAGAGATGTTGGAACCCCTAAACTAAAGCGAGGAATATGTCGGTTTCTTCACGAGCATTGAGACGAACTACCCTATTGGTTTGGAACCCCTTTGAAGGTCGGCTTCCTCGCTACCCCGAATTAGTGCTCCAACACTCTCTGCAGCTTGCAGTGACTCAGCTGTATCCAGCTGGGTCTCTCAGCAATCTTAACAGCTGTTGGTGTTGTCATCAGCACCTGTAATGGTCCTTCCCACCGTGGACTCGCCCAGTTCTTTCGTTTCATGACTTTAATGTAGACCCAGTCTCCTGGCTCGATGGGTGTGGTCTCCTGCGAAGGAAGAGAATCAGAAGGCAGTAAATTTGTACTGGACACTTCCTTTTCTTTAAGAGTCCTGATCATATAATCTGCTAATGTTTGTTCTTCATCTGTTTTCTGCAAATCTGGGGAGAACAGCGGCAATCTGTAAGCTCTCCAATGAATTATTTCAAAAGGTGTAAACCATCTGATGTCGGGGTGATTCTCATATAGAGCTTCACCAAGTCCTAACAATCTGGCCAGGGTCGGCCGGTAGTTTCCATGCATTTCCTTAATCTGCTTTTCACAGTACCATTTGTTCTTTCCACCAGCCCTGCACTTTGAGGGTGATAGGCACAGTGGTTTTTCAATGTCATTCCCAAGTGAGTAGCCATGTTTTGTATCACCTGGTTTACAAAATGTGGCCCATTGTCACTGTAAATAGTTTGTGGGATGCCGTGTGTTGGAATGATGGTTTTACATATAGCTTTAGCTACTGTCAAAGCATCTGCATGACTTGCTGGAGCTATTTCAACCCATTTAGAAAAAGCATCAATCATTACCAAACAATATTTGTATGGTCCACTTGGTGTGAGTTCAATAAAGTCCATAACAAAGTCTCAATTCAAAAGTTCAATAAAATCCTTAAAAATGTTTAAAGAATTTAATCCATTTGTGGTTATATTATTGTTACCACCTCGACCCCCCCCCCCCCCCCCCCCGCCCCCCTGTTGACACATAAAAATATCTGTGTCAAAATTTCTGTTGCTTCAAATCTGAATTTCTGTAGAACAGGGTTTTTTTATTTTACCTGAAAAATGTAATCATTATTCACTTTTGTTCCTTCAGTTATCCACTGGCTATAATAGTTTGTTATTCTATAGCTAACATTTTTGTTTCTAATGGTGCTGCTGCTTTTGCTATTTGACCTGCTTCCATTAGAAACCTAATTGGTACCTGTTATGTGCTGAACACTTACAAACTGCTAGTTTAACTGGCAGTTTTGTTGCTTTTAGGAGATCTTTTAGCAAAGAGGCATTTTGTTACAGGTCTACCTGTGGATATTTTGTCAAATTCATGAAGGTGGAACATTTCTATTTTATCCCTGTTAATAAAAATGACCATCCTGAATTTTAACCAAATCTCAAATCCTCTAATTCAATAATTTTTTATGAATTTTATGATCATCAATCAAATCTAGATTACAGGTTTTACTGAAGTCTAGAAAATGTTGCTTTTATTTACTATAATCAGTTTTGTGTAACTATTTACATCTGGTTGCTTAACATATCAGAATTTCATTTAACCTTGCATTTCAGCCCAGCTGACAATGTAAGTTTTAAAAAATAAATGGTCAATAATTTCATCAGTTACTCAGTTCTTGAGTACAGTTTGTCTGTTCTCATAATAACATTCATTCATTACAACATGAAAAGTGACATAAACAGAAACACAAATCCAATTTCAATTAATTTGTAGATTCTTTATAGAATTAAATTTTAAATTAAATGTTCGAGTTAAATGCAAACAAATACTTCACGATCTATGAATACTGCAGTATCAATTATTTTCAAGACTTTAATTTAATTCAAAACTGTCATGGATTACCAGGATATTTTAAAGAGTAAAAAGAAAACATTTGCAAATCATTATTAGCTTAGAATCTATAATAATTTTTTTAGTTGGTGTAATTTAGTGGCATAGTTCTATTAGTTATTTGCTGAACTTTTAGTGATTGCAGTTTTTCCTTCACGGTTTCCCAGCCTGTGGCTCGTGGGCCTTAAGAGGATCACTGGTCCTTCTGTTAAGGACTGAGTTAACGGGTACAAAGAGAAAGATTTTACCTAACATTGTACCTAAAAGCCTTCAAAATTTTCTTTTCTAGATAGATAATTCCTATATGCAAACAGGGTTAGTAAGCAAGAAAGTTTTCATTGCAGTAGCATTGTGTGTATCACAACTGTGTGTGTGTATATATGTCTCCTTTCTGTCTCACTTTTTGCTTCTCCCTCCTGCTGCTGGCATCGCTGCAGCTGGTTCTCCCTCCGTCTCTCCTCCAGCTCCCTGTCAGTCCAACTGGCTCTGGTGATTTTTGAGTTATCCAGACCGTCCCTCAGTGAATGTCCAGGTTGTCCACCAATGAAACAAACGTCAAACAGTTCAGTTTGCTGCCTTTGTCTCTGAAGCACAGTATTTTTCTTCTGCCAAAAGGTAAACCAGAGGAAGTTGTAAAAGTACAGTTGCATCCAAACACAGGGGTGTAGTTTGAGTTCAAATGTCCAGCAGGACACCATACAGTAGTTTTCTGCATGGCATTTCCCAGGTGTCCAGGAATTAGGATCAGTGGACACTTCAGTGCCTTCAGTGACCAGGTGATGGAAATCTTTCCTTGTCCTTTTTTGGCTTCTTTATCACTGTCATTGATGAAAAATGACAGTGACAGTGGTGATGAGGGAGGGATGTCAAATGATCCACGGCACGACAGGTCTGAGTTGAGGTCAGAGGTCAGACACACCGCAGCGAGGCTCAGGCAGAGGAATAGGTAATAAGCAAATAGGAGTAGGTTAGGGTTTGTTTGTCTTTCTTTCTTTCTTTTTATATAAACATTTTCTATATCTTTTCTTGTGATCATATAGTTTTTAGCCACTAATTGCCCAACATTTTTAGAAGTCATAAACCATTTCCTTATTCAAACACATATAAACATGAAACATGTTAAAGTCTGTCGTCTCTTATTCTTTACAGTATAAAATTTTAAAATGCAAAATGTAAGTTTATGTTAACCTAGTCTGAATGAACAGCTCATCAAAAAACAAATGGATGACTTCCGGTGGCGATGCGGCGAGGAGAAGACGCATGCTGACGAGCTAGAGCTGATATTGGCCAATTTTAAATCTCTACTTTCCCTCAGAGGGCTTAATACATGTGAAGATGGTGGAAACTAAGCAGCACAGATGAATAGAGGAAAAAATTCAAGACTAAAGAACATTCCGGGACCCAAAATCGACCAAATGATGATGTCGAACTCACGAGTTAACGAAGCTAATGCTAATACTAGCATGGAGACTCCAGCTGGAACAGGGACAGACTCGTCGATTATAAACGAGATTCGCATCATGAACCGAGATCTCCAAGACAAAATAAAGCAAGTATGGGGCTGACGTGACTACAATTAAAGACTGTCTGGACTCCCCTGAAATCCGATGTTGTCGGCCTCAACAGCAGAATTGGGGAAGCCGAAAACAGAGTATCGCAACTCGAAGATGAGAACGCAGTGCTCACTGCCAACACGGCTGAACTGAAGTCCAAAGTTGCACTGCTGGAAGGTCGGATTCAATATCAAGAAAATTACAGCAGAAGAAACAATCTGAGGATCAAGGGAGTCCCGGAGCGGTCGGAGAAGGGGAATAACGCACTGGAATGTGTTATGGATGTGCTACGCACCCTACAGGATCAGGATACTGATCAAATCGTCGTTGAGAGGGCTCACAGAATACCCGCTACACTAAAAGCAGATGGGCAAAACACGTCAGCCGGACCTCGCCACATCCTGGTGAGATTCCTTCGCTTCGCGGACAGGGAGAAAGTACGACTTAGAGCCAGAGAGGTCAGATCTTTTCAGTGGAGGGGAAATAAGATAGAATTCTTCCCAGACTTCATGAAGGAAGTACAAGAAAAAAGGAATAAATTCTTTGAGGTCAGACGCATGTGCAGAGCCAAGGGACTGAAATACACCACGCAATACCCCGCAGTGTTTTGGGTCTTCCTTGGTAAGGAACGCCTCCGTTTTGAAGATGCAACGGCAGCAAAGAAGATTATAGACAAATACCAACCCCCGGAGGAAGGAGAATGAATGAACAGATCATTGGTAATATATCCTCTCTGAGATCACTAATCATAACTTCCAATTTATTAAGGCCAAAGTGTTTATTGTATTATACAGGCTATAACTAGACTCCTTTAAACTGGTTAAATTTATGTTATTGCAATGAGACTTTGCACACGGTGAAAATGGATTGCTATTTATGCAATCTAAGCTGCATGGATGGCGATTTGGACTTCCATACATGAACGTGAGGTTACGATCTGGATTTCTATGTATTCATATCCCACATATTTTCTTGTATACAGTACATATGTATACAGTTTAAATAGCACAGCCTTTTTGTTAGTTTTTTCCCTTTCCTCTTATCCGAGTCATTTGAGCTAACAAAGCTCTGGCGGAAGTTTTTGGATCTTTATTATTACTATATATTATTGGTCGGGACCATGCTTGTCATAAGGAATAAGGCACAGTTATTTACTTTTTCTTTTAGTTTTGGGGCCCTCCTCCTGAGGCTGTCGTTTTTTGTTTTCTCTTTAGTTATATGTATACACACAACGGTTACATCACAAGATAGAAAGATGCTCCTATTACTATTATCGACAAATGAACATAAACTATGGGGACGGTAGTTAAAATATCCTCCTGGAACGTTAATGGTTTGGGCTCATACACTAAACGAAGCAAAGTTATTAAATATCTAAAACAGAAAAAAGTAGATGTGATGATGCTACAAGAAACACATCTGTTAGAGAAAGACGTCAATAGAATTAAGGATAGATGGGTGGGACAAGCTTACCACAATACTTTCCAACAGAAAAAGCGGGGCGTATCCATCCTATTTTCTAAACATCTCTCAATTCAAGTAGAGAAAGAGTATAAAGACAAAGAAGGTCGAGTAATTGTTCTGCTAGTTAATATTTCAGAACAAAACATCATTATAGCTAATATATATGCTCCTAATATAGAAGATCCAGACTTGTTCTTACAGCTAAAAAGATTTTTTCTAGATTTTGGAGACTTCCCAATCATTCTTTCTGGAGATTTCAACCAAGTCCTAGACATTGTTTTGGATAGATCGGGGAAATCAATTCCTAAAAACAGTGAAACCCTAGACGCGATCAAAGATCTGTGCAAACATACTGGTTTATCAGATGTTTGGAGACTTTTAAACCCTTCAGCGCGAGACTATACTTTCTTCTCAAATAGGCACTCAGTTTACAGTAGGATAGACAACTTTCTGATCTCACACTTTCATTGAAAACGTTGGGAACTGCAGCATTGGTTCAATAGCATTAACCGATTATGCCCCCATAGACTTGGTCCTACAATTGGGATCTCACTATGAAAGGGCTAGAGGATGGAAGATGAACATCAGCGTACTAAATGATGCTGAAGTATACAAAAAACTCCAAAAACTAATTACTGAATACTTTACGATCAACAATAATACCGCGGACCAAAACTCAATTTGGGACGGGTTCAAACCGTATATTAGGGGAATAATGATTCAGCACTCATCCCGGATCAAAAAACAAGATTCCCAAAATATAAACCTATATGAAAATGAGATAAAGAGATTGGAAAGGGACTACTCAGAAAATCTTAACCCATCAACTTTTGACAAACTAGTTAAGCTAAATATGAGCTAAACACCATATTTTCAAAAAAAAAGTAGAGTACTCTCTCTTCCGGATCAAACAGAAATAGTATGAATCAGGCGATAAAGATGACAAATTGTTAGCCAGTCAACTAAAAGCCAAACAAGCAACGCGTCAAATTACTGCGATAAAGAACAGGGCTAGGAATGTAACTACTTCTCAGAAAGAAATTAATAAGACCTTCAAAGATTTTTATAAACATCTGTATTCTCAAGAAGAACAATTTGATCTAAAGTCAGCAGAAAAATTTTTTGGACGGCTAAACCTTCAGAAATTGTTCGCAGAAAGTGCCACACAATTAGAAATACCCATAACTATGGAAGAACTCGACAAAGCTATTAAAGTCTCACCCCATGGGAAAACTCCAGGCCTGGACGGTATTCCTAATGAGTTTTATAAAAAATGTTCATCTGAACTGAACACAGAAATATTGAAAACTTTTAACTCAGCTATTGACTTACATCGATTCCCCACATCTACGAAGGAATCATTAATTACTGTTATCCCAAAAAAGGGAAAAAACCCTTTAGAATGTTCAAGCTACAGGCCGATAAGCTTATTATGTTGTGATTCAAAATTATTCACAAAAATATTACCAATGTGGATTAACAGGGATATAAAATCAATTATACACCCTGACCAAACAAGCTTTGTCAAGGGCAGAACCTCCACTGATAGTCTAAGGCGATTACTGCATCTTATTTGGAAGGCCCAACAGTTAAATGTTCCGGTAGCGGCCCTGTCATTAGATGCGGAAAAGGCGTTCGACAGGGTCAGCTGGAATTATCTCTACTACACACTTACAAAATTTGGGTTTAGACAATCTTTTCTAGAAATAATAAAAATGATATACTCAGACTCAAAAGCGACAGTAACAACCAACGGATGGAGATCAACTCAATTTTTAATCGAATGCGGGACCAAACGGGGAGACCCATTGTCACCCCTGCTCTTTATTATAGCACTCGTACCGTTAGCTCAAGCCATCAGACAAAATGAAACAATAAAAGGTATAACAATGGGCGGACTAGACAACAAAATGTTGATTTTTGCAGACGATGTACTGCGTCTACTGTCGAACCCTGAGGAATATCTACCTCCTTTACTTGATTTGATCAATAATTATTCTGAATTATCTGGCTACAAGATCAACTGGTCTAAATGTGAAGTAATGCCTCTATCAAAATTTTGTTATAAAAGCCACATACAAAAGTGAAATTTTCGGTGGGCACCAAAAAAACTTAAATACCTAGGCGTATTGCTGAACCCGGGCCTAGAAAATATTATTTTAGATAACTTTGAACCGGTCATAAATAAGATAAACTTGCTTTTAAAGGGGTGGGACAAACTACAAATATCACTGTGGGGTAGAGTCCAGGCCATTAAAATGATCATTACACCAAAATTAAATTACCTTTTTACTTTACTGCCACTTAAAATACCACACTCTATATTTAAGACCCTGGACAAAATGATAAGCAACTTTATTTGGGAGGGAAAAAAGCCTAAAATGTCTGCCATAAAACTCCAAGCTAAAATAGAATACGGAGGATTACGACTACCTAATATGCAACTTTATCAGGAAGCTTTTATAAGTGCACAAATAACATCACTTATGTTAAAGAAACATGATAGTCCTATCTGGGTAAACTTGGAAGGTGAAGTAACTGCTCAATTCAAAGCTTTTGATTATCTATCACAACATCCAAATGATGGAGTTAAATCCAATCCAATTATGATCCACACCAAAAACGTTTGGCAGCATTTACATAAAAAAGCAAATGCTTGTTCCTTCACTCAAGGAAATGCCTCAGTGTGGAATAACCCAAAAATAAAAATAGAGGAGAAAACGATCTTTTGGGGGAGCTGGCATACAAAAGGGACTGATAGTATAAACTGCTTCTTCCAAAATGGTGACTTACTGTCATTTCAACAACTTCAAGAATTATACAATCTACACCATAAAGATTTCTGGAAGTTCCTACAAATAAGGGACTGTCTCACAAAATTAAAGAAACTTGAGGGGAATATACCCATGGAATCACCAATATACAATATGTTAAATAAACTGAAAAACTTCTCTTGACCAGTAAGTCACATTTATAACTTCCTGATTGAGAAAATTTGCAATATTAATACAGGACTTAAAAAGGTATGGGAATCAGAACTAAACAAAAAGTTCACAGAGGAGCAGTTGGGGTAAAATAGTCAAGCAAATGTTGAAACCCATGAGAGATGCACGCTCCAAATTGATACAGTTCAAAATTCTGAATCGTTTGTATTGGACACCAGTCAAGCTATTTAGAGCTAAGATGAGTAACTCTGATATTTGCTGGCGATGTAAACAAAGTCCAGGAAACGTGCTTCACATGTTCCTCACATGTCCGATTCTAACTTCTTACTGGCAGAAGGTTATGGGAAAAATCAACAGCATCCTTAATTTAAACTTACTCCTGACACCTACATTGGGACTCCGTAATTTATTAGACTACAAGGTTCAAATAGTAACTGAAAAAACACAATGGTTAAAAATAGCACTCACCACACCAAGACGAATTATATTAAGACACTGGAAGGGCCAAAATATCCCTACCTATACAGAATGGTATTCAGCACTTTCAGAGACCGCCTCTTACGAAAGACTCATTCACAAAATAAATGGCCAGTTTGAGGCATATCAGAGTGTATGGGAATCGTTCTTAAAACTAGAGAGGAAAGATTCGAATACCATGGGTCCAAAATAAATAGATACAATGTGCGTGTATTTTATTTTTATTTATTTATTTATTATTATAATTTTTTATTATAATTTCTTTTTTTTTTCTTTGCTTTAGCTCTGACTGGTTGAGAGGGGGGGAGTATGGGAGGACTGGGAGGGGATTAGGGGAGAAAATATTAAAAGCTAAGTCCTTCTCTGTATAATTACTTAATGTTGTATTCTTTACAGTGCTGATATTATCAATATTGGTTTCACTGTATGTTTCATTGTCGAAGGATTTAATAAACATTGAAAAAAACCCAATGGATTACTAAATTTGTTGATCTCAGTGCTGCAGACTGTGAAGTCAGCGGGCAGCCCTCCTCTCAAGGCCTAAGAGAGACATGAGGCTGGATAATGTCCAGGTCGGTACCTTACTCTGATCGCTGACCCCTCCAGATAAACAGCAAAAGGATCATGGCACCAAGTTGGTGTTATAATCTAATTATGACACAATACATTAAACATTGTTCTCTGAGGATATTGTTTTTATTTAGTTTTACCACATTTCAGCTTCTCCTCCTTCAGGAAAATCATACTTCCCTTTTGAGCATGCAAAAAAGTAATTCCTATGTTTTTTATTTTAGTGAGACGTCTCTCAATTGGCTTTCTTTGAAAGTGTAGAAATGCTAAAAAAACAACAACATTATTTCCCTTATAGTTTCTATATAGGCGAGAAAAAAAACACCACAATCTTTCCATAACTTTGGTACTCTGTGATTTTTATCTTAATATAACTTGGTATTTTGACCAAATGAGCACTTAGTGTCCCCTGAAGAGTTCCGAGAACAGAAAGTTTTACTTTCAGAGAATTAAGCACCATTCACACACACACAAATTCCCTACCTATGCGAGGATCTTCCCTAATGGGGCACCTCATCCAGAGGGGGGCTCTAAAATACCTCTCCTTTGATACAATTTAGTTAAAATGCCATCAACTGGGACTCTAACCCCAATTTTGCGCTTTTCACTCACGTTTCTGTTGGTTTGTTCTTTCTGTTAGGATCTTGTCAATTTGCCGTTGGCAGACAAAGTCGGACTTAGGCGCTGGCCCAGCGAAGAATTTTGCCACCCGGGTCTTTCTTTCCAAGTCTTGTTGACTCTGGCCATGCATGGTTTTCAGCGCGTCCTTCTCTGCCTGTCAGCGACAGGTATGTAGAGATACAGGTCACGGCACCAAGATGATAGGTATTTTTTGACAACATACGTAAAATGAACCACAGACAGCTTATGTGAGTTTTTACCAAGCTGTCATGAGAAGACGCAGCGGACCGCTCCAGCGAGCTGCCCACCACATGTTCTGATAACTTTCAGTTAGAGCTGGTCTTTTATTGTCAGAGAAGGGAGGGATAGACAGAAGAGACAAGTTATCAACAAGTTCTACACACACCAGGTCATCTTGTCTTTTGCCTTGGGAGCGATTTCTCTCAAGGGCAGAGGGCTGTTATCAGTGTGAGCAGTCAAAAGTTTTAACACAGACAGAGAGAGGCCAACACTTCTAAATGAATATCACAATAATATAAGACTGCTATGGTAAGATCAATAATCTATACACATGTAAGAGTGATAACACATAATATTTCTAACAAAAACAATGTCCAAAACTGTTTTTGTGATGCACATAATTAAATGAACTTTGTGGAGTGTGTGGTTGACATAAACATAAATACTGAACTGAGTTTTATCCCATTATGGTTCTTAAGAAATGAGTGATCAGAACTTCTAGTTTGTACCCGGGATTTAACTGAGACATCTTGTTTTATTTTAGCATTTGCTGTCTAGCATTTTTCTTGAAAGAATGCTGAATAATATTTTAATCATTCGAATGAGATGTGTCATTTTGCTAAACTGATATATGTCATTTATAGTAACACACCAGTTTAGAAAACGTGAGTGCTTGTACTGATTTTTCTTTGTTTCCTCTGTTTTATATTGTGGCCTTTTCTAATATGTCATCTATGAAATTTTAATTAGCTAGTCATATATTAACATAAATACATAGACACCTGCACTGCATCCAGATTTACTAAGCTGCTTTTCCGTTTACTTTTAGTTATTGGCTCTTGATATTTATCTCGTATCCGAATTCATGCTAAGTTTACTTTTTCTCAGCACTTCCAAGTCTTATTGGCCCACACTCACTGTTGAAAGCTTCATAATTTATGAAGCTATTAAAACTTTGGCCATAATTTTTTGAAATCATTCAAACTCAAACCTCAGATTACAGAAAAGAACAACTCATTAAAACTCACTAAAACTGACCCCCAGATTAAGGATATTGGATACTTTGGTAACTACTTTCATTTTCTAAAACAAACCAAAGAAGAACTTCATTTGGAAGCAGTAATGACAAAAATAAGGATCCTTTTACGGTAAGATTAGACTTTCATTCAGACTTCGTAGTTGCTTAAAAGTTTACTTTTAGTTTACCTTTTTGTCTTGAGTTTTATGGAAGAGTTATCAGTTGGGTTGTAAATGTACATCCAGCTCATGACACAAGGTGATATATCAGAAGAATCTGTAATCAGTGTACAGTGTATAAGTTGGCTAACACATATATCACAACTTTTATGCTTGTCTAATACTAACATAGTTGTAATATAATAAGCATTAAAAAGACTTTTGCATGTTTTTACATGTTTACTTATGATGGCCAGGTGCACAACAGACCAAAAAACCTTTGGTCTGTTGTGCACCTTGCCATCTTCATGGCCAGGTCTTTATGGCCATTAGCCATAAAGCTAATGGCTCTAACCCAATGTTAGAGCCATTAGCAGCTGACCGTTATAAATTAGCATTGTTCTCACTGTCCTGTATCTTATCTGTCTCTTTATCACTATTTCTTTTTCCTACCAAGTACTCAATATGTTGCCAGATAAATTATCTGACAGTGACGGAGGTTTCTTCAATGACAAGTTTTTTTAGTAGCATCATCAACAGAACAGGACGACTCAAGAATTACTCCCTTTATAGTAGCAGTCAGACAACAGGAATTGAGCTTGAATCCCTCGCCTTCATATCTGAAGAAGTAACATATACTTACATCACCTAACAAAGTCCCATAATGACACCAATTACAAAGCTCTTAGAGAGACAGACTCTCCTGGGAACTATTGTCTACTTGTAATGTTGCAAGTTCCCATCCAACTCTGGATATCAGTAGTCAGTACCATCCCTGAAGTAGAGAAGTCTCTGAATGAAGTTAGCTTTATTTTATAATTTGGGGCCTGCCTATGCAATGCATGGCAGGAACCTACTGTCATAATAAGCGGTCTCTTTATATCTTTATTTATTTTTCTTCCATCACCATTAATGCAGCTCAAACCGCTGCATGCAGCCCCACAAAAGTGGTATCAAAACGTTCAACTTGATCCCGAGAAGGGAGCTATTACTTTTAGTGGGATTTTGAGTTAAAATGGCAACATAAACGAGCAAAAAATGAGGCTGAGTGTCTCACTGAGTCAGAAATCTTTCTAAGACACGCACCCCCACACACAGCACAGTGGATTTCTGACTCCAAAACTATTTTTAACTCGTCCTCACGGCCACAAATATCGCTCTATTGGTCTCAAAGTCGGTCATGACATTGATACCCATCCCTGCTCCCCTAAAATGTTTTCAAAATTTTGCTAGGGCTTATTGTTTTTTGTCAGGGTCCTTGAGACCGACGCTGAGTTTCTCAAAAGGATAGAAACTCTTTCTACCATACTGAGAGAGAGAGCACAGGTGGCGATCGTTAATTACCATAGCAAAGGGGGGTCAGACAGAGGCAGTGACAAGTCTCACAAACAGGCAAGTACACACGTATTATTTCCTGACTATTCATATTCTGTTTACACAAATGTATTATTTCTCAGAATTTTTGAATGTGAATTAAAATCCTTAGTATGAAGGTTGAAAATTTTCTAGAAAAAAACTATTATCCACTGTCTTTGTTTTTTTTATTTCACACTGTGAGTGAGAACCATATGTGCGAAGCTTATAGTCGTCAGTCTCGGACTGAATTTCACTATACATGAGGTTTAATCATTGCACTGTAATGGTGAAACAGGTCAGCCATAGTACTCTGGTAGTGCAATGTTCCAACTTTGCAACATGTTAGAACATACTGACATCTTGACATGTACTGCATGGATGTGGTCCTGATACTTACTCAATGCATGAGTCCAGCGGTGCAAGCTTGCTGGCTTGCATGGATGTGTTACTGGTTAAGCGTCAGAACTCTGGATCCAAAGCGACATGCACATGTTGCACAGTTAAATTTCTTCAGGAATTTAATATGTCTAGCTAATGACCTGCTGTTGTTGATGGAACCATAAATGTGGTTCTCTGTCTAAACATCCTGAAGGAGAAGGTCTAACCATCATTCTCGCTCAAACACACGTGGAGTTTGAAGTGTCCTACTTAAAGTCTAGACTTTAATCCAACTAAGATGAAGAGGCGTGTTTTTTAATGATGTAGTGCGTGAACAAACATATTGACACGTGTGATTTTAATTGTAATTAAGAATTAATTTCTTATATAATGGAAACACAGCAATTGCAAAGTTGTGTTTTTTTGTACATTTATAATGGAAACACAGCTGGTGATGTAGCGGTGATACGCTGCTTCACATTCAGGAGCACTGGAAATCCAACACAGGAAGAACAGATCCCTGTCAGTGGAAAAAGTAGAAATACTACATTACAATGAACTACAGCCACAGGATGCCATTCATAAAACAGCAGGACCTCTATAATTTGACCGTGAATATTTCATGGCGTAGATTGAGTGACATTTAGAAGGAAGCGGCCTCTTGCTGAAAAACGGCATCATCCATTCAAGACAGATCAATCAACGATGAAAACCATCATCTGCTAAACAGAAAAGTGGTGTGGTGTGAAATTTGAAATATCCCTTTGTGTTTTTTTTTTTGTTCTTTCTGCCAGGTGAAGGAGGACTGGAAGTACGTGGCGATGGTCATTGACAGGATATTCCTCTGGATGTTTGTACTGGTGTGTATTCTGGGATCTGTGGGTCTCTTCCTCCCTCCCTGGCTGGCTGGGATGATCTAGCAGCTTTGAGGAACATGAGAGCTGATAGGACGACAGGCTTGTCACATGTAAGAAAAAAGGTTTATCATGAATCTTTTTTCTTTCTGTTTCGGGGAACTCCATGTCACAGTCTTTGCCCTTATCCTTTGTAATCAAAATGTTACCCACTGAAGAACACAATGGAATATCTGTCACTGATCCCTGTGGGCACATACATTCTTTATGAGGGCAAAAGATCAACAATGAAAATAACTTCAATGCCACTCCATCCTGACTGAGCTGCACAGCTCAAACTGTCCCGCTGTGATAAAACATGTGAAAAGCTGAATCCTGATACACCAGAAGACTCAACATCCAGATTGCTAATAATAGGACAATATGAGGTGGAATACATCCCAACAATGCCATCATTGCAGTGTCTGGGTAGAAAAGAGCTGACAATGAACTGATGTCATGAGATATCCATAAAGTAATGTTTCTGTGAAAATGTGTCTGAGTTTTTTCTTGGGATGGATATTTTATTTGTTTTAGATAGATGTGATGTTATACGTTAAATGTTGAATTGTGTCTGTTCTCTCAGCCTTCATAAAGCATTCTGTCTTTTTATTAATGGCCACATGCACAGATAAACATACACTTTTAATATTTTCCTTGATAAGTATACACATGGACATGGTGGCGTCCTGTAAGGTTTTAAGGTTTTAGTCAGGGCCTTCAATAGACGTCAACTATACCTGAACAATATACACGTGCAGGACAATGCAAAAATTATGCAACACACCAAGCAACAGCCATCCAATAATGTGCAAATAAATAAAAATATGCCAAAAAAGCAACAATGGAGCCCAACAATGCATATATCCAGTGGCGCAACTACACATTATTCAGGTGGATGCGAAAACATAGATCGGCGCCCCCCTCCACCCAACCTCCCGAGGGAAGGATCGTCAGGGTGAAGGAGCGACGCTCTCCTCCCCCCCCCCCCCCCCCCCCCCCCCGAGGCGACGATACGTGAAGGGTAAAACTCGCTACATTTACCTCATTATGTGCGCGAGGTGAAGGAGCGTTACACGCGCCGAAGTGTATGGGAAAACAATCATCGGCGCGCCGCCCCCTCCAGACGGGGTTTTGGCGCCCCCTCTGGTGCTGCGCCCCTATGCGTTGCATACCCTGCATACCCACTTTTTGCGCCACTGCATATATCAAGCAATATATCAATGTATATTTTAACAAAATACACAGGGAACAGTGCACATAATGGGGTTACGTCGATCCGCGTTTCCCCATCAGATACGGTTCCCCCTGCGTCTTCTCGCCGCTCCGCACCGCCCAAGCGGCAAAATAAGCGCGTGCTCGTCATGAGCACTGAGAAAGCACGCGCTTATCCAAGTCGCAGCAGCAAACAGAAAGGGGCGGGGCGGACCATTTGTCAGTTTCATACCTTATTTGGAAATGGGACCATTGCACTCCGGAAGTGAAGGAGGCGCTATTTCCTATACTTCCGTTTTTATTTTCTTTTGAAATCTGTAATATATTTTCACTTTTAGGAAGGAGTTTCACTCTCAGCATGTATTTGGACTTCTCTCTTTTATTTACTTCAGCGCAGCTCACAGTTTTTAACAATTTCCGTAGCTTTCAGTGTAATTCTAAATCTGCTCCTAGTCGCATCTTTTCGGGCCTGCTACTGTCTCTAGTGGCGTGGGGGTGGTAACACAACTAATCTAATTACGTTACTAAATCAGAATACCACAACGTCTTTATTATTTACTATTAATTCTGGCATTACTGGCACCGTAAAAGATAAATTATCTTATAAAACAACATATTTTTTCTTTTTCTTAAGGATGTAGAGCTAATTAAATGACAATACCTTTATACATTAGAAATAATATCTGTTTATCTTCATCAATTATTGGAGGAACAAAAGAAATAAGACATGAAAAACAACACAATCAACTATGATAAAAATACCATTCGCACTGCATACGTAAGATATTTAATTGAGAAAAAGTCAATAACAAACAAATTAATTAAGTACAGAAGAATAACAACCCAGGTTGTTACAACCAGGGTTGTTAAACAGATATAAGCAAAAATTCAATTTTTAGTTTTTACAGTGCCATGTATATTATTGAGACTTTTTGTTGTAGGGTCTTGTATATAGAAAAAAATAAGATGAAACTATTTAATCTATCAATGAGGAAATTTTCCTTCAACTCTAAAATTATAAATCATATTCATAAATCACATTATTACACGGCCCATCTGTGGCGACAATACAAAAAAAGTATCCTGCAGAAACTTTATGTGACCTACAATGATGGCATGAGGCTCCTACTCAAAGTGCCTAGATGGAGCCGTGCTGGCCACATGTTTGTACATAATGTTGTTCCCACATGTGCAGCTGGGCTCAGGAATCTTATGTATAAATACATGTCTAGATGATCTGTGTCATGCAATAATATAATTGCAATTTTAGTAAATTCTGCTTTTAGTTCTGTGAGATTCTCTTCACGATTATGGAATCATTCGTGTCATCATTTATTTGTGACTCTGTGAATAATATCATGTCATGTTTATTTTTATTTTTCTCTTATTTTGCTTGTTTTTACCTTTTTTCTATGGACCTTTTTGTGTCTGGAATAAAGATATGATTGATTATCAACAATTTGTGAATAGAGTAAAACACTAAGCATGCTATAGGTAAATATTATTTAGTTTGGATAAGAATAATTATTGCACTGTCAATAAACAACTTGTAATAGATGTTCTTATTACCAGAGGAAACAGTAACACCTTCATGAGCTCAGAGGTTCAAACTGATGAATAATGAGGATGGATGATCTCTGCTAAAATATTTCTTGCCGTCTTCCGTGTTCTTTCAGCGAACAGTTGAGACAGAGATGTTTTTGTTTCACCACTTCTTACCTGCTGTTGTACCTGCCATTCAAAGTATTTTTAAAAGATTCCGTTAGTCTGCAGCTCATGTGACCAAACCAGCCGAGGAGATGAAAAGTTAAAACTTGAGTTAAAATGTTTAGTTATAAAATGTTAACTCCACAACCTCTACCTAACTCAGTGTTTCTCCACCCTGGTCCTCACTGCCCCCTGTCCTGCATGTTTTAGGTGTTTCCCTTCTGCCACACACCTGAATTGTATCTCTGGGTGATTAACAGGCTTCTGCAGTACTTGATGGTCATGCAATCATTTGGATCAGCTGTTCTGGAATAGAGTCTCATCTAGATCATGCAGAGCAGGGGGGCTGTGAGGACCAGGGTGGAGAAATACTGACCTAACTCAAGTTGGGTTAGGTCAGTATTTCCAAAAAAGATGACAAGTTCATGTCATCTTTTTTGGACGACATCAAGATGTTTGATTAACAGGCTTCTGCAGTACTTGATGGTCATGCAGTCATTTGGATCAGCTGTTCTGGAATAGAGTCTCATCTAGATCATGCAGAGCAGGGGGGCTGTGAGGACCAGGGTGGAGAAATACTGACCTAACTCAAGTTGGGTAACCCCAAGGTCTTCTTAAAAGGTAGAGTCTCTGAGAACAGTTCTTCAAAATATAATCAGTGTTTTCAGCAAAGTTGAGCTGACTGTCCAGGAACGACTCGAGGTATTTGAAATTTGCCACAGTTTCAACAGGTTGGCCATCGAGAGAAACTGGAACCACTTTCAGTTCTGGTTTATCACATTTAATTAGCTCTACTTCCTTAAGAAATTGAAAAGGTATGTTCTTTTGTGAGGGAATTTATCTTCTACTGTTCCAGTAATGCCAGAATTAATAATAAATAATAAAGACTTTGTGGTATTCTGATTTAGTAATTTGATTACATTGTTACCACCCCCACGCCACTAGAGGCAGCCGCAAGCTCGAAAAGATGCAACTAAGGAGCAGATTTAGAAGTACACCAAAAGCTACAGAATTTGCTAAAAACTGTGAGCTGCCGTGAAGTAAATAAAAGAGAGAAGTTCAAATACATTCTGAGAGTGAAACTCCTTCATAAAGGTGAAAAGATATCACAGATTTCAAAAGAAAATAAAAACGGAAGTATAGGAAATAGCGCCCCCTTCACTTCCGGAGTGCAATGGTCCCATTTCCAAATAAGATAAGAGGCTGACAGTGGTCCGTCCCGCCCCTTTCTGTTTGCTGCAGCGAGGTCCTCGTGCGGAGCGACGAGAAGACTTCAGATACTGGGGAAGAGTATCTGATGGGGAAACGCGGACCGACGTAACAATGGAACAGCCAGCAATTTAGCAAAACTTTTCTATGTTCCCCAGTTCAGCTCAACATCAATTCATACTGCTCAAATAGCATATGTGAAGAATTAAAAGAAAAAATATTAAGTAATGTTTGTATGAGAATGTAATAGAAAAATAACACTCACTCAGTACTTATAAATAAAATCCACAGGTTGTCGTGCTCAGTGATATCTGTGTTAGCCACTCATAGCGCTCATAGTTAAAGACTAAAATGCCTTACACAGTTCTTACTGGTCTGTGTTAGTGAATCCAGGTTTGGTGTGAATTTTCCAGTTTTAGTTTTTTTTTTCTTTTACCGTGAAAGAGCGTTTTGAAAAAGGAGATTTTGATAAGTCAACTGCAGTTGAAGTGGCTACCATTTTGTAAATACCAAGTTCACTACAGCAATGGGGAAAGCAATGGACCTTACCAAGCTCTGCCCAGAAACGCCCCTCGAAAGTCCCCTCGAAAGTCCCCTCGTGACTTCATGTCTCACATTAACAGCTTAACTCCAATGTCTAAACATGGCATTTTTCGTTCTCTTTAGAGTATTTCTGAGTCGATTAGTTTAGCATTTCTGAGCGGATTTTTAAAAAATATCAGCCACGACAATGGACAAGGGAACCAACAAGTTCATGTCATCTTTTTTGGACGACATCAAGGTGTTTGAGCCACGCGATGCCTCTAACATTGTGCGCGTCGCAGCTAAATGCTACCGGTCGATGAGGAAAACAGCAGATCCTCAGACCATCAGCGCAAATATAGCTGTGGACAAGATCACTGATGCCTACTGTTCTTGCAAGGCTGGGTAAGTCGGGCATTCATGGTTTAGAGCAGTGGTTCTTAACCTGGGTTCGATCGAACCCCAGGGGTTCGATGAGTCGGTCTCAGGGGTTCGGCGGAGCCTCTGCCGTGGAGGTAAAGACTCACTTGTGTAAAGCCGTGATGACGCCCCGCTTTGCCATCACTTGCTGCAGAGGATCACGTTACATTGCTTAGCAAATCAGGGCTGCGGAGGAGCACTGATTAAAGGAGCTCCGCTCTCAGCATGGATTTGAACTTGTGTCTTTAATTACTTCAGCAAAGCTCACCGTTTTTACCAAATTCTGTAGCTTTCGGTGTACTTCTAAATCTGCTCCTTATTCGCATCTTTTCGGGGTTGCTACTGCCTCTAGTGGCGTGGGGGTGGTAACACAACTAATATAATTACATTACTAAATCAGAATACCGCAAAGTCTTTATTATTAATTTTTCATTCTCTTAAGAATGTAGAGCTAATTAAATGATCTAAACACCTAAAGACCTTAAAGTGGTTCCAGTTTCTCTCAATGGCCAACCTGTTGAAACTGTGGCAAATTTCAAATACTTTGGGTTGTTCCTGGACAATCAGCTCAACTGTGCTGAAAACACTGACTATATTTTGAAGAACTTTTCTCAGAGACTCTACCTTTTAAGAAGACTTAGTGATCATGGAGTGACCCAACTAGACTCTAGTTGGGTCACTAGACTCTAGTTGGGTCACTGCTATGTCTTGAATTTGGGTTAAAAAAAAAAAAATTTATTTATCACTACAGAAGGGTTCAGTGAATGTGCATATGAACCTGGTGGGTTCGGTACCTCAAAAAAGGTTAAGAACCATTGGTTTAGAGGGTTCGAATGTCCCTAGGACTTATACATGGAACTCGGTGCTAGCGTGGCTAACACGATTACAGTTTAGTAAAAAGCCTTTTCAGGTGAAATAAAATCTTTAATGTATGTCAGATACGGTATACATTGCATATTGATCTGTTCAGCTAACGTAAGACTGTAACAGACAGGCTTCCAGGTGTAGAAGTTTTATTGGTACTGCCATTATGCTGTACTTGGCTAAAAGGTTTTCATAATGGATGTGTTTATTATTGACTCTTGTTTTTTTCATTCACTCACCAATTTTAACTTGAATGTTCATTGCATTTTTGTAGACACCTGTGAAAATAATTTCTATTCCCATGACTGTTTTGTTCTCTGGGAAATTATTTTTGATGATAAATACAGAAACAAGCATAAAAATCAAAACATCTACAATAGTGATAGTAATATTAATGATAAAATAATAACCAGTGCAAAGTAGCCTACAAATTCTTTGGTGGGGGGCGGTGAGGGACCTGGATAAAGGCTGGGGGGGCGCTGGGCCAAAAATGGCTGAGAAACACTGGTGTAAACCAATGTTTTTTCTGTTCTCTAAAAGGCTTTTGTGTGGAATCTGGCTGTTTAATTGAGCTAAAAGTAGTATGGATGAAGGATGAAGAAGTCTATGTTGAGTTGTGCACTTCACCAATCTGACCTGGAAGAGTGGCAAGAGGGAACCACTGTTGAAAGAAAACCTGTTGAAATATTGTTTGTATCGTTCCACAAACCATGACTGGAATACAGGAAAACATGTCAGAGGAGACAATTTATCCATCCATCCATTTTCTTTACACCCTTGTCTCTTATTGGGGTCAGGAGGTGCTGGTGCCTATCTCCAGCTAACGTTCCGGGCGAGAGGCGGGGTCACCCTGGACAGGTCGCCAGTCTGTCGCAGGGCAACACAGAGACACACAACCATGCACACACACACTCACACCTAGGGACAATTTAGACAGACCAATTAACCTGACAGTCATGTTTTTGGACTGTGGGAGGAAACCAGAGTACCCAGAGAAAACCCACGCATGCCCAGGGAGAACATGCAAACTCCATGCAGAAAGAATCGAACCCAGAGCCTTCTTGCTGCAAGGCAACAGCCCCACCAACTGCGCAGCCCTGGGAGACAATTTAAAGTTTTTGAAATGCTGTGAAGCTTCACACACACAGCTACCATATCGGTTAAAGTTTAAAATGTTTAATTAATGCTAGGAATTATGATAGAACAAAGTTTCGACGGAGCATTGAGAACATAGGTTTTTATGAGTATAGAGTCTGTGATGGACCGAGCAGTTAAAGAACAGCCAGGCACCGGTTATAAGCCAAAAATAATTATTTTTTTATTTAACCCAAACAAAACTTGGGTAAATAATAGAAAAAAATGACAAAAATTGGGCCCATAAAAGAGGTCAAAGTAACAGACATCAACTCATAATAACTCAAACAAACCTACCTCACTAACAGACAAAAAGGGGAAACTTAAATACTGGCTGATCAGGCCACATACAACACACCAAGGGGAAAATACACAAAAACCTAACTGAAACTAACATAGAAAAATCCCATTCCCCCCCTCTGGATGATGAGTAGTGGTATGAACCAATTTGCAGTCTCAGCTGTCTTGCTCCACCTCTCTGCTCTCCTAAAGGATTGGAGCAGTCAGCACTAAGGAAACTCAAAAACAAACAACGGTCAAATCAAGCAAAACACAACAATCCAGACTAAAATATGCGCACTTATTCTAGAATACAATGTGATGTGTTGCCTTCTAAACAAAACCAGTTATTCTGTAAATTAAATCCTAGACTTAAAGAAACCCAAATATAAGTGAGGTGAACCCATTTGTAGTGAGAGTGAATGTGAACCCGTCGCGTGTGGTGAAAGTGAAAGTTACCACATTTGTGTGGCTGCAGCCATCACAGAGTCCAACATACACCTTATTACCACCTGCGTTTGCTTTTAAAATATTTAAAAGTGACAACATATTTAGGATTCAATCCATACAGACCGAGAACACTGACCTACAATCAAACTATGGCTTAACTGAAACTAAACAAAAGTATCTGGGAATAAGGCTGGCAGGCTGAAAGTGTTCATATTCTGTATGTTTCTGACAGCTTTATGGACAAAGTCTTCCTGGAGTATTTGCTGAAGCGTTGGAGCAGGAAGTATGTGGGAGGTGAGACTGCAGAGTGAGAACAGACAGCGTTAAAAAGGAAAGGATGGATAACCCTAACAAAAATTAGAAATGAATAATTAGAGATGATTTGAATTTGTGAGACAAAAGAATAATAATTCTACCCAGACAGTATTTTGTGATTTATGAAAACTGTTAAAAGGTTCAGCAGCAAATGATTTTCAAATACCAAAATTTTATTAAGACTTCAACCAGGCAAAACTTTGGCTTTATATTTATGAAAAAGTCATTTTTGCCCTCAGTCTAACTAAATAAAACTCTTCTAGAGCCACAAATGTTACATGACCTTTTAAATAAAAACTATTTTAAAAAATCCACCATGTTATTTTTATTTTTAGGTTTTAAAAAAGAAAAACAAAACTGATGCAAAAAGAATGGAGACATTTTCTCCTATGGGATGTAAATGTTTGTGGAAAAGCACACAGTTCAAAACCTAATGACAGGAGGACTGAAACAGACGTGACGGGGTCAGAACAAAGTGGACTCTGTTGTGTGGAAGCAGCTTCTAAACAGATGGATGAAGCTGAAGTTTCACCTGGAACTGAAACACTTTCAAGGCATTTTCTCTCATTTTCATTTCATATCTTGTTCAAAACTTGCTGCAGCCTATTATCGTGAGTGGAAAAGCAGGAAGTCTGGACAGAGCTGCTATTAATGTACAAACTGTTGGATTCCCTCAAATTGCTAATCATTTGTCAAATTATGCCGACTCTGTCCGCTTAATATGACTGCAGAACGTCAGATTGGTGGCAGGTAGGTGAACTTAAACATGACACACACTTTTCCACTCAGTCTGCTCCATGTAAAGCAGCCCACCAGGCTTTAATTAACATGTCTTCATATTAAATTGGTTTCCATACATCAGCGTCTGGCTGTGCTGCCGGGAGAAAACCTCGGATTGCATTAAAAAGCGTATAATGTTGCACCCAAAGCTATGACCTCGATTCTGACCTGAACCAGCAAACTATTGTATTTCCCTCCCTCAGCAGAGCAACTACCATTGATCATTATGCAGATTTCACAAGAGGTACAAAATGGTCATTTATCTCTATAAAAAAACAGCACATTGAACAAGGTTTCAGTAACTGCTGGGCTTAGTGATCTACAGAGAAAACATTGGATAACAGCTGGCAGTATGAAGTAGGAAGGATTTTTCTGTAACCTAAGAGCTCGATGTAAACTCCATGTCCTCTTTAATGTTTAAATAAACCTGTTAATGGAAGTTCATTTTTGTTCAACCTTTCTGTATCTCATCTAGACATTTTTATTGAGGATGGTTTTTGGCTAAAATGATACCAAATGCCTTCTTTTCTTTTTTTTTTTATAAAAAACA
The DNA here is from genome assembly GCF_904066995.2 of Poecilia reticulata. Taxonomy (NCBI): domain Eukaryota; kingdom Metazoa; phylum Chordata; class Actinopteri; order Cyprinodontiformes; family Poeciliidae; genus Poecilia; species Poecilia reticulata. Next base: position 1,683,642 of record NC_088836.1, read on the forward strand.
GATTTCACATTTAGAATAAAATATAAAGAGGTAAATTAAATATAAAAGGTGTTTTTCACCAGCTTTTCTAAGGGAGGTGCGTGAAATGCTATGCAAGGTCACCATGTTATTTATTATAGCTAAAATGTTATTAAATTTATCTAGATAAAGAACTTGCTTTCAATGCTAATTTCAGTTATGACCTATGAAAATCATGTGCTTTTGGGCTCAGTAATTAATTTGGACATGGACAAACATTTTAATTGAATTATCGGCCAAACCCAGTGATTAGAGATTCAGCCCACGACGACCAACATGATAATCCTACAAGCTGTTTCCTGAACAATTATTTCTCTGTGCAGAGCATTATCTGTGGGTCTATGTGCTGAACGTACAGTCAGGATCAGAGAGACACCAACATGCTGCTTCTGTCATGGCTGCTTAAACCTCAAGTCATCTGTTTGAATGAATGATTCTCATACTGAACAGGAGACTTTAAGGAATTATTTGTACAGTTCTTTTACCAATAGGAATTAGGATACACATTTAAAGAGGGAGTATTATGTAAAATTGACTTTTATATAATCTTTTATTGTTATTCCCTCATCCGAAACATACCTGGAGTGTTGCTTTGACTCTGTCATGCATGTTTGAGAAATACTACTAATACTAATCTCCATGGCAACCACTCAGTGCAGATAATGAGCGGCATAACTGAGCCACTAAGTCTTTGTGGCCAAATAGCTCCTCCTTAGTGTCTTCTGATATGGGGAAATTTTTATACCATAATCCAAGAGCACATATTATTGGTCTGAATGCAGGATTTCATGTCTTTTGTTCTCAAAACTTTTAATACTTTTGCTAACATTTTCATTTTAACAGCAGAACTTCATGTCTTTCTTCTCAAAACGTGTAACACTTGTACTCAAAACGTCTCCTGGCGCTCGCACTGGGTTTGAGATTGAAGACTTAAACTGCAGAGGTTTTTGAATATTCGAAGTACTGAAGTAAAGCAGTTTGTATTTACAAAAGTGAAGAACATTTGACTCCTGATCCAGATTGTGGTCAACGTGAATCTGTTCGGTAAAATAAGTCTTGGTAATTTATCTGTGTCTGTTTAGATCCAGATTTTACTGAGGTGCTGAAGTATAGCTTCGAATCCATGGCTGGAAATTCACTGACTTCTAAGTTTTAGAGTGTTCTCAGGAGAATGGTGGCCCCGATAAAGATAAAAAAGGATCAAGCCCAAAACATCAAGGTTCTCCATTTCCTCATCTCTCCAGCCAAACAGAGGGAGGTGACAGGGGACTCCAGGATTCCTTGAACACATTTTTATTTTGTTGGCTCTAGTGGCCTTTATTTGAAAGTAGTCTGACGGGAAAGAGGGTAAAGAGAGAGAGAGGAAAAACATGCGGCAAATATCACCAGACCAGGAATCGAACCTGCAACTACCACCACAAGGACTGAAGGCTTCATACGTGGGTTGTGCTTTGCCCCTGTGCCGCCACAGCTCCCCTCCTGCAACACATTTTTGAAATATGGGCATCTCCGGTCACAGAAAGAGGTTAGATAGGTACAGCACTAACAATGAAAAATAAAAGCACTTTGGAATATTAATACACATTCAAAATTCTGTGTGATAATTGTGTTTGAGTATAACTCCAAGGTATTTGTCTGAAAAATCATGGGCATTAAAGAGGTAGGCAGAACATGTAAAGAGAGGAAAGAGTCCGGAACTGGATGGAGCGCTCACCTTTCAGGATGACTGAAGAAAGAAACACTGGAGCGATGTCAGGTCAGGTTTCTGACCTTGGGCCCCAGGAGAACATTGACCTAAACACAACAAGCATCAAGAGATGTGAAGACAAGAATTCACAGTTTTTACTTTATTACTTTTGCTAGTTATAGCCGATAATGAGCTGTTTGCATACAACATGGAGTACATTAATGGAGATCTATCATGTTAGTGATAGTGCTCATGCTAATGCTTACATTTTAACTTAAAGTAGCATTTTAGCTCATTTTGATATAAATGTAACAAACTAAATTGCCTAAACTGATGTTAGTCAGTAGCATAGTGACTTTACGCTAAAGTATGGTGGAGTTTGTGGTTGCATGTGACAAAATATGAAAAAATGCAATGGTTATTAATGCTTTTGTAAGGCAGTGAGTGCTAAACCAATGACTACATTGGTTGCTTAGTTTACCAGAGGGAGCAAAAAGGAAAAAAAAAAAGTCTTGATTTCATTCCTCTGAGTTTCACAGACAATTGGATTTTTGAGCAACCCATGCCAATTAAAAGTACAACAAAGCTTCATTCCTAAAAAATACTCAGCCTGCACAGTCAGACCAAACTCTGCAGCCTTATAATATCTTCAGGTGAGCAGCTTAACAAGCCGGCCAAATGTCAGCGTGGCCTCCTAATCAATTCCCCCATCACGCCTCCTTAATCTCATAATGCAGACCATGATGAGCACCGATTAACTGTGAAAACTTCCCTAATAGGTCAGCTGACAGATGTCTGCAGGAGTTGCATGGTGCATCCAGATGACGGGGGGATAGGGGAGTGTAAATCTGTCACCCCTTCCTTTCCCTGCAAACCTTGAGGCTCATAAATGGGGAAGCCATGAAGCTCGGGCCCTCCAGGGATCCCATTAAATCCACACACATGGTGCATTTGGCCATTTTCTCCCACAATCAGCAAATTCCAAGTGATCCCCTCTGGTCACCAGCAGCCAACGTGCTGCCACTCATCAGAAACAGAGCGCAAACGCTCGGCTCCATCCACTCAACTAAAACTGTATCTCTTTGAGGTCGCTCTAACTTTAACATGAAGTTTGGCGTTATCTCTCCCCCTGCAGAGCTATTGAGATTGTTCAGATTTGCTGACAGCCATTAGTTTCTCCAGTAACTGTCCTTCATGGTCTCAGGCTATCCCTGAACTTTAGTCGAGTTAGCCTTACCTGAGTCTGTTGGGAAGAAATCATTTGTGTTTTTCTAATTTTTGTTTTTGCAGGGGTTGATGTAGAAATATTTACCTTGGGGGCAAGGGAGTGGCAAGAGGCAGGGGGGCGATGCTGGAACTCCTAAGTGAAGAATGAGAAAATTCCACCACCAGATGTAAATAGAGGCAACAAAAAAAGACACTAAGCATTTTATTGTATCACCATCTGCATTTCAACAAATGTGTGCAGATCTTTGTCTGTATTCTGCTGAAAAAACAGTGTTTCTGAATTATGGTGTTTTCCTGAAATAAGACATGAAATGAAAATCACATGTAAATAAGCTTGTTCTCGCAAGAAGACATTAACAATCACGGCAGAAATGGATATAAACACTTACATGAGATATATTCAGAAATCAGCCATGATTGGCTCATCATCTATCAGCCAATCAGAGAAGATGTCAGCCTCTTGGTCAGTCATTAAACTGATAAGCTCTGCCCACTTGGTAGTGGCTATGTACGAGGTCTTTTGGGGAAACTGTAGTCACTAATTTTACATGAGAACTATGAATTCAACACATTGGAATTACACAACTTTTTATGAACTGTGATCCTATGGGAGCTCTGGTGGAGTCAGCTGCACATTGTCTGAAAAACAAACAAAAAAAAAAACTACATCATCCTGCTACCACTTCCTGTCTTCTTCGTAGTTTTCGCCAGTAGTAGCATCCCACTTTGATCATGTGACTTGTGTGATGCAAAAAAGTGTTTCCATTGCAGTTTTGCTGTTAAATCAATTCTGGAAAACCATTTCATCCTGATCCTAACACGACAACTTCTTACAGAGAAACACGTGTACTTTCAAAATTGATGGGTTTCTATTAAGTAAATTTATTTATTGTAATTTCAAGTTGTGCAATTTTATGGTTAATGGAAACACAGTTTCCATAACCATTTGTCTTAGAAAAAAACAAAGACAAGTTTTAATTATAAATGCACTAAATTTTGTCATTATTTGACTTTTTTCCAAATACAAATATTTGAGAAAAAATATTAAAGAATTCTGGTATTCATTAGAATAGCAGAATTTTTACTTAACTTTATACTTTTGTCAGTTTGATGTCATCATTGCTAAATATTAAACCAGCTGTGATAATTCAACCCTTACTCTAGATCAGTGTTTCTCAACCTTTTTTGGACCAGCGCCCCCCCAGCCTTTATTCAGGTCCCTCACTGCCCCCCACCAAAGAATTTGTAGGCTACTATGCACTGATTATTTTATCATTAATATTACTATCACTATTGTAGATGTTTTGATTTTTATGCTTGTTTCTGTATTTATCATCAAGATAATTTCCCAGAGAACAAAAAAGTCATGGGAATAGAAATTATTTTCACAGGTGTCTACGAAAATGCAATGAACATTCAAGTTAAAATTGGTAGGTCTAACAGCAGCCAATCAGAGTGGAAACAATATTCTTATTTTGTGCCATTTTCTAGTTAAATATTCCACAAAATGAGCAGATAAAAGATGTTCAACATGCCAGTTTAAACTTTGAACTATTTGCAAAACGACTGAGCTCTGCAACATTAAAACATGGATAGAACTGTAACTACATTAATCATAACTCTTCTTCTCTTCAGTGTTTCTGGTGGTGCAGCTCTGTGCTGCCTTCAGGAGAATGGGACATCAGAGCATCATCCATAAAACTTCACCCACATGGCATTTATTGTGTAAACCAGAGCTTTCAGTGGAAAAACATAAGTTCCAGGTCCTTTTAATGCCATACAAATATGAGACAGAAACATGGATTATATCTTTATATAGACCTGTCTATTGATTATAGATTAATAGTTTTACTGGACAGAAATTACAAAGAACAAATCTGGTTCTTAATCAAATCCTAATGAGTCAAATTGAAAGTGTCATGGAGTCATCAGCCTCAGGACATTAACACTGACATGAAAAATAATATTGAAGAAATAAATATATCAAATCTAATTAAAAACATAAATAAGTGATCAGTTCTTAACTGTTATGGTCTGTAAGATATATTTATTCTCAGTACTAGATGTGGTCTCAACAAACCCATGGCACTTCAACAATATTATTTTACCTTTAATTTGGAAATAGTGTCTGTTTATTCTTGCCATACAGTCTCTGTATTAATTATTGCTCTAAATGTCTTGCCATACCAGTTTATTCCTCTGTCTTTAGTTTCTTAGTTTATTCTTGCATTTTGTTCTCCTAATTGTCATGTGTTTCACATCATGTGTTGATTTTTCACTGTTCAGCGTCGGATTCTCTGTTTTTATGCCATAATTCACATCTAGTTCGTCGCTCCGTTTTATGTCCCGCTTCTCCTGTTTCAGAGTTTTGTGCAATGTGCGAGTCTTTTTTTTTTTTTTTTAAGCCCCTAAGGTGCATTGCGGTCGGGAAGCGTATCGATGGGGAAAAGGCAGACTAACATAAACCTTTTAAAACAACAGAAACAATTTCTGCATTCTGATTATTGAAATTTAAAAGTGCTGTGTTGTTCTATCACCCCCGTTTCATACCGGACCACTTACAGCTCCGTGTTAACACTATAAAATGAACGCTCTCTATCGTGGTATCACCCATGGAGGGATTTCTTGATTTCTTTATTTAAATGGGTTCATTTTTCAGAGGGATACACAGTGAGGGTGTCGTGATTTTAGCTACCAGTAGCAGGAGAACAGAGCTGCACCAAGAAGCTAACAGAAGCTAACAAACACTGAATAGAAGAAGAAGAAGAAGAAGAAGAAGAAGAAGAAGAGCTGCCATCGATACAGTTGCAGCCAAGCATGATTTAATGTTACACAATACAGTTTTACCACGTTGCTCAAAGTCTAAAATGGTATTGTTGTGCTTATAAGGTGTGAGAAGCAGTATATCTGGCTGTTTTAAACTGGAATCCGGTCAAATTCTTATGTTTTAATAGAGTTGATGCCAAAATTGCTTTATCTCAAGGAAAGAAGTAATAAATGGACTTCTTTGGGTTTATTACGCTCCAAAGTTAATTTTCAGTTTACTTAGATTGTGGACAGCTCCGAAATGCTGAGAAGCAGTATATCTGGCTGTTTTAAACTGGAATCAGGTCTAATTCTTATATTTCAATAGAGTTTAAGCCAAAATCGCTTTATCTCAGCTGAAGAAGTAATAAATGGACTTCTTGGTTTTACAAAGCTCCACAGTTAATTTTCAGTTTAGTTAGATTTTGGACAGCTCCGAAATGCTGAGAAGCAGTATATCTTTTTTTAAAACTGGAATCAGGTCTAATTCTTATGTTTCAATAGAGTTGAAGCCAAAATCGCTTTATCTCAGCGAAAGAAGTAATAAATGGACTCCTTGGGTTTACGAAGCTCCACAGTTAATTTTCAGTTTAGTTAGATGTTGGACAGCTCCGAAATGCTGAGAAGCAGTATATCTATTACGCTTTTTTGACAAAACTTCTCCTGCTGTAGAAAAAAATGAAGTAAACACTACATTTACAACGAACACTTGTTTTTCTTAGGGGTTGCGTTCCGAAAATAATCCGTGATAGGCGAAATCCGTGAAGTAGTTACCTTTAGTTTTTACAATTATTATACAGCATAATTAAATACTCTACATTGAAACCAAACAACAATACCTGTTGTCAGGTCAGCGGATGTGCGTGTGCATCAATCGGGAATTAATGTGATCCGGAGTCATGTCATTAAAGCGTCTCCTCCAATCTGCCCCACGAGATTCACAGCTGTATCTACGGCAGAGCGATGGATCTCGTCAAGCGAGCCTCCGGTCGGGTTTTGCGCTGCCTCTGGCCACAGTTTTTTCCAGCTGGCATTCAAAGTTTCAGTTTCCATCTCCTGAATGGGTTCCATGGTGGCCCCACATGGGTTTGCCCAGGTAATTTAAATGGGTGCTGACTGGGTTTTGAGTGGGGCCCAGATGGGTAACTTACCTGAGGCCCATCTGTGGCCCACTAGGGTGCGTTCATGAATTTTTACCTGGGCCCCAACTGTGTCTAAACTGGGCTAGAATATGGGTAACAAGTGGGATTGTCCGCGGGTTCCATGGTGGCCCCATATGGGTTTGCCCAGGTAATTTAAATGGGTGCTGACTGGGTTTTGAGTGGGGCCCAGATGGGTAACTTACATGAGGCCCATCTGTGATCCACTAGGGTGCTTTCAGGAATATTTCCCTGGGCCCCAAGTGGGTGTAAACTGGGCTAGCATGGGTAACAAATGTGTATTTCCACATTTTCCATGAGCGCCCATATGCTGTAGCCCATATGGGTTTAACAGGCCCTGACTGAGTTTTCAGTGGGAGCCAGATGCCTTATTCCTGTAGGAACAATGGGGTCTTTCTCACCTAACCTGGAAGTGAATTACATTAATAGATATACAATCTTAATCAACAAACCAAAGTACTAAAATGCTTTAGCACAAAACTTGCACATAAGAGATGAAAAATTCATTTTTGACAAGGCTTTTATTTAGTAATTTGAAGTATTGTCAGTGTTTTAAAACTCTTCAATTATAAGAACTTTATTAACACAGAGCAAATGATGCCACAACAAGAAATGAACTGGTAAAAAAATTGACAACATTATTCATATGGCATATGTGAAAATAACAGAAACTAGTTTAATATAACAAATGTATAAACATAGATCTATATGTATATGTAGGACAGTGCTTGAATGTGGTGGCGCATGTCACCAAAGTGTTGGATCTGCTCTTTGGGTTGTGGAAAGTTGTAAAGTGTGTCCTTTGAAGAACGCCGTACTTGGCATTCGTTACTGTGTGCTGGTGGTACAACGGTCAGTATTTGCTCTGAATTCTAAAGGTAGGCAATGCTGACCGCCAGCTCCTCAATGTAGCCAAATGTTACTTTTAATGTTCAAGTAGTTAGTTTTGTATCATTTTGTCTTTTTCTTCTTTTTTGATGTATGCTGTATCTGTAAATCAAAAATAACTGCGTTAATGAAACATGTTGACACGCAGTATTTGCTCTGAATTCTAAAGGCGAAGCCGCTGCGCTGTCGGGTGGTCAGAATAAACGGTCCCAACCACAATTTCAACCGCAGTGTGTGTCAGATTCCTATCTCGTTTCCTTCCGACAAAAGCCCTTAAGACACAATGTAGAGTCCAGGGAACAGCGAGGACTCATCTCACACGGACAGGGTTACATCTTTGGTGCCGAGACCCGTGATCGTGGTGCTTCAGGATCACCTAGGCAACAACGCCAGCAGCCCCGTTACTCAACGGTTTCTTTCTGGTAGTTTGCTGAGTGTATGACAATCTGAGTTAACGTGTGGAACTGAAGCGGCAACTTATTATTTTAACGTCACTTTTAATGTGAAAAAAAAAAAGTTTGTTAACTACAATTTGTTTGAAATATTTATTATATTGTGATTATATCCTTCTTTTGTGTGTGTAATTAGAATTTACACACCTTTATTTATTTATCTTTTATTCATAGCGACAAAAATAGATAATTTCATTGTGTTTGAAATATTTATTATATTGTGATTCTATTCTAATAATTTATATAAGCTTAACTGGAATTTTGGGAGTGATTTAACATAACTGTACCAAACAATTTATTTATTTATTTATTTATTTATTTATTTATTCACAATTAAACATAAAAAGGGAGAGTTACACATACATTTTATTTGATTTGGCTGTCTACCTTAGAAAAATAGATCTTTGAAAATAATGAATGACTATGCAGTAACCCCAATGAGGCAAATGCCCTCTGCAGCAACGTCTGGCCACCTACTTACCCCTGAACCAGTACTGAGCCACAGATTCGACTCCCCGGGGGTACCACACACCTACCTACCTGGAGAGGGAGCAACAGCTGACGCCAGCAACCAATCACCAGCAGTGAGGCCAAAGTCAACCAACCAACCCACAGGGTTTCATGGTCAGCAGCTACAGTACACCCCAGTGCCCCAGCCCCATGATGGAGAAGTAAACACACAGCACACCCCCGCAACCCCAAATCTGTCAACCTATGTGGATCAGTATACTTCTACGCCTTGGACTGGCATGCATATGTCTGCAGCTTCCCTACCACCTCAGGCTATGACAGGTAGCCAAATTATGCAGCAGCCTGCTGCTTCAACCATCTATCCACACCCAGCAGAGCTTTATCAGCCAGTGAGCCAGCACCCCGTCGGTTATGCTGGCTCTCCCACTGTGCCCCAAGCTCCACTGTATTCATCGGCCGGTGGTCCATGGGGTGTTCATCCAAACAGGCCCAACCCTCAATTTATGAATCATGCAGCTCTCAACCATGCAGATCCATTCTACGGACACAGCTGGGCTGCGTATGGCGGATTCCTGCAGACCCACCAGGTGAAAAGTGTTCCTGTATTCACCGGTAATGCTGACAGTAGGATGTTGGTGGAGGATTGGATTCGAGACATGCAATATCTCCTGGAAGCTATTGAGCTCCCACCACACCTGCGGTTCTCCACTGTCGTGCGTCACCTGAGTGGCGAGGCCAGAAAATTAGTCCTGAACCTACCTCTATATGACCAAACCCCTGAGAGGGCTTTTGAAGAACTGAGGGCTGAGTATAGTGACACACAGATCTCCCTAGATCCACTGACTTCTACGAGCGGAGCCAAAGACCAGGGGAGTCTGCCTGCTCATATGCCATATCGCTGGAAGCTAATCTGAGAGCGGTAGAGGACAGCCAAAGAGGAGACAAGCTATTCCCAGACCGGGACTGCAAACTCACTTGGCAGTTTTTAAGGGGTCTTAATGATGAGGAGGTGTACAGGAGAATTGTTCCACTTAAGCCCAGGCTCTTAAGCTTCCGAGAACTGCAGGCCGAGCTCAGAGACATGACCAAAGAAACTAAAAAGTTCCAGTCATTCCACAAATCAAAACAAGCTCACACCCATATCCAGACTGCATCAGGCAGCAGCCCAACTGTGAATGTGGAGAAGACCACCCATGCATCAGAGTTGTCGGAGCTCACAGAACTGGTAAAAAGTTAGCTCTTTGCCAAGAAGAGCAGATGACTAAATTGACCTGCCTTGAATCAAGAGTTAATGCTCCGTTGCCGGTCCCAACACTACAAGTCCAGTCACCCATAGGGCCTCCAATCCGAGCCCAAATCTCAAATGTGACATGCCACAGATGCGGTAAACAAGGGCACATAGCCAGAGTCTGCAGAGCAGTGTTACCAGACCCCAGTCAAGTGAATGGGAACAACCCCCACCCAGCTCAACCTTTAAACGGGTAGAGCCCGTGGTCACCGGGGCAACCATGGGCGAGCAGTCAGACCCCCAGCCACAAGACATAAAGATGACTGATGGAGGAGAGAGCACTCCACTAGTGGGCCCTAGAAACGAAGGTGAGTTGGAAATCAGTGGAATGATGTGCAGAGCCCTCATTGACTCTGGCTCTCAGGTAACCAGTGTTATCCGCAGCTACTGGTGCAACCATCCCATCCTTCAAAAACAGAAGTTGCAGCCCTCTCTGATACCTATAGAAGGTGCAGCCGGTCAGAGTGTAACCCACCATGGTGTTCTACGCATTAACTTGAAAGTGTTAGAGAAAGAGTTTAAGAATGTGCCAGCTTTTGTGGTTGAGGACTCAGAATATCGCCTGTCTGTCCCTCTGCTGATAGGAACTAATGTTCTCCGCACCTCCAGAACCCATCTTCAAGCAACATATGGCCAACAATTTCTCCAGCATGTCAGAGAGAGTCATGCAGAATGGTACACCTCACTCCTGGAGGTGGGTGACACCGAACATTATAATGTGGAGGACAGAGTGGGTCCGGCTGTGTATACAGGCCAAAAAATACATATTCCTGGGGGAAAAGAAATTGATCTAATGTGCAAGGTGACTGCCGGCCCGAAGAGAAGGACCTATACAGCACTGATTGAGAGCCACCACTCCCTGAAGCTTCCTCAAGACCTTCTGGTTGCCAAGGTCCTTGCTAATGTCAAAAGAGGATGTGCCCCTGTCAGAGTAATGAACCTATCTAAACATCCAGTCACCATTAAGCCACACACACACCAAGCAAATGTGTCCCTGGTGGATAGTGTTGTGGATTTCTCAGACAAAAAGCAGGGCCAGAGCCATGAAAGCAGGTCCAAAGACACATGTCTGAGTCTGACTCAGGTAATATCGAGCTGTTGTGTTGACCTGAGTAAAGCTGCAGTCGAGGACGAGGACCAGCGCTCCACTCTTGAAAAGCAGGTAGAGAGGAATGTTGATGTATTCTCCCAACATCCTCTAGATTATGGTCACACAAAGACGGTGCAACATGAAATTCCATTAGTAGACTCTAAGCCATTCAGGCTCCCCTACCGCAAGATTCCTCCATCACAGTGGCAAGATGTCAGGAATATGTTGATTGAGATGGAGGTGGCAGGCCCAGTAAGAGTCCTTATGCTTCACCTGTAGTGGTGGTGACAAAAAAAGACGGCTCATTACGGTTGTGTATCGATTATCGTAAACTGAACTCCTGCAGCACAAGAGATGCATTTCCCCTACCAAGAATAGAAGAGGCCCTGGAAGCATTGGGTCAGGCCAAGTTTTTCTCTACGCTTGACCTCACTTCAGGCTATTGGCAGGTGGAGGTGGCAGAGCAGGACAAACACAAAACAGCATTCAGTACACCAATGGGTCTGTATGAGGCCAACCGAATGCCTTTTGGGTTGCAGAATGCTCCATCAACCTTACAGAGGCTCATGACTTGCTGTTTTGGAGACCTGAACTTCACCCAACTTCTAATATATCTGGATGACCTTATCATCTTTTCTAAAACCTTTTATGAGCATCTAAACAGACTGCAGTTGGTGTTTGATCGGCTCCGGGAACATGGTCTAAAACTTAAACCCTCTAAGTGCCAGCTGATGAGAAAAGAAGTGCACTACCTAGGTCATCTGGTATCTGCTGAGGGAATCCGGACTGATCCAGAGAAGATTCGCACAGTGAAAGACTGGACCAGGCCAACAAACCGCAGGGAGGTGCTGCAATTTCTCGGGTTTGCTGGCTACTACAGGCGGTATGTCAGTGGGTACTCTGTCCTAGCAGCTCCCTTATATCGGGTCACAGGTGGTGACCCAAGAATGAAGAAAAGAAGGGGGAAAAAGGCCTGGCTTCTGACCCACCATTCTTATGGACAGAGGAATGTGAGGAGGCATTCCTGGCCTTAAAGCACAGACTTACGACTGCGCCACTACAACCTACCGTTTCTGCTTCAGACAGATGCATCAGGGGAAGGACTAGGTGCTGTCTTGGTCCAGGTTCAAGATGGCATAGAGAGAGTCTTGGCTTCGCCAGCCGAGGGTTGAGTCCAGCAGAGGCAAGGTACCCCGCCCACAAGCTAGAGTTCCTTGCCCTGAAGTGGGCAGTAACAGACAAATTCTATGACTATCTCTATGGGCGCAAGTTCTCTGTCCAGACCAGTGGTGGAGAAAGTACTCAAAAAATGTACTTAAGTAAAAGTACAAATACACAGTCAAAAATGTACTCAAGTAAAAGTCAAAGTACCACATTAACATTTTACTTAAGTAAAAGTAAAAAAGTACTGGCTTTTAAAAATACTTAAGTATTAAAAGTAAAAGTACTCGCTGAATGCATCACTTAATCGCTAATATCATTAAGTGTGCCGATCGTATTTAATTTTAATACATCAGAAATGTGCCATTTTAATGAACACTACCACAGATTCAACATGTTCTTATTGTGTTTATTCTCTGTAACAGTTTAGACTTAGATATGTGATTCTATGAATCATAATTTCAGGGATGGAAACATTTTGTCTCCTGTCCTAACATAGCATGAACTTCATTAGTCACATTTATTTAGAAAGAAATCTAACTGAAAGGGGATGTAAAGAAGGTGTGGGCGGGGTGGAGGATATGCAACCAAGGAGCCATGTAGCAGAGTTGTAGTCAAGACCACCGAACCCAAGACCAGCGCCCTGCGCTAAATGACACAATAACATTAAGTTTTACCTATCAAAATTGGTTTTCAGATTGATCTGAAAGATCCACATTCCCATAAAAACACCTAGATATTAAATACGTAAGAGCTGAAATGAATTTAGCCAGTATCAATTAAAACTCACTTCATTCTGTTTTGCTTTCATCGCTGTGCTACAATCCGCAGAGGTCTCCTGCTATCCCTAGAAAAATAACGCCCTGGGCGGTTGCCCATATTGCCCATGTCAGAAACCACAACTGAAACATCGCAATTAACGGTAAATAACGTTCAACTATGAACACTGTCCAATGGCGCAACATGTAACCAAGCAGAAAGAGCACCGTGACTGTTTTCATCCTCCCTCCCACTGCGATGCTTGCCACCATGACAGGAGACGAAATCAATCAATGAGCAATGAGCATGCTCTGCATTCATACATTCAACTTTTACTTATTCAGCGATTAAATAAATGTGTGTGTGTGTGTGTATATATATATATAGCTACCACAGTGTACACAAGAACAAAGAACGGCTCTAAGTGAGGCTTCAGTCCTTAGGACTTAGTAAAGATCCGTCCAGAAGAATCGGATCGTTCGTGAATGTTATATCACTATATTGCAGACTTTGGTCACAGCGTTGTCCTAAGCAACACCTCAGTCAACACCTCCACACAATAATTCAGCGCATGAGTGACAACTTTTTTTCATCGCAGATGCAACATGTGTCTCTATACAGCTAGCTTAGCTAGCATCACTTCCACAGATCTTACCTTTCTTTAAGCTTTCCTTCCAAGTGACGCTAAAAGTTGGACGACGTCCCACCGTCTGTGAAAGCGAAGCGCTGCTGATTTTACATGTCGCCATATATTATGATTTATGCAGCTATTATCGATTAAACAGACATCTTCTCCTGCTCAGAGGAAACCACTGCGCATGTCTGGAGCTCCGCGTGCGAGTAAAGGTGGAGGCGATGGGTGACAACAGACACTAAGTCACGTTATTGCTCGGATTTTACGGCGCCACCTTAAATCCCTGAACTTCACATTTTAACGGAAAAAAAGAGCAACGAGACTTGGATGTAACGAGTAACGCGACAGTTTTGTAGAAATGTAGTGAAGTAAAAAGTACAGATGCTTACTGTAAAATGTAGTGGAGTAAAAGTAGAAAGTCCCCATTATTAAATCTACTTAAGTAAAGTACAGATACACGAAAACTGTACTTAAGTACAGTAACAAAGTACTTGTACTTCGTTACTTCCCACCACTGGTTAATAGTTTGAGTCATGCAGAACTGATTTGACCATTTCCATAGCAACAATCAGAAGCAAGATATTCCCCCAGAACTACAGTGAGCTCATTGTAGCTATGACCTCATCTATGACATAGATCAAAGGACATCTGAGGTTATGAATGCTTGGGTCTCAAAACAGGAGGTTATATTCAAGCATCTCTTTAGCAGTGTGTTAGACAAATATTTTGACAATGGAGAAGATTGCTTTCACATCCATCTTTTTTCCGATTACCTTTGGTGCAGGATATTTGGTCACCAAAGGAGTGAGGAAACTTTGCAACAAGCTGTTTCCTGGGGTGACATTTGACACAAGAAGCTATAGGGATGAGTCCATCGAGTACGATGAATTTGACTCCTATCTTTTCAACCCTTCCCCGGCTGGGGAGTCAGCCTCTGCTCTTATGATAGCAGCACTAGAGGAATGGAGCCATCAAAAAAGGTCTGCCACTTCCCCGGCTGGGGAAGTTGGCAGTGAAAAGGAGACCCTTGATTCCGAAAGCGCCACCAATGCACTTATGATAGCGGCACTGAATCACTGGACCCGTCGAAAGAGGGCTGGGAAAGTTTGCTTAGACCAAACGGTCTCAAGGAATCTCACGAAAGCGGCATTAGAAGACCGGACACCTAAAGAGAGATCTGCCCTCGGGGACGATTTGGCTGATCTTTCGTCAGAGGAAGTTTCCTCTGAAGAGACGTTGACTTGTGCACTGGATCCCTATAATGTACGACATCTTATGATACCGGAATTTGCCCCAAGGAGAACTTACAATCAAAGTGCTAAACAGCCTGAAAGTCACCCTAGAAAGTCTTGCTGTTCTTTGTCTTGAAGGACAGCATGTTGCATCTGCCCCGGCTGGGGCAGTTTGCTCATCAGGCCACAGCACAGAGAAATATCATTCAGGTCGGTCTGATGGAGAAAATGCTGATGAATAGAACAATTTCTCCATTCATCCTAACGTGCATAGATTGAGAAGGGTTGGAGAGATAAGGAGGAAAAAGAGGCGAAAAAGCTGAACCTCTGCTCTAATGAGCGGCAAACTTCCCCGGCTGGGGAAGTTTGCAGTGAAAAGTAGACCATTGAGTCTAAAAAGCTCAACCTCTGCTTTGACAATAGAGGCATTAGAAGATCGGACCCATCAAGAGAGATCTGTCCTATTGAGCAATTTCTCAAATCTCAAAGAAGAAACTTCCCCGGCTGGGAAAGTTTGCCTCTATCGTCTGCTCTGACGATAGAGGCATTAGAAGACCGGACCCATCAAGAGAGATCTGTCCTATTGAGCGATTTCTCAAATCTCAAAGAAACTTCCCCGGCTGGGAACGTTTGCCTCTATCGTCAGAGCAGACGATAGAGGCATTAGAAGACCGGACCCATCAAGAGAGATCTGTCCTATTGAGCGATTTCTGAAATCTCAAAGAAGAAACTTCCCCGGCTGGGAACGTTTGCCTCTATCGTCTGCTCTGACGATAGAGGCATTAGAAGACCGGACCCATCAAGAGAGATCTGTCCTATTGAGCGATTTCTCAAATCTCAAAGAAGAAACTTCCCCGGCTGGGATCGTTTGCCTCTATCGTCTGCTCTGACGATAGAGGCATTAGAAGACCGGACCCATCAAGAGAGATCTGTCCTATTGAGCGATTTCTCAAATCTCAAAGAAGAAACTTCCCCGGCTGGGATCGTTTGCCTCTATCGTCTGCTCTGACGATAGAGGCATTAGAAGACCGGACCCATCAAGAGAGATCTGTCCTATTGAGCGATTTCTGAAATCTCAAAGAAGAAACTTCCCCGGCTGGGAACGTTTGCCTCTATCGTCTGCTCTCACGATAGAGGCATTAGAAAACTGAACCCAACAAGAGAGATCTGTCCTAGGGAACGATTTCTTTAATCTTAAAGAACAAACTTCCCCGGCTGGGGAAGTTTGCGGTGGAAAGGAGACTGTTGAGTCTAAAGCTCAACCTCTGTTCTGACGAAAACGGAATTAGAAGACTGGACCTGAACCTGAAGAGACCACTGTCCAGGTAATGATTTTTCCAATCTTCCCTAGCAACAAACATGGATACAGGGATATAATTATGGATATGGATGGATATGTTAATGAACAGTGAAAAAGTTGCGTAAAGTGTAAGGGAGTTGTAATTACAACTGTCCATCCATTTCATCCATCCATTTTCTTCCTCTTGGTTCAGGTCGTGGAGGTAGCAGCTTACGAAGGGAGGTCCAGACTTCCCTCTCGCCAGCCACTTGTTCCATGTCCTCTGGGGGAATCAGAATGCGTTCCTAGGCCAACAAGGAGACATAGTCCCTCCAGCGTGTCTTGGGTCTTCCCCGGGCTCTCCTCCCGGTGGCACGTGCCTGAAACAGCTCACCGGGGAGGCGTCCAGGAGGTATTCTGACCAGATGCCTGAGCTACCTCAACTGGCTCCTCTTGACGTGAAGGAGCAGTGACTCTACTCTGAGTCCCTCCAAGATGATCGAGCTTCTCACCCTATTTCTAAGGGAGAGCCCAGACACCCTACAGAGAAAACCCATTTCAGCTCTTGGGACGTGGAATGTCAACTCTCTGGTGGGGAAGGAGCCGGAGATGGTGTGTGAGATTGAGAGGTTTTGGCTAGAAATAGTCGGTTCTACCTCGACGCTTGGCTCCGGTTCTGTAACCAGTCTTCTCGAAAAGATTACCCACCCTTCTTGGAGTCCTTGGAGGGGGTTTTAATTTAATAATAATTAAATTATTATTTAATTATAATAATTAAACAATAATCTAATTATTATATTAAATTATATAACAATTAAATTATATAATAAAATTATTATTTAATAATAAGAAATATTATAAACATAATAATAATAATAATAATAATAATAATAATAATAAATATTACTATTTATTATAAATAGTAATATTATTTATAAGAATATAAATAATATGTATATTATTTATATATTGTTATATATAAATAATATATATTTATAACAAACACACTGTTTTTTATAATTAAAAAAACTGATTGTTTTTTAAATCACAATAGTACTATTAGTACTATTGTGATTTTAAAACAATAGCAATATGATATAGTTATATAACAGTTATATTATAACTTTGTCATTATAATTTAATAACATCAATATCAATATTTAAATGTATAATTTAATATTATTATTGCTATTGATTTTTAATAATAATAGTAGTACTAATATCCCCACAAAAAAAATCTGAATATTCAGTCCATTAGTCTCTAATGGATGGATATGTTCATTAACATATCCATCCATATGCATGGCTTGATGTTTATTTTGCGATTAAGTGATCAATGTGGTAGATTAGCTACTGCAGCTATTAGCTCATTAAACACCTGCTGTACTGATGATCAGGGTCGCAATTACATATTATTCAGGTGGATGCGAACACATAAATTGGCACCCATCCCCCCCACAACATATGCTCACTCTACCCCTATAGCAGAGCCTACCTCCAGTAGCCTAGCATCATGACCTGTTTGTTCTGAAGATCCTGCAGCTTCCACTTCGTCACCTTGACTCTCATACTGATAGGAGGAACCACAGAGCTCTGTTAGGTTAAAAGCTCATCTTCTGAAGTTGGGATGTTTTTCCTTCAACAGGTTAAAGAGGAATCACCTCCAACCAGATGTTGGACTTGATTTTATTTCAGTGTCATTTGTGACCGTTAGAGTGGAGCTATAAAAGTTGAAAAAAGTTATCATTTTGGAGAAACTCTCATCAGCATCAATATTTCCACTAAATAAGAGGCAAAAAAGTAGCTTGATAGAGGATAAGCCCCTCAGACTTTGAGCTCAAAGCGAGATGTCCAAACTATCCATCCATCCATTTTCTATACACCCTTGTCCCAAGTAGACAATTTATTTAATTTCAAATAATTATCACGGTAGAAGCCATTTGTTTGTTAAATACTTAATGAAACATATATACCGTGTTTGATGTTTGTTGTAAATGACATATAGTCACAAAGAACGAGATAATTAGTCTAAGTTTGTCGTTTATTGAACGTTCAGAAACTGCAGGGGCTGTGATGCGCCACAGCAGAGGTAAACAAAGATAAAACAACCTGAACAGGTGATCAACTAAAAACATCTCCTACCTTTTTACTCTCCTTCTCTCATTGTCATTTAAGCACACCCGTTGCCCTGACAACCGCCTGCGCAAGCCATAACATTCAGTCGGTTACAATAGGTTTTCAGGCTTAACATTTATTTTGCGATCATTAATAAGCCTCTCTGAACACAGCGGTGGTTGATTAGTTCATTTTAAACTCCTGCTCCGCTCGTTATTTTGGCCTGGAACCGAAACGCACGGATTTGCGCAACACCTGGTAGAAACAATAATTACTGAGATCATTATTTTTGTTGGGTCTTTAATATGAACATCTTGTTGACTTTTTAAAAATTTTGTTGTTGTTCTTTAATAAAGTTACGAACATTTTGATAAGGAGCCAGAGGAGGACGTGCTGGTTTCAGCGTCCTGGCAGCGTTCAGTTTGTCACCTACCGCCGAGATTGACGTATTGCACCGCTGCTCTAGCAAATGCTCAGAAACAACATGAAATGGGGAAAAACCTATTTATTAACTAATTAAGTCGTATTTTAGATCGTTCTTGAAAAACTAATCAGTCACGGCTGATTAGTGGCTGCACCTGCACCCACTGATTTTTTTACAGCAGACAGCCGCTCCCCTCTCTTGCAGGTACTGCGTACCCCCGCTAAATCTTTTAGGGGTACGCAGTACCTGACCGTACCCCCTTACTTTCACCCCTGCTCGCAGGCAGACAGACTTTCATGGTCTGTCCGCTGTGACGGTGCGGCGAGAGGTTGGAGAATGAGTTAGCAGTGGCGGTTAGCCACTCTAACCCAAAACAGCAGGACGCACTTTTGAAGTATTCCACGCTTTTAATTTATTTAACTTCGTCCACATACAGCCAGATCTCCACGGTACTAAGCATTATATTTCCATATATGAAAAAAGTAACGTTAGTTTACCGCTCTACACCTCATCATCACTTATGTTCTCTTCTACAACAAAATGGAAGACTAGTTCCTCTTCTGTACAATAGTGCAACAACAAAGGAAATAGGCGCCCCCTTGAGGCGATACCTACTCATCTCCAGGAACCAAACAGCATAATGACTGTTACACAGCCTGTGACAGACCATCAGTGGTGGAGAAAGTACTCAAAAAATGTACTCAAGTAAAAGTCAAAGTACCACATTAACATTTTACTTAAGTAAAAGTAAAAAAGTACTGGCTTTTAAAAATACTTAAGTATTAAAAGTAAAAGTACTCGCTGAATGCATCACTTAATCGCTAATATCATTAAGTGTGCCGATCGTATTTAATTTTAATACATCAGAAATGTGCCATTTTAATGAACACTACCA
Organism: Poecilia reticulata; assembly: GCF_904066995.2. NCBI lineage: Eukaryota > Metazoa > Chordata > Actinopteri > Cyprinodontiformes > Poeciliidae > Poecilia > Poecilia reticulata. The sequence continues at coordinate 1,703,227 of NC_088836.1, forward strand.
CAGATTAAACATGTTCTTATTGTGTTTATTCTCTGTAACAGTTTAGACTTAGATATGTGATTCTATGAATCATAATTTCAGGGATGGAAACATTTTGTCTCCTGTCCTAACATAGCATGAACTTCATTAGTCACATTTATTTAGAAAGAAATCTAACTGAAAGGGGATGTAAAGAAGGTGTGGGCGGGGTGGAGGATATGCAACCAAGGAGCCATGTAGCAGAGTTGTAGTCAAGACCACCGAACCCAAGACCAGCGCCCTGCGCTAAATGACACAATAACATTAAGTTTTACCTATCAAAATTGGTTTTCAGATTGATCTGAAAGATCCACATTCCCATAAAAACACCTAGATATTAAATACGTAAGAGCTGAAATGAATTTAGCCAGTATCAATTAAAACTCACTTCATTCTGTTTTGCTTTCATCGCTGTGCTACAATCCGAAGAGGTCTCCTGCCATCCCTAGAAAAATAACGCCCTGGGCGGTTGCCCATATTGCCCATGTCAGAAACCACAACTGAAACATCGCAATTAACGGTAAATAACGTTCAACTATGAACACTGTCCAATGGCGCAACATGTAACCAAGCAGAAAGAGCACCGTGACTGTTTTCATCCTCCCACTGCGATGTTTGCCACCATGACAGGAGACGAAATCAATCAATGAGCAATGAGCATGCTCTGCATTCATACATTCAACTTTTACTTATTCAGCGATTAAATAAATGTGTGTGTGTGTGTGTATATATATATATAGCTACCGCAGTGTACACAAGAACAAAGAACGGCTCTAAGTGAGGCTTCAGTCCTTAGGACTTAGTAAAGATCCGTCCAGAAGAATCGGATCGTTCGTGAATGTTATATCACTATATTGCAGACTTTGGTCACAGCGTTGTCCTAAGCAACACCTCAGTCAACACCTCCACACAATAATTCAGTGCATGAGTGACAACTTTTTTTCATCGCAGATGCAACATGTGTCTCTATACAGCTAGCTTAGCTAGCATCACTTCCACATAGCTTACCTTTCTTTAAGCTTTCCTTCCAAGTGACGCTAAAAGTTGGACGACGTCCCACCGTCTGTGAAAGCGAAGCGCTGCTGATTTTACATGTCGCCATATATTATGATTTATGCAGCTATTATCGATTAAACAGACATCTTCTCCCGCTCAGAGGAAACCACTGCGCATGTCTGGAGCTCCGCGTGCGAGTAAAGGTGGAGGCGATGGGTGACAACAGACACTAAGTCACGTTATTGCTCGGATTTTACGGCGCCACCTTAAATCCCTGAACTTCACATTTTAACGGAAAAAAAGAGCAACGAGACTTGGATGTAACGAGTAACGCGACAGTTTTGTAGAAATGTAGTGAAGTAAAAAGTACAGATGCTTACTGTAAAATGTAGTGGAGTAAAAGTAGAAAGTCCCCATTATTAAATCTACTTAAGTAAAGTACAGATACACGAAAACTGTACTTAAGTACAGTAACGAAGTACTTGTACTTCGTAACGAAGTAACGAAGTACAAGTACTTCGTTACTTCCCACCACTGGTCCAGACAGACAATAACCCCCTCAAGTACATCATGAGCTCTGCAAAGTTGGATGCCACAGGCCAACGGTGGGTCTCCCGTTTGGCTGCTTTTGACTTTGATGTCCAGTACCGGAGAGGACAAAGCAATGCGAACGCCAATGCTCTCTCCCGTATGTCCAATCAGGAGGTCACAGAGACTCTGCACTCATGCCCTCTGCGAGTGAGCAACAAAAAGCCCGAACAGGGTCCAGATCAGTCCATACAAGATCCAGACAACTCCTCAAAGCAGAACACAGTGGTCTCAGCCAAATTGGACTCAGAATCACCAGGATCTAGTGAGCCATACAGAGACATGGGTATGGAGTCACTTCCCGCCATGACAAAGCAAGAGATCCGCGCAGGACAAAAAGAGGATCCTGTTATTGGCCCTGTCTGGCACTACAAAAGTCGGAATGTGAAACCCAGTCGCAGTGAGAAGGTCAGTGGTGGCCGACAGGTCTGTCTTCTCCTGAAAGAGTGGAAGAGGCTAGTGATCACAGATGGCATCATGTACCGTTGCAGCTGTGATCATCAAAGAGGAGTGGTGGAACAGCTGGTGCTACCAGAGAAGCTGCATGAGGGAGCTTTGAAGGCTCTTCACAAGGACTCCGGACACCTGGGTTTTGAGAGAACAGTTCAGCTGTTAAGAGAGAGATTTCATTGGCCTCAAATGTTCCAAGAGATTGAGAACTGGTGTGAGCAGTGTGAGAGATGCTGCCTCAGGAAAACTGTAACTTCGGGAGTCAAGGCCCCATTGGTCAGTGTTCACAGTAATGCCCCCATGGAACTAGTGTGCGTAGACTTTTTAACTTTGGAGAAGTCAAAGGGTGGAATGGAGAATGTCCTTGTGGTCACAGATCATTTCTCACGCTATGCACAGGCATATCCCACTAAAGATCAAAAGGCCAACACTGTAGTGTAACCCACGTGACCGCCATGACACACCCACCTTCCCTTTAAGCTCTGGGATCCTCATGTGTATTTCCGGGTTTCCACTATGCTGCTGCTCACTGTTGGTCGTGGCGTCGATTGTTCATAAAACAATCAAGTTTCTCCAAATCAACACATCTCTAAACAATTTCATCCCTAAAACTCGAGGATCTGCGGTGAGTTGTTAAATACCATCTGAACTTGACGTTGTATCTGCAATACTAGCGCTGCTAATGCAGCCGCTGCAATACTCACCAGGTTGGGATTCGTTGACGCCTCGTTTACCTTCTGATGAGAACAAGTCAACATAGGATCCACCTCCTCAGACAATCCGTTACTCGACGGTGAGTAAATATCATTCATATATATAGTTATATATTTATAATTCACATAAGCTGGAAATTAAATCTGAAACTCACTTTTTTTTTGTTTTGATTTTTAGACTTTTCTAAGAAACTGAAGCACTACGAGAGATTTTCATTGTTTGTGTAGTGGTAAAAATGACTGCAGTCAGTTTATCATTTAACACTTAAGTCAAGATAATATTGTATATTTGGGACAAAACAAGATGTAAGTACTAGCTGGCATTTGGGTGGATGTAGGCAGAGAAAATACTTTGGCTACATTACCTCTTTTTAAAGTCAGGTATACATCCTAGAAAGAGAGATTTGTGAACCTTACAGCACAAAAAATCCACATCCTGATTTTATTGTTGTTCTTTTCTAGTGAAAAATCTGGGATGATACCTGGGAACCTGCAAGTAAATCCTCTCATGTTGCTGTCCCCCTAGTGCCACTTCCTTCAGACAGCGAACAAGTCCTTCCATGATGTTGACCATGACTTTTTCTTTTTTGTATTACAAAGTATTAATTTCTTTTTTTACTGCAGTTTGACCATTTTACGATGTTTTCTGTGTAATATTGTTTTCGGCCTTCACTGAAATGAATGTTATGGTTGTAATATAGTAGTTATATAAGCTTACAGTATGTTGGGCTGTTTACTGACACATTTTTGTCAAGTTCTGTAAAAGACTAAGTGAGGCTGATTGAGTCACTGCATCAGTCAGGTATTGTGCCTGTATTAAGTCTTGAAATTTAGAACAGAACATTTCTGCTCAGTAAATATGACCTAAAGTCTTAAAAACTTTAAACATGGTATTGTACACATTTCTTTTTGAGTGTTTTTAATGTTGATGTGGATGTACAAAGTAAAGTCTATAATAATACATAACAAAATAAGCACAACTTGATTTTAATATAACTAATTGGAAGTGTTTTTTATCTCGAAAAGCTATAATTTTAATATGATCTTTTTTGTGTCATGGATTTTGTCAGTCAAGACTGTATTTGCAAAATGCTATAATAAAATTGCTTTCAAATGCAGTACATTTATTTTTAAACACAGCAACTTTAAGTGAAGTTATTGATGAAGAGCATGATAAAAATACATTGTAATGTCCAGATCAACTGACTATTAGAACAACACATTTTAATAAACCTATGTCACAAATTCCATACACAATTTTGAAAAACACACAAACAAAAATATAAATGTGCAAAAATATAAATGTGAGAGAGAGAGAGAGAGAGAGAGAGAGAGAGAGAGATCTATATACATAGATCATTGAAGAAACATGATTATATATATAGAAAGTCATGTTTCAGACTTCATATATATATATATATATATATATATATATATATATATATATATATATATATATATATATATATATATATATATAGGTCATGTTTCAGACTTCATTTTCCATAATGTATTGTCAGAAACCACACAAAATATTTTTAGAAGCATCCCAGCTCCGCATAGTTGGTTCTAGAAATTCTTGTACGGCTGATCGGCGGGAATCTGAAATGGAACGCAGCCATCCTACGGCAGACTGATTAAGAGAAGAAAGGAACACTATCAGCACGTTGTGGGAGGTGGAGGGTAATAAGGTTTTCAATAAGATGACAACCGTATTTGTCTGTTGCCAAATAAGATTAAGGTCAACGATGCATTCAGAAATGTTACTTCAAAATGTAGTGAAACTGTTCGTTTGATACAGAAAGAGTCAGAATGGGATTCATAAAGACTTTTTGCCTGACAAGCTGGTCGTCATAGTAGGCTGGTCAAGTTTGCCCTGTGTGTTGTCTTTAAGGCATGACGCAAGGTTAAACTGTGTAACAGATTCGTTTCCTACACACTTGTAGAAGTGTGTGAAGCTATTTGTTATGCGTTTTAACAGTGTGATCAGTATTTACACATAAAAAAAGTTTTATGGAGAGAAGTATTTTGCATAGCATGTTTACCTGTCTAAGGTTATTTAAGTTAAATTTGCAGCTTATTTTGTGTATGAAAGGAAACCCAGATTGAAGTCCTTCAACATTACAGTTTAGTAAATTAATATTGAATCATTTTGAGTCTACTGTAATTTAAACTACATTAGTAATCTAAATTATGTTTAATTGACATAGTGATCTTCTCCTAGAGAAACACTATGTTAAACTGTATAAAAAACAATCTAGGGTTAGATTGGGGTTAGGGTTAACCCTAACTCCATCACTAATCTCAAATTGAGTGGTAGAGATTGCTTAATCTTCAAATGCTTTATGAAAGTACTGGTTTAAAGATGCATTTTTATCTAGCATTGAGCTCTGTACCCCAACTCTAAATCTGCTCAGGTGGGAAAAGAATGATCTGCCTGATGGCGTCTCAGGCCTCTGTGGTTTATTTCATAATTTCATAAGCCTGCAGAGAAAAGGCCTAAAGAGAATTTAAGTTAAAATTGTGTCCATCTAATTATTGTAGGTGAAATAGAGGTCTACACCTTTTGTTTTGTAAATGCATCCAAATACCAAGTTAATGTTGTACATTTCATTAAGATTATTTCACTAAGTTGGAACCCTCTGTTTTAAAAAAGACGTTATGTCCAAATCTGAAGTATTTAAACTAAATGACACCGACAGCAAGTTTTTCTACCAAACCTTGGTTGGCTTCTTTTTTCACCTGTCAACTGTTGAACATAGACATGTTTAAATAACGCCAGGTCTATGTAGGCAATTATAACTAATTTTCATATGTCCTTAAAGAGTATCTAAAAGCTGAACAATTTATTTCTCCTGACAATTTCTTGAAACCACTTCTTGTTCGTCCAACATTTTAATATGCTTCATTACTGACTTGTCATCAGCTGATGGATACAGAACATGTCCTGAAGAATCCACTAAATTAGATGCTGTTTTGTTTATAAAATCATGCCTTTATGATTTTTGTATAAATTCATGTCATTAAACAAAATCATAGCATTAAAAGATCACTTTGACAAGTACTGAAATTTTATTTAACATTTCTTTTTAATAAAGACATTGGCAGACAAACTGAACCACATTCAACTGACCAAGGATAAGAAATTGTTTCACCAGTTCACACTTTGTGCATTCTTTGGATAAAGAAACAAGTCAGAGATGCACATATTAATAAAAAATAAAAAGTAGAAGATCCAAAAAGATGTCTTGGTTATGTTAGTTACTACAGAATCACTGAGACTGCTTAACATAGTACTGTAGCCATTTAACTGCTTAACATAAGCACAAGTGTTATTATTCCACTTGAAGTAAAAATAGTAACAAACTATTAAATTAACTACAATTTCTCTTATTATTACCTAGAAAATACACTAGATGTGCAGAAACATAAGTGAAAAAGAAACACACTCAATGACATTCATGAGGAAGTCATTACAGCTCTAGTAAACCCTTTTAGAAAGTACAAAGGCACAAACAAATTAACCATTTAGAAAAAGAAACATTGCCTATTTGGAAACATGAAAGCACAAGAACAAATTGTAAGGTGTCTCTTTGTGACTTATGAGCAAACTATATATATATGACTTATCAGTCACTACTGAAGTCGTCGTCAAAGGTAACGCTCTCTTCTCCTGACAAAAGTCTGTAGATCAGGGTGTCCAAAGTCGGTCCTAGTGGCCCAGCATGTTTTATTCTCTCACTGCTGGAAGTAACAACCTCATCAGCTTGTCAATGTTCTTAGCCCTTCTAACGAGCCATCATTTGATGCAGGTGTGTTAAACCAGGGAGAGAACTAAAACATGCAGGATGCCGGCCCCCCAGGACCCACTTTGGGCTCCCCTGCTGTAGATAATACTCTGTTGCCTGCAGCTTCATCTGCTGGTGCTGCAGCTCTCTGAGGATGATGCTCTGGATACTTCTTGGATCTTCATCAGTTAGGCCACAGGACAAACCTTTAAAGTTGAACATAATTAAAAATATTAAAAATGTAGATGCTTTAACTTTTGGTATGTTTATGCATTACTTAAAAACCTACTTTTAAATTTCCCTCCCGATAACAGGTGGGAACTCCTTTAGAGTGTCTTCATAGGATGACAGAGATTTCCAATGATGGTCCATCAACAAGGATCCTCTTTTCCTCTTCCAGTCTCTTGACTATCATGATGTCATCGATTGCCCTTGTTTTTGTGTGAAGACTGACAGAGTCTGAAATGCAGTTATGAAAAGGACAAATCAACTCAGTAAAAGTTTAAATTTGTAAGTTCAGGTCAACACCTGGAGTATCTAGTCACATTATCTGTCAGGTATGATGACAGTATAAAACATATTAGTGTATGTTTATTTACCACTCTGTGATTGCTGCCATGGCAATGTTGTGTCACCGGACAGGATCTCTTCCAAAGACAGAACTTCTGTGTCTGTATCAGTCTTCAAGTGACCAACATCTTCTAAAGCCAATGCTAAGATGTTTTCTCCTTTCTGATCTTGCGATGAGCCTTGGCACAAGCTTTGTGTCCATCTGTATCTGCACAAACATGCACAAACAATATCAACTGTGTCAAAGATGTTTATGCAGTAAGTACCACCAAGGTTATTCAATGCCTGGTCAGTGTTCCTTACTTACATTCATGGGCTTTGCCATGGAAAATCGAGAGAAATGGCTTCATTATAAGCAGGTGTTGGAGCTCAGAACAGCTTTTTGTTAGTTTTCAAGTTATGTCCAGTACTTGCATGTTACATCCATGGAAAAAAAGTGATTGTCTGTTGGTGTTGGCCAGCCTTTGTTGAAAAGAACAAGGCTTATGCAAATATCTCATACCCTATCTCTAAGAGCGTATACAAGAGTGTATACAGTCCACAAATTTTCCTACGTTTTCATCCTTGGCTATGAAAAGGTCCTGAAATATAGCCTGTTCCTCCAAGCTGAAAAACAAGCAATAAAATACACTTCATGAGGTGTTAAAGTCCAAAGGTAACATATACAAATAATTGTTATATTGTACACATTTTACAATACCTTGCTGCATTCTTTAAATGGTAATACTTGCAATTTCCATCCACTGAAACCGAAAGCACATCTGGGGTACAAACTTGACACTTGAAGGGATCCTTCCTTAACATTTTAACTTAAGCTTTCTCTTCTTGTCGGCCACCATGACGTAAGGAGATGGGATGGTCAGCAGGTGACATGAATGCAGATGTGGCTGATCTATGGGGGGGGGGAGACAGATGACGAGTTGGAGAAGAGGCAGCTGGAGAGATGCTTCTAGGTCTTTTCTTCTTCTGAAAAGACTGAGAGGATGGAACAACAGGAGGAGAAACAGGAACCAGATCAAGCAGCACTATCACAGTATCTTCCTGGTTCTCTGGTATCATCATTGGATGCTCCTCAGTAAGCATCCCAGGCTGCTCCTGACCGATGGTCTCTGTCTGTTCAAAGATCAGGTTCTCAGCTCTTTACTCCTCTTCATCTGGCTTGCAACAGCAATAAATAACATAGGCAGGAAGAAAGAAATGTGCCTGTACTGATGCAAGTTCATTTTTAATTCAAGTAAATGACCTAGCTGCAATCAGTGTATTCAGACAGGGTTCATAAACAAAACTTTAAAGATCATCACAGCCTGATGTTTTTAGCAACCCTCCAATTTTACAAAGTGGCCACAACAAGCATGACTATAAACATTATTATGTGACTTTATCATGGCTAATTAAACGTATTAAGCACAGGTACAATGTACAGGTACAATTACTAATTTAGCTAGCGTCCTCCGTATATTTTCCGGCAAAAAATGTTACAAACGTGTCTTCAACCATTCGCATCACAGTCCTACTGCCATTACGTCCTAAAGCTACCATCAGTAACTTTATAACGTAACACTTTGGAGTTATTTTTGGTTTTAGAGTACAAATACATTCTGACAGATGCAGATTTTTACTCACCGGAGTGTAAGTGTCGCATATGATGACGTCAGCTTCTTCTTCTTCTTGGGTTTTTGTGGGATCCGTCCTTTTTTTATTATTTCAATCAAAGATATTAAAACGTTTACAGAACAGTTTGTCATGCAATCACGAAAGAAAATACATTTTAATTTTTCTTAATTTTTTTGGAGTAAATCATTGGTATCATACTCAAAAATAGTTGCTAAATAAAAAAATAATTAAAAAACCGCTTTTAAATCAAGCTAATAATCACAACAAAAACCCTCCGGTTTTATATTTTACTGAGTTATTTTTAAACATCGAATTAAAGTCTTATGACCATGTATTTGTAGTAAATATTCTTAATATCCTGTTCTAACTAGCACATAAATTGTAAATAAAGTTTTTTTTAAAAAGCTAAAAAATAAAAATAAAAAAAAAAGGTTTTATCGGCGAAGAGTTGCTGTTATCACCGATAGAATGGTTGATAAAAACCTGCTAGCAGGCAGAGCAGGGACCAACTGAGGCCATTCAATGGGGCTGATAATCACTGATAATCGCCATTATGTGGGATGATAACATCCGAAGCGGGTGGATTCAATGTAGTTTCATGAAAAAAATGCACCTATGCAGCCGATCCAGCCTGCCTGGGATCCAGCCATGCATGCCGGCTTAATTGGCTGAGAGAAAGATTATTTAAAACCCATGTAGTTTTATTTTGTAATCAGGTTGCTGCGTGTTGCAGACTTTCTGCTCAGGTCCCTCTTGAAAATGAGATCTGGATCTCAACGGGGTTCACTCGGTTAAATAAAGTAAAAAAAAAAAAGGCATACTTTATTAGCCTAAAATTTACACTGAGATATAATTTAAAACAGTGAAATTAATAATTTAAAGTAGTGTTAAGTGAATTTAAAAATATATATATATTTTGAGCATATATTTTAAAATATATACAAAATATATATTTAAATATATTTTAAATATACTTGAACAAGTGTATATTTACACTTGGGCAAATATATATTTTGTTTACTTAAAGTATACTTTTATTTAATATATTAAAAGTGTATTTTGGTACAATTATGTTTAGTTATAATTTCGAAATTGGTACAAATATATTTTTAGTATACTTCAGATATATTTATAGGTAGTACACTTGATACTTAGTATACTTAGTGTACTTTCACAAATGTAAGGATGTTTGAAATATGCGTACGTACTTTTTTTCACCTGGGTAGCCATGCTTATAAAATAAAAAATATTAAATTACAAGAATAAAGAATTGTCATAAGTATTGTAAAAATAATGTTATATTACAAGAAAAAAGTCGTTTTACAATAAAGTCACAGCATTACGAGAATAAATTGATACTAAATAAAGTAAAAAAATGAGAGAATAAAGTTGTAATATTATGAGAATAGTCCTAATATTATGACTTCATTCTCCAAATATTGATTTTGTCACATTATTCACTTTGTTGTTATTTCAAGTCATTAACCAAGAAATCATTACTGTTTAAACTTTACCTTTAATAACAAAGTTACCTAATTTTCTATAACAATTTTATATCAGTAATGGTAATGTAAAATTATCATAATAAAGACATTTTGAATAATGTCAACTTTGTATTAAAAGTGTCATAATTTACCGAATGACACTTTATGACGACAGTCAAACATATTCATGAAGGCTTATTCTTTTTCATGACAGGTGTTATGTCATGTTGATGACAGTGTCATGACAGTCTTATTCACCCCCCTTCAAATAAATTGTTACCCAAGATGTATATCACATTAAAACTTAAATATATTGTTTTAAATAAGAAAAGTAACAGAAAAACAGTAACACTGCTTGGGATTTTGAGAAGTTGTCTAGAAGAACAACTTCTCAAACTAGAAGAAAAATGGAGTCAGTGAGTCACTTTATGCTTTTTAACATGGTCATTTATGAGAAAAACACTTTTATTTCTCATAAGATGAAAAATTCACCTCATTATAACTAAAAGGTTTCTGATTTAACAAGTTTTGAGTTTCTCATTTTCTCAATTAAACAAGATTGCTCCTGAATGTACAATTATTTATCATTTCTAAGCAATTTCCATATTGAAAATAGTTTGTGTTTTATTACAATATTTCCAGCTGCTAATGAATAATAAATGAAGGCAAACTGAGCAGAACTGTGTAATGCACATAAGAGATGGTGCAAACAGGTCAGATCAAAATAGTCAACTTTAATTTGTCAAAAACATTGACAGGGACAATTTGATACAAAAGGACACTGAAACTAATCTGTAACTAACTCTGGAAATGTGTGGCACACAAACGCAGTATTGAGTACGTTGTTGCATGAGACTGGTTCTCAAAACACAGCACACAGCAACATTTATTAGCACAGCGACTGAAATAATAATCGTTCTTCTTTTGTCCTCATTTATATCCCAAACTGACTTTGCCAGAAAATAAAAAATCTAATTTTACCACATAGTATTATAAAAATCGGATTGAATGTCCTATTCCCCGAATAACCCGTCACATCCCTGACCTGTTATATTTTTAAAAAGCCATTTATAATTACTCTCACATTATGCAAGCCACTGATTTCTACAACTGCAACACAATTGATTTTTAAAAAAGTTTAAAAGGTGCAAACTTTATCGAACACCACAACAATCACCACTTTACCTCACCAAGGCACTGCCGTCGTCCTGCAGAGAAAAACACACAAATCACACAGAGGGGCAGCGCCGCCAGCTCTACAGTTCAGCTGCTGCTCGGAGTAGAAGGCCAAACAAATTCCTAATAGTTCAGTGATTCTTGAAAAGAGGGACAAAATGGGTTTCAATTTTCTCCCCCCAAAAATTTAACTATTCCTCAAGCTTATGTATTCAAATATGACAAATAATGTTTTGGAAATGTAAAGATGCTAAGGTGCAGACTCCCAGTTGCAACATTTTTTTGAAAATTACATTTTTAATGAACCTGACCCAGAACTTTGTCAACACCATCTGACAAAAATAAATATAACGTATATTTATTTTTATAAATAAATATAAAATAAAATAAAATGTGCATTGCTATGGGCAGGCCCCAATAAAGATATAAAGAGACCACTTATTGGGTGTAGAATAGTAGGTTCCTGCCATGCATCATAGGCAGGCCCCAATAACATGCGCCTACCAGAGCTGCCTAGCCCTTTTTTTATTTTTTTTTATTTTTTATCATCATCATATACAACAAACATGGTATCGGCATCAGATGCATACGATTCTAAAGAGCCTTTAGGCTGCTGCCTAGCCCTCTTAGCAAAGGAAGAGAAAGGAAGTGGTCATGGGGTCCTCAGAAGTTCTGATGCCCCCCCCCCAATGTCTGATTATTTTAAATTCTTTTTATGTCTGACAGTGTTGACAAAATCTTGGGACAAATTTTATTTGAGTTGGGAAATATATAAAAATTATTTTTAATTCAATTTATTGATACTTTTATAAATATTAATTTGAATACTTATACTTGATTGTCATAATATATCATCTTAGTATTATTCTTGTATTTATTTGTTTTAAACTATTATAATGTATCGAGTTCTGCTCCAGGACAAAGGTTTTTACAGACACCATCCACCTACTGCAATGTTTAAAATGAAAAGTATTCAGCAAACATAGTTCTGCTCACATGGCCCAGGTTAGTTTAGTCAAATATTTAAAAAAACAAAAAAACATTTTGTATATATTTTATTCAAATTTTGTGCTTTATCCATAGGACCTGTTTTGTCCCTCTTCTCAAGAATCAGAGTTACATGTTATAAACTGGATTTTAAGATAAAATATGAGATTAGTTATAAAAACTTTTACACTTTAAAAGGAGTTTGAAGCATGAAACTGAAAAAAAAAATGCTCATTTCAGATTAGAAATTCTACTTGTGACAAATATTTTTGTTTCAAACCAATTTTACAATTCAAGCATGAAGTAATAAAGGTTTATCAATAAAGAAAATAAAACGTTCCATCTTTCTAAAGTTATTTTTACCTTGTTTAGGAGTTATTAACCAATCAAATGTGGAGAAATAGAGTATGTATTTAAATAGGACAGGGAAAAAACATTAGGTTATAAATATGCACAAAACAAGGTGGAGATTTACAAAAATGTCACAATTCCGGGGGATAATATTTGAAATAAAGTCTCCATCAGCCAGATGGAATGAAATTTACCTGTACCTTTATCCCTCCTAAACCCTTTTCCAGAACAAAAAATAAATATAAACACAGACACATACACACATCAAAGTCCAATGCTTACGAAAGCAAAAAAATCTAATGAAATGGTTAGCTTACATAAGTTAAGACAAAGATTTTACATGTACAACATTGCATGAGAAACATCTGATATATGCTTATTGCTGATCTAAACTGAAAGCAGACAGTGTCTCCAAGCTTTGTAATCAAATATGAAGATGCAGGTTGATGCAATTGAAGCAGAAAAAAAACATGAATGAAGGGTTTCAGTCAAGATGAAGATGACTGACTCCCTTCTACCTGATAGGTCACTGATTTAAGGCATGAGCAATACTGAGCCGATCTGAAGTGCATTTACTGAAAAACAACAGGACATCCTCGTTTCTGCTTTCCTTTTTCCCCCAAATCTAAAACTTCTACCCAAACTTTCCTAACACCTGCAGCAACGAAGTGAGCCACAGCCAACTGTGTAAGCTTTGAGATTGAGATTAAAGCTCCATGTCTTCCAGCACGTGAACGTCTAACATCTGAATCTTCTGCTAGACATGTAAAGGAAAATAAAACACACCAGAACCTAACCCTTCTAGAAACACACCTGTTCACATGTTTGAGTTAAGACTTCACTCTGCTCCAAACACCTGAGACTGCGGCTGAACGCCGTGAGGACTGAGTAAGTCTGATCAGGATTAACTGCTTCTCAAAGCCGCAGCAGTCTGCACACATGGAAACAAACTTCTTGGCATTGCTGGTAAAAAAAACAAAAAAAAACCTTACTTAAATCTTTTATTGCAGCAGCATAATCTCATCTAAAAAAATTAAGTACCCTACCTTTAACTTCAGAGAATCTATTATGTAGAGGGAAAAAGTCGCTGTTTTAACAATCTATAGAAGCGCAATTGTTTTCAATTCATACATTCCCATTATGTTTTGACACTAGTATGTCCCGCAGTGAGAAGGATGGTCAAAAAGGGCAAAGGTCACTGTTCAGACAACAGGGGGAAAATGTGTCATCTCCAAGTCGCCATAACGACCATAATATGCCATTTAACCAGCTATTTGGGAGAAATGTCCTACCGTGACAAGAGATATGAAGTTTGCTAAAATTCTACTTGAATTTAATCTGGAATCGTTTGGTTTGGTCTGATGAGACTGAAACCCCTTTCAGATCATAGTTCAATAAGCGAGCGACCCTGACAAACTCGTTATTCACTTCTTCTTCTTCACTTTTGACCTGATACAAAACATCAATGCTGACCCCACGATAGCATTCTACCGCTTACAGTTCATTGTGGTTTGTTGCTACCTCCTGAAGTGCAACACAAGAATAATATCAGTGGGTTGGTAAACAGTTGATCACAAGGCGTAAAAATATCTAGAAATCATAAAATGAGATAATCTCAAAAGCAACAACGATCCAAACATTTAGCAGGGCGGAGGGGAAGCACCAGTAGCTGCGTTTCCATTTTAAATGCGAGTAAAACTTTGTTGGTATTCCGCTAATGTTGAAAAAACACAATTTTGCAATTGCAGTGTTTTCATTAAATAAGAAATGGAATTAAAAATCACTCATGAACAATAATTCATGCGCCATCATCCTCCAGCTTCCTTCTTCGTGGTTTGCGTCAGTGGCAGCATCTGGTCGTGGATCGTTTGAGGCCAAAATAGTTTCTGTTGCAGTTTTGCAAATTAAACCAAGTTTTATACAGCCAAAAACCCTAACGCCATCCTAGCACCAAAACATTTGATTAAAAAAAAAATAAAAAAGCTTTTTTCAAAATTGGAAATTGCACATTTATTTTCTAGATGTCAAATTGTGCAATATGGTAAATTTTAAGCACAGCTAGTGATTTGTGTCCCAATTGCCACATTTACAACCTTAACCATATTGTTGTGAGAGTTCTGATTACAGCTACTTCCAACAATGTTCAGAAGCTTTTGGATTAAGCTTTATGACTGGGTGATGACTGGGAATCTACGCCAACATATCATCTCAAAGGAGCAAAGAATGAAGCTTTTCCACAAGAAAGAAAAATCTAGTAGAGTCTGTGATGCTGTGTGCCTGACAATATGGACATAGTTAGAGTAAAAAACAGAGTATTAAGAATAATAAAGAACTGATAGACTCACAGTGAATAGAAAATCAGTCAGAATCTGATAATAACCAGAAACATCAGATCCAATCAACATGGGAATAGCGCACCAGACACAATATCAGCTTTTTCAATCTGTTAGAAAACCCGTGGGCTAATTGCTGCATTACAGATGCACTAAAAACTGGACAATTCTGTCATCCCAGTCAGAAAAATCAGCTGATTGCCCTCTGAAATTGGATTTCCCACTGGGGAAACTGAGCAACTCAGACTACCCCTAGTTATAACTTGTAAGGCGGACTTTGCATTTCAATATGGCCACTCCTCACATCTACAGTAGTGAGATGTGATAGAAACATGTTTACAGAACACAGGTGGAAGAATGCATCTTAAATCAGTGTTACATGTAGAGCCTGGAATGATGTGAGGAAGAAATTTAAAGTGGTGTTTATGGAAAGTAAAGCTTAAAATGTTTGTCAGAGCTAATGCAATGGATGGGTGTCGCCATGTTGAAATTCACACTTCTTAACTAGAATTCAATTATTTCTTAAAAAAATAAAGATCTTGTTTTTCTAAACTTTTCAGTTTTGAGATTATGCCACACGAATAAAGGATGGGTTTATTTTTGGGTCTTTTTTAACTTCTTTTTACCAGGATGCTAAGAAATTCCTCCTCATCTGTCACCGCTTGGTTTCCCCACACACTGACAATGTTTCTCCTCTAGAGACGTCCTCAAAACTGGTCAATTCTAAGAAAGCTGATTCTTACAATGTAATCAGAAAAGTACTTCAGGAAGAGTGGATAAAAAAATCCCGTCGGGGGCTCTGACTTTTAAAACATCTCAGATACAACATGATCTAGTTTTACAGGATTCCAGAGTTTGGAGAATCTTCCAATGTTGTAATTACCTTGTGCTTTTCTGCTGATCATCATTCTGAAAACCTCCAGGATGCTTTCTAATAGTAGGCCGTCAATCTTCCCTCGACAGTCAAAACTCCTCAACCTGAAGGCCTTTCAGAGAAACACTGAGGAAATCTCAAACATCTGGACTCAGTGTTCACAGGAACTAATCCTAGACATCATGTTGCTGCACACGCAAACTCCAATCCTCCTCTGCCCAATGTCTACTTGGATAATACATCCAAAACCAACAACGTGGTACAAAATATCAGAATAAACTTATTTAAATAATTTAAACTATAGCTGAAATCCTGGTCAAAATTTTTTTAAAAATAGCCACAGAGAAGTGCTCACATTGGTATGTACAATTAAGGGCAAATTTGAGATTTCCTAACTAGGCGATTTCCCAGAGCCCAAAGGGAAGGAAAACTAAGATTGGACCTTAAAATTTTGGTTCACAGCTCTCCTTCAGCAGAAAGATAAAGTCCTACATTTAAGTCGTCTTTTCTCCGTCTACCCATCGCCCAAAACGTGCGACAAGTCCTCAAAGTCACAGTCGAACAGTTCGCTGATTCCTTCATGGTCCTCCAGTCCAAAGTGGTAGTCGTGTCTATAGGGAGGGGAGAGGTTGATAAAACTGTCCAACGGGAGAGGAAGGCATTCTCCGTTCAGGAGGTCCGAGGACGAGAGAGGCGACAGGTCAAAGGGCCCGATGTCCCCCAGGCTGGAGAACAGGTCTCCCCCCAGGAGAGATTCTGTTGACGAAAGTGAGAGGTGTGAAAAAAAAAAGACAATGGTGCGGGAACGCAGCCAACCACAAAAGATGTTAGAGTTATGTTTAAGCACTGTGGTGAAACCGGTCGTTCCTGCTGAGAGATTGATCAACTTCTGAGATAACCAAACATGTCAACAGAAAAATAAAACCTTAAAAAATCCTGCCAAACATGCGATGTAGGCACTGCAATTTAACCTGTCTTTACACTTATCTAGTTAATTACTGGAGCAACATTTCAGCAGACGATGGCTAAAACCAATGAAAAACAGGGTTTTCCAGACTCTTTTTATATGTGATTTCTGATCTATTTAGGCCCAACAGAACACCTTATAATTTTATTTTTGTTTTTTATTTTCAATTTTACACCATTTCCACTGTAGTGGACAACAAGATGATTTACTTCTGCCATTACGACCTGAAAGAGACACGAAAAACTAATAGGATCTGATGTTAACTTAAATATGCATTCAGTTTGATCAAAAACAAATTTAGTTTAAAGGAACCTTATTGCGGTCATGTGGTTATGGTATGTTCATATTTTCACACACCATTCATTCGCCCTGAACCGCAGTGACCCTCTGTGTGTGTGCTGCTACCCACTAACCAAACACCCGATTCTCTGGGTAAACTCTGCAGTACATGTGGCTTTTTCCCCTTGCAAAGCACAAATCGCTGCTCGTCTTAATCTGATTAGATTGTTTCATCAGTCTTACACAGTTTCCTCTCCTGAGATCAGCCATGTTGACATCGCTATCAGTCTTCATCTTTTTGTGTTTGAGAAACGTCTGAGTGTGAACTCTCACCTGCATCCCCACCCAGCACCAGCGGCGAAGCCTCCTGCTGGGAGGCCGCCGTTACCGTGGATGAGGTGGACGCTGGAGAAGACACGCCCACGTCCAACGCCGCTGCTCCAGTTTGGGCCGGCAGTGGCAGTTGCTCGGCGGGTGGCGTGGGGGGCGTGGGGGGTGTGCGGTGGAATGGGTCGGCGCTGATTTGAGACGGGCTGCCACCCGTCACGGGGCTGCACACGCCTGAGCTGTCCTCTGGACAGAGGAAGACGTCTATGGGACCCTGCGTGCTCCTGAGCGACACCTGGTAGCCCTGAGAGACACGGACAACATGAAGGAGCGCCGCTCAGTCAGGAGGAACTCACACACTGCAGCTCCATTACAAACATGTCCAAACTTTGTCAATATTCCACTAATGTTGGAAAAAAAAACCCTCCAACATTTTGCAATTGCTGTTTCTACTAAATAAGAAACAAAATTACAGCTCACACGTAAAGAAGTTTGTTCACACCACTTGTGGAGCTTTTGATCGACAAACAGTATTTTATATTTTATTTAAATTGGCAATTTTCCATTAAGTGAATTTATGTTCAAAATGTCAAACTGTGGACTTATAGGGTGAATGGAAACGCAGCTACTGAGGCGGGTTTCCTCTGCCCTCACCTCGCTGGGCTCTGTGACTTGCATCTGAGTCTCTGGAGGAGCTCTGACCACCATGACCAGCTGGTCTGGGGAGTCGAACGACTGCCGCAGGTCCTGACAGCGCACGTAGCCCAGCCTGCTGGACGCAGCTGTTAAAGAGCTAACACTTCTGTTTGCAGGATGCAATGTTGCAATGTTGTTTTCTGATTGTTGCAGTCTAAAATGACTAAAGCTTATTTTTAGCACCATATGGTTGTACAAAAAATGTTGAAATTGTTGCATATGACCAGAATAAAGACGGGATTTTAACATCGGATTTAAATTGCAAATTACGTTTCCAAGTTCCTTCTTCTACTTTATGCAAATAAAATCACGTCCTGTGTTGTCACAGTGCAGAAGAAGAACTCCATATTGGTCATTCAAGATAACATGAACTGTATTAGCAAAACATACAGAACGTCTCAAAAGAAAAAAAGGCATATGTTACCATTTATCATTATGCATGCTTTGTCTTTCAAGAGATGCCTTTATCGTAATTAGTTGAAAATCGTCTCAAAACAACAATATTATTATTTATCTCCATAATTTCTGGAACTATCTATTGTCCAGCTAAATGTGTTGTTGTGACAGGCCTAGGTATGAATATTTCTGTAGGTGTCCAGCCATCCAACCAACTGATGAATCAAACCCGGTCACTCATACAGCATTCACTAGAAGCCGTAAAAGGATATTTCTTGTTCTGTGGTTCCTCGGTCAGCAGCCGCAGCTGCAGGGTGCATTTAGAGATGAGTTCGTCCAGCTGCTCCTCAGCCTCAGTCAGGTCACACACCTCCCTCTGCAGCTCCTTGTGCCGGGACACCAGGCTGGTATCGATGCGGTTGCCGCTGCAGAACAACAGTTGTGTTAAAACTCAGAAGTTACCTCAGCAGTCTGGTTTGCTCTCACACTCACAGCCACTGGATGTTGTTCTTGGACTTCTTGGAGATGAGCTGGATTCCCTCCAGGACGTTAGTGATGTCATAGATGCGTCTCTTCTGGACATCCAGGACCTGGGAGGCCCAGTTCAGGTCCACCACGCCGTCGGCTGACTGCGACAGCAGGTTCAGGAAGCGCTTGGTGGTCAGGTTTAGGGACGTGTCGTATCGGGACTTCTCCGTCGAGCTTCGAGGAACTTTGCAGAAAACAAAGAACGTCTGAGTTTACATTTTCTGTAGAATTCAAATTTATTCAAAAAATATGTCAAAGGGAAATTAAACGTTGCAGCAATTCATATTAATTTAAGATTCTGATAGTGACGGCTGTGGGCAGAAAGGATCTCCTGTAGCAGTCTGTGTTACAGATAATTTGATTAAGCCTCTGACTTTTCTATGAAGAGGGAAGTCTGATGAAGAGGATGCTCAGGATTAACAGAGGCACCTGGTTTATTTAATGTTCTGCAAACTGAACCTCCATTTTAGGGCTCCTGCTCTCGAGTTCAACATTTTGCAAAATCCTTTTCCAAAGTATTGCACCCCATTTCATCTGGTACATTATAACTTCAAACATTTGCCTGTTTGTTTAATTATTAAGCACAAAGTAGGACACAACTATGATGTGGAAGGAATATTTGCTGACACCAGCAAATATTCCTTCCTTCTACAGACGATCCAGGGCAACGGATCGTCTACAGAAGTCATTTAATTACCAGTAACATCCTATTTATGAGTAGTTTCATCTCAGTATAAATCCAGTTGTTCTGTGAAGGACTCTGAAGAAACATTAGTGATAGTGATTAAGCAGCAAGATGACGATTAAAGATGTTTTCACATCTGATAGTCCAGAAGACTCGGTTTGATTTGGAACCAAAATTATAACATTTGTTCCATTTTCAGCTGCTGTGTCAAATAAACCAAAGTATTTGAAAACCTGTTCCTCCCCAGTCCTGTGGGAGCGCTGCACCAAGAATCACTGAAGGAAATGACATGAGAACAAAATGTAAAAAATTAAATAAAATGGAGTGATGTCAAATTTTAGCTGTTGTCGGATTTCTCTTTTGTCTTTGGCTAAAGACCACAAATGGCTAAAGACTGACAAGATAGACTGACTTGTTTGTTTTGATTGTATTTACCCAGAATTCTCTGTACTATACTCAACCTCCTGCTTTTGGAGTGGTCTAAAAAAAGCAGAGGAGTTAAAGCAGATATCTGAAGGAGCACTGCTCAGCCCATCATCCAAGAATGGAAACAGTATCGCACAACTGGAAAAAAAAAAGAACAACAACAAAAAGAAGCTAAAATTGATCAGGGGACAAAACAAGCGACAGACTAGCAACCCGTCCAGGGTGACCCCGCCTCTCGCCTGGAACATCAGCTGGAGATAGGCACCAGCAACCCTCCTGACCCCACTAAGGGACAAGGGTGTACAGAAAATGGATGGATGGACGGAATGTCAATGTCTGTATATTCATCTTCAGCAGAGACAAGAAGTTAAATGCAGGCGGCTGGGACAAAGTGAAACATGATAAAACAAAGAGAGCTTATTTCTACGTCGTCCTATGGGTTTCACTGAAACAGGATCCTCTTTGGCTGCGTTGTGCAGGAACAATGTCACTTCACTGCAGCTTTAACACAAAGCCAGACAATCTGATCAGCACAACTGTTTTCCCCTTCTGACATGGTGCTGGAGTAAAGGTCAGGATGGTACTGAGATCCAGCCTTACGGGCCAACAGTGAGCACTGAGGAAACAGAGGAAGAGCGCCTTATTACTCTGACTGAGTCTACAATCGTAGACTCATCTTGTTTGGCATGAAGGAAATGGCCGATTAGAAATAAACAAATGACCTTAAAACCGCAAATAGTTGAATGAAAAAGGCCTACTGGTAAGTTGAAGAAGTAGAAGCCGTCGCTGAAAGACACCCAAAGAGCCATCAACAATATCTGTGTATTCTGCTAGTATACACAGCTATTTTACTAATGTTTCTGTTAGTATTCTGCTAATGTAAAAAAAAAAAATCACAATTGTGATGTTTCCTTTACATAAGAAATACAATTTAAAAATCACATATGATTGAAGCCGAAGTTGTCTTTTTTTTTGCAATAACCTAGAAGCAGCTTGTTCCAGGTGATGTGTATAAATGAATGAGTCCACTGCATGCGCTACAATATCAACAGAAAACACCCAGAGGTGTTTAATCTACAAACTGAAAACCTGTAGCTACCGTTTTATTTGCAGGTAAGGCTGCCCTCTTGATTCAGGCCGTCTCAGTTTAGGTTATAATTGAGTTATCTTTCTCTAAGCAATGTTCTGATCATACTGGGCTTGGATTGTTCTCTCTGTTTAATTCGGTGTGCTACTCATTTAGTCCATTTATGGGTATTTATTCCTTTCATGAGTGTCAAATTCCATATAAAAACACGTTTATTATCCATTATAACCCAACAATTACCAAAGTACTGAAAATGTTTGAACCATTTCTTTAAATCTCATTTCCTAATTATCTTAATTTTGCCGCTTTTGTTTTCCATCATGTAGGTCTGGGCTTTGACTTGACCATTCTATAATCTAAATAAGTTTTAATCTGACTGGCTACAGAGTTACTTCACACTGTACACAGTCATAAATCACACTGCACTTTTTCCTGTCTATATGTGTGAATTTTATGAATTCTGTTGGCTGTTATGACTTCAGTCTATCTGTACAACTTGTGACTTGAAATTGCCCCTCGGGGACAAATGGTTATTTCAACAGAATTGAGGTCCCTGTTTTCTGTCGACTCTGACCACCTTCCTGTTTCCACGGTAGAAAAGCACATGGTGGAGCCATCACAGTGATTCACCATGTGTGCAATGATCTTTCATCATCATTAAAATATGTTCCAATTATGTGTTTGCCATATTCCCAACCTGTCTTGTGGCAAATTACAAAAATGATTTATTTGGACTTTCTTTAAAAAATATATTCTGTCTTTTTTCCTCCCCGTTTATAACAGTCAAATTTGTTGATAGCTTCACTAAACTGCATTCCTGTCGGCAGATTCTCACACCCGAACAGCAGTCATGTCCTGACAGGGTTGCCTTACTCCATATTTCCATGATAGGATGACAGACTGAACAGTGGTTCAGTGGATTTGTGTTTTTATTAGGCCTGTCGCAATAAGAAATAAATCAATAAATCAATGAATCACAGGATAAATTAAACTGAGTTCAATAATTTCCATTTGCATGAATTATTGTTTTTCTCTTTTCTCTCTTTCTGCCAAAAACTGGATGATAAGAGTCTTCAGTCTGGTACTTTGGTCTCAACTAGTCCTTTTTTGAAGGACAATTTTGTTTATAGAAACTTTATAATCCATTTTATGTATTGTTTCTGATTTATTTATTTAAGATATTTAAAATTTCTTCCAGTTCCAGTGTTAAATGTTTGTTAGAATTTAAAGTTTATTGATCTCTGAGAGGGAAAACTTACAATATTATGCCATTACTGTTCTAGAAAATGATCTCATAACAACAATATTACCATTTATCACAACAAGTGCTGAGAAAATACATCACCCAGCAAAAGTTTATCATTTAAGCCCATTTCTTGTTTTGGTGAGCAAAACAAGAAATGGGCCTTTATAGGCCCATTTCTCTGAGCCTTCACAGAACAGAACATTATTTATACTTTCAGTATTTCATTGGCGCAATCTGAAATTGTACTAAAGCATTTTCTTACTCTGCTCTGATCTAATACAAAAAGAGAAAACGTTTTTTTTAAATTGTGCTTGTTTTTATTTAACGGAGACATAGTTCTTAACTACTTGCATTGTGTTTGTAATTTTGTTTATTTTCATAAAAACATTTCTCTCTTGTAAATGAGATCTAGCGTCTGAATGAACAAAGCTCAAATAAAATGCACACAGGCAGGCAAGCAAATGCTTGTGTTGTGTTTTTTGAGTAAAGGGAGGTGAACACAATTTTATTCCCCATATCATATTTTTATGTCAATTGTCGAGAAAAGTCGAGCTCATCCCACTTCCCCATGCTGGAGATGTAGTTTAATAATAACAATGAATAAAGTTACCTTTACAATTGAGTACACAGGTGACACAAGACCCAACAGTAGAGTAGGACAGTAATAAAATTAATCTGGTTGTGTGTATTGCTATTGTGTCCTGCAAACTTTGCTTTAATTCTACTTTTTTCTATTTAATCATAAAAAATCAGAGTCAGGCAGAAAGAGAGTCATGAAACAGGAAGAGCTGGTTTCCTGAAGAAAGGGGAAGTTTCCAGCCTGCATCAGTATAAAAATAGTTCTGACCATTCCTTATTTTAAAGCATTAAAGGTTTAAAGAATAAAATCTAAACATGTTGAGTAATTGGATAAAACCCAGAGTAAAATACTTAAATTAATAATAATAACTTATAATTAGGCCAATAATTAATATTGGTTTAACCAGTGGTTGATGTTGGTTTGATTAATAAGAATATTTACACTTACTCTTACACTTATGGAAGTACTTAAAGGTGAAACAAGTAACTGTAACATGGTATCAGATAATTAGAATAATGGATTATTCTTGGTTTCTTGTCAGAAGTGTCTGTAATAACTCACATTATGATTATAATAAGAATAACTAATAAGTTATGGTTATTATAACATTATAAATGAATGTTAAACCAGAGAAACTAAAAGGTTATAAATGTGATTTTGACATTGAAATTGAAATGGTGTAAAATGTGTAACTGTAATTAAAGGTCACTGATGTTGTGTTGAAAGTAGATAGTAGGTGAAAGGTCAGGGGGAAAGAGGAACTGATAGGAGAGCAGAGGTAACCAAGGCCTTATTGCTAAACTTTAACTTTCCTAAGAAAAGGTTGGGCAGGCAACAGACGTAGGAGGACTGTTGAGCAATTCGGGGATCATTGAAACAGACATCAGGTCTTGAGGTCTCCAAGGTGATGGATATGAGATCATCTGTCCAAGCAGTCAGCCAATGAGAGGCACAGCAACAAAGCTAGCCAATGCAAATGCAACAAAAGGTGGATAAACCCTTTATAAGGTGGGTACAAAAGAGGAATCGTTGGTTGGATCCTTCAGGCAGCTTCGAGCCAAGACGGAGATGGACAAAGAACTCTGCAGCTGAAGAAGAGCCGGGGCCACAGAGCCGAAGACTGTTCTGCACATGGGGACCAACCCGTTAGCCCCGCAACATGTGGCTTCAAATCGCACTTCTCTCAACAGCTGGGTTTAGACCCCAAAGACAAAGACCAAGGCAAAGATGAAGATAAAGACAAAGATAAAGACAAAGGCAAAGAACAAAGGCAAAGAGGAAGAACTGGTGTGTTCCTTCCGTGGGACCAGGAAGATCGTGAGACGAGGAAAAAGGAGCTACAGAGCTGCAAGACAAGAAGCTGAGGACCGCTTCACGCATGAGGAAGTCACTTGAGGCCCGAGACCTGCCGCTCTAAGTCAGTACTCTTCCTGTACTGGGAGCCTCCTGCTGCTGCAACACCTTCTTTATCATCAGGCCAGTTCTGGGGTTCAAGATGCCAAAATCCGTCCGTCTCTCTCAAAGTTTCCCTCTTTTAGTTCTCAGTGTCAGCATTAGGGAAAGATAGGCTAGATTATTGATTTTACTTATTTGATTATTTCTGCTACTGAATTAAGCTGTACTGACTCTTGTAAAATTGCCTTACTCATAAAATAATTAGCATTAAGAAAATCTAAAAGAGGTGGACATTCAATTAATGAGTCACCTTAAAGTTCTTTGATGGTTGTAAAATAGCTATGAAGTTTGATTCTGGGAGGGAAAAGTGGAAAATGTTTTATAGGTTGCTTTTAGCCAAAACTAAAACACCCTTGGGACTCGCACGAGTCACTAAAACCAACCTGGTTCAGTAACAAGGGCAAGTTGTAAAAAAGAGAAAGAGCAACCGTTAACAGGTGTGCTCTGTGAAACTACTGGATTGCAGGCTGCTCAATCTGGTTAATTTACAGGGTGAAGAAGGGTGGGACAGATGTCCAGATGGATGGAGGTCGTTAGAAACCAGGCTAGTCTTTCTCGATGCCAGCTTAAACAGAGTTTACTCAGTTCTGACCAGGGTAAATCCCATCAGATTTAGAAAACTCAATTCACCCGTTAGATGGAGAGCTGGCTGCAACATCTCCCTCCTCTCAGAAGAGGAAGTAGAGAGAGAGAGAGTAGGGGGGGGGAGGGGGTTGCGAAACAACACAATCATATAAAACCTTGATACAACACATCGTAGTTTATGGTTGCAGTGTGAATAGAAGTTTGAGGGTGAGGGGAATGAAAACTTGCATGTCACTGAATGTGATCTGAATGCAGAGAACAGCCGCCATTAGAACCTTTAACTACTGAACCTGGCAGAAAACAATGGAGGACATTGTAAATAAAGCATCGGCTGCTCTTAAAACAATGACAAAGGTTGACGTATATGCATGTGTGTGTGTTGGAAGCACTCGCATAGATGAATGCCTCCCACTGAGTTTTTTTTTTTTAAATGCGTTTACCTCTAGGAGGAGCAGGTGTGGAGGGCGGGACTTGGCCTGTGGCTGGTCGCGTGGTACTGACGTACTGATGGTCGCTGTCCAGGTCCAACTTCCTCTTTACCTAACCACAAACAGGTGGAGGAGAGAACATGTTACAATGGAGGTTTATTATGTCGTATTAGATGATGTAAAGGTGATGTATCATGGGAGAATGCAGATGTGCAAAACCTTCAAGCAACAGATGCTGAGGTTTTGGAAGAGCTCTGTTGCGCTGCAGAACATCTGAAAGCCCTCGTTTAACCACTTCCCTTGTTCTCTCACCCTGCCCTCCCCTCATCTCCCCATCCCTCATTCTTCTCACCGGGGGCCTCCCCAGAACAGGCCGCCTCTTGTCCTGGACCCCTACGTCGGTGGGGCCCTGCGGCGTGGCGAAGAGCAGGATCTCCCCTGTGCTGGTCGGGGCGATGGCCGGGTGGAGCCCCTCGTTGCTGGGGCTGGTGATGATCACTATCTGATGCTCCTCGCCCAGGTCTATGCTCCCAGAGTTCAGCAGCGTCTCAAAATCTGCCAGCAGATCCTCTGACGTCTGCCCTGTTATCAGAGTTTCTGACATGGTGGCCCTCACTGGACACTGCGATGCCGTGCTGTGAAAGAGGACCAACACCTACTGGCATTTGCAGTGCCCTGTGAATGTTGTGGTGCAAAATGGGCAATCTTTTCAGGGGTGTGTGTTGTTAAAAGGAGTCAGAGCATTTCTTCAAATGCAAAGCTCCTTTTTTCTTAAAGTTGTTGATCTAGTCACTTAAATCTAAATTAGAAATACAGATTTGATCAATCAAACGTAGATCAGAGGTGAAACTGAAAAACAGGATGTTCTGCCAAACAGGAAAATTGGCAACTGAGAATCGCTGCTTAAACGCATAATCCGCACCACGCCTACAGACTCAAAGGTAAAAATGTTATTAAAAAGATTTTAAAAATGTTATGGTGGAGGTAATGAACGCTGGTTATGAATGAACCGGCTCAGGAGCGAGCGGATCTTTTGTTTTCAAGCCTCCTGTCAGCAGAGTTCTGCCGCGGCCTGTGGCCACTGTGATGCCCTGCTAACAAGCTAACTTATAGCTCCACAACAAAGACTCACACAAGTTCACTAAATGAACCGGGCAGCAGTTGAGCTAGCTATTAACCACCTTGCAGCGACATTATTTTATTTTATCTTGAAATCAGAGCTCAGTTATTAAGCTAAAAAAAACTTTAGTGCAGCCTACAGAAGTTAGCTTATCAGCATAAATTATCTACAGACCAAAACGCATCGCCACGCACCGAAATAATCTCGGTCTGTATATTTGTGAAACCAGGAGTGTGTCTCGATGAAAGAACACGATTTAAGTTGCGTATAGATGTATAGGGTGAGTTAGCATGTTAGCTTTAGCCGCATATCTTTATTCCCCTCGTTTTGTTGGGGCACGCAGGAAGCAGTCCGACAAAACATGCAAAAATAACGCGAAATGAAAGAGCCAAAATCTACGTTCATTCATCAAACCGGCAGGCTGAGGTCCTCGGGTCGCTCACTACTGGGCGCGGCCGATCTGTAAAAGTATCCTCGCAACCCAGCTTTCGGCCGTTTTTGTTGTTATTGTCCCAGCTGATCGACATCCAAACAAGCTGTTGGTCGGTTTTCGCGCGAAATCTTTTTTGCCGCGAAACCTGCACGTGGATAGAAAGACCAAACCCCATTGGTCGAAGAGGTGCGTTTTCCGCGTCGCGAGGCTGGTGGGCTCTGATTGGTGCGAACAGCTGCCTGTCATGTGCACGAGCACAGAGTCTTCGATTGGAAGGTGCGTTCATGTTCAGCGGAGAAAACCATTGGCAGTCAACATTTATTAAATAAAATGGCTAAATAAACGAAATTTCAGTTAAGACTGAGCTTAAAAATGCAGCATCTTTCATTATTTTCAAGTTATTTTTTATACAGGCACTTAATACATATTTATAATTAGCTATTACAATTTGTAACTTAAGTAAAAAATACCCCCAACAACTTAGCTATACTTGGATTTTCCGTGAAGCCTTCATGTTTAAAATGCTTTTCTCACGTTTTCTTGACTTCTGTGTATTTACAACAAGCAGCAGGCATTGCTAGTGGAGCGCCTATTACACAAAAGGAGAGCTTCAAGATGGCGCAGGCAATATTTGAGGTGCTCGAAGGTAGTAATATTCCTTTTATTGTTGCATAACCATAAACATAGTCGCGCATTTGAGGATATTTTTGATAAATATATTTTGTGGTCTTTATGGAAATCAGAAAAAACATGTCTGAATCAGTTAGACGTTTATCATTGTAGAGAACAGAAAAACTCTGAAAGTGTAAATGTAAACAACCAAGCAGATATGAAATATTCTCCCGTTTTAATTCCAGACATTTTCTATCAGACATCCTATTGTGGGTGCGCAGTTTGAGGCGATATTCGTTTATTCGCTGTCCTTTTAAACTGCAACACGCTGTCACAAGTTGTTTCAAGCTTCGATTTCAGGCCTGATGTGTTTAGGATTTCATATTAACATTGAACCCAGGCAGAACTTGTAATCAGAGTACAAAACCTAAGTGGTTGGCGACATAAACACATAGAAAGCTGAACATTTTGCAGAAATGATGTTTTTTTTTTACACAACTAAATCATTCTTTACTCTAGAATCTGTTCACATTTTTTCCACATCATAACCAAAAACTTTGATATATTTTGTAGTGATTTTATGTGATGGACAAAGTAGTGCATAAATGTAACTGAAGTGTTATGGAAAATGATACACTGTTTTTTTTATTTCTTAAAAAAATAAAATAAATAATAATAATAATAATAATAATAAAAAACTCTGAAAAATGTGGTGTACATTTGTATTCTGACCACCTTACTCAGATACCCCTAAATAAAATGTGGTGCAACCAACTGCTTTCAGAATTGCCTGATTAGTAAGTAGATGGTCAAAACTACTGCTGTATATGTCAGAACGCACTCATCTGATGGAAATAACTGCTTTTTTTCGCAGTGACCTCATCTCCATCTCTTATCTTCCTTAGGCATGGATAACCAGACTGTGCTGGCAGTTCAGTCACTGCTGGATGGTCAAGGCGGAGTTCCTGACCCAAACAGCCAAAATGTCTCTGCGACGCCGGCCATCCAGCCTATGGGTACGTAAGATCACTGACAGGGTTCCTGTACAGTCTGGAATATGGAAAAGTTACAATTTAATATGGGGAACAAATACACACAAACTTTATAAACTTCGATTGCATTATTTTCTAGCCAGAAAAAAAAAATCAAAATTTCTTCTTATGTGAGTTCTTGCATTATTTGTTTGATGACCTTAATTTTTAGTTTTCCACAGAAAACTAGATTTTTGATCAGGAAATGTTCAAATGTAAACACAAAAAGGCAATTTCACAGCTTTGTGGTCTCTAAATCTTTTTATTTGTATGTTTTGGATTGAATTCAAAGCTGGACTAGGTTTAATTTGGATAGTTTTACAAGCATTAATATAATTTATTATACAAAATCCTGTCCACATTTACCATGCTTTCTAAATTCTAACTGAATGAAGATTATACAGATGCAAAAAAAAAAAAAAAAAACAGAAGAGTGAAACTGGAAGGGAGGTTGAGCACTGTGTGTAAAAAAGATAATTAAACTTAAACAGATGGACAATCTGTATCTTAATGTTAAAAATAAAAAAAAAATAGTAAAAAAAATGTCCCCCCAACTCTGCAGGTTATGTTCTTTTCATTGAAAAAAGACAGTTTGGGGAAAAATATATTGATAATGGCATAGTAATGCAATTTGGCCATCTTAAAGACTAATAAACTTTAATTTTATAAATAGCACTCCATACAGGAAGACATTTTAAATATCCAAAATAAAACATAACAAACAAAATCAATAAATAAAATATAGATAAAAAATAATTCAATAGAAACCATAAATAAAGTGAATTGTAAAGTGTCTGTAAAGAAATTTGCCCTTCAAAAAATATAAATCATCAGAATGGAAAACATTGGGCTTTTAATCATTCTGCAGACGACGAAGACGTGTTCCTGTGTGGGAAGTGTAAGAAACAGTTCAACTCTCTGCCTGCCTTCATGACGCACAAGAGGGAGCAGTGCCAGTCTGGCACCCCCTCCCTGTCCACCGTGTCCCTGGCCTCCACCAACGCCTACGCGCCGGTCCCATCAGTCGGCTCCGTACCCCAAACTGCCGCCAACAGACAGGTGGGGACAGAGCGGTGGAAACTGATTGGTGTGTAGAGTTGCTGATGGTTTATGCGTGGTGTACTGTAACTGGAACGATGCGTTTGGGTCAGTTGTGATCAATATTGAGCTTTGTGGCATCATGTCTGATTCCAGGTGAGTTCGACTTAATATAAAGAACAAGTATGTGGGAAAAGGATCTGTGAGGCTGTGGGTCCGTTTCCTTTTTGTTAAGGAATATCAGTGAAAACTAAGAGTTTGCAGAGCATATGAACGCCTAGAATCTAATTGTTTACTCACTTTGCTTGCAGCAATCCCTTCTCCTGAGCAAATATGTGGCGACAGTGGAGGGGAACAATTCCCTTGTTATTGTTGTTTTTAAAATAAAGATACTTGGAAAAAACTAGATATTATTATTTCTTTATTAAAACATGTATTAGATCCAAATTTGGATTCTTTCTGACTGATTTATTAATAATTTTGAGACTGGTTAATATTTGATGCGGCTGATACATTAGTGCTATAATCTGGCCCAGTGGTTTTTAAAGTAGTGCCCCGGAAAACTGGCAGATATAAAAAAAATGTCAAGTTAAAAAGTTGAGTCGAATACATTGTTAAACAGAAAATGTTAATATTTCTTTAATATGAAAATCTAATCTGTTTTTCAATCATAACGGCAAAATATAAGATCAAATAATTTATTGTAATGCCATTTGCCATGTTTATTGGCTGCCAGTCAAATGTATCAAGCTAGCATGAAATCAGGTCTGAGGTGACATTTATGCTAAACGAAGGTAATAATTATTGAACAGAGAAGAAAAATGAGAAGAAAACCCAGAAGTTTTAAAGTTGGTTTTTCTCTACATATTTAATGGCACAAAAAAAACTTTCTTAGCTAATGCTAGCCGAGAAGCTAATGGTATTTGGATAAGCTAATTATCAAATCTGAAACAAAATGCTAAAAATCTACTAAAGGCTATCTGTAGTTTAAATTCCTTCTATCCTGCTCGGCCATCAGGTATCCACCTACATAACAGTCCCTCCATCTCCTCTGACTCACACTCTGGTGCAAGGCAACGTGCTGGTCAGCGACGATGTCCTCATGTCGGCCATCTCCGCCTTCACCTCCATCGACCAGCCCATGGCCGCCATGCAGACGCCCATACAGGTACATCCAGGAGCGGCCGCTGCTTTGCTCCGCCTGAAACACATTCTTCAGATGTTTTGCTGTTATTGCAGAGTAACATGAGCATGCACACAGCGGGGGTATCGTATCTTCAGCACCATCACCACCATCATCATCAGCAGCAGCAGGCTTCCCACCCTCTGCCCTCCAGCCAGGCACCGCCCCCCGCCCTGCCAGCTGGGCAGCCCACCCAGCAGCCCCTCTCCTCCCAGGTGCCAGTGAGCCACAGCAACTCGGTGGTGCAGGTGTACAACACGATGCCCCACATGGCAGGCCCTGCTGCTGCTGCAGCTGCTGGTGCTGGCGGTGCAGCAGAGATCCATACGTTAGGCCTGCCAGCTTTCCACCCTGTTCAGGTGAGTTCCTACACCTGCAGTTCTCAATATCTCATACATCGTCCAGTTCCTGTGTTTATTTACTCGTTTCCTTCTCACTGGATGCCTGGCCAGTGCGTAGAGGGCCAGTCGTTCAGCAGTACTCCCGTCTACAGCCCTGGGAAGCAGGGCAGCAAAGCAAAGAGCTGCAGCCACATGGGCAGCATGGCAGAGCTGAGTGACTTCGAAAAGGTCATCATACCCAAGCAGCCCCGGAGCAGCAAGAAGACAACGGACGGAGCAGCAGGTGATGGCGTGCTAAAGTATTCCTTACCCGCCGGATTTTATCACGGTTTCTCACTTAACTACTTTATGTATTAAAAGATGGGCAGAGTAGCCAAAATGTGGAGTCAAGTAAGAGTATCACTACTTCAGCAT
The DNA here is from genome assembly GCF_904066995.2 of Poecilia reticulata. Taxonomy (NCBI): domain Eukaryota; kingdom Metazoa; phylum Chordata; class Actinopteri; order Cyprinodontiformes; family Poeciliidae; genus Poecilia; species Poecilia reticulata. The sequence continues at coordinate 1,735,026 of NC_088836.1, forward strand.
ATTTTTACTCAATTAAAAGTAAAAAGTAACAATCCAAGAAATTTACTCAAGTGATAAAAGTATTTTTTGAAAAGTTTACTCAAGTACAGAACATCAGTTACTTCATATTTAAGAATTACATCAGAAGATGGACCAAAATATAAAATTATGTGGAAATGTTGGTATTTTAAGAACCAAAATGAAAAGAATTTATATGAATAACATAATTACAAAATAACAAGATAAGGCAAAATAAACTGTTTTCTAGATCAATATAACTTCAGTCACAACTTCAGGTGTGTGTGTGTGTGTGTGTGTGTGTGGTGAATGTTTATTTAAAAGGAGTTTGTTCTTAATTGTTGTGACGTTCCTTACAGTGGGTAGAGAATCCAGACATTTTACCCAATTAAGAGCACAGATAAGAAAATTAGTCAAGAGTATAAAGTACAGAGTAATACTCCTAGATGTATTTTTACTCCTAGATGTATTTTTACTCCTAGATGTATTTTTACTCCTAGATGTAAATTGTTTCCAAACATTTCAAAAAGTTACTCAAGTAAATGTAACTGAGTAAATATAACTAGTTGCTTTCCATCTGTGAACTTATATTACTATTACATTATACTGCGATTTTACTATAAAAATATTGACATCAGACTTTTCCAACCACCTGAGTGTTTTTAAAGACATGTTATAATCAGTCACTCATATTCACACACATTCACACAGACATTCATACGTCGATGATGGAAAGCTCCTGGTCTGTAGCTACAGCTGCAGTAATGTTAGTGTTTAGCTGTGAAGTGAAAGAAATGATGCCTGGTTTTCTAGAGTTTTTGCAAATCATTGATTTATTACTTATCGAGATAAATTATTGTGACAGGTTTAGAAAAGGCAAAAGTTAAGTCACCCTAACTTTTGCCTTTTTCCACAGATAAAAAAAATACATGAACTGAATACTAAATATTCATTTCTAATATGTGTACGAGTTACAGATAAACCTCAAATATTACTGGAATTTAACCATTCAAGGTATTGATGCACAGAAGTACCAATCAGGTTAAAAAAGTCTGGACTATGATGGCGATTATGATATATACGTATATATATTTATTGTCCATATTAGATTCATACATTTTATTATTAATTATTTATTTTGTCATTATTGGAGCCTTGCAACAAAATTTTGCTCAAAATTTAGATTTTAAATGGCAATAAAGTCTATAATTCTAGTTCTAAGTTTCTCTCCTCAGCAGATCACCTGAAGGGAAAAGGTCCGAAGCTGAAGTGTAATTTCTGCAATAAGTTCTTCTCCAAAAACTTTGACCTCCAGCAGCACATCAGAAGGTGAGCAGCATAACGTGGACTTTGCCCACCGACTGACTCGTGTCGATGGAAGAGGAAGAAAACACTTGGTCTGTTTTGTTCCTGCAGCCACACAGGAGAGAAACCGTTCCAGTGCATCGTCTGTGGGCGGGCCTTCGCCCAGAAGTCTAACGTGAAGAAACACATGCAGACTCACAAGGTGGACTGTCTGTTTTTGTTTTTCTAGAGGTGAATTTTAAGATGGCTGAAGTAAATAGGTAAATGTGCAGAAACAACTCCCCCGATTCTACAGGGAATCACATTTCTTCATCCTGGAATTCAGTCCAAAATTATCAAATTGATTTGAGTCTGCTTAATGTTTTGTGAAATTGTGTTTTATTCATTTTTTAAAATATTTTTGTATTTAAAGCCAGGCAGTTAAGGTCTTAATAGAATTTAAATAAATGTTGTATTTGTTTCCTCTTGTCAGTCACATAATTTGAACTCTTGACTCGCCTGTTTCAAAAGAAAAACTGGTTTCTGAATTAAATATATCTGAACCCTAAAAACTGGGATCAGCTCAAATCACAAAACACAGAGATTCACATCTGTATGAATGAGCGCCCCCTGCTGTCCTGACTGTCCAGGTGTGGCCGATGAGCGTGGCGAACACTGTGACCCGGCTCCCCATCACAGTGAAGGTGGTTCCCGTTTCATTCATTGAGGAAGATCGGATGGCGGAGCGGCAGAAACAAGGCGACATGGACCGAGACCAGACTCAAGCAGAACCAGAGCCGGCCCAAATGGGTGAGCTTCATTTTCAGGACAACAAAACTAACTCCAGATACACAGCCTGTACAGTGACCTCACTTCCTGTTTACAGAGGAACCAGGGGAGGAGGCAGCGATGGAGGCCGAATCCGGTCTGACCGCCAGTCGAGGGGGAGACGCCCAGGACTGTCACGCTCACTTCATGTCTGACCAGAACCAGCAGGGCGGCGCTCAAACCAAGCAGATTGTTGTGATAGACAGCTCCTACCAGTGCCAGTTTTGCACCTGCAAGTTCAAGACCTACTTCCAGCTCAAGTCTCACCTGACCCAGCACAAAGGCCAGCAGGTGAGGCAGGAGAAAAAAATTTCGATTTTTTTTTTTTGTCCCTCGCCAAATTATATAAACCTTTTGGGAAATATCATGAATAAGGCTACAAACCTTTGTGAACTGTAGATCCGCATTACCTGTGTAGAGTCTGATACATCTGGGTATAATTACAGCAAATGATCAGGGGCCTCATGCATAATGTGTGCGTACACAAAAAATGTGCAGCGCCATATTTTACACACAAGCCGGCATGTATAAAAATTAACTTTGCGTCAAAAGTGTGCGTAAATATACACTGGCGTGAAAATGTACGGCAGCCATGAAAACTTTTTCTGTGAACAATATCAAACTACAAAGCGTCAAAACTCACCTAAAGACACTGAAACCTGACTACATTCAGTGTTTAGACCAAGAAGCATCAAACATATTTTTATTGCTTAAAAGTAAACGCTGAAACTGATCCGCATTTATCCCCAGACAATAAAGTAATATGAACACAAAATAAATAAAAATAAAAGGATGTGAAAACCTCTCAAATGTAAATAGTACTTTTCCTCAGTTTTTGTCTTGTAAAGATGTAACGCGTCGGTCTGTGCGCCGAAGCGCATGAAATGCATCTATGGGGTAATTTCATTCTCACTAAAAAAAAGAAAGAAAAAAAAAGGGTTGGATCAGCAGATTAACTCCATTTTTAAGGTGATTAAGGTGTGTAGAAAATCACGTATGTACGTAGCTGTGCAAAAATGTGCCGCGTAATTGTGGAGCGTTTTGGTTCTGATGGAGAACATCACCAATGGAAGGATTTGGGGGGAGCAATTGATCAGAGATATTTATTAAATCCTGGCTGAACACCCTGTTGTTCAAACGGGCATTTCACCATCTTTTTATTTATTTATTTTGGATTTTATTTTTTTCTTTAAAATTTATTATTTTTATTTTTGTGAGGTGACCTTATGTGTCCTGAAAACACCTTTTAAATAATATAATTATTATAAATACCCATACTGCTACAAACAAGGACATCGCCATGGTTTCTGCTTCATGTGGTGGCAGACTTCCGGGTATTTATACTAATTTACATATGCATTTATGGGTGGTGACATTGCAGACCAGCAGCTGCGTTCTATTTCCCATAAATTAGGATTTATAAAGGAAAGGTGCGCGGCCACGTGCGTGCGCACAGCTTTATGCATCCCATTTTTTTGTGCACCGCACTTTTCTAAATTTCTCCATACGCCAAGTTTTAGTGTGAAAACTTCATTCTTTTATGCATGAGGCCCCTGGTCACTAAGGTATGACCTGCAGCTTCTAGAGTGACATTTCCATGGTTACCAAATATGTCTATATCTATGCTGAGAGAGGTGCAGTATTGAGGGAACAAAGTTAAAATCCACCTCTTGTTCAGAGGTTTGGGGCTTAACAAGCAGGCAGAGGGAATTGTTTTTTTCTGTTCTAAGTGCTGAAGCATAAAGAAATCTCATTCAAGACCACATTAAAGTCTAGAAATTGAGTTAAAAGTGAAGAAATTTAGTTTGTATTTTAATCTTTTGTACAAGTACCAGTACACATAAGTAATGGAGATTGAGCAGATTGGGACTGAAGTTGCGTTAGTTGTGTTTCCCTGCAGGTGTATAAGTGTGTGTTGAAGAGCTGCTCCCAGACCTTCCAGAAGCTGGACCACTTCCTGGAACACATCCGGACGCACCAGGAGCAGTTGACGTACCGCTGCCACCTCTGCAGCAAGGTCTTCCCCTCCCTGTTTGAGCTGGGAGTCCACCAGTACTCCCACTGCTTCTGCCCACAGCAGAACATGCGCAAGGAGACGAGCGTGTTCAGGTCAGGACCGCCATTCCTCCTGCAAGATGTTCCTTCTGACACATCAGCTTCAGTAAACATGTAGAAGAAATGTCTATCTACATTTAGTTTTCCATTTTATTTAAAAATTCTCCTCCAACTCTATTCTTTAGTCCAAATACAACAGAAAATCCCCAAAGCTTTTCCTTTACATGCAGTGTTTAGTTTTTACCAGAGTGCCTCTGTGTGTCACTGCAGGTGTGCAAAATGTCAGAGCAGGTATTCAACCCAGGAAGCTCTGGAGCAACACCTGCTGACCGCCTCTCACAGCTTCCCTTGCCCTCACTGTCAGAAGGTACGTCTCACCATCATGCTGCACATATCTGAGGCTCAGAGTGATTCAAATTAAATTTGCTATAGTGATTATAACTACTTTTGATCATTTACAGCTTAAAGTCTCTCACTTTTAGCTGAGCTCTGATCAGCTCGCCGTCTGTTCATCATCAGGTCTTCCCATGTGAGAGATACTTCCGGCGCCACCTGCCCACTCATGGTGTTGGAGGAAGATTTAAGTGTCAGATCTGCAAAAAGGCCTTCAAGACTGAGCACTACCTCAAGCTGCACGCTCGCATTCACTCAGGTCTGAAATTTAACAAAGGTTTTTTCCAACTCAGATCTAAAATGTGCAGTTTCAGTTCGCAGTGTTAAGTCAGGGAACTTGTGTGAACTTTGAATCCAACAAAAGATGACTTATTTTGTTTCCAGGTGAGAAACCGTACAAGTGTTCTCTCTGTGAGGCGACGTTCAACAGAAAGGACAAAGTGAAGAGACACATGCTGATCCACGAGCCCTTTAAGAAATACAAGTGTCCCTTCAGGTGAGGCTCCAGAAGGAGAAGTGAAAAAGTTCCTAACTCCTTCCCCTGATCCGAACTACGTAATTATAGCTCAAATTTTTATTTTTTCCACACATTTTTGCACCTACTCTTCCGTATTTCCTTTCTCAGGACACATGTGGGCTGCACCAAAGAATTCAACAGACCAGACAAACTGAAAGCCCACATCCTGTCACATTCTGGTGAGAAAATAACGACCAATCTGTTGTCTGAAGATCTTCCTAGTTTACATACACAAGCTTCTGGCACAATTCTGATCACTCTTACCACATTGGGTTGAGTCCAGGGGTGTCAAACTCCAGCCCTCAAGGGCCAGTGTCCTGCAACTTTTAGATGTGCCTCTGCTGCACCACACCTGAATAGAATAATTAGGTCATTAGCAGGACTCTAGAGAACTTATCTACACAAGGAGGAGGTAATTAAGCCATTTCATTCCAGTGTTTTGTACCTGTGGCACATCTGAAAACTGCAGGTCACAGGCCCTTGAGGGCTGGAGTTTGACATCTGCGATTTATCGGGAACCAATTGCTTTCCAGACGTTGCTTTAGTCTTAGTGGTCAAAGAGCTCATCTTTGTCTCATCTGGGGTTCAAAATTCAATCGAGTTCAAAGTGTTGAGTCCATACATTTTGTAATGACCAAGCATGAAGCTTGTTGACTGTGTGGCTGTGGTGGAACTTGATACGTGACATCAATGGTGGGAACTAATTAGAAAATTAGCTACAGTAACCCTAAATCACTGAAGCTCTACATCAGCATGGTATTTAGAAGAAGCTAAGTGCACTAAGCTTTTTCAAAATTAGCAAAAATGCTAAATGGAAAATTTTGCTCTGCAGTAGTGGAAGTATGTCCACCACTGCATGACATAAAACCAAATATTAGTGCAGATGTAAATATTTCTTTGACCTCATATTGATGTTAATACAACAATATTAAAGGTTTCTACAGGTGTTAAAGCATCTTAAATTTGAGATGCTTTAACACCACTATGAATGGAATTTACTTGGCTGGAGGAAGTTTGGTGATTGGCACTTCTAAAATTATATCAATATCCATAATGACCATATTAAAGCCCAACTTTTAAAAAATTAATTTAAGACATTTTAAGGGCTTAATTTTAGATAGGTGAATTTAAGACTCTGTAGATGTGCAGACACCCTGAGAAAATGGACATCGAATTCAAACCCGTGCTCTTTATTCTTGGTGTTAAAGTCGACAAAAGTTGAGATTGTGTAAATTTCTCACATCTCAACATATTCTAGCATTTCTTTGGTATTTGCCCCTTTTGTAACCAGCTCTCCTCTCTGCCAGGTATCAAACCCTACAAGTGTCTGTTCTGTCAGAAGGCGTTCAGCCGCAGGGCTCACATGCTGGAGCATCAACAGTCCCACACAAACAACTACAGGTTCAGGTGCTCCACATGCAACAAGGGATTCACAAGGCAGAGCTACTACAGAGACCACAAATGTCCCACAGCAGGAGACAGGACAGGAGCAGAGGTGGGGACAGAGGAGGACGAGGCTGATGAGGCTGCAGGAGCATCGGTGGTTCAGGAGCAGGAAGGAGAGCACAACGGGAAGAGAAGCAGATTCACGAGGATTTCCAAATGCTCACAGACTGATGGAGAGGAGGTAGAGGAAGAGGGCGGCTCCGATGGAGACCAGGAAACAGCAGAAACTCAACCAGGGGACAAAGAGGTGACGGACAGAGGCCGCCATGCTGCCATGGCTACCACCGAGGGAGGGGCAGAGGAACATGGCGACATGGAAACCAGTGGCGAGCTGCAGACACAGACTAGGACCAACGCCCACAACAGTTTACGGGGGCAGCCATGTTTGTAGTCCAAACCTGCCTCTTTGTTTAAGCCGTTTCCGGTACTGGAAAATGACAATTGTTTTATATTAAAACAGTTACATTGCTCAGATGTTTTATGATCATTTCCCCCAGAGTTTTGTACAGAATATAATAAAAATTAACCCATGCCAGTATTTCAGTCTTAGGGTTTTTTTTTTTTTATTTGCAGGCGGTAAACACATTTACTTTCACCAGAACACCACAAAAGGGATGTTTTGAGTTAATTTATTAATGTGACAATTCCTACATTACGCATCTTTCATGTACATAAGCAGTTGGAGAAAAGAAAATAGAGCATTGCCTTAAACTTATTTAAAATCTTAAGAAACTTTGTTATGAACACCATTTACAACTTCTCATCCTGTACAGGAGTGACAGTGGTTCAGCTGGATTAACCAGCTGGATTAAAAAACAAACATGAGCATCTTTATTTTTATTTCCATATCTGCTCGTTTATGACGTTTCAGGGTTTCTACTGTGAAAATGTCAAAAAATGCTTTCAGGAGGTGGCATATTGAGCACAACTTGACCTTTGGTCCTCATACATTCATTACTTTCATACAGTTCTAACTAAAATTACCAATAAATCTTCCTACTGCAGTTTCTCCTGGACATTTCTGATCAATTTATTTATTCCAATGGAGGGATGAATCAGCCTGATCAGAGAGAATAAGAGTGTTTATTTTACCACATGACCAACTGTTTCTGCTGGCTGAGAGCCTGAGGGGGGAAAGGCTAAAAACTGATCATTCATTTTGAATCCAAAGTTCAGATAGTTTCCTCTGCTGGTTCAGTGTGTGACTACACAGTTTAAACAGTCTTCACAACACAAGGTTTCATTTCATTATATAATCTTCCGCAGCTTCAACACTTGGTGAGGAAAAAGGTTTTTGGTTATATATAAAAAAAAAAAACTTTCTGGAGTGCTGGAGTTTCAGCACTCCAGATTTATTGGCACCCAGGACAAAAATATGTAAAAAAAACCTCAAAAGAAATTCAGCTTTCATTGCAGTAAAATATTCTTCAAAAAGAATCTGGAAAATTCACCTTTAATCTTTGTACATGGATTCAGTTTATATCTCTTGTTCAAATATTACTTTTCGCTTATAAAAATTACCACAATTGGTTTCCTTAAACATTTGTTTTAAAATGCTGTAACACAAGCATTTTTAAATTTACACTTTGCTTCTAAATGTAATCTCTAAACACATTTCTCAAAATGTTCTAAATGTTATTGAAAGAGATTTTAAAAGCTGCTTCACACATCTTCACTAGAAGTGCTCATTAATGCCAAGTAATGATTAAAATATTATTTTTCCCAAGTTCAGACAGAACAAGCTACAAATGACAGGTGTAAAGAGAGGTGGGATTTAAATTTCCTCAGTTATTGCCGACTTTTGAAAACAACCTTTGTATCCCTTCCTTTTTGAGGTCTGTTGTGAAAGATGTCAAAATAAGGCAAGAAAACACTTGTTCATGTTTCAAATGCTACATGTTTAAAAGAGACAACCGGGTTGCAATGAAAATGCCTCATATGATTAAATTTTATTTGGTTTGATGCAGTATTGGCGTTCTTCTGGTCTTCTGTGGATTTTTAAGTAACAGGCTTAATTAAGACTACTTCTGTACATTAAAAGACCAAAAAAAGGTTATTAAAGCTGTTAACATTAAGATTCTTACAGAAAACTAATCCACATTATCCCGTTATTACAGATCACAGTGTGCAGACTCCGACCCTATAAAACTAGGGCCAGTTAAATGGTTTTTATAACATTTGCCACCACCATTAAAAAAAAATAATGGAGGTTACAACACTGTTCACAATCATTCATCGATTCACAGACTCGAAACATGACATAATCCAGAGCGCAAAACGAAAGCAAAGAATCCCAAATCTCTGAAGCACCAAGATTGTCTGTTATTGAAGCTTTTGAAAGTCATTAATGTTAACTTAAGAGAGGAAGATTCATTTAAATAATTAGTTCAGACTCATTTGAACGCAACTCATTTTGGGGAAACTTAGCCGAGTTGAAAACTTAAAGCCACACCCTCTATGTCTCAAATCGTGCTCTGCACTCATGAGTTTCTCTCGTTGACATGACGACCGCGTTTGGAAGGCAGTCTTTGGATTTTGGTTTTGAAAGAATACGAAATTCTGCTCCCGCTCATTAAACCATGAGAGGTTTGCTGTAAGAGGATTTCCCCGATTCAGAATACTGCACATGCTGGCAGCCATCTCACCAGCTGGTGCATGCAGACGAGCGTCGCCTCTCCCAAACACCTGCTGCTTCTGCAGGCTGGCGCTCCCCGATTTAAACATTGACGGGGTTTTCCCACTTCGTCTCCCTCTTTCACTCCTGTCCAAATCCTTCCGTCTCCTCAATGGCAAACATCAGCTTCTCCTTGAGTTGTTCGTAGCTCTTATAGGGCGGCAAGTCCAATCTGTTGAAGCTGTAGCACAAAAATAAACACAGTTGAAGAACAAATGTTTTCTCAACATCAGTCACCGGAAGCATCCCAGAAGGAGAACATTTGTGTGTCTGATGTTGGGTTTTTTTGAGACTCACCATGTGTGACTTCTGGGCAGCCAGTTTTCCTTTCCCACCTTCTCAATGCAGAATTTCTGTGGTCCGTTGCTCCCTGAAAGGAGGGGAACTCGTCACTTTGAATCTTCTTTTTGTCCCCATGTCTGTTTTTAACAGTTTTTTTTTTTCAATTTAATGGCATATAGGTTTAGCCATTTGGTTGAGGGGTGAGTATTTATCATATCGTTATCATTTATTGTAATAAATGTAATGATAAATCTCAATTAACGATGTTTACAAAAATATATATACATATATCCTAGAGATGTGCCGATCAGGTTTTTTCCTGCCGATACCGATCACCCATGGGAGCCGATCACTGATACCGATCACATAATTGTTTTTTTTTTAATTTTTTTTATCATAAACACTACCGGTTACATTATGTGGAAAAAGGAACCATGAATTCACCTTAATTTAGACAAAAACTTGTTTTTATTAACTTTTTCCAAGAAGAAAACTCAACAAAACAGGCATTGTGCAAATTGTACTTCTATTGGTAATACTATCTTTAACAGACTGATAACATATGAAGACTCTGAAGAGGCTAAATAATGCAAAGAGCCAAAATAAAACCTCTCAACATTGCCAAAAAAAATTCAATAATAAAACTTAACATTCAAAGGCCAATACAGGATCCATTACAATAAACAATCCAGAGTTACTGAATGAAAACTTCCTGGTAGCATGGCGGCTAGCTGATTACTGCTAGTTCTGAGTGGCTGTTTCTGACTGAGCGGAGTAATTATGCAAAATAGGGAGGAGATTGATAATTTTTTTGGAGATTATCTTTCTCATGTTAGGACAGCGAAAGTTTTAATACGCATGTAGAATTTATTTTTTAAGTTAGATGCTGCAGCTTTAAGCAGAGGTTCGGTCTGAGAGTCACTACCAGGTGGAGCAGAAGCGGCGCTCTGTCTGTGAAATATTACTACCTGTAGCGTAGCAGTGGTTCAACAGCGAGAGCAGAACCAGCGTCTTACATCGCAGCTCGAAGACTTAAATAATTTTGCGGGTTATTTGTTTAGCTTTCTGACCGTCATGACGTGCTACAAGTTTCCGCAACAACACGCAAACTTCCCCATTCACTCAGTGCGTTATAGTTACACATGGCTTAGGATTTGTTCCTGCGCGTTTGCGCAGTGTGAAGGAAAGAGGAGACCAGCTGCACAGGCAGGCTGAGAAATGAGATGCAGGTGATCGGTATCGGCAACAAGAGATCGTGATCACCGATCATGCACTTTTCACGGAAATCGGCCGATTATGATCGGTGGCCGATCGATCGGCACACCTCTAATATATCCTTATTGTTGTATTGTTAGTTTTACTATTTTCTCCACTGTTGAAAGACGCATCAATGGAAAACATGATTACATGCTTTTACTGTGAGCAGTGTGTGCCTGGCATCCTAAAGTAGTGTATTATAAAGGTTTTTCAGGAGCAGTATTTGTGTTCGTGGGGCTGCAACAGCTGTGACACAGTCACAAGTAATAAATAGTTTTTATTGTCACGTTTGTCGTTACCACAATACCACAAAATATTGTGATAAAAATTTGAGGCCATCCCCAATTTAGTTAATTATAGCATTAAATCATTAAAGTGTAATTTAATTCAACTGTGAAGACATATTTAAGACATGCATTTGGGCATGCAAACATTTAATATTCATTTGAATAATCCTGAGAAACTCAAACACCCAACATTTAATTTAATTCAAAACAGCTAAAATTTCACACAGCTGGATTACATTAGGAGTGCATGATGAGAGCGTTGATGATCAGGGTTTTAATCCTTGAAGCACCTTGAAAATGACATTTATCCTGCTGAACCAAAATGGTAACATTTTTATTTTTTTTCCCACTTTCACTTTATGAAACCTTTAACAACTTCAGACCAATCCAGATATGTAAAGCTTTTCATATATATATATATTTTTGAATCTTTTGTTTTTATTTCCAAAAAAAACAACAACAATGTGCAGGATGTTCCAAAAAGTAAACTACAAAGTGGAATATTTTTGATGTGGGTGTTTCAGCCAAGACTAAGTTGAAAATTAATAACATGGATGCATTATTTTTGGAGCAATGAGAGAGACACTCTTCACCATCGGACTAAATTTTTATCTCCACAAAATAACAGTAAAGAAAACCCAAAAATGTGTTTGATTCTTTCAGAAATAAAACTGTAGGATATGGTGAAAAAGTAGAGGAAATGGAAAACAATTGTGTGAAATGGCAAAGGGGAAAAAATTATACTGGAAATAAACCATGTACTTTATTATTCTTAAAACTAATTATTTTACAGTGCAGTGAAGAAGAACATAAAATATCCAAGCAGGTATTTAACTGTTACAGCTTGTAGTAAAGCAAATAAAAAGGTTTAGAAGAAAAATGTAAAGAATATGACAATCCTGTGTGTTTTAAAGAGAGCTGATTCCAATGAAGTATCGGGACCAGGACAAAGACCAGGAGTAGAGCCAATTTTAACTGGTTCTATAAAATAACTGATTTGGCTTTCCATAGCCAGAGATCTTGCTTTGTGCAGAGTCATTATGTCAACATTTCAGGAAACAAGAGACGGGGAGCTCAAATTATTTCAGAACCATGGTTTGAGACGTGCTAAAGCTGACCAACTGTCCCCTTATTCGTATATATATGTATATATATATTCCATCGGTGACGTGCGGTGAGGTTCATTGCTGGTGAGGCACAGACTTATGACTTGGACATCATGCATGTTATTGGACGTACGGAAATTTCGCGCAGGCATACAAGGCTGGGGGACAAAAAGACTAATCTTTTACATGTCATCCATAGCCGTGTTAACTCAGTGAAACTTATAAATGTAGGTATTAATTTCGTGCTATGATCCACAGTAAAGTGATCTGTATTCTCCAAGCTATGCAGACTCGTTGCCGTAGCAACGGACAACAATGCCACTTCATGTTTTAGGATTCAACACCAAAAAACATTCAAGAATTTTGCACACAGAACTAGGCCTGTCGCGATAAACGATAAATTAATTAATCGGACGATAAATTAAATCTATCGATCTCATTTTAATTATTGTCGTTATCGTCTCTTCCTGCCTTTATTTATGTTGACACTGAATGAAAAATGGCTCAGCTCCGGTGCTCTCCACTGGTCCTCCCTTCCTCATTTCCTTAGTCTAATGTCCAGCGCACATTACACGAGTTGTCGGCCCATTTTCAAAACCCGAGAGACACATTAGCCGACAGAAATCCCAGGTATAATGGTTCGATGGGGTTTGTCATGCCGTGTGGTGCCCAGCCACATGGGCACAAAATAATGGCTACAAGTCCAGTTAACCAATTTTAAAACCAGCCATTAATCAATGCTTTACTTGAATCTACCTGCAATGCATGTGGCTATAGAGTCAGCGCAAAGTCCTGACTGAATGAAAATCATTATAACCTATTTATGTCACGTTAACGAAGAACAGCTGAAAACTTACCGGGTTCATCAACTACAGTATCAATTTGGCTCCAACTCCTCCCCTTGTCAATTCTATATTCTTTGCACGAAATGTTGAATAAACATTAATGATGTTTCCACATATCATCTCCAATGTCCGCTGGACTTCAGGTTGCACGTGTCAGCTGTTTGGGATTCCCCTCTGTAAATTCCCCTCAGAAAGCACGGAGGGAATCCGCGCTCTGATTGGCTACCAGTCGTTAAGCTCCACGGGGAAAACCCCTAATTTAGATCGGAGCGGCCACAACGATCTACCGTAACCCACCACACACTGCAGGATGATCGGTTAGATCGGTCAACGATCTAAGATTGTCATAAGGGGAAAATAGGGGCAAAAAAATGGTGTAGTGTGATCTACTGCATTAGGTAGATGGATGTGCCCGTTTTCACTATTTAAATCTAGTGATTACTGAAGGGCAATATAGTATACAGACTTAATAATCTGCACTCTTTTGGTTGAATGCAGTATTTATTTCCACTTTGGCTTTATGTTTACTTTTTATTCAAGTACGTTTTTGTTAATGGAGACTGAGAATCCATTTTATTTTTGTTTTTGGTTGTTTTATTTAGTTTATCAGTTCCAGTGTTACGTGTTCTTTTGAAAATAAGGTGCATCTATCATGAAATTGCATGTATTAATAGTCATTTCCATTAAATCGGTGTCAAAAGGTCTTGAAACAATATTATTGTTTATCGCAATAATTTTTTAGACAATTAATCGTCCAGCAAAATTTGTTATCGTGACAGGTCTACACAGAACAAAACGTTTAGTCTGTTGTAGTATGTTTTAGGCTTAATGTTTTATTAATAATTGCTGTGGTAGATTAGCTACCGCTTCTACTTTACTGAATTATTTAGACAAACTGTAGCCCACAAAACGCACATTTCATTAAAATAAAAATAAACCAAAACCTCTCATTGCTGTCTTACCTTAACTTATCAATGAAATCCAATTATTTTATTATACATTATTTTTCCATGATGACAGGTGAGGCTCTGCCTCACCTGACCGCACGTCACTGATATATATATATATATATATATATATATGAGATTTGTGAAAAAAATCAAAGTGTTAAGTGAAATATTTTAATGAGAGGATTAATTACCCATAAGGTTGGCGAAGCCTCCCACAGGCAGACGACAAGTGCCAGTGACAAACTGCAGCAGCCTCATCCGCTTCTCATTGTCCATCTCCTTCATCAACTGCAGACAGAAATACTGATATTAGAAGTTCAAGAAAATATCTACATCAATGGCAAATTAAAACAGATTACCTAAAGAAGAGTTTACTGACTAAATTACTCAGTCAGTAATTTAGTCAGACTAAATTACTGACTGACTAAATTACTAAATGAACAGATTTACTATTGCTGAACTTAATGAAAAACATTTAACAGAAAATCACTGTAAAATGAACTTGTGCTGCTTTAAAGACAAGCAAAAAGTACAACTTTGTCTTATTGATAAGTCAGAACAGTGAATGCATCGTACGTCAGTGCTACCAGGTCACCATGACAACAGTCTTAAGTTTGAAAGTAGAGTTGAAAACAAAAAACCTTCAATGTTTGCCATTTTCAGGGTTGAGATGAAAGCTAGAGGAAGCAGAAACATGTACATGAAGATGTATGTGAAGTATCACCTTTTTTCCTCACATTTTCACATCTAATTTAAACTTTTATCCATCATAAAACATCCAACATTGCCCGCGCCCCCACCAAGTCATCCTGATTCTCCTTCATAGCTGTAAAAAACGATTTTAAGGAGAAGTACATTTTTCCGACAGTTTGTCACAAAACTCCAGGACCGCGAACCATACTAGCTTCAATTTTGTTTCAACTGTCTCCGTTTTAAATGAGCAAAACCATTTAGTGAAAACCGATATCCAGCCGTTTCCCACTGACCTGCCAGAACCACACAATCTGTTTGCTGGTCCGAGTGTAGTGTCTGTAGATGGTGTTGTTTTGCCAGTCCCCCAGATCCAGTTCCTGCATGCCACACAGCATGACCTGTGCAAGGACAAGAACTCATCCTAAAGCCTGCGCCTCGTGTTTTCTGAATCACTCGTTATGTAAACAAGTTTTGTGCTGCAGCTTCACCTCAAGCTCTTTAGCATCAAAATACTGCAGGTACTGCTGAGGGAGGACCTCATTGAAGCCCTCAAAGAACGCTTGCGTCTGTTCTTCCACTCCTCTGGATAGCCGCCACTCTGCTACCAACCTGCAGGGGGAAGCAGAAAGATAAACACAATGCAACTCAACACAGAGAGCCTAAGAGAGGAAAAGAAAAACCCACTTGATGTACTCCTCCTTGTTTTCCTCGGTAACTTGGATGTCTCCCCCGCCTTCTTTAAGCTCATGGGTGGATATTTCTCCAAGCATTTCGTTATCAACTGAAAAGAACATTTCCAACCCACACTCCTCAATGTCATTGTCCCTGAAATGAGACAAAAACGTGTTTGGTCACAGTGGTATCACTGCGAGCTTTTACACTCCACTGCCATCAGACGCTTTACAATGTGACAAACCAGATAAGTTTCTAAGACAAATTGTCAGAACAAGGGAATCTGGTTGTGTAGATGAAGATGGTGCATTAAGAGCTAAATTGATATGATCACACTCACTTAATCCACATGAGGGAGTTATAAAACTCAGGATCTATCGACTCCAGATCGTTGAGTGTCAAAGGTTTGTTGAGCATCCGTTTGTAAAATGGCAGAGAGAAACCAGTGTCGATGAACTTGCCGTGGAAAAGAGCCTGAGGGATAAAAACAATTGAATATCAATTCTTCTTTTAATATTCATTCTTTTTTCAACAGTAAAGTTTTTTTTTAATGCGATGGAAAAAAAACAACTAACCATTGCAATGAATCGTCCAATGAACCTGAAATACTTGAGGTGGTCGGGGTTGATGTCTGAAGCAGGGTTGATTTGGAGACCATAGTTATCTTTACCAGCATATTCAAACAGGCAGTACATGGGGTTCAAAACCTCATGAGACAACAAGAAGAACCACTCCCTACAGGAAAGGACAGAGTGACAAGTCCAACAAGAGCTTTTGTTAAAACGCCTTCCAATTACTGGCAAAAAGTCAAACTTATGCACTTCTTAAAGCTTCTGAGATGACAACAGAGTTGGAGAGAAAGGTGTGGCAGTCTCCTTAACTTACCTGGCAACGCCTCCGTAGTCAAGGCCTTCCTCTCCTGGGAATATGATCCAAAGCCTCCTTCTCAAATCCTGAGGGTTAATGCTCATTATCTAAAATAGACAAATTATAAATAAATACAATTCACAATGACTTGTTCAATCATCTTTTTTTTAATGACTGAAAAATGTTTTGAGTTTAGCTTTGGTAATTAAAGGTTATTTCAGCAAAACAGCAGCTCTGTTTAATTCCACTTGAACATTTTGTCAGATTGAATTCATAGCAAACATACCTGCTGGAAAGAATCCTCAAAGAGGTTTTTCCTCGTTACTGTGATTTTAACATGCTGAGGCAAAGACAGTTGCTGGAAAAAACAAAAGCAGATTTTTCTAATTCTGAAAAGAAAGTATGATCTGTAAATGTAGATCTGACTTACAGATCATTGTTTTAATAACTTCAGACTAGGGTGTAGTGATACAATAATGTCATGACACGATACACAATATTCTGCTCACAAAACGATATCACAATATTGTGCGATTGATACGCTTCGATACACTTATGATTTTCTGAAAGATTTTAGAGGGAGAGTGATTTTGGTGATGTTTTGTGTTCCATAGACTTGGATTTAATCAGTTTTCAGTTGGGTTAAATTAACTGAAAACCGGTTTAAAGGATTAACTACACAATACCTGGCTCTGATTGGGGAAGGGGGGTAAAATAGTCTTTTGGACTATGGGAAAAAGGCTTTTCCACCTTGGCTCCCGGAGTTAGCCGTGGCTGTAAGCTGTTTACTACTAGCTGCTGGGGGAGTGGCTCTGCCTCACCCCGTAGTGATCGATTCCTTGCAGCTGCGCAGCACCGCCATTCCCCTGCTTGGATCTCTGAGTAGCTGTCTCTCAGACTGCCAGGATCTCATCATTCTCCCAGTCTCTGATACTCTATGTCAGTTACTAATAAGAATGACTGATCAGCCATCATCATTATCGTCATTGCCTCACTGCGCAGACTCCGGCTGCGGGTTTTCCCTCTTCGTCTTCCAGCTCAAAACAGCACCGCTGCCATCTGCACGTTCATTCTTCAGGTAGTCCTTTATATATAGAACAGAAACCACTAAGCTAAAAACAAATTACGAAGTGGATGCCACCGATCAGTCCAATATCCAAACTTTGCATTAATTTCGCAATCTCACCGCTTTTGCTGCTACTCCATTTGTGCCGCTACTCCCTTTCCGTGGAAACGGAAGATTTCGTTTCTTAGCTACAAAATACAGCCCATCATTATTTGTTAAAGATTTTAGATTTCTAAAAACAAAGGAATGTAATGTTGCGTTTAATTTTTATGTTTAGAAGCTCATTCCCCTTCACATTACCGGAAAAGTCAGTTTTTGACATTTCTGACATTCGGAAAAACATGGTTTACTTATTTTAGCACAACTCTGCTTTTACTTGGCCTATTAACATAATTTAAAAACAAGTGTGTAGGTTTAAAATGTGCTCCTAAAGCACAAGTTGAAAGTGAGACTAGCAGAGGCGGAGACTTGCTGCTACGCCATCACAAATGAGGCAGGTAAAAAAGACACAAGTCTATGGACCCCTATAGTTTAATGGATCGATACTCGCAGATGAAAATTTTAAACCTTCCGAGGGGGAAAAATAGACGCATATCGTAGAATCGATTTAATTATACAGCCCTACTTCAGACTGCATTTTATTTACAGATTATTCTTCCATATTAGTGGGATTAAATCTACTCACCCCAATCTCAACACTGCAGCAACTTAATTACAAACTTATAAACCCTTGTAATATTCCACACAGAAGTACTTCCCAGTGTGTTTACAGTAAATACCAGTAAAGAAAACATGGTGTCAGTCTGACTCTTACCTGGCACCAGAATTTGAAATACTGAACTTTGGCTTTGAAGTCTCGAACATAAGTGATCCGTGGTCCATTTTCACTATGGACAATAATAATAATATTACATGTCAGTGTGTATTAAACAAAAATAGTTCTATCAGAATAACTTTGAGTGGTGTGTAAGTGCTTGCTGTTGACACCGCAGAATAATAGAGATTTTTATTTAAAACTGTTTAGAGCAGGAGTCATTAGGTAGGGGCAACCTGCTCAGGTTTATGGGTCAGGATGTTAGCAGTTCATGTCGGCTCATTTAATCATTCTGTGGTTTTACCAAACCCGTTTGGCCACAACATGAAACACACAACAATCATAAATACACCTGTTTCCAGCTCATGAATGTCAATGTAAAAGAAAAATTCAAAACAAAAAGACAAAGAGAGGAGTAGAGATGGGCAATTATACAGTTTATACTCATCACTTTAAATAAACATAAAATAGAAGTAATTGTGGTCCATTGTGTGCTGCGTAGTGACAAAACTCAATGTTTCTGGTGACCTGCAAAATTCAATAACCTATAAATTCCTTGTTGATTTTTTAATTTGTTTTTATCAGAGCAAATTTGTATGGATTTGAATGACAATTACTATTGGTTTTAGCTGTCAACACAACATGCCAAATCTTAAATGTCAACCTTTTTTCAGCGTCATTTTTCCTTCGCTGCACTAAATTAATAATAACTAAATAAAACCTGGAGTTGTAGGTAACAGCATTGTTGTACAGCAGCAGAGCAGCTAGCATAATAAAGAATTGTCTATTTGCCTTCCAGCATTGGACGCACGCTCAAAATTTCCGAGTGTAAAAAAGACAACATGGAACGCGCGTGAAAGAAAGTGTGTATCTACATGCAATGAACTGGTCTGACCTCTTCCACAGGGCAATATGAAACATTTCCTCTTCAATATTTTGATGCTTTTCTTTAGCTAGAGTTGTGCCCTTAATGAATAGGAAGGCTTACATTTTTAGGGGGAATGGAAAGTAATGAGGAAGAAAACGTACAGAGAGGATTTCCCCGTGCGAGGGTCAATGTAGGTGGTTGTTCTCCTGTTGTGGTCTACAAAATAAGGAATGCCATCCACGGTGAATCTCATCTCCCAGCCTTCAGGAAGTGGCTTCTCGTTCAGTAATCTGAAAATGAGAATTGTTTAAAGATGTTTTCAGGAAAACAAAACCAAAAAGATGTTCCCTCTCTCACCCCTGCGTTCGAGGGTCCTCCCACTGAGTTGAGCGGGTCTGGTGATGGACAAAGTAAACTCTTCCGTTGCCATCTGTCCTCTTTTCTGAAGGGAAAGAACACATACCTGCATGCATTCATTCACTCCTTCTGCAAGTTGTCAAGTTAAACTGCTTAAACTAAATGCAAACAGTTTTTTAAAAAGTATTATTTATTAAGAGTTGTTTGAGCAATTATATTGACTAATTTAGATGTAGACTAATGTATAAAACATGACAAAAAGCCTAGCTTTTTTTTAATACTCTAACATTTTTCATTATTACAATGAAACATACTCCCGGTCAAGTCCCTGTATGACCAGTGTCAGAGTCTGGTCCGCATTGCCGGCAGTAAGTCGGGCTCGTTTCCGGTGAGAGTTGGACTCCGCCAAGACTGCCCTTTGTCACCGATTCTGTTCATTACTTTTATGGACATAATTTCTAGGGGCAGCCGAGGTGTTGAGGGGATCCATTTTGGTGGCCTTAGGTTCGCATCTCTGCTTTTTGCGGATGATGTGGTCCTGTTGGCTTCATCAGATCGTGATCTGCAGCTCTCACTGGAGCGGTTCGCGACCGAGTGTGAAGCGGCCGGGATGAGGCTCAGTGCCTCCAAATCCGAGGCCATGGTCTTGAGCCGGAAAAGGGTAAACACAGTGCAGTTTCCTCCGCAGGGTGGCTGGGCTCTCCCTTAGAGATAGGGTGAGAAGCTCTGTCATCCGGGAGGGACTCAGAGTAGAGCCACTGCTGCTCCTCCACGTCGAGAGGAGCCAGTTGAGGTGGCTCGGGCATCTGGTAAGGATGCCTCCCTGGTGAGGTGTTCCGGGCACGTCCCACCGGGAGGAGGCCTCGGGGAAGACCCAGGACACGCTGGAGGGACTACGTCTCTCGGCTGGCCTGGGAACGCCTTGGGGTTCCCCCGGAGAAGCTGGAAGAAGTGGCTGGGGAGAGGCTCTCTTCTGAAGCTGCTGCCCCCGCGACCCGACCCCGGATAAGCGGAAGAAAATGGATGGATGGACAATGAAACATACAACACACAGAACTAGGGGCACTGATTCATGGAGAGAAAAAGAAAACATTACAAAATGTTACACATAGTTAAGCTTCCTTGTTCTTGTATGCCAGCCATTTAGTCCAGCGTTTGTTGTAAGAATGTCCTTTTATATGTAAAAGATATGCTAGTTTTTCCATAGAGTGAATCTCCTCCAAGACTTCCAATGGTCCAGCTCGGGAGGGAGTTTCTTTAGCCAAGAGTGTGTAATAGCTTTTTTGCTTGCAATTGATAGAATTTTAAAAAGATACTTGACATACCCCCAAAATTATCCTGGTAGTCTGACAGATTCCATCCCAGTAAGGTGCCAACTTTGGGCAGGACCAAAATACATAAGAGTGATTGACGTTCTGATGGCCACATAGTCTCCAACATTGCTGTTCTTCTCCTCTGTCTACTAATAATGTGAGGTGTATCTAAGCACTTTCATCCGAATTCCTTTAATCTTTTAGAACTGGTAGATGTTTGTTGTGTCACACACATTGAAAGCCAATCACCCTCTGTAATTTTTACTCACAATTCCCTTTCCCATTTTGACTTAATATTCAAGGTATCATTTCCATTATGTTTCTGCAACTCCTTATATATTTTGGAAACTGTTTTACATGAGAGGTGAGTATAAGAATTTGCACGATAGTATTACATTCTGGAGGAACACCTTTTTTTTTGGGTATTGTAGAAATGTCTTACCTGAAAATATTTAAATAAATCTCTGTTCTCAAGAGATTTATTTAAATATTTTAAATAAATCTTGCTCAAATGTTTTAAAGGTGTTACCTTCTACAAACTGGCACAAAGCTACAAGTCACCTATCTTTCCAGCCTAAAAAAGAAGAGTCCAACTCTCCTGGCCAAATGTTTGAGATACAGGAGTGCAGTGAAATCGGCCAATTTGTACTTGTCAACCACTTTCTTCCAGATTAACGACGTGTCTTCAACTATACGATTCCCATTTTCGTCCGTATCCATTTTACCTCCCAGGTGTGTTTGGGTTTGGACCCCACCCTGCCTAAGTTCAATCTGTTTCCATTAAGTCTCCATTTCCAGGGAGCACCAGACGACCATAAATCTGATCTGAGATGCGTAATAGAATTCCCTCAAATTTGGAAGGGCCAGACTGCACCCTGGTCTCTATTAATTTGGAGTGTTTTAAATTTTATGCTTGGTCTGGTCCCGGACCAAATAAATCTTGAGACCAGCCTATCCCAGGCATGGAACTGTGTGCTAGATATTCTGATAGGCAATGACATGGAAAGATATAAAAATTGAGGAAGCAGATCCATCCTCACCATTTCCATTCTAGCTGTGAAATCCAACAGCAATCTTGCCCAGACTGTCAAGTCTTTTTGTATGGGTTCAGTAGTTCAAACTAAATCTCGGGAAATAAATACTCGTATTTTAGCATCCCACTTAAGTCCATAGGTCTTTCTTATAAATTTACTAGGGGAGTAGTTAATTGTCAGAACTTGTGTTTTTGTGATGTTTAGACTTCAGCCTGACAGTTGACCAAACTCAGAGCTGCCATAAGTTTGGGGAGCGTTATATTTGGATTTTGGAGGTATGCGAGCGACTAAGTCAGCTGCAAAGAGGCCAATTTTGTGTTTTATATTTGCAAAACCAACACCCTTTATCCCATCATCCTCTCTAATAGCCTGTGCCAAGGGTTCAATGAATATTGCTAAAAGTGATGGACTTAGGCAACATCCCTGGTGGGTTCCTCTGTGTAGTTGGAAGCTATTTGTTAGGTGCCCATTGATTTTTACCCTGGCCCATGGTTCATCTCTCGCTGGACTAAATGACCGCAAACAACTAATAAACTGATTATTAAAGCCCAGACGCTCTAGTACCTTGTACAGAAAAGTCCAGTTGACCCAATCAAAAGTTTTTTCTGCCGAGACCCTGCTTTTTGGCTTGAGCTAATACATGTAATGTTCATTTTATGCTGTCATGAGTTTGTCGGCCTTTGATGAATCCCTTCTGGTCTTCATGTATTAGATCTAACAAGTAATACTCCATTATCTGAGAGATTATTGATGTAAAAAAACTTATAATCAACATTCAGAATTGAGATTGGGCGATATGATTCACAGTATTCAACATTTTTCCCCGTCTTTAGGGAGAACAGATATTACAGCCTCTCTCCAAGATGGTGGTGTCTCTGCCCTACTCAAAGTCCAGTTAAAGTACTTGAGCAGGACAGGGGAAAGCTCCTCCCTAGAGAGACTATATATACCACCTTCTGTCAAATTTTAATCAGTTTGATGGATTAATTGATATCAAACACCCCACCCCCCTCCCCCACATCCGGTAACCTGATACCCTCGTACCATTTCACAGAATATGATATATCCTATAACTAGGTAAGAGAGGCTGACCTCTGACCCCGCAGCCGGTGATGTCCACCTCAGGATACCTTAGGCAATCCTTCTGAAGGAAAAAGCAAACTCTTTAACGGGATATAATATAACCTATAGCTAGCCAACAGCCGGTGTTGCCCACCTCATGCTCTTAAACAGAAGAGGGGCTGACCTCTGACCCTGCAACCGAGGGTGGATACAATATACAATCCTTCTGAAGGAAAAATCAGCAGATTCATGCCACATGGTCTTCTTTAAAATTATTGTATCATATCTCTCAGCCAGCATATGGTGAAACCTACCTCGTACTCTTCAGCAGAATATGATATATCCTATAGCTTGGTAAGACAGGCTGACCTCTGACCCTGCAGCCGGAAATGCCTGCCTCAGGTAATCCTTCTGAAGGAAAAAAATCAACAGTTTCACTGCCACACGGTCCTATAAAAGGATGCGTCATTTCGGCAAGACCACAACGGCAAAGATCTTCTCTCATCTGCGGTACAACAGGAGCTGTAAACTTTTAAATTTTGCTTCATCTTTAAACCAGCATTATTCTGAAATATGTCCGGGTTTCCATGCAAGCCGGTTAATTCTGACGGGTCTACAACATTTGGGTCTCAAGACCTCTACACGTCTTTTGACCGCAAGTAAAGAAAAATACAAAAAATCTCTCAGTTTATATATATGTATAGATATGCACTGTGTTTAATAATAATGTCTGTTTAGGTGCGTTCTCAGGATGCAGAATCAGACATAATTGTTAAGTCTTTTTTTTTTTCTCATAACTTTTCTCTAACCCCAATTCTAAAATAATTTAATCCTATAAAAATGGAAAAACTTAAATATATGCTTATTATTCCTTCAGATCTTACTAAAAATCAGAAGACACAAGAGTCCCAAATCAAAACAGAGTTCATCCGCGGTAATTTTACTACCTTTTTACACTTCTGTAATCAAGAGTTCTAAAACTGAAAAAAATATATATATATTAATACATATTTACTATGTATCCATTTTCTTATAGATGACCAGGAAAACTGTAGAAGGAATCGTTTATCGAAGACACATCTCTGAAGCTATATGTTATTCACAGCTGATGAATGCAGATGCGTCAGCAACTGGTTTCTGAACAGTTCCTGATCAAAAATCAACCTACATTCATAAGGGAGTTCAGAGTAAGTTTTTTTTTTTTAATAGTGTATTTGAACTAATCAGGAAACTGGTTTTCTATCAACGTATTTCTTTTATCGTCCATAGCTTGCACTTCTAATGAAGATTCTGTAATTTACATCTCATCTGGATCAGAAGACAGCTTTGTGCCACAAGAAGTATCCGACTTACCTCCTAGGCAGAGTTGATGCCATTGGCATCATGCCTCCTCCCTCGCCACAGCAAGAAACTACAGCGGACCCGGAACCAGAATCAGAACCAGAACTAGAGAGGCCTTCCGATTCTCCTCACATGGGTATGTTTTAAATTATTATTTATTATTTTATTAGCATACACACTAAACTTTAAACTTTACTCAGAAATACCAGTCAGTGAAAACCCCACAGGCTGCGATAAAAAGGCCAAGACAACCAAACTGGATATATTCAGGATTTAGCGGGAACACCAACATGCAGAAGCCTTATCTGACGGTTCAGACGAACTCCTTTACTAAATGAGATAATGGTGTCAAAGAGCATTTTTAAGAAAGTTCTGTCACTCTCTGGTGGTACATATATATTAATCGTGACAATAACATCATCAACCTCTCCTCTGTCTTTCGAAAGAGCAGGATGCACTTTCTCCGTCTCCCTGCCCTCCCCATCTTCCTTGCTCAGCGTCTGTGTCCTGTGTTTTTAGAGTCTTCTTTGAATAGCTTCCGAAGTTGCAAATTATGGATCTGGTCAGCTGGTCTCTCAATGCAATTGATACAATTTTTTCCACTGGGAAACCAGCTAAAGGGGAACCCTCGTGTCCCAATGGGACATTCTTCACTGGATACACGATGGATTCTGGATGGAAGTGGAAGACCGTGTGTCTGACAACGCTGTCAGTCGAGGATATTGAAGATGATTGGATTTATGATGACAGGTTTTCTGCTTATTGGAGTTGGCGGCTACCTGGCTTATCGAAAATTTTGGAAGATGCCAGCGTCCATTTTGGCCACTTCAAGGCTGTTGATGGGATCTGCAGAGCAATCAACACTCAGACTGAGATGATACGGGAGCTGAGCTGCAGACTGGGTACAATCCTGGAACAGGACCGTGGCCGGACAGCGGATCTTGGACTCGGAATTGATATGATGTGACCTTGGAGAACGTTGTTCGCTTGGATCAGGTGGGAGACCCTAAATTTGGCTGTTTGGATTTGCCATTGAGAAGCACCAGCGAGACTTTCAAGGAAGGCAGTAAACTGATGTCAGCCTGACCTAAACAAATTTCTGCTATCGGAATCTGGCTCCCCGAACTGGCCTTGGCTGGCCAGCTATCCCACCCTTCCCCGAGAACATCTGTGGGCCCTGAATTGATAAGCTGGTGGTGAACTCCGACATCATACTCACAATCACTGGTTCATGGTCCGACACACACAACTCACATGAGACCCATATGCACGTCACACCTCCTCCTCTTACCCGGCTTGTTTTGACTATATGTGCTTATGTGCAGAGGTTTTTTTCTTTTCTTCATCTCAAACGCTGCCCTGCAAAGAGCAGAGTGTGAGACAGGCTGTTTTTTCCCTCTCCTCACCTGATGTTTTTCTTATTTTTCCTATGTCCTCTGCAAGGCGGCGCCTGTCAGGCTGCGAGGCCTCAGCGAACTATCCCCCCTCTCCCACTTCCTACCCCCCCTCATGTTGTTGCGTAATGGATGGCTGTACTGGAACTGCAATTTCGTTATCTTTCTGACATGTCATGTTCTTGTTTAGACATACACCGATTAAAATCTTAAGACCAGTTAAAAAACTGCAAGAATTTGCATTTTGCACTATTGTGATTGGTTGTTTTGGTCAGAACGGTGCATTACTTTAACCAGTAATAGTAATTCAGGAAGGAGATGGAGGAGATTGTTTTCACAGATTATTTGTCTCATAAACTGCTACGACATTGTGACAGCTTTAACAAATGTGGAGAAAACATTTTTTATTAGTTATGTACTGCAGTTTGAATAAAATGCAACTACATAGGATTTTTGAAAAGTCCAGTATCTAAAACTAATAGAAAAAAATTTAAGCAACCTACTTGCATACTGGATGTGGACAGTTGAATGTTAAATTCATGAGCAGTAAATATTGTGCTAATTATCAGTATTGAACCAAAGCAAGGCCTGCAAGCCTTATTATGCAAATGCAAAGCCTTTAAAATTGTGATGTGTTAAATAGACTCAAAATATTGTAACAGCAGCTGTGAAGGGGGGGCCCAAACAAATTTTTTGTCAGGGGGCCCACAATTCCTGGCAGCGCTCCTGTGCATAATCGTGATCAAAGTGTATATTTGAAGAGCCCACCTGGATCTTGCCTTTTTTCCCCACACTTCTCTTAAGATCTTTTCTTTTGTGGAAAATTCCAGAAAGCTGAAAATAGCCCTCAGTATTGAGTCGGGTAGTGGTTTACTTGCCAGAGTGCGATGTGTGCGCTGTATTTTCAAGTCAAGGTCCACCTTCTCAGAAGTAGGGTTGCCACCTTTCAGAAATTAAAATAAGGGACGCCCAGCACGGCTCGTCGCCTTACTCTCATGGGGTGGGATGTCCAATGCAGTAATAAACATTATTTTATGGCGGCGTTTGTCTTTAAAAAGTGATCCATAGAGCAATCATTCATGCATAGTTGGCTAGAGTACCCCAAAATTGTGCTCCAGAGTAGCATACCTTAAACTCGTTTAATTAAGCAAGTGTAAAAAGTATTTGGTAAACCACTCAAGTACTGAGTAACTGATCATAACACCCGATTTAATATTCAAAATGTATCCTCAGAAAGCCAAAAGTATAAAAGTTATGTGAACATTATGGTACTGTAAAGAATATCACTAAAATATTTATAGAAATAAGGAGTTAGATTTGGAGGCTGGACCAAATTTACCACAGGGGCCAGGATAATTGGTGTTTTTCCATGGCAACACTTGAAAGAGAATGAAAAAAACAAAAAACAGAGCCAATATTTCATCATTTGATACAAGTGAGCCAAAGAGCCACTTGTGTCTCCAGAGATCTAGGTTGCAGATCCCCATCAGATGGAAAGTATGATCCTATACAGCAGCTAAAAGTGCAGCACTATAATTTTTAATTCGTTGTTAAAGTAAATATTTGAAGGTGGAGAATTGGGTCGAGGACGGTTTAAGATCCGGGTTGACAGCAGCTCACAGCGTCTGCGTAGTGTCCATCTCTAGGCAACCGTGACAACAGCGTTGGTCCAAAGCTTTCTTTGGGGTCCTTTCTACATCCCGCCACGACAATTTAGCTGACCTTAATATTTTCTGTGTTTTATTTTGGTCACAATTGTTACACTTAGTGTTGATATGTGTGTGATAGGCGTGTCTATCGGACAGTTATTGAATACGGAACAACTCGTATCTGTTCAATACGGGACGCAACATTTAACAGCCAAATACGGGACGATTCTGTATTTTAAGGGACCGTGGCAAACCTACTCAGAAGCGTCTCAATATATTGTGTGGTGGAGTTCCCCTCCTGACCTTCTGGCACCCCAAAGACACGTACGTTATTTCTTCTGGAACGGGACTCTAAATTGAGCACTTTAAGCTGCGTTTTCCTCTGTTGCTCGATGCAGAAGCACAGCACCTCGGTTGCTTCCTTTGCCCAGTTCTCCACTTGATGAACGCGGGCTTCCGCCTCGACAACCTGCTCTGCCAAGCCCTGCACCTCAGTGCCAATACTGTCCAGCTTGCCATTGATCTCATGTCCCAGATGGTTGATGTTTTGTTGTAGCTTTGCATTATCCCCCTTCAAGACAGTCTTCAAATCTTCAATAGCCTTGCAGTAATCCCTCAGAGTCCATGTTCATTCCAGTGCTCTCAGCACCCACACTAGCCACGTTGTCGCTAGCTTGATTCGAACAAGTGTTATAGCTTTAGCGACCGGGGCGCTTTTATCCTGAGTTTTGGGCATCTTTATTGATTTTTTTATGGCTCGACATGTTTCTCCTCCAGTTCATAAGTTATTTTGTTGAGACACTGAGCATATTGAGTTTTGAATGGGAGTTTTTAATATTAAGGTGGGAGAGAGGCTCTGACGCAACCGTCTACTCCATTTTCTTCCGAAAGTCCTCGTATCGTCTCTGCCCAGCTTTTTAAGCCACATTTCTATGTGACTACTATATTTCTGTATAATTTTGCATGAGTTAGTTTTTTATATGTACAGTCATGGCCAAAAGTTTTGAGAATGATTCAAATGTTAATATTTATAAAGTCTACCGCTTCAGTTTTTATAATGGCAATTTGCATATACTCCAGAATGTTATAAAGAGTGATCATCTTAACAGCAATTAATTGCAAAGTCAATATTTGCCTAGAAAATGAACTTTATCCCCCAAAACACATTTCAACTTCATTGCAGCTAACATCGTTTCAGTGATTGCTCCATTCACACAGGTGTGGGTGTTGATGACAGGGCTGGAGATCAATCTGTCATGAATAAGTAAGAATGACACCACTGGACACTTTAAAAAGAGGCTGATGCTTGTTTCTCTTCTGTGAACCATGGTTATCTCTAAAGAAACACATGCAGTCATCATTGCACTGCACAAAAATGGCCCAACACGGAAAAGTATCGCAACTAGAAAGATTGCACCTCAGTCAACAATCTATCGCATCATCAAGAACTTCAAGGTTCCATTGTCGCTAAAAAGGCTCCAGGGCGCCCAAGAAAGACCAGCAAGCCCCAGGACCGTCTCTTAAAAGTGTTTCAGCTGCGGGATCGGGCTACCAGCAGTGCAGAGCTTGCTCAGGAATGGCAGCAGGCAGGTGTGAGTGCATCTGCACGCACTGTGTGGCGGAGACTCTTGGAGCAAGGCCTGGTTTCAAGGAGGGCAGCAAAGAAGCCACTTCTCTCCAGGGAAAACATCAGGGAAAGACTGATATTCTGCAAAAGGTACAGGGAGTGGACTGCTGAGGATTGGGGTAAAGTCATTTTCTCTGATGAATCCCCTTTCCGATTGTTTGGGACATCTGGAAAACAGCTTGTTCGGAGAAGACGAGGTGAGCGCTACCACCAGTCTTGTCTCCTGCCAACTGTAAAGCATCCTGAAACCATTCATGTGTGGGGTTGCTTTTCAGCCAACTGAGTCGGCTCTCTCACAGTCTTGCCTAAAAATACAGCCATGAATAAAGAATGGTAACAGAATGTTCTCCGAGAACAACTTCTCCCAACCGTCCAAGAGCAGTTTGGTGATGAATAATGCCTTTTCCAGCATGATGGAGCACCTTGCCATAAAGCAAAGGTGATAACTAACTGACTCAGGGAACAAAACAGAGATTTTGGGTCCATAGCCTGTAAACTCCCCAGATCTTAATCCCATTGAAAACTTGTGGTCAATCATCAAGAGACGGGTGGACAAACAAAAACCTAGGAATTCTGACAAAATGCAAGCATTGATTGTGCAAGAATGGACTGCTATCAGTCAGGATTTGGTCCAGAAGTTGATTGAGAGCATGCCAGGGAGAATTGCAGAGGACCTGAAGAAGAGGGGTCAACACTGCAAATATTGACTTGCTGCATTAACTCATTCTGTCAATAAAAGCTTTTGTTACTCATAATATGATTGCAATTGTATGTGATGAAAACATCTGACATACACACATGAAAACCAGAGGGAAGCAGATCATGTGAAAATAGAATATTTGTGTCATTCTCAAAACTTTTGGCCATGACTGTACATATAGAAACATAAATTTAACTTTCTGGAACAGCTTCAGACGTATAAATATTTCTGACCGGCCCTTCTGTTCTTTCGTTTTCGATCAAAGCTCTTTGAATCACTCAGAGCATGAATGATGCTTTTCAAATAAACCTATCTTGACTTTTCTAAAAGGATCTGGGCTGTATACTGAATTTAACTTTACAACCTGTTATGGTGGCTCAATGTTCATGTGCCTGATCCATTGGAAGGGCTGCGGCGCCTTTAAAGATCTTACCCCATCCAGCAGGCAGAGGGCCGAGAGGATCAAACTCTTTATTCTGAGAAGCTGCTGCCTGGTCTTGAACCTTCAAGGACAAATGTTGACATATAAAAAAAAAAAATACTGAATTTGACAAAAACTGGATAAAATTTTAATGAAGCACAAAATTTCCAGTGGTCCGTTTGATTCTGTGACACAAATTTATGTACAATTATTAAGCAGTGGATCAAAATCTTGCCCAGAAATCTGCTTTTTTTTTTTTTTTTTTTTTTACATCAGACAAGCAAAGAACAGAGAAGCATGAAAACAGGTGGAAATATATTTATGTCATTTAATTTGCTTCATTGTATTGGTGAAATAGAAGTGGTTGAGGAAGTGGTTTTGAGGTTGTGTAGAGATTTCCAGATCAAATCTTTATTAAATGAAATGCTGTTTTAAGACCACAGAATCACAGACGCTGAATATCTTTGCTGTACTCTTTTTTTTTTTAAGTCACAAGTTGTCTGAATTCACAGTTTGTGTATTCAGATGTATTTTAGATATGGATATACTTATAAAATTTGTCCATAAAAGATTTTTCTAGGTTCACACTACACAAAGCTCATGATACCAGTTTAATGTCTTTAAGATCCATTTTTTCTTTCTGAAACTCCTCACAACATGGTTCCTCTATTAGCCCTTCAACAACATTTTTAAAAAACAAAGCTCGGCGGGGGAAAAAAAAACGCTTTTCTCCCGCTTTGAGGTTTTGTTTTTTAAAAAACGAAACTTCCACATTCCCCCACTCGCCCATCACAGGTTAAGGAGGAAGTCTTACCCCATAGATGAACCTCTGGTTGAACTGCTGCATGGCGCCCTGCAGCTGGCTCTGCTGGTGTTGCCACTGTTCGTAGTTACGCACCGTCTCCACCGTGGGCCGCTGCCATGTGGTGGTTCGCGTGATGTGATCAACAAAGTAGACACGGCCCATCTGGTCAAAACGACGCTCCCACCTTCAGAAATGCAAAAGGGAAACGTTAATTTCTGCAACACTTGAGAAAATAAAAAATCATTGTTATATGGAGAAATAGGAAGAGGTAAAAGCTAAAAGCTGTAGCCATTTTCAACCAATTTAGACCTAAAATCAAATGCAAAACAAATTCTGAATTTGAGGTGGCTTTAAAGCTTCACAGATCTGACCCTCGATTTTATTCATGAATTGTTCCACATCTAGATGTGGAAATCATAAAATCATCTTTTATTACAGCAGCATTGCCATCTCCCCCTAGAACATTTAGAAATGTACAACCTTTGAGTACCATTACTCAAACTGTTGCGCCACCAGTAACTAAGAATTACTTCGAGATTTTTTTTTCTTCCCATTAAATGTGCTCACAAAAAGGGTTACATTTTTCAAGCTGCTGCATTAAGATATCTTAACGATTTTTTAAAGGTTTCTTTTATACGTCTTTATGTTTCTTTGAAACTTGTTACATATGCATTTTAACCTGAATCGCATTAATAATTTCACTCCCAATAATTTGTCTTGTGCATCAAAATAATTGATATTGACAGCAGCTAATGTAGCAAGTTCATGGAAATTACCAGAACACCATGAAGAAACTTTTCCCTCAACTGTGAACCTACGCAAGCTGACTTTGCAGAGATATTAAAAATAAGAACTGTAATTACTGCAATAATGGTATATCCATATTTAA
This sequence comes from Poecilia reticulata, assembly GCF_904066995.2. NCBI lineage: Eukaryota > Metazoa > Chordata > Actinopteri > Cyprinodontiformes > Poeciliidae > Poecilia > Poecilia reticulata. Next base: position 1,766,519 of record NC_088836.1, read on the forward strand.
ATATGGCTTTAAAGCCATCAGTCATGAGAAAAGAAGTTGTACCCAGGGGGGAGCGGCTCAGGACGTTCCCATGTTGTTCTCTTTTCAATGTGATCCACGAAATACAACCTGCCATTCTGATCCACTCTCTGCTCCCATCTATAGGACAAACAAGTGAAAAAATAAATCACACATACAAGACAGCATTTATAAAGGCACAAATTTCCCATAATTTGTGTGGCAAACCTATGCCAAAAGTTTAAGCTTTTCTTCCTGAAAAACAACTACATCACAACAGCCTGAAGAAAACATCCAATGGTTTCAGAAATTAATATTTATGCCCTAAATTGATCTAGATTACTGGTTTGTTTGGCTAAAAAAATACGGCACCATTTCCTAAAGCCGTCTCACTGAATGACTCATTAACTTCTCTTCATGCATTTCTGCTGATGCAGCTTTTTCGTGCGGCGCAGACTTCAACATAAGAACCGACCCAGGGGGCAATGGTCCAACATTGGCGTATGGTGCTCTCGGAGGGAGAGAAGGCGTAGTCGGCTGTCTGGTCGCTGCACCTCCGGCTGTGGAGGCGGGCATGAAGCTCCTATTTGAGGACGTCAATGGGCTCGAGTCCGGAGCAGATGAGGGCCCTGGGGTCCGCACCGGTGCATCAGAGGCTGCCTGGCCCTGGCTAGCTTCTGTGAGAGCCATTCCATTGGTAGAAGATGCTGAGGGGGAAAAACAAAACAAAAACATAAAATGTTACTATAAAGCAGAGGTTCCCAAACTGTGGGGCGTGCCCCCTAGGGGGGCGCCGTGCCATTGCAGGGGGGGCACGAGAAGCGGTATGGATGAAAAAAAAACACACAAAAAAACTGCCATGCTGAGCCCTTTAAGGGGCGGAGCTTAGAGGACCGGTGAGCAGCATGCAGACAAAAAGAGGGAGAGAAGGGAAAGAAGCTGTAGAGCTTTTACTGTTGGCATTCTGTGTCATTTAACTTGCCGTTTGCAGTTGTCACTTTCCTTTGATGTGTGTGTGGAAATGCAAGTAATGTTAGAAGGACATTGTTTATTTAGCAGAGTATTTAAGTTTTTACCCTTAATTGATAGCATGCTCTGCGACAGGCTGGCGATCTGTCCAGGGTTACCCCGCCTCTCGCCCGGAACATTAGCTGGCGATAGGCACCAGCAACCCTCCCGACCCCACTAACGGACAAGGGTGTACAGAAAATGGATGGATGATAGCATGCTTAGTTCACGTGTACACACAGCGTGGGTTTTTTGTGTTGTGTATTTATTTAAAAACGGGATGTTTGTAACCTTAATATTGCAGTTATTTAGTAAGTGTGATATAACTTCAGTCATTTTATTTAGGCATTATTATTTACCTTTTCTAGAACCACACAGTTATGTCAAATTAAGAAATAAACAGCAAGTGCAAGTAAAACCCACTGGAGTGCCACTCTGCCTTTCTTTGGAGTTCTAACTGGACTCACCACAGTGATCTGAACATTCCACTAGCGAGTTGCAGTCTGTACCGTTAAAGTATAACAGTAAGTTGAGGGGTGCTGTAGTGGCACAGGGGCTTGGCACAACCCATGTATTGAGGTCTTAGTCCTCGTGGCGGTGGTCGCAGGTTTGATTCCCGGCCTGGTAACATTTGCCGCATGTATTCCCCCTCTCTCATTACCCTCGTTCCTGTCTAACTACTTTCAAATAAAGGCCACTAGAGCAAACAAAACCTTAAAAAAAAACAAAAGGTGCAACAGTGAGTCTAAGAATTTTTTTTTCCAGTGGCCCTAATCCTCTTCCGCACACATCTGACAGATGAAGTGTAGTTTCAACTGTTTGAAGACGGTAACGATTGTGATGAGGTTGCCCAGCTACAGACCTGCCAGGATGCCCATGCTAGTCATAATTTTATGCCTTTATTTTTCCCCATCTCAGCGGATAGAAATGGTTTAACTGATAAAACACTGCTGAGTTTTGGCCCAACTCCCAGGTACCCTTCATGGCAAATGTTTGACGTTGACAGGATGTCATACTGTGTTGAATGGCAAACATTTGAATTTTGGTCCTTTAAAAGTGCCTTAAACAGGTTCCCAAATATATGCCTTTGTAAAAGCCCATTGTAGATCAATCTTCCTCTGCGTTATGTAAACGAGTTCTGAACGCGATCAGCTGAAGGGGAGAGGTCAAAGTTCTCCCACCACAGCACCTGAGCCAGAGGTACTGGCAGAGCAGAGCCACTTTATGATCTGCCTGTGTTTGTCCAATCTGAAAACTACATTGATCAGCAGAATCTGATGCAGATAAGTTAAGCTTGACACGCATTAACCCGGCTGGTTCTGGAAGCACCAACGAGATCAGAGGATTATAACGAGGTGTGGTGCAATGAAGCATAACAGATTTGTAACAATTACTGTAATTACTGCCAAAACAATATAGCATTTTTTGCTAGTTATAATAATGTCACATTTACTTGTTCTCATTTTGAATTTTCACATTTGGACTTTTAGAAAATATAGAATTAACATTGCCTAGATTTACCATTTTGCTTGATGAAATACATTTGTAGGTTGCAATAAACTGATAAAACAAAATATAAATTGCTTTAGACAAGCGTTTCTCAACAGGGCGATACTGCGTTCAGAGGATGGCAGAGGCGCTGGCGGAAACTTTTACAAAAGGGGGGCACTGCGATGCCTTTTTGGGGGCGTGGGGGGGGTGTTTGCTTGAAGATAAATTTTACATCTTAAATGCACAACAATACCAGTTTAGACTTTGAGCAACTTGCTAAAACGATATAGTGTAATATTAAAACATGCTTGGCTGCAACTGTATTGATGGCAGCTCTCCTTCTCTTCAATGTTTGTAGCTTCTTAGCGCAGCTCTGTGCTCCTGCTACTAGTAGCTTCACCGCATCAGTTCAGCGTTACACCGGTTGATGACATTGCTGTTATTCACTTGTCTGGCGTCTGATTTTCAAATATTTTATGTCTTGAGGATTTTTTTTTACATATGTTTTGGCAGTGCTGTGATCATGTCAAAGCTGCAACTTATATTAAAAAGTGTTTTATTTCCATCTGAAGGCTGCACGCTTCCATGGAAAGACAACAGAAAATCACTCTTATAAACATGTCACAATACCCTCACTGTGCATCCCTCAGGAAAATTAACCCATTTAAATAAAGAAATGTCTCCATGTGTGATACCTCGATAGAGAGCATTCACTTTATAGAGTTAACATCGGCTCTGCAAGTGATCTGGTATGAAACTGTAGCACCTCAGCACTTTTGAATTTTAATCATCAGATCCGGTATTCTTACCGGAGCTAAAAGGTTTACGTCAGTCTGCTTTTCTCCATCGATACGCGCTTTCCGACCGCTCCGCACCGTATGGGGTAAAGAAGAAAAAAAAAAAAAAAAAGACGTGCACGTTGCGCAAAACTCTGAACAGTAGAACCATGACATAGAAAGGAGCAGCAAATTATTAATCTATAAATCAATAGACAGGTCTATATAAAGATATAATCCATGTTCCCGTCCCATATTTGTATGGCATTAAAAGGATCTGGAACTTTTGTTTTTCTCTCTGAAAGCTCTGGTTTACACAGTAAATGCCATGTGGGTGAAATTTTATGGATGATACTCTGATGTCCCATTCTCCTGGAGGCAGCACAGAGCTGCACCACCAGAAACTCACAGAAACATTGGAGAGAAGAAGAGTTATGATTGAAATAGTTGGAGTTTTATCCATGTTTTAATGTTGCAGAGCTCATTCTTTTTGCAAATAGATCAAAGTTTAAACTGGCATGTTGAACATCTTTTATCTGGTCATTTTGTGCAACATTTAGCTACAAAATGGCATGGAACAAGAATATATTTTCTACTCTGCTTGGCTGCCGCTAGGCTTACCAATTTTAAGTTGAATGTCCATTTATTGCATTTTTCTTAGACGCCTATAAAAATAATTTCTACTCCCATGGTTTTTTGCTCTCTGGGAAATTAGTTTTGACAATAACTCCAGAAACAACAACAGTGATGGTAGTATTAATAATAAAATAATATTCAGTGCAAAGGAACCTACAAATTCTTTGATGGGGGACGGTAAGGGACCTAGATAATGGATAGGGGGGCGCTGGCCCAAAAACGATTGAGAAACACTGCTTTAGACAAAATATTTATCTAAACACAAATACTGCTAAATTACCACATTCTAGATTTGGATTAGAATCCAAATCTAAAATATTCCATTAATATAATAAACCCATGTCAAATTCTCATCAAAATTGTGTTCAAAATACAAATTCAATTACGCAAACAACTAACTAAACTTACCTTAATAAAACAGAGTCCCACAGTATGTAAATCACAGATGACATTTAAGGCTACGTTCACACAGCAGGTCTTGAAGCTCAAGTCAGAGTTTTTGCTGATGTGATTTTTTTTTTTCCTGGTCGTTCGTATTACTAATTAAATGCAATGACAATCAGACTTCTTTATGAAAGGTTTACAACCCCAAAGTATGTTGGACTGTCAGCATGTGTCAGCATTATGGTCATGTTTCATGGAGCGGGTAGATAATATCGGTAAACTGTTATACTGTGTAACTACAGTCTGGGGTGGGTTCACGTCCCACCTGGTGAAGAAGTTGGTCTGCGGGGCGTTGGGGGAGGAGGCCTGGAGGGTCTGGGTGGTCGGGCGGGTCGTCCTCCCACTGATGGAGATTCTTTGCTGCTCACTGTCCTCCGGGTGATGGGAGAGGATCTGTGATCAGTGTCCACAGCTGGAGAGCTGTCTCGACTTGACCTGTCCAGAAATAAAATACAAAAAAAAAAACAAAAAAAAAAAAACATACAACCAAAGTAAGACCAAATAAATCTAGAGATGCCCATCAACCAGTTTATTCACTCCATGCAGCATAAATTTACAGATTCTCCTAGAACTCTTCATATATACGAGTGAAAAAGGAGCAGGAAGAAGAGAAATGTTGTGTAAACCTAAAGTGTTTTGAAATATTTATAGTAGAGCATTTTACAACTCCTTATCCAAAATATTTATAATTTTACTCCATGCACCAAAATCCACATTTGCTTTAAAGTAGTATGCACAATTTTACTTTAGAATTCTTATTTCCTTCAGTTATTTCTGATACTTGCGATTAAGACAAAGAAATAAATTAATTAAATTAGTAAATTAATAGTCATAATCTCTTTCCAACTTTGAACAAATAAATATCTTACTTTCAAGATATTTGACTGAATAAAATGATGTGCCACTAATGGGCCATCATTATCTACCTTACGGCAGGATCCCCATTGTGCTGTGATGATTCTTCATTAGATGTACCTAAAAACAAAAAATCTAAAATCTGTTGCCATACCATATAATCTGCACTGTTAATATGAACTGAAATGGTTTAATTTAAATCCAGGTTGCTCACTGTAGTGGTCGGCTTCTGCTGAGGCAAACATTTCTGGGTCCACCGTCATTCCGTCCAGACAGACAGACAGGTCTCCCACCACGTCTGAGTGCTCTCTGTCAGCGTGTAGCTGGAGTGACTGCACCACATCGGAAACTACAGAGACAACACATCTGCATCTGAAATGCACTGTAAAACCTTACCGTTGCAAAATGGTGAGAAAGTGCAGATGAACGTTATAAATCACCATCACATCTGGACAACAAATACACACGTAATATGTCAAATAAATAAGAGGAACAAGAAAAAATACCCATTACTGGGCTGCTTCTGCCTAGGAGGATTGTTATTGTTCAGGAGCTCGTTTGTAAAGTACACAAAGAAGATGCATCAACTGGACTAAAAGCTATTCTGACAATCATGAGTTTTTCTGCTTTGACATGGAACATCAATCGGTATGTAATTTGCACCACAAGTTAACCATCAGCACTGCTGGAATGAGTGTAGCTATGCAAAAAACCAGGTAGACTTCTCAATGACTAACATACCAGAAATGATAATGACTACAGCCTGAAATCTGCAAGAAATTCAACCTGCTTTTTATTGCATGTTTTTCCACTGCTGGATTAGTTTCCAAAACTACTCAACTTGTCACCAAGAGATGCAGCTGCAACATACTCCAAGCATGAACATAAGATCCAACTTCAGCTAGAAGCACATGGAAGGAAGAACTATTTCAGAAAAACTGGTGTGAATCTCCAGGAAGACTGGAGAGAAGGAAATGCCAAAATGCCAGAAGTCCAGTGTCAAGTACCCACAGTCAGTGATGGTCTGAGGAGCCATGTCAGCTGCTGGTGTTGGTCTACTGTGTTTTATCAAGGGCAGGTCAATGCAGCAGCTATCAGGAGATTTTGGAGCACTTCATGCTTCTATCTGCTGAAAAGCTTTATAGAAATGAAGATTTCATTTTTCAGCACGACCTGGCACCTGCTCACAGTGCCAAAACCACGGGTAAATGGTTTACTGACCATGGTATTGCTGTGCTCAATTGGCCTGCCAACTCTCCTGACCAGAACCCCATAGAGAATCTGTGGGATATTGTGAAAAGAAAGTTGAGAGACGCAAGACCCAACACTCTGGATGAGCTTAAGGCTATCAAAGCACCCTGGGCCTCCATAACACCTCAGCAGTGCCACAGGCTGATTGCCTCCATGCCACGCTGCATTGAAGCAGTCATTTCTGTAAAAGGATTCCCGACCAAGTATTGAGTGCATAACTGAACATAATTGACTTTTAATTGACATAATTGAGGTTGACTTTTTTGGTATTAAAACACTTTTCTTTTATTGGTCGGATGAAATATGCTAATTTTTTGAGATAGGAATTTTGGGTTTTCATGAGCTGTATGCCAAAATCAGTATTAAAACGATAAAAGACCTGTAATATTTCAGTTGGTGTGCAATGAATCTAAAATATATGACAGTTTAATTTTTAACATTACGTTATGGAAAATAATTAACTTTATCACAATATGCTAATTTCTTTAGAAGGACCTGTATGCAGGTTTTTTGCACTTTTTGCTACAAACTGTTAAAAAAACATTTTCTGTTTATGCAATCTGATGATCTCAAATGCTGAAAAAGCTTTGCAGGCCTTAGAAAACAAAACGCATCAACACTGAAAAAGTATTCAGAGTAGGGCTGTATAAATAAATCAATTCGGTGATATATAGCGATATTTTCCGTCCTCGGAAAGTATCGATTTTTCATCCGCGAGTATCGATCCGTTAAACCATAAGGGTCCATGGCCTTATAGCTCTTAATGTCTAGTTTGTTACGGCGTAGCAGCAAGACTCCGCCTCCCTCAGTCTCACTTTCAACTTGAGCTTAAAGTGCACATTATAGACTACACACCAGTTTTTAAATTGTGTTAATAGGCCAAGTATAACCAGAGTTATGCTAAAATTAGTAATCCATATTTTTCCGAATGTCATAGAAATTTCAAAAGCGCCGCCATTCCCCGGCTTTTCCCGATTATGTGAGAGGGAATGAGCTTCCAAACGTACAAAATGAAACAAAACATTAGATTCCTGTGTTTTTGGAAATGTCAAATCTTCAATAAATAACGATGGGCTGTATTTTGTTGCTGAGAAACGAAGTAAAGTTGCGCAAGTAACCGTGAAAGAGAAGCTAAACGGAGCAGCTGCAAAAGCAGTAAGATCGCAAATTAATGCAAATTTCCACTGGTAGCATTCACATCGTAATTAGTTTTTAACTTAGCGGTTTCTGTTCTGAATATAAAGGATTACCTGAAGAATGAACATGGGTTGATAACATCCGAAGCGGGCGCGCAGCGGTGCTGTGTTTTGAGCAGGAAGACGAAGAGGAAAAACACCCAGCCGGAATCCGCGGCGCAGTGAGGATTTCCATGATAACAATGGCTGATCGATCATTTTTATTAGCAACAGACAAAGAGTTTAGAGACTGAGAGAACTATGAGATCCTGGCAGTCTGAGAGGCAGCTACTCAGAGATCCAAGCAGGGGAATAGCGGCGCTGCGTAGCTGCAGGGAGTCGATCACTACGGGGTGAGGCGGAGCCACTACTTTAGCAGTTAGAAGAAAGCAGCTTACAGCCACGGCTAACTCCGGGAGCCAAGGTAGAAAAGCCTTTTTCCCCATAGTCCAAAAGACTGCATTTGTGGCTGCATTTTTACTCCAAAATGCAGCCACAGTGTCCAAAAGAAAAAACATAAGTGCAATCATTTGCATATTGAGTCTACAGAGGCTGATAATCTCCCCACTCTGCTCCTGGATTACCGTTTAAACTTTTGAGTTTTATGTCAAATCCACATGAATTAAATGACAAACTAATTATCTCACTGCATCTTTGATTCATTTTGTCCAGCTGCAGACTGAGACTGTCCAATCAGAGTCAGGTATTGTGTAGTTGGTGCTTTTAATCAGTTTTCAGTTAACTAAATTCAAGTCTATGGAACACAAAATGTCACTAAAATCACTCTGTCCTAAAATCTTTCAGAAAATCATAAAAATGCACTGAATCGTAGAGAATTGTATCGCTCAACAAATATCATGATACATATCATATCGTGACCCGAATATCGCATTGAGAAATTATTGCATCGCTACACCCCTAATTCAGAGACCTTCAGCTTTTGCATATTCCATCAAATAAGTTTTTCACAAATAGACCTGCAAAATAGTACCTCATTTTGATTAGGTTAGTTGACATAAAAATAGTTTTTATAAACTGAATCTGAAAAATTTGGTATGCTTTTGTATTCTGAACCTTATTGCTACCAAACAGTTTCAAATCTTTTGAGGTGCATCTCCAGCAGCTTTAAAATTTTACAGCGGAGATCTTTGTTCATTCTTCTTAGCAAAACATCTCCAGGTCAGTCAGGTTGGATACAAAGGATGTGTGAACTAGACCTGTGGCAATAAATCAATAAACCAAAAATTAAATGTAATTAAAACAAGCTCAATAATTTCTATTTGCATGATCATCCAGTCTGGTGCTTTGGACCAACTAGATCGGTTTTGAAGGACAGTTTTGTTTGCAGAGAATTCATTATTCATTTGTTGTTTCTGTTTATTTTAGATATTTAAAATGTCTTCCAGTTGCAGTGTTAATATTTATTAGACTATAAAGTTTATTTATCTTTGAGAATATGTACTTGCATTATTATGCCATTACCATTATATTACTTGAAAATCGTCTCAAAACAACAATATTATCGTTTATCACAATAACTTCTGGGACAATGCATCGCCCAGCAAAATTTTGACAGGCCAAGTGTGAACATCACTATTCAAATGTTTCAAGTTTCACCATCAGATTTCATTGAGATTTAGGTGTGGACTCCAACACAAGTATGCTTAATTTGTCAAGACCATTGACATGCGCCTGCATGTTTCAGACGCATCTCTGCTCACAACAGCAGAGTTGCTTCCTCAGGTGTGTAGAGCTCAGATGGTCCATTTCAGGTGAGGCTAACCATAAGTTGGCATACCCAGCCTCTTCCTAAACTCCTGGTGTTCATCTTAACAGCAACTGGCAGTCATACGTGGCTTTTAGTAACATATGAGGGTTTCATAACCAGATGACTGCAGGGGGCTAAATGTTTTGACAGCCGTTTGCATTCCAACTAGGGCAGAAACGATTCCTCGAGTGATTTGAGTACCTCGAGTATTAAAATTCACCTGCCTCGAATGTTCGTTCAATTATATTTTATTATTTAGCGCACCATGTTCCGGCCGGGTTATTACTTGCGTTGCACAGTGCTCTCACTTCCGCCCGAGTTGTACATAAAAGCTAAGTGTTAGCAGCATAACGTCCAGCTTTCAAGTTTGGCCTGGGAGGATTTTATTGATTTGTGATTATGTCCGGGTTTTTGTCATTTTTCGGGGTACCAATAAGCATCCTTAAAATGACTGGCGTGATTTGGAGCTTTTCTCCTCCCGGAGGCAGCGGCCTGGTGGCCGGTTCAGAGCGAATGGCGGGGACGAGCGCTGAAAGTGTATTTATACAGGTGAGTGGATATTAACACTGTGGCCGGCTGCGCATTAGATGATTAACGCAAGTGTAGCTTTACGGACGAACCGAAAAATTTATTTCAATTCATCCCAGTCGCAACAAATGGATGGCGGAGCTCGTCGTGGCGGCACGTAGCTGGTAGATGAGTTTCTGTGTGCAACGAACTAAGAAGTCAAATCCCTAACATGACGCATTGTGTTTATGTCGCTAACATGAACACAAAAGCTATAAATGTCTGGGCAAGGTGAGAGTTCATCTGTTAGACTGACTGGAGACGACTACATAAAACACAAAGCTGGAGTGTCGACATTATTTTTATAAGTGTATTTGTGAGCCTGCCTCTTTATTAATGAATGGAATATAATTTCAGATTTTTGTATAACTTTTCTTCAGGTTAACTTAGAAAGTGAGCTGTTATTGTTACAGGTTAATTTTCTAAACTACAATAAAGTAATTGTTAGAGAAGCTCAAATGCGAAAAATTGGATTGATGTTGATATCTGATATTAACTCTGCTGTTATGTTAAATTTACCAATGTTTAATTTTCTTTTTATTTTAGCCGATTACTCGATTAATCGTAAGAATAATCGATGGATTATTCAACTACTAAAATATTCGTTTACAACAGCCCTAATTCCAACTACTCACTTTTCATGTCGTTGGACTTGAGAGTCTCGCTGATGTCCAGCATGGCCATACCTAAAAACACGTCTGCCTTCAAGGTCTGGTGGCTCCACACACGAAACACCAGTTTGCTGAATGGAGTCACGATCCTGTTGAGGCAAAATGTTTTAATAAATCCAGAAACAAAGCTTCTGCTTTTTAGAGACCCTCAGAGTCCTTGTATCATTTTTTTATTATAAAAATTTATTTTTATGGCATCCAGGATACTTGGTCTGCACAAATGTATCGATACTAGGCAAAACATATTGTAGGTGATTATTTAGCTGGATCATCTAAAACATCTGCATACATGTCCCTCTGGCCAAGAGTCAGACTATTCAAGGACATAGAGTGTCTATAATTAACACCATGACAGCCGTTTGACCAGCACCAGGAAAATACATTGGGAATATATGGCTCCAATTACCTCCCTTAATACATACATGCTTCTGTTGTCAAGGCTCTAAAAAAACTGTAGAAGAGCTCTTTATTAAATATAATGAAAAACTGAGGCCTGTTTGGCACCATGTATTGTTTAAAACTTAAGGCTAGACATGCAAAAAAAAAACCCCATTGTGACAGAGTTTGTCTATTTCTAATATAAAGAGCCCAACATTTTCAAAATCCTTTTAAAACAAAAAAAATAAAGTTCAATAGGAATTTATGTCAAGTATGTCTCACTGGATTGGACATATCATGGTTTTAAATCCTTTTCCCGCTTAAAAGTGGGAACTTCCATAAATTGGAACTGCGATGCATTGGTCTGAATTCCTCATCCTCACTCCAGTCCTTTTTATTCCTGTTCTGAGGTTTTTCTGAGAGAAACTCATTTTGGTGCCGTCCCTTTAAATGCAAACAGTGCATTTCCAGCCCCGCCCACCTCCAGGTCACAAAGCGTTTCACTCCACCCCTCTCAGCCATTTTTTGTAGTTTGTTAGTAGAGATGCGATTAAAGTTTTTTACCATAAAGATTTGTTCCCAAGAAGTTGTTTGCTATAGTTAAAGCTATGCTTTGTTTTTCATAACAAAGTTGTCATTACTCTCCTGCAAAGAAACATGTGAAAGGACTTTGCTCCAGCAGAGAAGAAAGCGGCACTAAAATTTCCATAAAACTCTGAGCTCATAGTTTTGTTTTAGAAACAAAAACCAAACCAAAGAAAATTGCTGTTTTTCAGTCAATCCTGGAAATACCTCAACAGTTTTCAAGAATTGCAGACTTGTTTTCAGAAACACCTGATTGGTAATAATTAAGCCTTCAAGGCGATTAATGCGTAAGGCATTACTTACGCATTACTCCTAAAGCTGCCTTACGCAGCTTTAGGAGGCACTGCCTCCTAAAGTTGAGTGAATCCAAAACATAATGCGCTAATTTTTGCCTGACTAGTCAGTGAAGTGAAGTCCTGGTAATATCTGTGAAACAATGTCACATGAGTCTTCAGTTATGCTGACTTACACAGTGAGCGGCTGTTTCCATTTGGGACTGTGAGTGTTGTTGCATTTCTCCGTTTTCTTGGATTGCCCGTCGACCGTCACTTCCACATAAGAACTGGGAGCAAACCAGTTCTTCTTGTTTTCTTTCAGTTTTGCTGATAGCACTGAAACAGATAGAGGAGGCATCATATAACAGAGTCACTAGCAGGAAATGGAAATAAAAAAGGATAAGGAACTAAAAGGAGAAGGTAAACATGACCAATACAAGAGTAAAAAACTGAAACATATGTAGTGGTATAATTTTTTATCTTAATCAATGCATTCGCCACTATTGTAGTGTGTTTGCATTATCTGTGGGGTTGTGCTGTGATGCAGGCGGTTTGTTATTCATATAGAGTGAAACAGATATGAGGTTTTGCAGTAAGGTTAAGTAAACAATACAAACTGTTTGGTTTAAAGCCTAAGTAAAGTCTAATTCAACTACACAGCTTTACATTCTTACTGGTTCCAGTAATAAGGATTTGTGGAAACTCTAATGCAATGCACTAGAGTTTCCACAAGATTAGATTATTGCAGGAATAAAACCTCACATTGAAAACATTCACTGATGAGGAAAAAACTCCTTTTCAGACAGAATTCCTTTTGACACCAGTGTTGCAATTATTAGTTGTTCCCACAAAACAAATATTATTAATTTCCCTAAATTAGTCCAAGTGTATAGGATATTTTAATTACTCTGCAAAAAATTCTATTTTGGTCTAGAGGTTAGTGTAAATGTCTTAGTACACTTGACATGTGAAAGCAAACTTACAAGTAACTTTTCAGCAACATGTAAGGTCTTGTTTTAAGTAAATACATTTTTAATGATTAAAAAAGCAATTGTTTTCAAGACATTTTTCTCATGCTGTAAGTGAAATAATCTGCCAGTGGATCTGGAACTTTTTCATCAATATTAAGGAATTATTGACAACCTCTTATAACTTGTTGAAGTTATACAAGTTAGTTTTGTTCCATTTCAAATGTATTAAGGTATTTGCACTAGAAACTAGGCAAAGTACTTGGTAAGATTTTCTGTTTTTACAGTGTAGTAATGCACCCTCAGTAAAAATGACACCGAGGACCTTTTAATTTCCTATTCAAAACAGGAGATATAAATGAGCATACTATTTAAGTAAACCAGACATGTGTTAGTCTTCATAAATCAGGAAATGGCTCATTTTAACCTGTGCATATCTACAATAAGAGCAGTAAAAAAAAACTAACAAAATGATGACCAAAGATCAACTTGCACAAGTTTGAAGGTTGCTGTATTCCAACAACTAAAATACAGACATGTAGAAGTACCTGGACATTACTCAGAATAATAACAATTACCGCTGACATTGTCTATACTAGCGGTTCTCAACGTGGGCGGTACCGCCCCCCAGGGGGCGTTCAGAGGATGGCAGGGGGCGCTGGCGGACATTTTTACAAAAGGGGGGCGCTGGGATGCCTTTGGGGTGCGTTTGGTCGAAGGTAAACTTTACACCTTAAATGCACAACAATACCAGTTTAGACTTTGAGCAACTTGGTAAAACTGTATTGTGTAACATTAAATCATGCTTGGCTGCAACTGTATCGATGGCAGCTCTTCTTCTCTTCAGTGTTTGTTAGCTTCTGTTAGCTTCTTGGCGCAGCTCTGTTCTCCTGCTACTGGTAGCTAAAATCACGATACCCTCACTGTGTATCCCTCTGAAAAATGAACCCATTTAAATAAAGAAATCCCTCCATGGGTGATACCACGATAGAGCGTTCATTTTATAGCGTTAACACGGTGCTGTAAGTGGTCCGGTATGAAACGGGGGTGATAGAACAACACAGCACTTTTAAATTTCAATAATCAGAATGCAGAAATTGTTTCCGTTGTTTTAAAAGGTTTATGTCAGTCTGCCTTTTCCCCATCGATACGCTTCCCGACCGCCCTGCACCTTAGGGGCTTAAAAAAAAAAAAGCTGCGCAAAACTCTGAAACACGAGAAGCGGGACATAAAACAGAGCAATGAACTAGATTTGAATTATGGCATAAAAACAGAATCCGACGCTGAACAGTGAAAAAAATCAACACATGATGTGAAACACATCATGTGTTGATTAGGCGGCACAGCAGGTGATGAGATTGCTGATGGTGAGCGTCAATAAACTAATAAAATAAATCTAGCAACAGGAAAGAAACTAAAGTGGACATAGCAATAAACCAAGAGGATAATACTAATCAAATAAAACTAAATGGAAATGAATGAAGAACAAAATGCAAGAATAAACTAAGAAACTAAAGTAAATACAGAGGAATAAACTGGTATGGCAAGACCTTTCGAGCAATAATTAATACAGAGGACTGTATGGCAAGAATAAACAGACACTATTTCCACATAAAGGGTAAAATAATATTGTTGAAGTGCCATGGGTTTGTTGAGACCACATCTAGTACTGAGAATAAATATCTTACAGACCATAACAGTAAATAACTCATCACTTATTTATGTTTTTAATTAGATTTGATATATTTATTTCTTCAATATTATTTTTCATGTCAGTGTTAATGTCATGAGGCTGATGACTCCATGACACTTTCAGTTTGACTCATTAGGATTTGATTAAGAACCAGATTTGTTCTTTGTAATTTCTGTCCAGTAAAACTAATCAATCTATAAATTAATAGACAGATCTATATAAAGATATAATCCATGTTTCTGTCTCAGAAACATGGAAGTTTTTCCACTGAAATTTCTGGTTTGCACAATAAATGCCATGTGGGTGACATTTTATGGATGATGCTCTGATGTCCCATTCTCCTGAAGGCAGCACAGAGCTGCACCACCAGAAACTGACAAACACTGAAGAGAAGAAGAGCTATGATTAATGTAGTTACAGTTCTATCCATGTTTTAATGTTGCAGAGCTCAGTCGTTTGCAAATAGTTCCAAGTTTAAACTGGCATGTTGAACATCTTTTATCTGGTCATTTTGTGGAATATTTAACTAGAAAATGGCACAAAATAAGAATATTTTTTTCCATTGCATTTTTTGTAGACACCTGTGAAAATAATTTCTATTCCATGACTTTTTTGTTCTCTGGGAAATTATTTTTGATGATAGATACAGAAACAAGCATAAAAATCAAAACATCTACAATAGTGATATTAATATTAATGATAAAATAATGGTCAGTGCAAAGTAGCCTGCAAATTCTTTGGTGGGGGGCGGTGAGGGACCTGGATAAAGGCTAGGGGGGCGCTGGCCCAAAAAAGGTTGAGAAACACTGATCTATACAGTGGAATTCAAAGTCCATTAACAAAAAGAAATAGACTCCATTTACTTTGGATGAAAGTTAGTGGGCGTTTCAGACTTATCTGTGAGGAACAGTCACACTGTAGTTTAATCACCTTGTGCTTCCTAAGACAAAAATCTGAAAACGGAAAGAGCTCATAGTTCAACCACCACTTTTTTTCCCCTTCCTGTACCTAATTCCACATAAAACCAAGTGTTAAAACTTGAGGTGTGCCGATCGATCGGTCATTGATCATAATTGGGCTGATTTTCGTGAAAAAGTGCATGATCGGTGATCGGCGATCATTGGCTCTTGTTGCCGATACCGATCACCTGCATCTCATTTCGCAGCCTGCCTGTGCAGCTGGTCTCCTCTTTCCTTCACACTACGCAAGCGCACAGCAACAAATCCTAAGCCATGTGTAACTATAACGCACTGAGTGAATAGAGAAGTTTGCGTGTTGCGGCGGAAAATTGTAGCACGTCAAAATGCATCAACACAACGAAGCTAATACGACATAAAAACAATGCCATACTTGACGGAGTTTGGCTACATTGAGGCTCACTGCAGTAAAAAAAGACATATGGAGGATCAGATAGCAGATAAAGCAGCGCACAGCTACAAACACTCACCCGGATTAGCATGACGGTCAGAAAGCTAAACAAATAAACCGCAAAATTATTTAAGTCTTCGAGCTGCGATGTAAGACGCTGGTTCTGCTCTCGCTGTTGAACCGCTGCTACGCGCTACAGGTAGTAATATTTCACAGACGGAGCGCCGCTTCTGCTCCACCTGGCAGTGACTCTCACACCGAACCTCTGTTTAAAGCTGCAGTATCCAACTTCAAAAAAATACATTTTACATACGTATTAAAACTTTCGCTGTCCTAACATGAGACAGGACATGTCTCATGTTAGGACAGCATGAGACATGCTGTCCTAACAGCATGTCCCTGTTCTGGGAGATCTCTAACGATCTCCTCCCTGTTCTGCATAATTACTCCGCTCAGTCAGAAACAGCCACTCAGAACTAGCAGTTATCAGCTAGCCGCCATGCTAACAGGAAGTTTTCATTCAGTAACTCTGGATTGTTTATTGTAATGGATCCTGTATTTGCCTTTGAATGTCAAGTTTTATACTTGAATTTTTTTGGCAATGTTGAGAGGTTTTATTTTGGCTCTTTGCATTATTTAGCCTCTTCAGAGTCTTTATATGTTATCAGTCTGTTAAAGATAGTATTACCGATAGCAGTACAATTTGCAGAATGCCTGTTTTGTTTAGTTTTCTTCTTGGAAAAAGTTATTAAAAACAAGTTTTTGTCTAAATTAAGGTGAATTCATGGTTCCTTTTTCCACATAATGTAACCGGTAGTGTTTATGATAAAAAAAATAAAAATAAATAATTATGTGATGGGTATCGGTTATCGGCCCTCATGGGTGATCGGTATTGGTAGGAAAAACCTGATCGGCACATCTCTAGTTAAAACTTACCAGTGATCTGTAGCTGTGCCTTTGATGGGTACCCATTGGAAGTGCTTGACTTGGTGACTCCACTGGCCATGACATAGGGCTGGGAAGAGGGCCTGAAGGGAAGAGAACACATCATTAAGAAGGTGGAAACCAAGCAGTTTCCTATAGCTTTGGGACAATTTATGCCTTCGCCAATTCAGATTTCACAACTAGCTTTATTAAATGTATACACTCCATTTCATGCTTATGCAGTTAATTGCTGTATATCAGATTAATTATTTTTCATTGTTATGAATTTTGATGCTCAAATTGTAAATTAATTAGAATTAATCAGATGTTACTAATTGAAAACTTTAGATTAATGAATTTCTACATATGCAACTTTGATCCCTTTTGGTCCAGTTGCCTCTTATGAGATTTGAAAAAAGAAAGCCCTCCAGTAAGCCTTTCGCAATAAGCAATAATCCATTAACTGCATGATAAATTAAAATGATCTCTATAATTTCCATGAATTATCTTTTTTCCTCGTTTCTCTCTCTCTTTCTACCAAAAACTGGATGATAAAAGTCTTCAGTCTGCTGCTTTGGTCTGAACTGAATCTTTTTTTTTTTCCTTCCTATGGACAATTTTGTTTACAGAGTCTTGATTTATTTGTCGTTTCTGTTCATTTTGGAAATTTCATTTGTCTTCCAGTTCCAGTGTTAATGTTCATTAGAATTTAAAGTTTATGAGTCTTGGAGGATATGTTTCATTACCTTTATATTACTTGAAAACGGTCTCAAACACCAATATTATCATTAATTCGTATATCTTCTGGAACAACTTATCGTCCAGTAAATGTTGGTGTCATGACAGGCCTCATCTCAAATTCAGGAAATGGAAACATTAAAAATACATTGTCATTCCTGTTCCTGATGTTAAAATTACAGACTGGATGATTGTAGACACACATTTGATTATTATATCCTCCCCCCCAGAATCTCTAACATTAACAGAAAGTAGAAATCCAAAACACAGAGGCATATTTAAACACAAATGACTAGACGAGTTACCAGTCAGGCCTTCAGGTGAATGGAGTGGAAGTTTCTCCGCTGCGGTAGATAAGAGGACAAAGGCCAACATACACCATCTTTATGCTTTACGCATTAAACTCAAACAAATCTGAGTCTAAGAGTGAATTAGACATCTATAAATAATATTCTTTCACAGTTCAGACCAACACTGAGGTGGAATTAGCAGTATCCAGACAGATACTCATTTCTCCTTATCCTTGAGGTCTGACATGCAGATTCTAGCTTTAAAGCACAAGTCCGAAACGTTCTGCGTTTTACTAAAATAAAAAAAATAAAAAAAGATAATCAAATTCATGCAGGTGGTTGATGCAGATATAGACTAGGACTGTTTAGACAGCTTTAATCAAACTCTAGTTTGTTTGCCTAGAAAGTCCGGTTCATTTGGGGAGATGTAAATGAACAATTGAACTCTGATGCAGATCAAAAAAGCAAACTCTGGTCCACCTACAAACCTAGATCTAGATCTGACTGAGGTGAACTCTGGTGTGGTTCGAATGCATATGTGATGCCAAGCGGACAGGAGTCTGCTCCAAAACCAGGAAGCAAATTGTAACGCAGGGCATTCATGTGAATCCCATATCATAGCAACAAAAAGCACAACAAATCCCAAGGAATCAGGACACACGTGCACAGGAACCAGATCCTGCATTCTCTCCTTGAATCCGTTTTATTACCTTGGAGTGGCTCTAAATAATGCATGGTCCCCGCTCCAGCTCGTCAGGAATGCACACCGGAGAAACCGAGCAGCTCCTAGCTAAACTTTCACTCCAACCATAGCTTTGATCTTGGTCAATAATTCATTGCAACAGCTGACATTGAAGCTCCAGAAGAAGGCTAGTTTTGCTCTGCCTGGGTGTTTGCTGACTTTTAAACTTCAGGATGTCTACGTAGCCAACACTGAAGTGTGGACATGTTTGAAACTCTCCACTGTGACAGCAGAGACTCCACAAACCAACTCAAATCACAGATCGGTGACCACATCCAAACCACATCCACACGTTTGTACTGCGTCAATTTCTCAAAAGCTTCAAGCACTTTTAATTTATTTCGTGACAATCAGCCTGTATTTAGAGTAACTAGAACTCCATCATGTGTGTCATTTGAATTGTATCAGATCAGTATTGGTCCATAGTAAGCCTCAAGATATTTGTATCGATATCAGAAGTGAAAAAAGTGGATCGGTGCATCCATACCAGAAATGCAATCTGAAAGCCAAAGAAAGCTTCTTTACTTGATCTGCAGCTAATGGAAAGCAGACCTTCCGACTCAGACTGTTTTACACAGTGACCACCAAGAGCTTCCTCACAGCCTCTCTGTCTGGTTTGGAAACAGCAGGGTGGAGGACAAACGGCATCAAACAGCATGGTGAGTGGGAACTGCTGAGAGAATCTCTGGTACCATGCTGCCGTCTCTGCAGGACTTGTGCGCTCACAGCTACATTTAGACAGAGCACACAGCTACAGAAAAGACTCCATTCATCCACACTTCTGCCTGCTCACACCAACTCACTCTGGGAAAAGATTCAAAGGGATAAAAAAAACAATCAATGCGACTGTTTAACAGCCTTTTGCGCACAGAAATGAGACTATAATGAAACAAAAAATATACATATAAAATATTTTCTTTAAGCATCCTATCCTACTTCTCAATTAGGACATGTACTTAGTTAATCTTATAAATCCAAATGTTTTATGAAATTCTTAGGTGTTTGTTAGATAGCAAACAGGTCGGGGAGAAAGCTGTAACATTTAAAAAAAACAGGCTATGATATAAAATAATTTTCCAAGCTTTAAACATTTCACATAGCACCATCTGAAAATAGAGTATGGTAGAACTACTGCCCACCTAAGCTAACAGGGCTGGCAAGGAGAGCATTAATCAGAGATGCCAACAAAGGGCTCTTGGTAGTAACAGGCAATAAAAGTATATTAATATTTTATGGACTAACGGAAAATGACGATATCAATGATAAAGGCTGACTTTCGAAATAAATATGCAGGAGGTGATGGAGAAAAGATTGCAACCTGTGAACTTGGGGATTTTCTGCTTGTACTAGAACAAATTTGAACACCTAAATGGGTTTCAACACATTGTTGGTTGATAAAGTTGAATTTCACCACCAATTCACAATGTCCCACAATGCCAAAGAGAAGTTTGTTCAGTTTCTGTCAACTTTCGAAAATTAAAAAAAAAAAAACTATCAATAATGATTCATTCAATTTTGGAAGAGTGGCCATTAGAAAGTCATTGTCAAAAAGAGTGTGACAATATAGTTCAATGGCACCGATACTGCCTTGTATTTTGCTGGAGAACGTAATTAGCCAGCTCAACTCATTAAGTGACGCAGTAGCAGGTGTGGTCGACACTTACCTTGTATTTCCTTGTACATTTCTGACAGATGGGTTTTACAAAGTTAATGGGTTTACTTTATTCGTTCTCATTTGTAAAAGTTAAAGAATATCCAACTACACAAAGGTTTCAAATCACGAAGGGGACACTTTTCTCTACTTGCTCGAGCCTCCACTAGCCTTTTCTGGCACCCTAGCCTAATAAACATGACAAACATTACATAACTTGCTCGAACTGGTAATGTGCTAACAAATGTAGCCAACCACCGGGAACAGTAAGTCCCGCTCGGAGAGTGAAACAGTGAGCTATCACGGTGAGCAGCTGTATTTTTTTGGGCTGGTGTAGTTGCTGTGTACGTGTTGAACGTCAGCAAGTCTTCAGGTTTGACAACCTGATGCCGTATCAGCCTGAGAGCCTGCTGGCCTGTATCATGGCAGAATGAAACCCCAAACTACCTTACCGAGACAAACAAGTATTTGATTTAGTCTTACCGAGAACCAAATGGAGGTTTGAAGGACGTTTTTGGCGGCACTGGAACGTCCTCCCAGCCCTGGTCCGACTGGATGTTTGGGTTTCTGTCGGGGTGTTTCACTCAGAGGAAGAAGAAACTTCCACCATCTTCGTGAGCTTTCGTCACGTGATCGAAACAAGGTGGGGCGCATGTTAGTCACCCCCCTTCGCTCTTTGATTGGATCAGATAACAGACTGATTGGACCAATGAGCGATCAGTAAAAATACTGATGCATTTACGGCTCTATTTCACACCTGTTAACAAACAATTCAATGTGCGCCGGAGAAGTATTTTTATTTGCCAAGTATTTTCTTTATTTACAGAATTAAGTTGTCATAAAAGCATACGTCCTAAATAGGATTGAATTTGTCTATTGTTTTTAAGGAAAACATGTTTAATGTTTTATGTTAAAATTAAGTTATTTTGATTTAGTCAGCAGTCATATTTTTTGGGATTTATTGGTGCAAATGGGAATCATAACGGCAAATAACTTGATATAGCCTACAATGTACTGTAAGAACAAGCTTTCAAAAAATTTTATGATAATTTATATTCAGAAATATGTATGTCTGATTTGTAATTCTGAATTACAAAAAACACTGTTTTTAGGAACAAATGTTTAGGTATAAAAATTGTGGGTGACAGGACGAATTGGCTTGTAGTCAACTATGGCCAGGAAAAATAATTTCAAATAGTCAACATAGGTAAATCTGATGGAGTAACCATTAACGATCGTTTCGTTCAAAGGTACGAAATGGTGAAAGGGATAAACTATCAGAAGACTCTCGTTGTTTTGCATACAAATTGCTCAAATATTTTAGTGGAGCCTAAATTCTTAATTATACAACAGATAAAAAATACACACTGAACAACGTTAAGGAATAAGACTTGCAATAAGACATCCAACTTAACCAGCAGATGGCGCTGTTTTGCTGGACATGAGGCAACAAGACACCACAATAGTTCTCTTGAATGTCTCTCCGGTACGTGTTCTATAGTTAAAATGGGTTGTTTTACATATTTATCACCTAAAATAAATTAGCATCCGATGTTAAGACTACCGAGGTTTTAAACAATAATTTTAAATCGCTGTTTCTTTTATTTTGAAAGTACCGGCAGCACGTGATGTCGGCTGACTTGACAGCTGCAGCTCAGTCCACAGACTGACCAAGCCCAGCATGAGTGGGCTTGGTCAGAGTTGTTAGACAGAGGGAATGAGACGCTTTCCAGCTGGGGTCATGCGAGCACTGGAGGAAACTAAAGTTTGACATCTCACTCACAAAAGGGTAAGTCCCGAATCTAAGCTTTAGACAGGTTTTACGGAATTACTTCTGTTGTATGACTGAATGAGACAGGTGAAAAGACAGTAGTGTTATTTAAAAAATGCACAGCTCAAGGTGGAATACTTGTCTTTTTTATATTAAACAGAAAACGCTGGCAATGCATTTAAAAACAAAAATATAATATTGTGGCAAATGCAGCATTATGTAGCAACTAAATCATTTAATATCAATGAAAAAGATAATACGATGCACATTTTAAGTTCCTATTTGAAATCTAATAGCAGTAGATGCAGTCACGTTGTCAGTTATTGTAACTGTTTCTCTTGTCATAAAGGATATGAAGGCTGATGCAAGTGCTTTTGTCTGCTTTTACTGTTGCTTAAGTATCAGATGGTGAGAATAGAATAAGTCTGTTGTTATGATGTCCATTAATGTGAAGCAGTGCAGATGAAGGGTGAGTCCTCAGTCAGCACCAGCGAGCTCAGAGTAATCCTGACGTGACATTTGACAACAAGGATGGCAGTGATTTAGTAGAGCTTAATAGTGTTTCCTCTCGTTACTCAGATAAAGCAATCTACCTCTGCAACAGCAGCTCTTTAAGCAGGGCTCCAATTCAGTTCAGTTCAAAAATACTTTACTAACCCCAAAGGAAAATGCTGCTGTAACTCATATCATCCAAGATATTTGTTGTGTATGGATTCCACATAGCAGTCTGTGTTACAGCAGCAAGAACTGGATACAAGTTTGTTACATCACTTCGTCTTTGCAGAGGTAATTCATCTCTTTTGAAGGATGTTCAAGCATGCACTGCCTGATTAAAGTCATAGAAGAGAATCTCTTTTCAAAGGTGATGATTAATCTGAGTGAAATTCATGAACTAGTGCATGGACTTTTTCAATTACAATTTTCAGGCAGAGAGCAGAATTTATTATTCCTTAACATCCTGGTTCTTGCTGGGGTTCTATTATGTTTTTCACAAGGATGGTTTGGATATTATTGTCAAGTCTCTTAACTGGAAACAGAAGAGCTCAAACCCCTTTGGTTTTAAAGACTTTTCACTGGTTCCTGGTCATTTTAAATGTCATTTTAAATTTAATGTTAAGGGCAAAAAGGAAATAAATCTGTATGTATCTGCTTTGCCTTTTTTAGATAGATTAAAGACATAGTATGGGGGAATTTTTTTTTGCCATAATCCAACAGCACACATTTTCAGTCTGAAAACAGGATTTTATGTCTTTTGAAATGACATGAAACCAACACAAAAAAGATTGGTTACGAATTTCCCCTGTGGCAATTCACAAAATATAAAGTTTGTCAAAAGTTCACAGGAGGGAAAAGAGAAGGTCATCAGCTTTGTATTGATTTAGGTTGATGACATCACGAGAGGCCTAGGAATTGAACTGCTCTGCTAGCATGAGTGAAGTGTAGAGATGCATCAATCAGTTCACCAGACTGGCCAAATCAGAGGTTTCTAGGTCAAATAATAAAAATATGATTGTTTTTCATGTATACTAAATGCATCAAAACTATAAACTTCCTTCATTTTTTGTCTGTAAACACACCATTCAAACAGAGATGCTTTGGCTGCATTTTTTATGTTTATTTATAAAAGAATTTGGGGCTTATATGGCATGTTCTATGATCCAAAAATAGGGAGAATCATGTAATTCTTTTATGTTCTGTTGGACTCAAAACGACTTCTTGTATCAAAGAACCTTCACCATATGTTTTTTCTCTCTCTTGAATGAAAAAACCATGAGTCGGTCACAATCTAAGTCGGTCAGACCTCAAAAACAAACCCCCCCCCCAAAAAAACGGATGTTACCATTGACACAAGCAAAACCTGAAAGCAACATTTCTAGTTATGCTGACAAATTTCAACACAGAACCTGAAGCATTCGAGTTGCAAAGGGAGTTAACTTTGTTCATTTGAGCCAGAGTTTGACTGTAATGGCACCCAAGTCATGACTGATGTTGCCATGGATGGCGAAGCTGATGCAGTTATTGACAGGAATGATGCTGATGCTCCACTACAGATGGATGTTTGGTTGATAAATGATAATAAACACATCTATCAGACCATATGTTTTTTGTTTTTTTTTAGGGTTTTTTGGCCTTGAAATGATCGCAGAGGATCTTTTTAGTTAATCTGGCCCTTTCCATCTACCGTAATCTTCAGTCTTCGTCACAAATAGCTTCTAGGTTTCCCTCAAATCCATGTGTTCCCACATACAAACAGTTCCCACTCACTGTTAAAGAAAGAATTTGATTGAAAATCTAAATTAAAACCATGTATCATTTTTCTTCCTCTACACAATCATGGACAGGTTGGTCTTTCAAAGAAAGCCACAAGGAAATACTTTCTCGTATGTGCTCTATGTGTACATAACACAATTGTTGTATTATACCAACAATTATGCAAAATTGCATAATCCGGCTCACTTCCTCAACGCAAGTAGCAGCGCTAATTGACTTCTACCTGTTAAGAAACAAGAGCGACAGTGTAAAACCAAATCCTAAAAACCAAATAAATTTTTTACATTTATTTATTTAAAATAACAGAATCCAATAATTCTGACTAAAATCATATAAATAATCCAGACAGTGTATGGGAAATGCATATTTGTTCCTCTATATATAGTAAATGTGCAGTCTAATACATTTGAACTTTGACCATTTTTTTGAGGGAAAACTAATTAAAAACCTTTGTTTACAAATGGTTGTGTATTAAAACTGAAATGTATTATTAATATTACTAATTTTAAAGTGCCCAGCAAGTGTTACAATAGTTTAAGAGATATGTTTTAATTTTTAAAATCGCAGCAACATATTTTTGTCTCTCTTTGGCTTGTATGACTGCAGTTTTTATAACTCATATTTCAATCATGAAACTAGAACAACTACACTTGAAGGAAAAATGGGGTAAAATGCTCTCTTCTGTGTGATGATCATTTTTGCACCATTATCATTATTTGTGAATGAGGCAGTGAGGCTGCACTGATTGTGTAAATTGGACAGAGAAATGCAGCAGTTGCTACACGTGGCTCAGTGATATTGGATGACGGCTCCTCTCCGCTCGTGTTACTCATTATTGTGACAGACGAAAGGTTGAAGTCATTTGATGCGTGTCTACAATACGTGTTTTTGTAGGCAGGATGTAATTGTTGTGATTGGTAAAAGGGGAAAACCTGTATGAAGGGAGATGAATCGACAAAACTAAGAAAGTTTAAGTTAACTTCCTTAAGTTAACCAAAAAAATCAAAAGTAACACAATAATGCTTTGCAGGCCGCTTAAAAGCTAAAATTTGATAAAAACTCAATGTGGAGCAGGCAAGATAAAATGGACAAACAATTGAAGTATATTTGGAATATATTGCACTGTGCTACATGTGCAAACATCTGATTAAAAATCTTCTCATGTACATTTATTGATTCAGGAGAATTACTCCAACAGTCACTGCTTTTATTATTTACCAACTTGCCTGAAAAACCATTGTCAAATGAACCCTGTGTGTGTGTGTGTGTGTGTGTGTGTGTGTGTGTGTGTGTGTGTGTGTGTGTGTGTGTGTGTGTGTGTGTGTGTGTGTGTGTGTGTGTGTGTGTGTGTGTGTGTGTGTGTGTGTGTGTGTTTTATCTCAGATCTCCACGGTGGCTTCACCTTCCCTGTTTGACAGCTTTTTCAATGTTCCTTTGTGTGTATGTAACAATGGCTTATTTTTAACTGGCTAGATTCTTTAGAAGTGGAGAGCTGAGAAGTGGCAGGAAGTGGTCTTCTCAACCTTCGTCCTTCCTCTGCCTTTCCTCACATAAGGAGATTGTGTGTGTTGATATTCTGAAATTGATAAAATGGAAATAAAATATGTAATAGTAGTGCTCTACAGAATGCATATAGCCAAAAACTATAGCACACATGCATTGCATCTTTCCATCTTCACAAAGACGTTGCGTTGACTTCCATTCATATTTTATTCATTTCTGTAAGATAACCCCGAACCTTAAACTTACCTTCACCATTACTGAGACATGTCTGACCAGAAATCTAACATAAACTCAATTCACACCTTAGTCCTACCTGCTAACCCAAAAAACAGCTCTTCTTTTAATAGAGTTCAGACTGTGGGCCCCATGGGAAGTAGTGGGTCCTCACAATGTACACTGCTCAAAAAAATAAAGGGAACACTTAAACACTTAAGTGAAAACCTAAGTGTTCCCTTTATTTTTTTGAGCAGTATATTTTAATATTTGTGAGAAAAATTAGCCTTACTGGGTGAAAAATGCTAAAACACATGCATACAAGGTCAAGGAGATCCTGGCAGAAATCAGAAAAATTAATTCATTTCAGGAAAATTGTAAGTTTATAGTTTCACTTGGCAAATGAGAGAAAATCACTTATTTTACAGGTTTGTATAAACACAGTGACCCCAGTTTCAAACTCATGCTTATTAGCCAAAAAACCCCAAACTCGATCAACTTATAATTGTGCCAGATTGATTTTCTGATCATCTGGAAAAACTAATTTTATTAATCGCTACTGGCAACAACTAATGGACAAACAGTTGTGTACAGATGTGTGTTTCATGTTCGGGCGCCTTGCAATGTGACATCAGCTTCCTTTATAAAGGAGGGAAGTGAGACAAAACCTCGGCTGCACAGCATTACTTATCTGATTTATTAACAATAAATGTGTCTGCTTTACCCGCTCCAGTAGCAAAGATAATAAAAATGATCTGGAAACTGGATGCATGTAAATGTGTGACAGTGTCTGGTCTGTTCCATGTGTTTCGATAAAGTTTAAGACCAAAACCTCATACAGAGGTTTAGTTTTAAACTAATTTCAGCCAACAAAGAAGTTTGTTTGACAGGAAATTAAAACAGGTATTTATCAAAAGATGATAAAAGTAATATGAAATCAGTCTTAATTTAGAAATAATTTATTTTGTTTTTATTCAGACTTAGTTGTGTATGTAAAATTATTTATACCCATAATTTGGGCTGTAGTGATACAATAATCTCACGATACGATACACGATATTCTGCTCATGATACGTTATATATTGCGATATTCAGCAAACGATACAATTCAATACACATTTGCGATTTTCTGAAAGATTTTAGAGCAACAGTGTGATTTTGGTCACATTTGGTGACTGTTATAAAGCTGGATTGAATTAATTTAACTGAAAACTGATTAAAAGCACCAACTACACAATACCTGGCTCTGGTTGGACATGGACACAGACTTAAAGTCGACAGCTGGACAAAATGAATCAAAGAAGTGGTGAGAAAACATGTTTCTTTTAATTGTACAAACTGTAGCTTACATGCATTTGTAAAGTAAATAAAGTGCACCAAGTACCCTGCTCTGAATAGTTTGATGCCTTTTTAACCTTGACACTTAACATCTGAAGGAATCACTCTAAGCCTGATGACCTAATCACTCTCCTAGTGAAGCAAGCAGTGAGTGAGCAAGGTGACAGTTGGATGTTATGATTCTTGCGGATGAATATCAATTAATTTTTTTCTTGGAAAGAAAATATTGATATATATCACAAAATCGATATTATTAGACAGCCCTACCCATAGTGATAGTACAGTATTTGCTTGCCAAAAAGCTCTTTGCATGTTTACGTTGATTTATCTTTTGTAATGATTCCTAAATGTTGGGGAGGTTGGAAAGCCTCCTTGTAATCACTCTGATCTGTCGCTTCCTCTTTTGTTTGCCTTTTAGTTTCAAGTTGGGAATCTAGCTGGGCCAGTTCAAAAGTTTAATATTTAAGATGCACCAATTTGAAAATTTAGGCTGATATCGGTATCTGGGGAAAAAAGTTGTTTTTTAATATCGGCCCTGTTTTATTTTTCAAACCTAAACTGATATGACTAATATCATCTGATACCGATGTTACTAACAATATATTGTCAGTATAATTGTATCCCCAATTAATATTAATAGCAGGGTACACCCTGGACAGGTTGCCAGTCTGTCACAGGGCAACACAGAGACAGACAGGACACACCTCACACCTATGGAGAATTTAGAGAAACCAATTAACCTAACAGTCATGTTTTTAGACTGTGGGAGGAAGCCAGAGTACCCACATGCAAACTTTGTGCAGAAAGACCCTAGGCTGGGAATCAAACCCAGGATCGTCTTGCTGCAAGGCAACAGTGCTACCTACTGCACCACTGTGCAGTCCAGACATTTAGTTTGTTTTCCTAAAAGAAGAGTGAAATGAATTAGCATGAGTACTTATGCATGAGTACACTGGGAAAAACACTCCCCCTTTCAATTCTTGGTGGAACAAGACAAAAATATTTAGTCTATTTTAATTAAAATAGGAGACTAATGCCAAATCTTTTTGTTAAAAAATTATGACTGTCAGAAATCAGTTGTGTTTTTGTACATTTAAGGTTGTGATCAGGTCATTTTTATTTTGCTATGATGCATAAAATAATAGACTTGGAAGAGGCTGAGCTCTCTCTTTCCCAGGACTTCAAGTCTCAGAGGGAAGCATCTGCAGGCAATTTTACTGCAGGGCACCAGGGACAGCAAAGTTAATTCTGGAATGGCAACATAACAATGTTTGGGTTTCTCGTCACCCCAACCAGTGACCCTTTAGTTTATTAGATGTAGACATGTGAAAACACGTCTCTATAAACCAGATAAAATACAGTCAATATGTTTTGTTAAGTTGTTTCATGAGTTGCTAAACTAGTGGGTATCCAGAGTATCCAGTGGACAACTGTAATACTTTTATCCATCTACTTACTTTCTTCCCTCCAATGATCATTGGAGGAGACACATAGGAAAAACGCACGCACACACACACACGCACACACAAGTTTGTATTTCTGCCCATATTAGGACTTTGTGTTGACTTCCATTCATTTCAGTAGTTGTATTTATACTGTCTGGGTTTTTGGGTTTGGTTTTGCTTTTGCATCTTATTTATCATTATTCTATAGTTACCTTAGGTTCTGTTATTCTTGTATGCCTGAGTCTATGTCTAGCTTTCTTTAGTGATTATAGTTAGATTATTTTTATTTAATCCTTCTAGTTATTCCTCCCTGTAGTGTTTCTAGTAATGATTATTTCTTAGTTATTTCATCACCTTGGGTTCAGTTATTCTTACATGTCTGAGTTTAAGAGTATGCCTTTCTTTAGTAGTTCCAGTTAAGTTATTAAGTCCTTCTAGCTTCCCCCTGTAGTGTTTCTAGCTTTTCTTATCTGGTTACTTTAGGTTGACTTCTGTTATATCTGCATCCAGGCCCATCTTCCTTTAGTAATTCTAGTTAGGTTATTTCTTAAGTCCTTCTAGCTCCCCCCTGTAGTATTTCTAGTTTTCTTATTTTGTTACTTCACGTTTAGTTAGTCTTTTTGTCTGAATCTATGTCTATCTTTCTTTAGTGATTCTAGTTATGTTATTTCTTTGTTTAGATCAGTGTTTCTCAACATTTTTTGGCCCAGCGGCCCCCCAGCCTTTATCCAGGTCCCTCACCGCCCCCCACCAAAGAATTTGCAGGCTACTTTGCACTGACCATTATTTTATCATTAATATTACTATCACTATTGTAGATGTTTTGATTTTTATGCTTGTTTCTGTATTTATCATCAAAAATTATTTCTCAGAGAACAAAAAAGTCATGGGAATAGAAATTATTTTCATATTTTGAACATTCAACTTAAAATTGGTAAGCCTAACAGCAGGCAATCAGAGTGGAAAAAAATATTCTTGTTCTTTGCCATTTTCTAGTTATTAAATATTCCACAAAATGACCAGATAAAAGATGTACAACATGACAGTTTAAACTGAACTATTTGCAAAACGACTGAGCTCTGCAACATTAAAACATGGATAGAACTGTAACTACATTAATTATAGCTCTTCTTCTCTTCAGTGTTTCTATTTCTGGTGGTGCAGCTCTGTGCTGCCAGGAGAATGGGACATCAGAGTATCATCATATGTTTCACATCATGTGTTGATTTTTCACTGTTCAGCGTCGGATTGTCTGTTTTTATGCCATAATTCACATCTAGTTCGGGCGGTCAGGAAGCGTATCGATGGGGAAATGGCAGACTGACATAAACCTCTTAAAACAACAAAAACAATTTCTGCATTCTGATTATTGAAAATTAAAAGTGCTGTGTTGTTCCATCACCCCCGTTTCATACCGGACCACTTACAGCACCGGTGTTAACGCTATAAAATGAGCGCTCTCTTTCGTGGAATCACCCATGGAGGGATTTCTTTATTTAAATGGGTTCATTTTTCAGAGGGATACAAAGTGAGGGTATCGTGATTTTAGCTACCAGTAGCAGGAGCCGAGCTGCACCAAGAAGCTAACAGAAGCCAAAAAACACCGAATAGAAGAAGAGCTGCCATCAATACAGTTGCAGCCAAGCATGGTTTAATGTTACACAATACAGTTTTACCAAGTTGCTCAAAGTCTAAACTGGCATTGTTGTGCATTTAAGGTGTAAAGTTTACCTTCGACCAAAGGCATCCCAACGCCCCCCTTTTGTAAAAATGTCCGCCAGCGCCCCCTGCCGTCCTCTGAACGCCCCCTGGGGGGCGGTACCGCCCATGTTGAGAACCGCTAGTTTAGATCTTCTAGTTACTCTAGCTCCATGTTCTTTAGTTCTTATTGTTGTTAGATCAACCTTGTTTCTGTTTAGGTTTGTTTAAATTTTTCCCTCAAGTCTTTTTCTCTTCTAGTTTATCAGGTTTTCTTTGGTCTTAGTGATTTTTTTTAGCATTAGAAGTATTTTCAGCTCCCTGTTTCTTCCCTTTTGTTTCCCCCCCAGATCTTCTTAGCTTCCCTGTGCCATCTTCTCCCCTCCCCAGTACCATTATCTTCCTAACCTTAGCCAAAACCTAATTCACTCCGTACCTCTAAACCTTACCTTTTACCCTGAACAAGGGGTTCCACCATATCAGAACCAGACTTTGGTCCCCATGAAGCCCATCGGTCTTCAGAAGGCTAGTAAATATGGTAAAAAAAAAATTTAAGAAAGAAATGGTACTCAATAGAATAGATGAACCACTACACACACACACACACACGCACACACAGGGTAATTCAGTGTAATCATTTGATCTACCAGTCATGTGTTTGGGCTGTGGGAGGAACCCAGAGCACTTGGAGAGAGCCCATTCATGAACGGAGAAAACATAAATATTCCATGCAGAAAGACCCCAGGCCAGGCATTACTTTTATCAGATAGGATTCATATTCAGGTTCTGGTCAAATTATGCACATGTTTGCAGGACCCAGAGGGTCTGGGCAGGAGGTCATGTGATATTTTTCCTGGTTAGCATAATGAGTTGCCCCTGCACTAGAAGAACGAAGAAGTTAACCTGCTGTACTTTTGGTGTAATTTTAGTGCCATTAAGAGCTGATGCACCTGAAATCATCTGTTAGATATGGTTGCTGAAGTATTTAACAGTATATACCCATTACTGCTGACTGCTTAGCCTTGATTTGCTAAATCAAGGAAAATCTATTTAAACACAAAAGACCCCAGGCCAGAACTGAGCCAGCTAAAAATGTAAAAGATGTTGTAATTTTACTCCCAAGTCAAGCCTAGACTACTGGACCATCAGGTGTGAAAACTCCCTAATCGATGATTACCATCTGATTGACTGAGGCTCTGTAGGCTATGTCCCGTCTCCTCAGGCTGGGGGAATTTATCACTCTGCAGTACATCAACAATGTTAGAATTTGATTGTTGATTTATGTTGTTACTGATGAGCCATACACTGTTTATTGGAGGATTATATTTCATATCTGATTAATATTAATATTAATAAAGCTTTTCCTTATCAACTTTTACCTCAACGTTTCTGTCTTCTCATTGAGAGTTGCAGTCTGTTTGTCTATCTTTGTTCTGTTTTAGGTGATACTAATGCAGCGAAAAGGAAAATGACTCCGGATTAGAAATGAAAATCCAGTCGACTCATAAAATATGGATACAGTACGGTCAGTTTCCTAACAAGTGTTATCTAAAAAGACAGGAATTCAATGAGTCAACGCTTGGCTGTCTCCTCCCCCACCTAGCGGTCCTGTCATATGTTCTGCTGATTTAATTTGCCCCCACCCACACGTTGCACACTGTTTACATGAAATGATCATTATTTGACAGGCATCCATGATGCATTCTGGGAACTTTGAGGATCATGTTTAATTTGGAAGGAGATGCAGCTTGAAAATAAGTGGGCAATAATGACTAACTTGATTTTTTTTTTTTTTTTACTTTTTTTTTTCTGGCTTTCTGAGTCATTTTCAACACAACCAAAGATACAAATGTAACTCTGAATGAATAATGAGCCCAGTTAGATTTAAAACCTTAATTAAAAATCAATACATTTAATGAGTTCCTTCAGTTGCAGGGGTCGAGGTAGCAGGCTGACTCATTTCCTCGCCAGATTCAGTTCAGGGGTTCAGAATGCAGAGGGAGGCTGAGATTAAATTTGACCCGGCTTATTTTGAATTCCAGAGACTCATATGTATATCCTGAAGGGAGGAAGCTGTTTTTGTCATGAAGAATATGAGTCATGTCATGGTTCATTTGACCTCCTTTGTCGTGTGTGTGTGTGCCTGCCTGCCTGCCTGCCTGCCTGCCTGCCTGCCTGCCTGCCTGCCTGCCTGCCTGCCTGCCTGCCTGCGTGCGTGCGTGTGCGTGCGTGCACGTGTGCGTGCATGTGTATGTCTGAAAGGTTTTCGGTGGTTTCTGGTCCGGTTCATTGGCTTTAATGGGAAGCCAAACAAAGTTTTGCAGGGCTTGCTCAACGCTCCAAAACAAACCTGCAGATGAGGTTTTAGGAAGAACTGTATATGTATATACTGTGTGTATGTACAGAGCCTCTGAATAAATTAGAATATAATTGAAAAGTTTATTATTTTGGTAATTCAGTTCAATCATGAAACATATAGATTAATTTCACACAGTTTTTATTTCTGTGAAAGGTGATGATGATATGCTAATAAAAACAAGATGTTTAAGATCACAATATTGCTTCAGGCACAGGCCTGTCACAATAACAACCTTTTCTGGACGATAAATCATCCCAGAAGTTATAAACAAGATAAACAATAGTATTGCTCTTTTGAGACCATTTCCAAGTAATATAATGGTAATGACATAATAATGCAAGAACACATTCTCAAAGATCAATAAACTTTAAAGTCTAATGAAAATTTACACTGGAACTGGAAGATATTTTAAATATCTAAAATAAATAAAACGACAGAAACAACAAATAAAACCAATTATAAAATCTCTGTAAGCAAAATTGTCCTTCAGAAAAGGGCTAATTGTGACCAAAGCAGCAGACTGACATCCAGTTTTTAGTAGAAAAAAATGACAAATCATGTAAATGAAAATTTTTCAGCTCATTTTAGTTTATTTTGCAATTAATTGACTTACTGTTTATTGCAAACTATTTCATTAGGTTACAGGTTCTGTCATGGTTTCTTAGTTTCAGAAACCAAAACCATCTTCATTATATTTAGTAAAGAAGACTGGTTGGTATATGCATACATTATTCCAGAATATTATCCTGCTTTTTGCAGTCTGAAGCCAGTTCTGATTCATGTTTGAGACTATGAACCTGTTGAAAAAGGAATCAAGAGATAGTTCCTCTATTTCATCTCTTACTCTACTTTGATTATGACATTGTTCTCAGGTTTAAAAGCCTTTATTCCTTCAAACATCATTTTTATCCTTGTGGTCAAATAACTTAAAGTTTTTGTCTTTCCATAAAATGTTTCTCTGAATTTCACTGAATCGTTTCAGTTTTTTTTTTGGTTATTATTCAGTCTGGTCCAAACACCTATGAGTCCTTTTTAACACAGCTTCCTATTTAACAGGTAAAAATGGTGAAAAACAAAAGCTGAGTAACTGACTTCGAATATTCTGGTAAGGTCAAGATCCAGAGAGAGTCATTGCTCATTCTGAGCAGTTTCTATCCACACTTGACACACTTGGCCAGGTCTACACCAACATTAGGCAGGCTTTCAGAGCAGTTCTCCACCCCCACCTGGGTTCATCAGATCATCTCTCTGTTATGCTAATTCCAGCCTACAGACCTCTGTTGACGAGGAGCAAACCAGCTGTGAAACAGATCAGGGCCTGGCCAGAAAGCGCCACAACAGCACTACAGGACTGTTTTGAACACACAGACTGGTCTGTTTTCAGGGAGGCGGCCACCACCAACCAGGACATCAACCTCACCAAATACACAGACTCAGTAACTGGATACATAACAAAATGCATGGAAGATGTAATGGTCACCAAGTACATTACAGTGAGAGCAAATGAAAAAACCTGGGTCACCAGGGAGGTACGTGAGCTCCTGAGAGCACGCAACGTTGGAGAAAAGGAGGCCCTCAAATCAGTCAGGGCCAACTTGCACCGGGGTGTGAGAGCAGCCAAGCGTGCTTACGGACAAAAAAATCAACTCACTTCACAGACACGAAAGACCCAAGACGCCTGTGGCAAGGCATCCAGTCAGTCACAGACTACAAGCCACCACCCCCCACCATGTGAGGACAACACAGACATTGAACACTTTCTTCAGCCGGTTTGAAGAAACTAACACTACAACACTTACAAAACCCCAGTCAACCCAGACAACACAACACTTCAACTGGACCCAGTGGACGTGAGGAGGACCCTACTCAAGGTGAACCCCAGGAAAGCTGCAGGTTCAGACAACATACCCGGGCACGTGCTCAGAGACTGTGCTGACTCACTCACTGACAAGCTCACAGACATCTACAACATCTCTCTAAACCAAGCCATCATACCGGCAAGCTTCAAAGCCACCACCATCATATCACTACCCAAGAAGTCACCAGCATCATCACTCAACAACTACAGACCCATAGCACTCACTCCGATCATGATGAAGTGCTTTGAAAGACTGGTAAAGGCCCACTTAACATCCACCCTCCCCACTACTCTGGATCCATATCAATTTGCCTACTGCCCCAAGCGCTCCACTGATGATGCCATAGCAACACTTCACCTCTGCTTGGCTCATCTGGGAACAAAAACAGTCACGCACGGTTGCTGTTCATTGACTTCAGCTCTGCGTCGAACACTGTCATCCCCCAACATCTGGTGAACAAGCTGAGTTCAATAGGCATCAGCACTTCACTATGCAACTGGCTGCTGGACTTTCTAACAAACAGACCACAGACAGTCAGAGTTGGAAACAACTCATCAGTGACCAGCATGATAAACACCGGAGGTGCTGCAAGGATGTGCGCTATCTCCCTTGCTGTTCACGCTGATGACCGAGCAGTGAAACGAATCACATCATCAAATTTGCAGATGACACAACAGTGGTGGGCCTCATCAGACACAACAATTACTCACCGTACAGAGAGGAGGTACATCAACTCATCAACTGGTGTGAGAGAAACAATCTGCTACTCAATGTCAACAAAAGAAATAACTGTGGACTTCAGGAAAGAAAAACCAACTCACATTCCACTCATCATCAATGGCAGTGCTGTGGAGTCTTTGAAAAGCACAAAGTTCCTTGGAGTGCACATCACAGATAACCTCACATGGACTACGAACTCCCACCTACCTTGTCTGCAGCTAGACAGCTGCCACCCAGAGGGTCCTCACCACCCTCTGGAGTGCCTTCTTGTCTGCAGCTAGACAGACAAGAAGGCACTCTTGTCTGTCTAGGCGTACAGCTGTCTGCAGACAGTCTAGCTGCTTGTCTGCAGCTAGACTGTCTGCAGACAAGAAGGCACTCCAGAGGGTGGTGAGGACCGCAGAATAGATCATCAGATCACCTCTACCAGTCATTCAGGACCTATACACTTCACACTGTTCCAAGAGAGCAATGAACATAATGAGAGACACCACTCAATCAGCACACAAACTGTTCTCCCTACTACCATCAGGGAAGCTGTACAGCAGCTTGCGGTGTCGCACAAGCAAACTGGAAAACGGCTTCTTTCCACAAGCCATCAACACATTGAAGTAAACTAAATGAACATTTCAAGGACACTGGAGAACATTTCATAAACATCCCTTTCATACATCCCTTGCACTTTACTCTTTGCACCTTGCATACAGCATCTGCATTACCTCACATTACCTGTATGACCATTTATGCTGCTATGTGTGTGTGTGTGTATTTTTGTGTATATTATTGTCCATCAGTATGTTAGTCTTATTGCACTGTGTGTGTGATTATGTATTTATTGTCCATCTATATATTCTTCTTATCGTCTTCTTATTGCACAGTGTATTGCAGTGTGCGTGTGTGTGTGTGTGGGGGCAGAGGTGTTACTATCAATATCTTATTTATATGTTTATATGTTTAGTTTAACTGCACATTGGAGACTGGTAAAACACAATTTCAAACTTCTGTGTTAACCCTGTTACATAGATCTTTGACAATAAAGTACACTTGACACTGGACTTGATTTCACTAATTACAGCCTTGTACAGGTCCTTCTAAAAAAATTAGCATATTGTGATAAAGTTCATTATTTTCCATAATGTAATGATAAAAATTAAACTGCCATATATTTTAGATTCATTGCACACCAACTGAAATATTTCAGGTTTTTTATTGTTTTAATACTGATGATTTTGACATATAGCTCACAAAAACCCAAAATTCCTATCTCAAAAAATTAGCATATCATGAAAAGGTTCTCTGAACGAGCAATTAACTTAATCATCTGAATCAACGACGTAACTCTAAACACCTGCAAAAGATTCCTGAGGCTTTTAAAAACTCCTAGCCTGGTTCATTACTGAAAACCACAATCATGGGTAAGACTGCCGACCTGACTGCTGTCCAGAAGGCCATCATTGACACCCTCAAGCAAGAGGGTAAGACACAGAAAGAAATTTCTGAACGAATAGGCTGTTCTCAGAGTGCTTTATCAAGGCACCTCAGTGGGAAGGAAAAAGTGTGGCAGAAAACGCTGCACAACGAGAAGAGGTGACCGGACCCTGAGGAAGATTGTGGAGAAGGGCCGATTCCAGACCTTGGGGAACCTGCGGAAGCAGTGGACTGAGTCTGGAGTAGAAACATCCATAGCCACCGTGCACAGGCATGTGCAGGAAATGGGCTACAGGTGCCCCATTCCCCAGGTCAAACCACTTTTGAACCAGAAACAGCGGCAGAAGCGCCTGACCTGGGCTACAGAGAAGCACCACTGGACTGTTGCTCAGTGGTCCAAAGTACTTTTTTCGGATGAAAGTAAATTTTGCATGTCATTCGGAAATCAAGGTGCCAGAATCTGGAGGAATACTGGGGAGAAGAAAGAGAGAGAGGTCAAAAAACTGTTTCTCCACTCCAACTGCCCAACTTAGTCTGCCTTGCACAAAACCTTAACTGCAATTACATATGCAAATTTACAAGGCTCAATATAAATCTAATTTATATAGCCCAATATAACAAATTAGCATGCAATAGAGATATAACTTGTAATCATTTTTATCCAAATAAACAAATTACCATAAGAAATATAAACATAATTTCTCCTAAAGGTCTGAATGAACTAAAATTTAATTTAGGCTTCTACATTACCAGCCCCTAATTGTTATCAATATTCTTGAAACAATTACAAACAGAAGAGTTTACATTAACGAGAAAAGCCTAAATTACATTACATTTGCTGAGAAAATCAAGTCCATTGTCTTTAACCTCATGAATGAGGCCTTGACCTTAGATCCTTTATCGGCTATCTTCTGATCCCTGCAGAAGACATAGCTTTGTTATAGGGCGACAAAGCTCATTAGTCTTTGTCTTTTGTCTGCCGAACAAAACCATTTCTGTCTGGAAATGTCTCCTCAATTCTTCCAAGTGGTCATGAGTTTCTGGGAGAGGTGTCGTCCACGATCAGAACCACGTCTCTCACAAAGAAGTTTCTTTTAGGTAACACCACAGCTGATGTTCTTGGAGCTGGGATAGATATGCCCTGCACCAGCATTTCCAGAAGATATCTGCAAGATATTGCACCTGTCTCCAATGGCGATTTATGTACTGATCGTCCTTCTGAAAGACTTATGGTGGTAATTCAGGTTTGACCTTTAGCAACAACAGATGATTAGGGGTTAGTGCCTCCAGGTTGTGAAGGTCTGATGAAGCCTTTGTAATGGGCCTGATGTTTAGAATTGCTTCTGCATCACAAAGCAAGGTGTGTAGACCCTCCTCATCCAAAAGTTGCTCCTTGACTGTGATTATGACTGTGTTCAGGATTTTCCTCACTGAACGGATTAGACGCTCCCAGCCGTGGTATGAACCTGTTGGCGGATTGAAATGCCACTGAACACCATCTTCTTGCAAATGATTTTCAATTTTGCTGGTGTTCCATGCCTTAATTGCTTTTCTTATCTCAGCATCATCTGACTTGAAGTTGGTCCCATTATCTGAATACATCTCTCTCACCTGTCCTCTTCTGGCAACAAATCTTCTGATTGCGTTCAGACGTGTATCAGTGTCAAGTGAAGAGGCAATCTCCAGATGCACAGCTCTTATAGCAAGACAGCTGAAGGTAACGCCATATCTCTTTACTTGACTTCTACCTCTTTTTACTAGGAACGGGCCAAAATAATCAATGCCAACTCTGGTAAATGGAGGATCATCCGGAAGGATCCTGTAGGTAGGTAGATCTGCCATAAGTTGTTTGCCAGGGGTTCCATGTAGTCTTTTGCAGATTATGCATTAGGATAGAAATCTTCTGATGGCTCTGCTGGCTCCTGGGATCCAGAATCTTTGCCGCAGCTGAGCCAACATGTGATTCCTTCCTGCATGAGTAGTGTGTCGTGAATGTGTCTCAGCACAAGCTCTGTAACATGTGATTCCTATGGCAGGATGACTTGCTGTCTGGAGTCAAAAGGCATTGCTGTACAGTGCAACTCTAGCACTGGATTTAGCTTAAAAAGTGAGCTACTTTTCTTTACCCTCTGATGTTCTTGAAGCATAGCCAAATCTTTTTTGAAACTTTGCCTTTGACAGTATTTAACAATTTCTGTTTCTGCTTCAACCAAGTTGTCACATGTCAGATTCTTTGCTTTGAAAATATTCTTGAACCTGTACATTTTGTTCTCATCATCTTTTAGTTCCTTCCTCTTTTCTTTAAGTTCCTTCAGCAACTCTTTCCATTTTAAGAACCAAACTACAGCACGTTTCAGTTTTGTCCAAGAAGAATAATGGCTCATCAGCGAATCTAGGACATTCTTTGATTCTTGTTCATGAATGATGTGCACTTGAGTCGTTCTTTTGATCTCCGGGTCATCAATATCTGGCATTCCAAGGTCTGGATTTTTGGGCCATTGGCCATGTGAGCCAAGCAAGAAACTGGGTCCAGATAGCCAAACCTCGTTTTTCAAAAATTCTTCCACAGTTTGTCCTCTTGAAACATGATCAGGTGGATTCAGATTAGTGTTGATATATCTCCACTGTGAGGTCTCAGAATGTTCCAGGATGGCTGAGATCCTATTGGAGACAAAAGTCTTGAATCTGGTGCCTTCACTTCTGAGGTACTTTAGCACAGCCTTGCTGTCAGTCCAAAAGACCGATTTAGCGAGCTCCAGCTCCATTCTTAGCAGTGTGTCCATCTTTGTTGCAACTGTGGCAGCCGTCAATTCCATTCTTGGGATAGTTGGTGACTTTAAAGGTGTGACCCTTGTCTTGGCCATGATCAATGTGCATTGAGTTTCCTCAGTTTCAGAGTGCAGCAGCAGGTAACATGCTGTTCCATAGGCATCTTCACTTGCATCAACAAAGTGATGAAACTGTGCGTACACTGGCACACCAAAATGCTTTGACTTGACACATCGGTTGATTCCAAACTTCTCAAGCAGAGACAGATCCAACTTTTCCAGATTTTTACAACATCATCTGGTAGATCTTCATCCGAGCTATACTTCTGCCAACATAAATACTGTAGAATTCTTTTTGCTGGAAGTATTACTGGAGCACGAAATCCCAAAGGGCCAAAGATGGAGCTGACCAAGGAAAGCAGACCTCTCCTAGTGTGTGGTCGATCTTCAACCTGAACTGATCTGATTCAGTGCCCCACTGGATCCCCAATGTTCTTTCCATTGGCAGATGGTCTTCTTCTAAGTCCAGCATTTTAAATCCTTGTGCCTTTTCCTCTTCTGGAATTGAACTGAGCACCTTCCTGCTGTTACTTGACCATTTGGTCAGTCGAAAACCTCCTTTTTTCAACATGCTTCTTAACTCAGCACATAGTTTCTGATGAAGACCATCACACTGACTTAAGACAGTCATTTACATAAAAAATTTCCTGAACTGTTTTGACCATCTCCTCAGTAAACTCATCTACAAAATCTGTAGCACACCTTTGAAGTGCATAGGTAGCAACACTTGGTAAAGATGTGCACCAAAAATGTGCACTAACATCTTGTGTTCGACCAGATCCATGTCATAGTTCCCCTCAGGCCACCAGAGAAACCTAAGGAGATCTGTGTCCTCACTGTAGACTCTAACTTGGTGGAACATGGCCTCAACATCCGCCATGACCGCCACGGGCTCTTGATGGAACCTCACAAGAACACCTACTAGAAAGCTTGTAAGGTCCGACCCCTGCAATAGTTGTTGGTTCAATGATGTTCCTTGAAAGCTTGCTCCAAGTCGAAGACGACTTGCAGTTTCTGCTTGGTTGGATGTCTAACCCCATGATGAGGCAGATACCATGTTCTTCCCTCTGGTCCACAGGTATTACTATCAGGTTTCACTGCGAAGCCTCTCTTGAGCAGATTATTGATAAATCCAACATACTTTCCATGAAACTTAATGTCCTTTGAAAACCTCTTACATAAATTCAGTGCCCGCTACACTGCAACTGCTCTGTTGTTTGGCATCTTTATAGACGTCTCCTTCACTGGGAGGCAAATGCTATAATGACCATCTTCCAATTTCACTGATTGAGACACCATTCTCATAAACAGATGATCGTCCTTAAAAATCTCCATGGCTTCCCTTTGTCCAGCATCAGGAAAGTCCTGTTTGAACTGCAGTTGCCAGAGTTCCTCTAGTTTAGCCACTGAGATCCAGTTTGCAGTAATTCCTGTCAATATGCCGTTCATCATGTACATTTCTAAGTGGTCCATTCACCGTCCAGCCCAAGATTGTCTTTACTGCATATGGTCCTTTGTCTACACTGTTAACCACTTGCAATGGTTCCATAACTTTGGGAACATTTGCTCCGATAAGCAATCCAACCTCTGCTTGGATAGTGTGAATTTTCACCTCCTTTAGGTGGGGCCAACCATCAATATCCTCTTGACGGGGAATATCGTCTTTAGTTACAGGAATTTCTTTCTGTGAATAAACCTCAGAAAGTTCCACATATTGGTTGGTGTCCAAGTTGCTGACCTCCAGACCAGTCACAATGCGTGTATTCACAACTGATTCATTTCCCATAGTTCGCAACTAAATGTTGATGTTGCGTCCATTCATGTTCAACTGATTAATCAGTGACTCTGTAGCAAAGGAAGCTGAGCTACCAGGATCTAAAAGTGCATAAGTTGTCACTGTCTTGGTTCCCTTTTGTGCCTTAACACACACTGGAATGATCGACATGACGCAATCGTCCCTACCGGCCCCGGTGACACCACAGGTTTCAGCTGTTCGTACAAAAGCAGTTGTTAGATTGCTGTTCACAACTTTCCTTTACTGGTTCTTCTTTAGTGCCTTTGGTTGTAATATGTAAAGATGTGGGGTGACATCTTGAGCATTCTTGACACTTAAGTTTCTGCTTGCAACTGCTACTCATATGACCTTGCTTCAAACATGCAAAACACAAACCTTTGCTTCTCAAGAATTCAATTTTGTCCTTATGTAGCTTGCTCTTGAATTTTTTGCAAACTGGGAGCCTGTGGTGCTCTCCACTACAACAAACGCAAGGTTTGGTGGTAGTCTCTGCTGCTGTAGGTGGTGTTTTTGAAGATTCTTGTTAGTTATTTTCTGTCTTTTGGGGTACAACAGTTGTGGTAAACACCTTCGGTTTGAATGATTCCATGTATTGTTTTGGTTTTGGTTTAGTAGGTTCTTTTGTGGTTATGGTGGTGTCCTTTAAGTTTCCATAGAAGGGGTGTAAAAGGTACTTACGCTGCTGGTTCAAAAAGTTAAAGTCCTTGAATTTAGCTCTTTTCTTGGCCTGTGACCTTTCTTGCAGGTCACAGGCAGTTTTTCTCCATGATTCTTTGTCCTTGTATGGCAGTTTCTTTGCCAAAGACTTTATATTAGCTGTATTGTCCAAGTCTTCCAGATAGCTAATATCTATCATTGTGTTGGAGCAGCCAGTGAGGAAAAGTGCAAAGGACTGAAGAGCAGGTTTGTATAAAGTACTGAAATCTCAGAATCAAGTAAAAATATAGGTACTTCTCCAAAATATGACTTTCGTAAAAGTCCAAGTCACTGACTGAAATGTTACTTGAGTTAAAGTCTTAAAGTATCTGAAAAGTCTTGTACTTAAGTATGGAAATTACTCTAAAAATGAATGTACTCAAGTAATGTAATGAAAAGTATAAGTAAAAAGTAAAACAAGGCAAATGCAGTTTGAATGACAGTTTTTATATTTTGGTGAACTTGTCAAATACACTTAAAATAATGTACACAACCAAGTGCAGGCAACATTAAACCTGCTAATAGATGGCAGGCATCATTTAGTTAAGAAAATTAGGTGCTTTACCTATACCACAAGGTTAACTTAACCTGCTTTACAACTGAACCAGCTTCTGACATGAACCATATATGTGGTTCATGTCGTATGGGGTTCCATTTGTGTCCGACTTTGTTGCAGTCAATCAGTAGGTGGGGTCAAAACACTAGCGTTTCTCTCTCTCTCGCTTTTTTGTAACGAGTAACTAAACCACACATTGAAAATGTATCAGTAAAAGTATGCAATTAAGTTCGGAAATATAGTGAAATAAAAGTGAAAGTTATCAGATTTTCATACTCGAGGAAAGTATGAAGTACTCCAAAATATACCTTGAGTAAAGTAGTGAAGTGTTTTTACTTCATTACTATACAACACTGCTGAAGAGCATGTCCATCTTCTGGTTTAATTGCTGGCCAATCTAAAGCCTCTTTAATGTAGGCCTCTGAAATCTTGAAGTCATCTCCAAAGAACTCCTTTAACATCTGTTTAGCTTTAGCATATCCTGCTGAAGATTCCATATGAATGCAGCTCTTAACCAACTCATGTCATTGTTCACTTGTGTATTTGCAGCAAAAAACTGAAGTCGATTACGATCGTTATCGGTACGACCCTCGATTCC
Source organism: Poecilia reticulata (assembly GCF_904066995.2). NCBI lineage: Eukaryota > Metazoa > Chordata > Actinopteri > Cyprinodontiformes > Poeciliidae > Poecilia > Poecilia reticulata. Next base: position 1,809,848 of record NC_088836.1, read on the forward strand.
ATGTTCGATGGTTCCAATAAAAGATCTGTATTCCAATGGTTCTCCGTTAAATACTGGTATGGTGAGACGTGGCAGAAGTGATGCCTTATGGTTCTTCACCAGGTACTCTGTGACATGGTCTTGTTGTGAGATAGCTTGGCAAAGCCTGTCCAGCACTGGCCCATGCTGATCTCTAGGTTCAACTTCTGGTGCAGATGTAGCCATTTGAACAGGTGCAGCTGGCGCAGTGTGTTTAAAGCTGGCTGATTTTAATGTGTTCTGTGATGGTAGCTGCAATATAGGTTTTATATCTTCTTCACAGTCTTTTTGATCAGCTTGAAAACTGTTGTCTTCTTGAACATTTTTGTATTTCTGCAAAATCTCCTTTTTAGCATTGGTTTCTGCTAATGCTGTTTTCATTGCATGCCTTTCTTTCCTTGCCCTTAAAGCAGCTTCAAAAATCTTTTGCTGAGTTTCAAACTCTGCTCCGTGTTGCTTTTCTTCAGCCTCTAGTTTAGCGGTTCTCAACGTGGGCGGTACCGCCCCCCAGGGGGCGTTCAGAGGACGGCAGGGGGCGCTGGCGGACATTTTTACAAATGATTTAAGTATGGAAATTACGTTTGATCGAAGGTAAACTTTACACCTTAAATGCACAACAATGCCAGTTTAGTCTTTGAGCAACTTGGTAAAACTGTATTGTGTAACATTAAAACATGCTTGGCTGCAAATGTATCAATAGCAGCTCTTCTATTCAGTGTTTAGCTTCTTGGCGCAGCTCTGTTTTCCTGCAACTGGTAGCTAAAACGATACCCTCACCGTGTATCCCGCTGAAAAATGAACCCATTTAAATAAAGAAATCCCTCCATGGGTGATACCTCAATAGAGAGCGTTCATTTTATAGCGTTAACACCGGAGCTGTAAGTGGTCCGGTATGAAACGGGGGTGATAGAACAACACAGCACTTTTAAATTTCTATAATCAGAATGCAGAAATTGTTTTCGTTATTTTAAAAGGTTTATGTCAGTCTGCCTTTTCCCCACTGATACGTTTCCCAACCGCCCTGCACCTTAGGGGCTTAAAAAAAAGACGCGCACATTGCGCAAAACTCTGAAACAGGAGAAGCGGGACATAAAACGAAGCGACGAACTAGATTTTCAATTAGATTTGATATATTTATTTTTATTTCTTCAATATTATTTTTCATGTCAGTGTGGCTGATGACTCCATGACACTTTCAATTTCACTCATTAGGATTTGATTAAGAACCAGATTTGTTCTTTGTAATTTATGTCCAGTAAAACTATTAATCTATAAATCAATAGACAGATCTATATAAAGATATAATTCATAGTTCTGTCTCATATTTGTATGGCATTAAAAGGATCTGGAACTTTTGTTTTTCCACTGAAAGCTCTGGTTTGCACAATAAATGCCATGTGGGTGACGTTTTGTGGATGATACTCTGATGTCCCATTCTCCTGAAGGCAGCACAGAGCTGCACCACCAGAAACAAACACTGAAGAGAAGAAGAGCTATGATTAATGTAGTTACAGTTCTATCCATGTTTTAATGTTGCAGAGCTCAGTCGTTTTGCAAATAGTTCAAAGTTTAAACTGGCATGTTGAACATCTTTTATCTGGTCATTGTGTGCAAGATTTAACAACTAGAAAATGGCACAAAATAAGAATATTTTTTCCATTCTGATTGGCTGCTGTTAGGTCTACCAATTTTAACTTGAATGTTCATTGCATTTTCATAGACACCTGTGAAAATAATTTCTATTCTCTGGGAAATTATTTTTGATGATAAATACAGAAACAAGCATAAAAATCCAATGTTTGGATTTTTCTACATAATGGTAGTAATATTAATGATAACATAGTGGTCAGTGCAAAGTAGCCTGCAAATTCTTTGGTGGGGGGCAGTGAGGGACCTGGATAAGGGCTAGGGGGGCGCTGGCCCAAAAAAGGTTGAGAAACACTGCTCTAGTTGAATCTTCTTGAAATTTTGCTCTGCATGCCACTCAGCTTCTTCCTTTTCAAGTCCTAGTTTTTCCTGTAAAGCAGCAACCTTTGCCTTTAAAGCAGCCCGTTCTAATTCTGCTTTTAATCTCACAGATGAAGATGATGAGACTGAGCTTCCACATTGTAAGGAGGAACTACTTTTGTGTCTGCTTGTCCACCTAGATGTCACAGACCTGCTATCTGCAGGTGTTATCTGTTTTTCACACTCCTTGGTCTGCTCAGCTCGATTCAATACGTCTGTTATCCATCCTTCACAACGCCAAAAGAAGTCATCCATATATCATCATGCTTTGGTCTGAACCAGTCTTTTTGATCTTTCATTTATTCTTCATCATCCATAATTTTCTGCAGACCAGAGTTAAGCTCTTTAAATTCTTCTTGCAAGCCGCTAAAATCCACACGAAGCTTATTTTTTACAGCATCAATATTTGCGTCATTTTCCATTAACTGTTCAATTTAAGACCGCGGTAAAGCTAGCTGGTTCTGCGTCCAGCCGGCCCAGCACACGATATACGAGTGCGCGGTAGCTCAAGACATTATGGTACACTATGCTGCTTTAACAATAAAAGCGCACATCCTGTCCATGTTTGAGCTACTCAAAATAGGTGTCCAGCCGCTGCATTTGCAAACAGAAAATAATATATGCTTAAAAACTAATACAAAATAAAAACTAATATCTCTCTCTCTATTTATATATGTATATCAGAAAGTTGCAAGTAGATCCGATACATATTTTCAAAATAAAAGACCATTAAAATAGTACTTTGTATCTTTCTCCCTAAGTTGCCGTTCCCTTTGGTGAAAAACTCTGTTTCCAATGACTGCTACCACTTTTGGGTGGCAGAGGGACACCTCTAGAACAGAACCAGAAAGTGGCAACTAGATTTGATGTATAATTTCAAAATAAAAGACTTTCAAAAAAGTCATTGTTTTTATCTTTTCCCTCTAAGTTGCTGTGCCTATTGCTGAGAAACTCTCAGTTTCCAATGACTGCTACCACTTTTGTGTGGCAGAGGGACACCTCTAGAAGAGAACCAGAAAGTGGCAACTAGATTTGATGTATAATTTCAAAATAAAAGACTTTCAAAAAAAGTCATTTTTTTTATCTTTTCCCCCTATGTTGCCGTTCCCATTGCTGAGAATCTCTCTGTTTCCAATGACTGCTACCACTTCTGGGTGACAGAGGGACACCTCTAGAACATAACCAGTAAACGTCCACCAGATGTGATGTATAATTACAACAATAAAAACCTGATGAAAAATCTAATTTTTACTTTTCCCCCGCTAATTTGCCATGCTCATTGCTGAAAAACTTTACCAGTGACTTCTCTCACTTCTGGATGACAGAGGGAGACCTCTAGAAGACAACCAGAAAATATCAAACTCATATGATATATAATTTCAAAATTAAAGCCTTTTAAAATAAGACATTTTTACTTTTATATTAAAAAAAAGTAGCAAATGTAGTCGAGCTGCCTCACTCGTCATTTCGGGTTTAACTCAATCATCTTATTTATATACAAATTTTTCCTTGTTATATCCATCTCTATCTGTCTATGTATCTATCCATCTTTCTATCGCTATATATAAATACTACTTATATACAAACCAGATTCCAAAAAAGTTGGGACACAAGTAACCGAGAATCCGGTTAAAGGATTTTCAAAATAAAAGATCCTATTCACGGACCGGGGGTTGGGGACCACTGTTCTAGACGTCTCCCTCTGTCATCCAGAAGTGAGAGAAGTCACTGGTAACATAGAGTTTTTCAGCAATGAGCATGGCAAATTAGTGGGGAAAAAGTAAAACTGTGATTTTTCATCAGATTTTTATTGTTGACATTATTCATCACATCTGGTTGACTTTTACTGGTTATGTTCTAGAGGTGTCCCTCTGTCACCCAGAAGTGGTAGCAGTCATTGGAAACAGAGAGTTTCTCAGCAATGGGCAAGGCAACTTAGAGGGAAAAGGATATAAAGTACTTTTTTTGACAGCCTTTTATTTTGAAATTATACATCAGATCTTGTTGCCACTTTCTAGTTATGTTCTAGAGGTGTCCCTCTGCCACCCAAAAGTGGTTTTTATATATATATATATATATATATATATATATATATATATATATATATATATATATATAGAGAGAGAGAGAGAGATACCAGTTCTTATTTTGTATTAGTTTTTCAGCATATATTGTTTTCTGTTTGCAAATGCAGCGGCTGGAAACCTACTTTGAGTAGCTCAAACATGGACCGGATGTCCGCTTTTATTGTGAAAGCAGCACGGGTGTATCATAATGCCTTGAGCTACCGCGCGCATATCCTGTGCTGGGCCGGCTGGAAGCAGAGCCGGCTGGAAGCTGAGCCGGCTAGCTTTACCGCGGTAATTCAAGCACACCTCGCTGCAGCAAACAGAAAGGGGCAGGACGGACCACTGTCAGTCTCTTACCTTATTTAGAAATGGGACCATTGCATTCCGGAAGTGAAGGGGGCGCTATTTCCTATATTATCTGCGGTCTCCCGTTTTAATTTTCTTTTTAAATCTGTGATATAGCTTCATCTGTAGGAAGGAGTTTCACTCTCAGCATGTATTTCAACTTCTCTTTTTTATTTACTTCAGCGAAGCGCACAGCTTTTAACAATTTCGTAGCGTTCTGTGTATCTAAAACTCTTTTAGTCGCATCTTTTCGGGCCTGCTACTGCCTCTAGTGGCATGGGGTGGTAACACAACTAATATAATTATGTCACTAAACGAGAATGCCACAAAATCTTTATTATTTACTATTAATTTCGCCATTACTGGCAACGTGAAAGATAAATTATCTTCTAAAATACCATATTTTTCTTCAGGATTTAAAGCTAATTAGGTGACACAAACAACACCTTTACATTATAAATCATATCTATATATCTCCATCACTTATAGGAGGAAGAAATAAGACATGAAAAACAACATTATCAACAATAAAAAATACCATATACAATGTATACATAAGAAATTTAATTGAGCAAAAGCCAGTAACGAACAAATTAATTAGGTTCACAGACGAATAACCACGGTTGTTAAACAAGCAATTTTGACTCTTAAAACAATATAATTAAACTTATTAATAGAATCACAGTATCAACAATTTGAGCATCAAGTAAACACTTACCATGCTACATGTAAATGTTATCATTTAATTTGGCTAAGAATAATTATTGCACTGTCAATGAATGACTTCTAATAGGTGTTCTATATTAACCAGAGGAACACAGTAACGCCTTCATGAGCACAAACTGACGAAAAAAAGAGGATGGATGTTCTAAACCAGGGGTGCCCAATGGTTGAGTCGATCTCGGCAGGTGATAAACTGAACGCCGCCAGGACGCTGAGACCAGCACTTCCTCTTCTGCAGGCTTATCAAACATATTCACTAAGATCCTAAACGTTTGTAGCTTCATTAAAAAAGAATAATTATAAAAAGTCAACGAAACATGTTAAAATTAATAATCTGAGTAATTATTGTTTCAACAAGGTGTTGCGCAATTCAGTGCGTTTCGGTTCCATTAACAAAAAAAAAAGCGACTCAAAGACCGACTGACGAGCAGAGCAGGAGTTTAAATTAGCTACTCAACCACAGCTGTGTTCATGAGAGGCTTATTAATAATCGAAAAATAAATATCAAGCCTGGAAACCTGATATGTAATGGACTGAATGTTGTGTTTTTAATGTAATCTTAACTCGGATTGCGGGGCGCAGGTGGTTGCCACGGCAACGGGTGTGCTTAAACGACAAAGAGGCAGAGAATAAAAAGGTAGGAGTGGTTTTGAGTTGATCGTCTTTTCGGATTTTTTTACCTTTGTTTACCTTTGCTGTGGCTCATTACACCTGCTGTAGTTTCTGAATGTTCAGTAAACGACAAACTTGGACTAATTACCTTCTTGTGAGCATACGTCACATCAAATAGGACAAATATATTTCATTAAGTTTTAACAAATTCTACCGCGATAATTATGTGAAATTAAATTAATTATATCCCGACTTCAGAAGATTTGCCTTACCTTACTGGGCTCTCTCCTATCAGTCTGTAGTTTCTCATATTGAGGTCATCAAACCAAATTTCAGATCTACCATGACTGACTGATATCTGCTGGCATCAGGTTTGCAACCAGCTTCTGACTGAGAAACCAGTAACCTCCTCCCAGTGTCAGAATCTCACTGAGGAAGAAACTGGATTAGGTTTTCTGTCACTTTATTATTTCTGCAATAACTAATGTATATTCGCATATAAAATAAGTCAATAGAGTTTAATTTGCAATTTTTATGTCTGTGTCATAAGGTAGATCTCAGGCGGCTGGTGAGAGAAAAAGTAGATCTTGGTCTCAAAAAGTTTGTGCACCCCTGCTCTAAACAGTTTAGACAGAGTTGTTTTTGGTTTCACTACTATTTACCTACTATTTTTCCTGCTATTCCAAATATTCTTAAAAGATTGTCTGTTAGTCTGCAGCTCATGTGACCAAACCAGCCGAGGAGATGAAAAGCTAAAGCACTCAACAGTTAAAACTTGAGATGACTTAAAACTTAAGTTACATTTTTAAGTTTTAACATTTTAGCTCATTGTTAAAATGTTAACATTACTTAACTAGAGGTAATGTTAGCCAATGTTACCTCTAGCTAACTAGAGGTTTTGCACAAGTTGCACTTGTTGGGTAACCCCAAGATCACTGGGTCTTCTTAAAAGAGAGTGACATTTCTTAAAAAAATGTAGCCAGTGTTTTCAGCAAAATTGAGCTGACTGTCCTGGAATGATCCAAGGTATTTCAAATTTGCCATAGTTTCAACAGGTTGGCCAACGAGTGAAACTGGAACCACTTTCAAGTATTGTTTATGTCATTTTATTAGCTCTACTTCCTTAAGAAAATTAAAAGGTGTTTTGTGAGGAACTTTATATTTGCGGTTCCAGTTATGCGATAATTAATAATAAATAATAAAGACTTTGGTAATCTGATTTAGTAATGTATTTATATTAGTTGTGCTACCACCCCCATGCCACTAGAGGGCCTAGCAGGCACGAAAAGATGTGAAAAAGAAGTACGTCCAGACGGGGGAGCTGGGGGTGCTTGAGCACTTGCCCTTTTTGCTCCTTGCCCCCAAGTGCCCTTTTGGTCAATTTTTTATTTTTATTTTTGGTATTATTTCTTAAACCCTCTTCTGACACATAAAAACATGTACTAAAATTCTTTGCTTTTTTGTTTCTTTTTTGTACAACATAATAAGCCCTCCGGTCACCTTGTTACCTTTGACCTTTTGACCGTGACGCATGACGCAATTGCCTCTCGCGCAGTGAGATAAAGCGGCTAACTGCGGAGCTCAACGTAGAGAACCTTCCACATTACAGAACAGGTTTTGGTGAATTATAAAAAAAACGTTTTTGTTGAATAAAGTGAAGTAGACTTGCTACTTGTCAGATGACGGAAAACGTTAAAGTATCGTTTCTGCTTCAGCTCGGAGTCGCGGTTTAAACAGAGAGGTAATGAAATACAACACTGACCTCTTCAAGAACTACTGAGCGGAGGAGACAGCCAGGTGAGGAGAAACTGTTCTTATCTATCTATTCAGTATTTTTATCATACAGATATTAGGCTGTTGTTGTTGTGCTATTAGCTAGCTGCTAGCTAACAACTTTGCTAGCAACGCTAGATAACTAAAAAGCTTCATCCCTGTATCATTAATGATATCAGTCATTCTTTAGTTTTGCTTATGCAATAAGGGCACATCGCCCATCCAAAACCGATCATCTCCATAATGGATATATGTCCGATTTTCTAATTTCCTTTGCTGCATAATGTACATTTCATTTATTCAGGCGTTAGGTAAATATATCTTGAAGGCTTAAATAATAGTCCAAGGATATTCATTTAGAATTAAAAATAACTTGCCCTGAATTACCATGATAGATATAATGAATGTAATAAAAGTGTGTCATTAATGAAGGGGAAAAAACTCAACCCAGACTTTAAGTTTAGGGTTCACAGAGTATGAAGTTACATTTGTTTCCCAATTATTCAATGGAAAAAAAAAACTAACCTCAGTTAAGTAAAATAAAATTGTAATCAAAACTTTTGGAATTGTAATGATTCCTTTAAAAAAAAGTTTTGTTTTAAAAGACTTTTTTTTAATTAAATAACTAATTTTTACCAAACATAAACTTTCTTTTATTTGCACACATCAGAAATATTTTGTTGGGATTTTGGGCCCTGCCCACGACTTCATGTGAGAGTCACAAGCAAAACTTTGAGTCACAAACAAAAACTTAGAATAACAAGAAAAGATTCATGACAAGCGCAAATAAGTTTGTTTTGCAAAAAAGAAAATTCACTTCATGAGTCAAAAATGTGTGATTTAAATTTTTTTTAAAGTTTTTTTAAAGCAAGTCAGTAGGCTTTTGTCATGGTGACATGCATTAACAATTCAATTTTTGCTTTTTTTTTTCTCTGCAGTTCCACAATAAAGTTTGATGCAGCTCTGCTTTCCTGAATGAACCATCTTCATCTCCACTGCAGCAAACGGGCAGATCTTTTTTATGGATTACAGTTCACTAAAAGGTTGCTTTGTGCCCTTGTTTATAGTTTTAATAGTGTAATTATGTAAAGACAAAATATGCCTGGTGGTCCAGCTCTGATTTACATTTCTTGCTAAATTGCGGGTTTGAATATTGCAATACTTTCCTATAATAAAATAGACCTGCAGAAAGAAATTACTAATAAAATATCTTACATAGGCATAGTGTTATACTCTGTATAGAGATGTTTGTTAGCTTTGATTGTATATCTCACAATTTTGTAATTTATCATTGTTTATTAAACTTTGACAGCTGAGTGGCTTTAATATTGTGTCCTAGAATGCGGTTAGATGTGCCCTTTTTTGTTGTTGTTGAGCACCTGCCCCTTTACTGGTCTCTGCACGGGCCTGTTTTTACTGTTCGTTTTACACCGTCTCGTTCGTCCATAACGAGCTAGACTTCTATGTCTTATGGATGTAATGTCAACAGCACGTACCCTTCCACTTCGTAATTCCACCGAGTCACAAAAGGCTTGCCCTTTTTTTCTCATGTACTTCAGCCGCAGCTGTCCACTTTTCACCGCATCTATTACTAGACGTGTCGCTCGTTATCCAATTTACTCCTTTTCCAAAGTTTTTGTGCTGTTTTCCGGAGATAATTCCTTGTAAGTTGGGTTTGTTCCAAGTCGATACCGACTCATAAGTTTGACGCTCTCCGTCCTTCCCCTTCGGTCCACTTGATGATGAAAACGACAAAAAACCAGACTGGGGCCTCTTGATAAAGGTTAACGGTTTACTTCAAAAATAAAAACGGTACAAATGTTACTTTTCCACAAAAATAATAGAGTAAACAAAAGAGTCTTAAATGCAAGAGAGAGCGGTAAAAAAAACTGCCCAACTAAGTCTGCCTAGCGACACCCTCAAACAATTTACTGCAATTACATATGCAAATTTATAGCCCAATATAACAAATTAGTATGCAATATAACTTACAATCATTTTTATCCAAATAAACAAATTACCATAAGAAATCTAAACATAATTTATCCTAACGGTCTGAATGAACTAAAATTGAATTTAAGCTTCCACAATGGTATTACTGTGTTCAATTGGCCTGCCAACTCTCCTGACCTGAACCCCATAGAGAATCTGTGGGATATTGTGAAGAGAAAGTTGAGAGACGCATGACCCAAAACTCTGGATGAGCTGAAGGCCATCGAAGCATCCTGGGCTCCATAACACCTCAGCAGAGCCACAGGCTGATTGCCACCATGCCACGCCGCACTGAAGCAGTCATTTCTGCAAAAGGATTGCCGACCAAGTATTGAGTGCATAACTGAACATAATTATTTGAAGGTTGACTTTTTTGGCATTAAAACACTTTTCTTTTATTGGTCAGATGAAATATGCTAATTTTTTGAGACAGGGATTTTGGGTTTTCATGAGCTGTATGCCAAAATCATCAGTATTAAAACAATAAAAGACCTGAAATATTTCAGTTGGTGTGCAATGAATACAGAATATATGACAGTTTAATTTTTTATCATTACATTATGGAAAATAATGAACTTTATCACAATATGCAAATTTTTCGAGAAGGACCTGTATGTACGCTGCTTTTTTGGATTTAGCAATGTAGTTTTATTCGTTAGAAAACTCTACCCCCTTATTTATTTGAGAAATCAAAGTATCAAAAAGCTTTTAACTCTCTGGGATATTTAATAACATTGTTTTTCACAAACTTGAAAGATTGAAATTGTTTCATTATTGCAAATGTTGGTAGAAATATTTTTCTTTTAACCTAACAGCAAGTGAAGTTTAACAACATTAGGAAAGCTATTCACACACCTTTTTCAGAATTTTGCTTTTAATTTCCTTTACTGAGATTCAGGAAGTGTCTAAAAAAAGATTTAAAAACTTAGCTTCACATAGGAATTAACACAAGACTGAATTTCTCAGTCTTAATTCTTTAATATATTGGTCAGCAATCTGCATATTGCTGATGCTTTTCTGCTATTATGGTGTTTTATTCTCCATGATTCCAAGTGGCAAATTGACACAGGATTTTTGTTTCCAGTTCCAGATTTGCATTCCAGTTTGACAGTAACTGCCTCCAGATCATCTAACCATCACTTCACAGAAAGAAGTCAGAACTCCCTTAAAGGAAAATGTTCCACTTCGCAGGAATCATCAACATGGATACCAACAATAGCATTTATAAATAATTTGCTCTGCTACTATTTAGACGTAGAAACACATTTTGCTTGCCTGTGGTGCTTAAAGTGACCCAGCCAGTAAGTGTTGGGAGGACAAAGATGTATCTTGTTTAATCCGTAGCAGAGTTGTGGCATTGTTGTGGCTGAACTTAGCTTAAAAGAATGGTCTTTAAAGAGGAAGCAGCAACAAAAACATATTTCTTAATAAGCTGAGATACCAACAAACATAGAGGAACAGTATCTGCTTAAAGCAAATTTTCACAAAGCAATTTATGCATAATCAAAGTAGCATGTGACGATGTGGTGACAAATACATCAACTGTGTCTTATTCAGTTTTTATTGCTGTAGCGCCCTCATATACAGTAATACAAACATATTGGCACTTTGCTTACAAAGCTTCTATTAAAATAATTTCTTAAACATTACTGATAAAAAAATTCATTGCCCTGTGACTGGTTTCTTAAAGGTCTGTGGAATTGGAAAATCACTCAAATTGAACATAATTTGGCTGAAAAAACCTCATAAACTAGCACATTGCGTTCCGATCTGTGATCCATCCTGATGATCAAGAACAGATGAGAAGGAAAGTGTTTCAAATCTGTCAGCCTGTGAAAGGGTACATGCTCAACTGTGAAGCTTTAGAAGTCTGTGGCAAGTGAGATCTTTTAATAAACAGATGAAACGGAGACGAGATGTGATCCTTCCAAGGCCGGTCTATGGAAACCCAAAGTGGTCGATCTTCATGGTTCTTCCAGGAAGTTACAAAAGAGCCAGAACATGAAAATCACTGTCAGCCTCACATGCCTCAGTGAAGACTGGGGTTCATGATTCAACAGTAAGAAAGAAACAAAGATTACATCATAGGAGAAGTCTGAGGCTGCTTACTGTGCAAAAGGTCTGGACCTTCTGCTACTGAGAAGGGATTGCTTGCTAAAGGTGTGGAAACAGTTGAACTTTTAAATTTTACACAGTCGACAGAGTGAAGCTTGCTGGAAATTGCTTGTTCTATAAGTAACCAAGAGAGAAGTACCGATCCAAATGAGACAGCTGCTGATTTAATTTTTGGTAGCTTGCCCACAAGGACTAAACAGCTTCCTTTAATTCCTCTGCTGCCATTGCTAAAACTACAGAAAAATTACAACTCTAAAACAGAGCAGAAGATCAATGTCATGGACCTTACCAAGCTCCGCCCAGAAATGCCCCTCGAAAGTCCCACGTGACTTCATGTCTCACATTAACCTCCCCCTTTCAGAGCTTAGGTTCTATGGGATTTTTCGTTTCGACTGACTCTGCAGAGTATTTCTGAGTCGATTAGTTTAGCATTTCTGCCGGATTTTCACAAAATATCAGCCACGACAATGGACAAGGGAACCAACAAGTTCATGTCATCTTTTTTGGATGACATCAAGATGTTTTAGCCACGCAATGCCTCCAACATTGTGCGAGTTGCAGCTAAATGCTACCAGTCGATGAGGAAAACAGCAGATCCTCACACCCTCAGCATAAATACAGCTGTGGACAAGATCACTGATGCCTATTGTTCTTGCAAGGCTGGGTAAGTCGGGCATTCATGGCTTTGAAGGTTCAAATGTGCCTAGGACTTATACACGGTACTCGGTGCTAGCGTGGCTAACACGATTACAGTTTAGTAAAAGCTAGCGTGGCTAACACGATTACAGTTTAGTAAAAGCTAGCGTAGCTAACACAATTACAGTTTAGTAAAAAGCCTTTTCAGGTGAAATAAAATCTTTAATGTATGTCAGATACGGTACACATTGCATATTGATCTGTTCAGCTAACGTAAGGCTGTAACAGACAGGCTTCAGGATGTAGAAGTTGTATCGGTACTGCCATTATGCTGTACTTGGCTAAAAGGTTTTCATAATGGATGTGTTTATTATTGAATTTTTTTTTATTCACTAAACACAAAGAAAGCAAAGCAATAATACTTATGCCAGCAGACACTTTGTTCTTATTGATCCTACGACAGTTGAGCTGCAAATGCGGTCGTGCACAAGCGTTAATCCAAGCAAAGCATTCCGTTTCAGATCTTGGAAATCTGTGAATTTTAGTTGCACAAACACGATCAGGATACCTGACATCGCCTGTACAGATACCCCACTGACGGAAAACCATTTTTTTTCGAATCTTGACGCAAAAACTTTCTGTCGGTCTGGTAGTCCACAATGTACATTAGCATGAGTTTGTGAGCCGGTAACCCACATGATAGCTGCGCTGTGACGTAAAATGGGCATTAGCTGTGGTAAGGTCCATTGTTTACATTTTCCCCTGTTCACTGATTGGCCCGGTAAAACGTCTACAGAAGGAATTCAAGACAATGGGAGGAAACCCAGAGTAAGTGAAGGGAGATGAAAATTGAGCTGAATTGTATGGTAAGGCGATAACCAGGCAGCCTAATAAAAGCTAAAACTTAACTAATCAGCCAAAAAATATCTTGATTTCCAAGACATTTGGAAAAATATCCTATTAACTATCAATATAAAAACAGTTTTAAAGGTACTCACCCAGTGGCGCCGCCAAGAGTCTTGGGCCCCCTGACAAAAAATTAGACTGGGCCGACCCTGCACAGCTGATGTTACATTTTTTAAGTCTATTTGACCAATAAAAAGCGTCACAATTGTAAAGGCTTGCAACTGCCTTGCTTTCTTTGGTCCAGTTCTAGTACTAGCACAATATTCACTGCTAGTGAATTTTACATCCAACAGTCCGCATACAGTATGCAAGTAGGTTGCATAAATTTTTTCTATTAGTTTTAGATTACTGAAATATCTCTCCCCATGAGCAACAGTCATAGGCAAACGTGCAAAATACACATAAAGCAATCCAGACTTCTCAAAAAATGCTATGTAGTTGTATTTTATTCAAGCTGCAGTATAACTTTAACAAAAATATGTTTTCTCCATATTTGTTAAAGTTGTCACCATGTTGTGACAGTTTGTTATGAGACAGATAATCTGTGAAAACAATCAATCTCCTCCACCTCCTCCCTGAACTACTATTGCTAGCTAAAGTAATGCAACATTCTGGCCAAAACAACCAATCAGAACCCAGCATTGGGGATGTACACCCGAGTTCTCAGATGTGTGTTTTTTTGGTCTGGGAGTGGGAAATATTATGTTTTTACTGCTAAAAACAATCTTCAAAAACACAACATGATTAATTTTGAAATTGACAGGGCCCCCTTTTTTTTTATTTCTATGAACAAAAAATAAATAAAATAAATTGTGGAGGGCCCCCTGTCAGTCAGGGCCCTTAGAATTGTCATCACTCTTCACCCCTATTCCGCATCCCTGTACTCGCCCAACATATTTATTTACAAATAGAACATCATAGCAACAGTTTATCACAATGCTGGTAGTGAGATGGTCTGCAGTTGGTGTGTTGCCTCAGGTTCTGGGCAACTTTCTGGGTTTGATTGTGGATTTAAGCACCTGTATTTGATGTTGTGTGTATTTTTGGCCTGAGAATATGAATCTGACACTGGACAGTTAGAGCACCAGTTAGACAAAAAAGTTACAACCAGAAAACTTAAAGGATTTTACTCAGAAATACTCTGAGAACATTTCAACTACAACAACGGGCAGATTGAGCTGATTGTTATTTCCTGCTCTTGGCGCTAGTTGTCAACTCACCTTTGACCCTTCCTTCTTCATGTCGTTCTGAGGATCACAGGTCAAATTGCTTACGCATGCAGATATACAGCATGCTGGTCTATGCAGCATGAATTTGTGACACATCCCTGAGCTAAAATCAGCACAAACATCCAACAAATAAATTTTTTTGTAAATTTTATGGAAAATAACAACTCTTTCCAGCATTATGATTTATTCATTACATTTTTCATAAAGTATGGTTAAGCGCTTTCACCATCCAGCTCAACACGCGAGTAAAATTGTATTTTTGAAAACCAGATTTTGGTCCAAACTCATTCAAATTTTCCATCCATCCATCCATTTTCTTGACACCCTTATCCCTTGGTGGGGTCGGGAGGGTTGCTGGTGCCAATCTCCAGCTAACGTTCCGGGCAAGAGGCAGGGTCACCCTGGACAGGTCGCCAGTCTGTTGCAGGGCAACACAGAGACACACAGGACAAACAACCATGCACACACACACTAACACCTAGGGGCAATTTAGACAAACCAATTAACCTGACAGTCATGTTTTTTCATTCAAATTTTAATATGTAAATTTTTTTGTTCCTGTCTATTTATAAGTGTGTTGGTTTTAATTTGTGATTAATTGATTCATTGCTTATTGCAACAGGCCTATTGCGAGTTGCCTGGAGAGGGTTTTATTTGAAAACAAAGTTGTCAGGTTAATAGTGAATATTTTTGCTTTTGACCGCTTTTAACAAATTTCTTTTTGAAAGGACAAACAAAAGCATAAAACAAAAGCTTTTCAATCTAAAGCGAAAACCCAAATAACTGCTTGATTTACAAATTGATTGCACGCAGCATTTATTGGTGACATTTGCTCAGAGTGGCAGCTGCCAAATTGAAACAATCATGTGACAGCATTGGTGCTTTGGTTTGTGATGTCTTAACAATCGGTACATGTCTCTGTGTGCATAACATTGAAGGGTGCTCATTGTTTGCTTCTTGATGAATGGACTTGCAAATCATAATGTTTGTATTACTGTGCGTGTCACAGTAACAGTGAAGGAGTGTCAAATTCAGTTCAGGGGGAAAACAAATCATTGTACAATTCTTAATGCAACGCCTCCTGCCAAAAACATTGAGTTTTGTGTTAAATGGCTTGGCATCCATTACTGATGTTCAGTGGCTTCTGATCGGCCCCTGTACCAACAAATACTGTGAACATTGCCTCACTTCATTTAGTTTTAACTTTCTGTTTTATTGTTCATATAGTTTAAACATTTTTCCTTTTAACTTAAATGTCTTATTAATTGGAAGATTTAAAAACATCTCTCAAAGTTGGATATATATTGATACATTTTATCCAAACCACAACAAAGATTTATTAAAGCGTACAGTATTGTTTTCCAAC
Source organism: Poecilia reticulata (assembly GCF_904066995.2). Lineage (NCBI taxonomy): Eukaryota > Metazoa > Chordata > Actinopteri > Cyprinodontiformes > Poeciliidae > Poecilia > Poecilia reticulata. The sequence goes on from NC_088836.1 coordinate 1,825,639, forward strand.
CACACAGTGCCATTTTATAGCACAGTCAACTAACCATGTTAACTTCAGTGGTTAAAAAATACTTTAAATTTCAAGCATGACTTAAACAAAATTTGACTTTGCAATTTAGCGTCTTGAAATTGGTCTTCTTTCTCTTTCAAATCTCCTGTTCTTTCTGAAGCTCCACCTCCAGGAATTCATCCCAACATGGCTCCTCTATTAACCCTTTAACAACCTTTTTACCAGCGCTGCTCTGAGCAGCAGCTCCTATAATGAGCTCAGCAATTCCACTAGCTGTTTCTAATTGCTGCTGGCTAGTCTGAATGAGTTGAGTGAGAACAGCTCTGATTTTCATGTTGTTATAACTGATGTAAAATTATTCTTTATTCACTCCTAAATCCAAATTCACAGTGACTGGGAAATCCTGTTTACTCTGACTGAGCGTGTCAAGTTGCACGTAGGTTTATAGACTCTGCCGGAGAGGCGCAGGGGGGAGTTCATTAGTTCATTAATGCTGAAACCGTTTAAGGGAATTTGCTGCCCTTTTGCCCAGTAATAATAATAAACACACATCTGTTTCTGTGACCCTGAGGGGACAGCAGAGATGAATGACTGCAAGAGCATGAACTTCCTGTCCTCATAGATGAGAAAATGCATGTAATGTAAATAAAAGTGCAATGTTATCTTTAAACTAAAAGCAGCACAATATGTCCAGAGATTACTTTACAGTTAATAAGTCCACTCAAATGATATGATTTTTTTCCTTTATGGAAAAGAAAATCAAGTTTATCTTGTAGTCGAAACAATTATTACTTAATTTGCCGACTTGGTTCTTAACGTGAAATGTTTGATTTCTCCCTCCTTTAGAGACATGTGGATGAGCCTCGCTCTCTCACTCATGGCTGCCTTGGCGCTGGGCACAGAGGTGAGTGCAGCTCACTGTAATGCTTTTATGTCAGAACATGGGGCTTAACATGTGTAAACATGTTAATGTTTAATGGTAAAGATAATGTTTTTGGTTGCACTACACCCAGGTCTTGGTCCCTCAGGATGTGGGCTCACTGGATCCAGCTGAAAAGCCAGCAGACGAGGCAGATTTCAGCTATGTTGACTTCGCTTCTCTGGGTGGAAATTCCAGACCTCAGATCTTGAGGGCTCAGTATGAATGTTACCTGAAGATGATTCATGAGCCACTTCGCACAGATGAAGGTGAGGAAGGTCATCATTTGGCCACTTGTCCTTTATAGCATTATGTACAGCATTTTTTTGTGTGTAAAGCAAATCTGTGGGCCATATCAGACAGAAAAATCTGTTTAATGGCAGAGAAAAATAAATATATTAATTTCATGAAATAAATGATAGGTTTTAATATCTACATTTATATTTGTGCTTTCAAGCTTCAGTATGTTACTTTTCCAAATTTTGTTTTACATATTTGTTGAAACTGTTACCATGTCGTGACAGTATACTATGAGAAGCAATCTGTGAAAAAGTTTAGCTCCTCTGCCTTTTCCCAGTGCTCCCAATACTAACTGGAAACAACCAATCAGAACCAGGAGGCGGGTCTTAGTGCTGTCAATAACAATCTTGTGTGATACTGCTCACCCCCCTGTCCTCCACTATCTGATCCCGCTACAGCTTTTCACCATCAGCAAATCTTGTTGTGAATGCTAGGCTAGTTAGCATAGTCACCGAGGACGGTGGCTAAACTTTCTTGTAACAATAAATTGTTTCTCCAGTATTCGCACGTTTAGCAGTGAGGACATGATGTTGATTGATAGCGCTCCCTGGTCGGGAGTATTTCATTTCTTCAGACTGCAATTAATGCTCAGGATTGGAATCTTTCACACAAGTCATGAGCTTCTGCCCCAGGAGTCAACTAATCTGGTTTGGTACCAAATAAAGACACCAAGAGAGTTGTCATCCTGTCAACTTTTCACCTTGCAAAGTCAAGCAGAAAAGACAAAGAAATGGTGGCTTCAGGGAAGTCTGCTCTGAAGGAAAGGAAACTTGCCTTTTGTCTCTTTCTCAGCACCATTTTCTCCTGTTCGTTGCCTTTCAAATGTTATGTTGTGCAACTTAACACTAGCAGGTTTTCCATCCATTGTTGACAAGCTTTAAGTGGGCGAGGATTTGGTGAGACATTTTATTAAAATATACACACCATTGTTAAAGAGAGCATTTATATTACTTTTCCTGCTCATTTTTATGTGACTGCCCTTTTGACATAGTTGTAAATCTAACCATTCTTGCCATTTCCAGGTAAGTCCAATATTAGCTTAAATTTTTTCAGTGCTCAGCTTGTTTGAATCACCCTGGCTCTGAAAGGAGAACATGTCACTCCAATAATCACACAGTTAACATTTGAATTATCCCTCAAGTGGGCACCTTCACGCACAACCAGGACAAAACATTTTCGAACATGACATCGACCCCTTTCTGTCTTTTACATTAAGCGAGCCTTGAGACTAGACATGCCAGCTAATCCATTTCACATTTAATATGAAATTTGTTCTGAATATATAATGCCTTTGAGTGAAAATGTTATGTTGAACTTTTTCTTTTCTTAAAAAATTCAGCTTTCACTCATAAAAACACCTTTCACTGGGAAAGGTGTGGGTTTTTTTTTTTCTTCTTTTTTGTTCTTGTTGCAAACATCCCATTTGAAATTATGGCTCAAAAGGGAAAGTCTGGGAAATATTAACCAGGACTGGTCTCTCAACTCTAGTTCTTATTCCAAATATGTAGAAAATAAAATAATAACAAATAATAAATAATAACAATCTTTATTGTCATTACTGCTAGAGGGTATTTAATGCATTTTATAAACTGTTCTTCAGTCTGTTAGTTCTTGCTTTAATGCTCCTGTATTTACAGCCAGATGGCAGCAGCTGGAACAAATTGTGACAGGGCGTGGATCCCATCTCATTATTGGGGGGGACCATAAAAAGGAAAATTTCTTAAGACCAATTATGGGGGGGCTCGGCAAAGTTACAGTGAAATGTAACTTAAATTGTGGTTTAAAGAGTTTTTAAACCACATTCAAGCTGCAGGACCAAAAATGACTAGTAACGCACATCAAACGTGTTTTTCTCAGTAAGCAACCTATTGAGAAATAAAACTAAAATTTAAATGTTGCTTCTATACGAGTTTTGTTCAGTCTGACTGATCTATTTTCTGCTACAACAGTGTTTCTCAACCTTTTTTGGCCCAGCGCCCCCCTAGCCCTTATCCAGGTCCCTCACCGCCCCCCACCAAAGAATTTGTAGGCTATTTTGCACTGACCATTATTTTATCATTAATATTACTATCACTATTGTAGATGTTTTGATTTTTATGCTTGTTTCTGTATTTATCATATAAAATTATTTGCCAGAGAACAAAAAAGCCATAGGAATAGAAATTATTTTCACAGATGTCTATAAAAAATGCAACAAACATTCAAGTTAAAATTTGTAGGTCTAACAGCAGCCAATAAGAGTGGAAAAAATATTCTTATTCTTTGCCATTTTCTAGTTGTTAAATATTACACAAATTAGCAGATAAAAGATGTTCAACATGCCAGTTTAAACTTTGAACTATTTGCAAACGACTGAGCTCTGCAACATTAAAACATGGATAGAACTGTAACTACATTAATCATAACTCTTCTTCTCTTCAGTGTTTGTCAGTTTCTGGTGGTGCAGCTCTGTGCTGCCTTCAGGAGAATGGGACATGAGAGTATCATCCATAAAATTTCACCCACATGGCATTTATTGTGCAAACCAGAACTTTCAGTGGAAAAATAAAAGTTCCAGATCCTTTTAATGCCATACAAATATGAGACAGAAACATGGATTATATCTTTATATAGACCTGTCTATTGATTTATAGATTAATAGTTTTACTGGACAGAAATTACAAAGAACAAATCTGGTTCTTAATCAAATCCTAATGAGTCAAATTGAAAGTGTCATGGAGTCATCAGCCTCATGACATTAACACTGACATGAAAAATAATATTGAAGAAATAAAAATAAATATATCAAATCTAATTAAAAACATAAATAAGTGATAAGATCTTTACTGTTATGGTCTGTAAGATATATTTATTCTCAGTACTAGATGTGGTCTCAACAAACCCATGACATTTCAACAATATTATTTTACCTTTTATCTGGAAATAGTGTCTGTTTATTCTTGCCATACAGTCCTCTGTATTAATTATTGCTCGAAAGGTCTTGCCATACCAGTTTATTCCTCTGTATTTACTTTAGTTTCTTAGTTTATTCTTGCATTTTGTTCTTCATTCATTTCCATTTAGTTTTATTTGATTAGTATTATCCTCTTGGTTTATTGCTATGTCCACTTTAGTTTCTTTGCTGTTGCTACATTTATTTTATAGTTTATTGACGCTCATCATCAGTAATCTCATCACCTGCTGCGCCGCCTAATCGTCATGTGTTTCACATCATGTGTTGATTTTTTCACTGTTCAGCGTCGGATTCTCTGTTTTTATGCCATAATTCACATCTAGTTTGTCGCTCCGTTTTATGTCCCGCTTCTCCTGTTTCAGAGTTTTGTGCAATGTGCGCGTCTTTTTTTTTTTTAAGCCCCTAAGGTGCAGGGCAGTCGGGAAGCGTATCGATGGGGAAAAGGCAGACTAACATAAACCTTTTAAAACAACGGAAACAATTTCTGCATTCTGATAATAGAAATTTAAAAGTGCTGTGTTGTTCTATCACCCCTGTTTCATACCGGACCACTTACAGCTCCGTGTTAACACTATAAAATGAACGCTCTCTATCGTGGAATCACCCATGGAGGGATTTCTTTATTTCTTTATTTAAATGGGTTCATTTTTCAGAGGGATACACAGTGAGGGTATCATGATTTTAGCTACCAGTAGCAGGAGAATGGAGCTGCCCCAAGAAGTTAAACACCGAATAGAAGAGCTGCCATCGATACAGTTGCAGACAAGCATGATTTAATGTTACACAATACAGTTTTACCAAGTTGCTCAAAGTCTAAACTGGCATTGTTGTGCATTTAAGGTGTAAAGTTTACCTTCGACCAAACGCCCCCAAAGGCATCCCAGCGCCCCCCTTTTGTAAAAATGTCCGCCAGCGCCCCCTGCCGTCCTCTGAACGCCCCCTCGGGGGGCGGTACCGCCCACGTTGAGAACCGCTATGCTACACCTTTGCAAAATTTTAAGGTTCTAAATAAAAAAACTTTAATGAGTAACTGCTCTTAATAAAATATCTCATAAACATTGATTTATTGGAATGGCTCCCAATACAAGTTATGGGCTATTTAAATTATAACTTAAGTTGTTTAATTTTCAAGCCTTTTTTTAGTTTTGCCATGTCCTGGGTGACGGAGAACAAACAAGTAGATAGAAATTAATATCTGGGGGGTATTGTACCTTAAATGTAACATTTAAAGCACCAGGGCTTATATGGAAAAATATTCAGATTTTATTTTGTGGTTTAAAAGACTCTACATTGAAGACAGTGAGAAACAAAGGCATAGGTTTCTTTTTTTCTATCTGTTCTCTCTTGTTTTCAACTCCCACACTTTGAGCAGGTCCACTTGCTCAGCCACTGGTCCCTTTTCAAACTCTTCTAATTAACTAAACGTTAAAGAGTTAAATATGAATGAGATGTTTGATACCTTTGACAAAAAAGCTTAAGTCTATGAAAGCAGTGTAGCAATTTAGCTAATGAGGTAGCTCATCATGATTCAGCCAAAGTAAGAAAATACGCCTATGAATTGTGACTGGGGTGTGAGGAGTCTTTTAAAATATCCTTGGCTTTCCTGAGGCAGAGGGACCTGTGGAGATCTTCAAGAGAAGGCAGAGAGCAGCCAATGGTCTTCTCAGCAGATTTTATGATTCTGTGGAGAGTCTTCCTCTATGCTGCTGTGTAGCTGAGGAACCACACACAGAGACAATAGCAGATGATGCTTTCAATAGAGCATTGACAGAAGGACACCAGCAGTTTTTGAGAAATATTGTTCATCCTCAGGACTCTCAGGAAATAGAGTTTCTGCTGGGCCTTCATTGCCAGTTCAGCTGAGTTTACACCCCAGGCAAGGTTATCCATTATGTGAACTCCCAGGAAACGGAAGTTTGACACCCTCTCCACAGGCTGTCCGCAGATGTTTAGTGGTTCAATGTCTCTTTTAATTCTCCTAAAATCCACTATGATCTCCTTGGTCTTGGCTGTGTTTAGGATCAAGTTGTTGTCAGTGCACCATTCTGTCAGTCGCTCCACCTCATTCCTGTAGGCAGACTCATCGTCCCCTAGATGAGGCCCACTACAGTTATATCATCTGCAAATTTAACGAGGGTGGTATTTTGATGGACAGAAACACAATCATGTGTGCACAGCGTAAAGAGCAGAGGCACACAGCCTTGGGGAGAGCCAGTACTGATGTTGATGGATGAAGAGGTATGGGGGTCCATTCTGACTCTTTGTTTGCAATTCGTCAGGAAGTCCTTGATCCAGCAACAGGTGGAAGAGGGGATTCCCAGGTCTGCCATTTTATGCACTAATCTGTCAGGGAGGATGGTGTTGAATGCTGAGCTGAAATTGATGAACAGGATACGTGCGTAGCTATTGTGATTCTCCAGTGTGACAAGACATCATGGACAGTGGCAACAGCATCTTCAGTTGGCCTGTTAGCTCTGTAACTAAACTGGTGTGTGTCAAAGGTGCAAGGAATCAATTATTGAATATGACTCTGAACCAGTCTTTCAAAACATTTCATCACCAATGGCGTGAGAGCCATTGGTCGGTAGTCGTTCAGGCAGGTGATGGGTGATTTTTTTTAGGAATGGAAACAATGATGGAGGATTTCAGGCAGGGTGGGATTCTGGCTTGAGAAAGACAGCAGAATGAACTTATCCCGGACCGGTAGGTGAGTCTCACATTACAAGCCGCTCTGCGACCAAGCAGGCTGTGAATATAAGCAACACTTCGGGTGTTATTGTCTCTCATCACTCCCAGATGGGACTGGCTCATTGCAGAGAAACAAGCTCAGGGCTCCGTTAGTCATTATCGTGAGTTAAAATTTTCACGAAAGTAAAATGTACGTTTTTGTGGCGCTTCTGTTATTTTTTTTGAAGGGATATATAAACGTTACCATAGCGACCAGAGTCAGAGCGTTTGGGCTGCGGTCGAGAGGAGATGAGTTGAGCTTGTGTCTGGTTTAGACGGAAAGATTTAAGAATTGTCGGCCGATTCTCCAAACCTCTGTGACCACAGAGCTGATAAAAGTCCAACAGATTCGATCGGTTCTTGTCTCCAAGGCAGGAGCAACACGAACCGATTCCAGTCACGAACATCCCGATTCCAGAGGATAATTCAGTAAAACACCTAACATAGCGGGAATTTAGAATAACCAAACACGGATGACGATGTAGAAGTGTCGTATGAAGTCATTTTAAGAGATTAAAGATGTAACAAAAAGAAAAGGCAGTGGATAAAAGACGACGGGAGCAGCCGCTCTATTTGCTGCACTATGATTTGGAGGTGACTATGTTTTTTCATAGTTAATATTTTTAACTGAATAAACATAATAATGACCTTTAGATTTAGTAATAAACATTTCCACATATCATCTCCGATATCCACCAGACTCTCAGTTACGCGATATGTCAGCTGTTTCGGATTCCCCTCTGTTCTTGCGTCACCGCGCTTTTTGATTGGCTACTTGTCACATTCAGCTGGTTGTATTCTCGTTCCAAGTCAGGGAAAACCCCACAGGCTGCGATAAAAGGGCCAAAACAACCCAAATAGGGCATATTATTCAGTATTTAATGGGAACACCAACATGCAGAAGCCTTATCTGACTGTTCATTCCCCCTTCCCCACTCCCCCCGGGTCGCAACAACATTTCCAAGTCTTGACCGGTCCGCAGTAATAAAAAAGTGGACCACTGATTTAGCACATGCTAGTAGCAACACGAAGGATCAGCACTTTTACTGTTACAGTTACCGTTCGGAAACTACCGTAATCAGTTCATTAAATTTAATCTTGGCAACTTTTTTCTTTGTCAACCCTAATAAATATGATATTCAATTGACCTTTTATGACTCAAATTTTGGTTGTCCCCCCGCTGTTGCTGCATTGTTGTGGAAAACCGGGAGAGATATCTGAGGCTTAGATGTATGTTTACTGATAAAAAATAAAAAAAAACAACTTTGGGGTTGTGGCTCATGGTTCAGTGCGGCTCATAGTTCGGAAAATACGGACTATAATCCTTGGATTTATTCTGTGAAGAACCCAAAGAGGGTTATTTGATTGTGCTTTCTGGAAAACAATATATATTTACATTTAGGCACTCCTGCAATTGTCACACTTTTTCTCTTACAAACTGACTCCGGCCCCCAACCAGAGAAGGAAAACGTTATGTGGCCCTCACAGGAAAACGTTTGGGGACCCCTGCTTTACATGTTGATGGAATTTGGGGAGCACTACCTTTAAAGTTGACATAATTAAAATCTCCAGCAATAATGAAAACTTCATCTGGATAGCGGCTCTGTTGGTTATTAATGCTATAATACAGTATTCTGAGGGACAAATTTGCATTGGCAGAGGGTGGAATGTAAACGACAGTGATCATTATTACACTGAACTCTCTAGAAAGGTCTGGATTTCAGAATCATATACTCCAAGTCAGAGGTGAACTGACGTGGAGTGCTCCAATGCTCCACATGAGCCAAGCACCTCGAGGGTGTCTCCTGGTCAGGCATTCAAATCTTTGGCTATGCGGTCATTTCCAAAAGCAGGGCCAAGGAAAACAACTGGCAGGATCAGGAAGAAAAGGAAATCTGAAATACTCACTGACACACCAGTGAAACAAACACTGGTGGAAGAACAGAGAAGATGAAGCAAAAATGTAAGGAAGAGTTTCTTTGCAAAGAATAAAGTTAATTTAATTTTATTCTTAATCTTCTGCTCAGGGGCGGATCTAGCGGGGTGGCAGGGGTGGCAGTTGCCACCCCAAACGAGAGCCTCCCCACCCCTGTTGCCACCCCAGCTAGCGACAATGAATTCAATAAATAGTTATGGCAAATCGGACATTAAGCGCATGAAACTCTTTTTTCCATGACAACATTGAATGCAACACAATGTAACCTGACACCCACTGGTAAGTAGCGGGAAGTACGAGAGAAGGACAGAGCGCGAGGCAGCAGCATTGATAGATGTATATGTTACTGGACTGGACTGGACATGCGCCATTGCTGTCCATTGAGTCAGGAATATTGGTGGTCAGGAAACTACTACAATCACGCAAAGAATCAGAACAACGGACGCGATGTTTAGCAGTTAATTCAACCATACATAATGGTAATATGGCTTCAAATTTCACAGGTGAGGAAAACGTTTTAATTTAAAGAAAAGATTGAACAAGTGAGCAGTGGGTCTGTTAGCCTGCTACTGACTTTGATAACCTTAACATGTGCTGCGCAGTTCGGTGTGTTTTGGTTCCGTTAGCACTAAAACAGGTCAACCCGCCCACCACGTCATCAGTAGAGCAGCTGTTTAAATCAGCTAATCAACCGCCGCTGTGCTCAGGCGAAAACTTATTAATAATCACAATATAGACATTAAGCCTGACAGTATAATGTAACAGACTGGATGTTCTGTTTTAGTGTTTTTGCTACTTTTTTGTGTGGGAAATGTTTTTTTTTGGTGTTGATTCTCCTGATCGGTAAGCTCTGCTCTATGTGCTCGGTGAGCTGTCTGTCAGTTGCCGTGGCAACGGGTCCGCGTAAAGCGACACACAGAGAGACAAAAGGCAGAATAAAAGACCTACAGAGTTTATTTGTAGGTTGATAATTGTTGATTTTATTTATTTTTTTGTTTTATTATTTTCTTATTTATTTTCTAAATTTAGACAGGAAGTAATGTGGGTCAGTCCACTTCCTATAAGTGCAGGGGCCAGGAGAAGGACCATCAGGCATTTGGGTTTGGGACCGATGGTTTTTAAGAGTGGTAGCATGAGAACAAATGAAAGTTTGATGTCTGTAATTGTTTGGTGAAAGAGGAAAATAAATCACCAAGAACAATCAATAAGTTTGGACATTGAACCTTGTTTTGCCTGTGTCTAGGATCATGACCCCAGTGCCTCAGTAGTGGCTGGGTGGAACTTTTATTGGATGTTTGGCTTTGCGAAGAGTCAGAAGTGGTTCTGTTTGGTTCTTCACCTGTTTATCAGCTTTGTTGTACCTTTACAACAAAGGTACAACAAAGCTGATAAACAGGTGTATGGAGAGCCATTTCAGCCAAAATTAAATAAATAAATAAATGGGTGAAATAAATAAATGAGTAAAATAAATCAAAAAATGAAGAAAATGAGTGAAATAAATAAAACATTTGTTAAATAAATAATTTAGCTTTTTCATTAACCCAATTTTTCATTTATTTATTTTTCATATTATAAATTTCTCTTTTTCATTTATCTATTTTTCATTTATCCATTTACCCATTTTTCATTAATCTATTTTTCATTTAACCACTTTTCAATTTTCCTATTTCATTAACCCAATTTTTTCATTTTATTTTTCAGATTATCAATTTCTCAATTTCTCTTTTTCATTTATCTATTTTTCATTTGTCCATTTTTCAATTATCCCTTTATCTATTTACCCATTTTTCATTAATCCATTTTTTAATTTAACAATTTTTCAATTTCCTTTTTCCATTAACCTGATTTTCTATTTCCTAGTTCCATTAATCAATTTCTCATACATCCCTTTTTTATTTACCCATTTTTCTTTTATCCATTTTTCATTTAACATTTGTTTGAAAAATTGTTAATTTTTCCATTTTCCAATTTCCCTTATTTAGTATTTCCTTATTTTCTAATTTATCACATTCTATTTCCCCGCAAAACTTGGAAAAAATAAATGCAAATGAGGAAAGGCAAGTCATCAGGCTACAACTTCCCCAATTGGTTGGTTAGCGTCACACCCATACTTTGCTTCAAGAAAGATAACTTCATTAGAAAATAGTGTTATTACTCCTGACTTTAGTTCTCGTGTGGCCGCTCAGACAGAACGTGTTTCAGTTGGCGGCTCTCATGGACTCAGAGCTTCACCGTCGGGAGTTTTTATAGTTTGAACGAAGCGGCTGCAGAAGTTGGCTTACGATTGAAGGTTCGGGACACCTTCGCAGCTACCAGCTGTGATCCAACTATAAGGAGCAGACTTTACTGTACATCGTAAGTGAACTGCAATATCCAGAGGCAGCTCTATGGAGCATTGAGCTGAAAGAAAGAGAGTGGCAAGCCTTGGAGATCTTCTTTGGAGGCCATCTTTCAGACATGCACCGCTGCTGTCCGTCCAGGATCCTCCGCTTGCCCAGACGTTACACGGCAAGCTACCGCTGATGTTTGTTTTCCAACTACAGTCATATCTAATCAATAGGGCTCAATTACGATCGCGGAAGGTTTTGAGTTGATCTCGGCAGTAGGTGACAAACTGAACGTCTCCAGGATGTTGAGACCAACACGTCCTCTGATCCAATACATCTGGATAAAAGTTCTAGAAGTTGTAGCCTGATGACGTGCCTCTCCTCATTTGCATTTATTTTTTCCAAGTTTTGCAGGGAAATAGAATGTGATAAATAAGAAAATAAGGAAATACTAAATGAATAAGGGAAATTGGAAAATGGGAAAATTAACAATTTTTCAAACAAATGTTAAATGAAAAATAGATAAAAGAAAAATGGGTAAATAAAAAGGATATACGAGAGATTGATTAATGAAACTGGGAAATAGAAAATCAGGTTAATGGAAAAAGGAAATTGAAAAATAGTTAAATTAAAAAATAGATTAATGAAAAATGGGTAAATAGATAAAGAGATAAATGACAAATGGACAAATGGAAAAATAGATAAATGAAAGAGAAATTGAGAAATTGATAATCTGAAAAATAAATAAATGAAAAAATTGGGTTAATGAAATAGGGAAATTGAAGTGGTTAAATGAAAAATAGATTAATGAAAAATGGATAAAGGGATAAATGAAAAATAGATAAATGAAAAAGAGAAATTGATAATATGAAAAATAAATAAATGAAAAATTGGGTTAATGAAAAAGCTAAATTAAAAAATTTTTAAATGAAAAATGGGTAAATGAAAAATAGATTAATGAAAAAAAGGAAATTGAGAAATTGATAATATGAAAAATAAATAAATGAAAAATTGGGTTAATGAAAAAGTAAAATTATTTATTTAACACATTTTTTATTTATTTCATTTTTTGATTTATTTTACTATTTTTTGATTTATTTCACCCATTTATTTATTTAATTTTGGCTGAAATGGCTCTCCATATTATTGTGGCGCACTGCAGCCGCTGCAATTCCTTAAACAAGCGACAAAAACTGAGCTAATCCCCCGTGTTCTCAAAACATGGTGATATTTATAACAGTCATCAAACTACGGCTCCTACAGCATATTTAAAATAAAACGATTGACCAATATAAGTAGATATTCGCCCATTCTTGTATCTTGACAGAACTAACAGAAATTCAACTGTTTATAGATTTGTATCATGGAGAATTGATCAAACATCAGTTTTATAATCTTTATTTTAAGTCGTATATGCAATAACAAATGATGGCGCTACTAATATTTTTGTGACAGATTTCCCCTTGTCTCGTATTGGGATAAAATGGTTTTCTGGACATAATGTATGTCAATAGATATGCATATCAGTAATGCATATCAATTAGCAGGAGAATGAAAGACGTAAAAATAATTAACTATACTACATTAAGAAATTGTATTTAAGCCTCGGTGCTACATGAAGCTCATTTTGAAACAATGCAAGGTAAAAACAATATTTCGTATTGTTTTTAATACAAAATATTAAAAACTATATATATATATATATATATATATATATATATATATATATATATATATATATATTATGCTGCCACCCCTGAAAAAGTCCCTGCCACCCTCTTGCCACCCCATAAATATTTTACTAGATCTGCCCCAGCTTTTGCTTGTACATTAAAATATTTCATCCATCCATCCATTTTCTTCCGCTTATCCGGGGTCGGGTCGCGGAGGCCCAGACTTCCCTCTCCCCAGCCACTTCTTCCAGCTCCTCCGGAGGAATCCCAAGGCGTTCCCAGGCCAGCCGAGAGACATAGTCCCTCCAGCGTGTCCTGGGTCTTCCCCGAGGCTTTCTCCCGGTGGGACGTGCCCGGAACACCTCACCAGGGAGGCGTCCTGGAGGCATCCTTACCAGATGCCCGAGCCACCTCAACTGGCTCCTCTCGACGTGGAGGAACAGCGGCTCTACTCCGAGTCCCTCCCGGATGACCGAGCTTCTCACCCTATCTCTAAGGGAGAGCCCAGCCACCCTGCGGAGGAAACCCATTTCGGCCTCTTGTATCCGTGATCTCATTCTTTCGGTCATGACCCAAAGCTCATGACCATAGATGAGGGTGGGAACGTAGATCTACCGGTAAATCGAGAGCTTTGCTTTTTGACTCAGCTCTCTCTTCACCACGACGGACCGGTACAACGCCCGCTTAACGGCAGACGCTGCCCCAATCCGCCTGTCGATTAAAATATTTCAAAATGTAAAAAAAGTATAGCATGCTGCTCAACTCATAAGTGTTAACTTTTTCATGTTTAGCATAGCACTGTTCTGGGTATTTAATTCCCACGTTTTTTGCATTTATCCAGTTTACCGTGCCAACATGGTTATTTTTTTGTTCTTTTGGATGGTAAAGGTTTGTGTTGAAAAGCCAGAGTCAGGAGCTGCTGCTGAACATGTTTTTGCTTTAAACAGGTATGTGAGTTGTTTCAAAATGTTATCTGGTTGCTAAATGTTATGTATTTTGTATATTTTTATATTATGATGGAAAATTGTAACTGTTAGGTAAATTATTTCTGTTTCGGTTTTATTTTAATTGTTTTGTATGAATGCAGATTTTATTATTATTTGTGAACTTTGGTTGGTTTTAACCCATTCCTGTGAGTTCGCGCCAAGCTGCGCTGGGGAGAGGTGTGTGTGGGAAAGCCAGAGCCAGGAGCTGATGCTGAACATGTTTTTGCTTTAAAGAGAAATAAATCAATGCAAATCCTGGTTCCTTGACGTGATTCATTCTACAACTGTTACACAAGCAAAAGAGGAAGGAGAGAAAGCCTGCCAAGAAAATGTTAAAAGCCACTGCTGAGGATTCTGAGACCTCAGAAGAATATTTTTGTGTTGTCTGTATGGAGCCATTTGGCAACTCAAAGCCACAGGAAGTGTGGGTAAAATGTGCCCTATGCAGTCTCTGGGCCAACCAAGCCTGCACTCCTGGGCTACCATCATTCATTTGTCACCACTGTGACTGTCAGGTGTGGTGCACAGCAAATCCAGGAGGCCCAGATTAACACGGTCAGATTTGATTTAAACACTTTTAAAGTGTCTCTATGGGTCCACATCAGAAAGTGTTAATTTAGCTCTTTTTGGAGAGTTAATACCTTAACTCAAATATCAAACCTGCTGGATTTAATAATCCAATTTAAGTTTCTGTTGATAAGAGACAGTTCCTCTCTGCATTCCACCAAAGAGATGTCCACTCACTAACAGATTGTCTTCAGGTTGTTGTACTTTTCGTGAAGTTTGGCCGGAGACACCAACATTCTCCTCTAACTGCATCGGATAGTCTTCAGTCTCTGAGTAGGACAGCCAGTGTTGGTCTCTGGATCATAACAAACAAAAACATAACAATAAGGAATGGAGCGAAGGAATACATTTTTACTACAACTCTAACAACAAGCCTCCATTACAGAAATGTAGAGTTTCAGAGATATTAACACTTACATAATCATTTTTGGAGCTTGAATCTTCCAAGAATCCATGGAGGGGTCAGGAGGGGGAGGTTAGGCTGATGACTGGTGATTCATCCTCAACCAAACTGGTTCTAATATATATAAAAATGCAATAAAATGATTAAAACATTCTGCAAAACATATATAAGAAGACACAACAGCGGGATGCTATCAATGTGAAAAAGCCTTTAACGTTTTATCAAAGGAAAAAATATTGATCAGAAAAGTTAATAAATTTGACCAATATGCATGTAAACGTTCAACATCACGAAAAAAACATACTCCAGATTATTACAGATCTGTTCAAGTTAGCCAATAATTTGATTAAATGTTCACCGGCTTGATATTTTTCCAACGCTTATACTCCGCTAACATTCGGCATGCTAAGCTAAAAATGCTAACACCGAGCCGTGTGGCGAACGTGACGTCTATCATACAGGTTGAGCTCAACTCAAAATAATAGTTATAAACCATCTCAGAAAAAAATGACTTAACAACCGTAGTAAACACCTCAAACAGGTGGAAAGTAAATAGTCCTGAAATGACTTGGCTCGCTTGGCTTCGGTGGGAATCTGTGATTCTGGGGCGGAGTCAGTGAATTAACTCCTTCAATGTTAGAGCCGCTGGTGGAGTTCAGAGTTAAGAAGTAAAGAGTTATTGATTCTATTTTAACAACTCTGTTTTAACACTGGATTTTAACTACTAATAATATACACCCCAGACTTACATAAACAGAATGTGACTCTATTAGAGTAAAATTAACTCTGCTTTTGCAGAAAGTCTACTAACACTAAAACATTTAACACTTTTGAATTTGCTGTGTGGTTGTGAGGTGGTGAGGAGAGACGCAGAGACCCAGGTTGTGACAAAGATGATCATAGATTTAATGAAGAAAGCTCAACAGTCCAGAACAGGCAGCACGGCAGAGAGTTAGCACACAGCTAATTACCGGTAGCAACTGAAAAACTAAGAACTGAAAAAGAGAGCTAAACCAACACAGGACTTTACAGTTCTACTGTGATGGCAAACAGACATATGACGTACTTTTGACAAGGACCCGACAAGAGACAGAGACAACAGGTGGACTTAAATACACAGGGAGGGTAACTAGACACACCTGGGAAGCAATCAACGGGGAAGACGCAGAGACAACAGAGACTCACAGGACAGAAACTGAACACAGAAAACCCTTCAAAATAAATACACAGAAACACGGATCATGACAGTGACTCTGATTAAGGATACACACACATAGACACAAACACACTGACATTGGTTTTTGATAGACCTACATGTTTGTTCAGTTTTCATTAAGCATACATTGTAACAAAGGAACACCATGTATTTGACATGAACTCATGAGGTTTGTGATATTCTTGCAGAGTTTTGAATTGGTGACATTTGTAGTAAACAAATGTGGGTATTTTGTATAAATGTTTGAAAACTCTAGCTCCTCAAAAATTCTGTGAGTTAAAAGGTGCTAGAGCAAAAAGTGTTACAACCATACCCGGTCTCCTCTATATGTATGTATATATATATATATAAACATATATTTCTAATATATGTGACATATATATGTAGTTATTATTATTATTGTTGTTATTAGTATTATTACTATTAGTTTCACGCAAAAACGTGAAGAAAGTGTGACAACTTTGCCGAAACATGTTGTTTGAGCTTTCACGGTGTCCGTAGCTCCCCAGACAAGCGCACCGTACAAGCGCGTGCTTTCTCAGTGCTCATAACGAGCACGCGCGTATTTTGCCGCGTGGGCGGGGCGGAGCGGCAAGAAGACGCAGGAGGAACCGTATCTGATGGGGAAACGCGGATTGACGTAACACCTCTCTTCTGTTTTCTTTCTTCGCGCCGTATGTGCGCCTTAGAATCTGGAGTGGTACTCTATGGAGAGCCGGCAGTTCTTGATATGTCCTCCGGGATGTTATGAGAGTGTAAAAAATCAGCTGTAACACTCCGTTCGCAGCAAAGACCGATCTTCAGAAGAACATGATTACTGTAGCGGTGGTTCATGTTTAGGCAAGAGATGGTTCGCCCAACATAAAGTGAAATGGTCCAAGTTAATACCACCGAGACGCAGGAAAAGTGCTGAGCCGCTTCATCTAGTGCGCCGCCGTTTCCGTTAAAAAAATAAAAAGAGATTACCTTAAAAATGACTGGACAAATAAATGTTGACTGTCTTCACTGTACTAAAATATCTACAGTGATGGATTTCTGCAATGGTTTTGAGTCTTTAATCTGTCAGTTATTGTTCTTTTCACTTCATGTTTTCCATGTGTTTAGGTTGTTTTTAATACAATGTCGTTATTTTTTTATTAGAAAAGCCACTGTTTTGACTACAGAACACTGTTACACTGTTGTTCTTGATGTCTTGTTCTCTGCAGGCCCTTTCTGTAACCGTACGTGGGACGGTTGGATGTGTTGGGACGACTCTGCGCCGGGTACTTCCATGCAGATGTGTCCTTCGTACTTTATAAACTTTGACCCCAGTGGTAAGGCATTCAAAAGCTTTGCATACATGTGTATTAAAGCTTGTTTTGTTTTGCATTTATCTTAGTTATATGGGTATTATGCTTCCTGGAAAAGCAGTGCACATTACTGTTGACTGTGTGAGTTTTTCCTCATTTCTTACAACAGAAACAGTTACCAAAATTTGCAATCCTGATGGCCAGTGGTTCCACCATCCAGAGAGTAAAAGAGTCTGGAGCAACTACACACTGTGTTCTGCCCACAGTAAAGATAAACTCAAGGTAAAGCCCGTTGTGGCCTGGGCGGTTGCCCATGTTGCCCAAATCAGAAACCGCCGCTGGTTGAAACTATATTAATCCATCTACATTCATGACTCCAGGTGAGACACTGTAAATTTGATGGCCCTCCTTTTCCTGTCACTAACATATTATAATAGAGACTATACAATCTCCCCCAGCTAAACCCATTGCTTTTTTTGTCTTGTTGCTAGGTTAAACCAGTGGTCCCCAACCCCCGGTCCGCGGACCGGTACCAGTCCGTGAACCAATTGGTACCGGGCCGCGCAAGAAATAATTAAATATTTTTTTTATGTATTATTTGAGTCTGGAGGATCTTTTATTTTGAAAATCCTTTAACCAGATTCTCTCGGTTACTTGCACGCTAACGCTGAGCCCACAAGCAGCAAAATGAGTAAGAAACAGATCAGATGTCTTTGGAAAGTTTTTTTGCAAAGGGGAAAAGGCCCAGAGAAGAGACAGGAGAATGGATTTATCCCGGACCGGTAGCTGAGTCCCCACATTACAAGCCCGCTCTGCGTAACATGTGGCGACCGGCTGCTAATGAGGCAATGAAGCTTCAAGGTGCTTCGCCCACGTAGAGACCAAACAGGCTCTGGATAAAAGCAACACTTCGGGTGTTATTGTCTCCCATCACTCCCAGATGGGACCGTCTCATTGCAGTGAAACAAGCTCAGGGCTCCGTTAGTCATTATAGTAAGTTAAAATTTTCACGAAGGTAAAATGTTCGTTTTTGTGGCATATCTGTATCTTATTTTGAAGGGATATGAAAACGTTACCATAGGGACTAGAGTCAGAGCGTTTGGGCAGTGGTCGAGAGGTGATGAGTGGAGCTTGTGAGTATTAAATCTGGTTTAGACGGAAAGATTTAAGGATTGTCTGCCGATTCTCCAAACCTCTGTGACCACAAAGCTGATAAAAGTCCAACAGGTTCGATCGGTTCGTGTGTCCAAGGCAGGAGCAACACGAACCGATTCCAGTCACGAACATCGCGGTTCCAGAAGAAAATCCACAAAACTCCCAACATAGCATATGGGAATTTAGAATAACCGAACACGGATGACGATGTAGAAGCAATAGTGATAGTTTGTGGAGTCATTTTAAGAGATAAAAGGCGTAACAAAAAGAAAAGGGGGGAGCAGCCGCTTTATTTGCTGCACTATGATTTGGAGATAACTGTGTTTTTTCATGGTTAACATTTTTAACTGAATAAACATAAACATATATAATAATGACCTTTACATATAATAATAAACATTTCCACATACCATCTCCTATATCCACCAGACTCTCAGTTGCGCGATATGTCAGCTGTTTGGGATTCCCCTCTGTTCTTATGTCACCGCGCTTTCTGATTGGCTGACGGTTCAGCCAATTAGAAAGCCCCCTCCTTCCCCCACCCCCCTCGGGCCGCAGCAAAATTTCCAAGCCTTGACCGGTCCGCGGTAATAAAAAGGTTGGGGACCACTGGGTTAAACGTTATGTTGTGCAGCTGTGTACTAACTATGACCAAACCTTTATGTTGTCTTGCAGTTTACAATCGGTCTCTATTACCTGGCTATGGTCGGTCAAGGTATATCCATCGTTTCTTTAATCATCAGTTTGGTCATCTTCTCATATTTAAAGTGAGTCTAAATTGACTGATCCAATTTAATGTGCATTTGTTGAGTATTCTTGTTTTAATGACTTTAAACGACTAAATAAATGTCACAGAGAAAAATTCAGATTTTTAAAGACATATATTTTTATATCTTTAAAAACATAACTAATCTGATTGGTTGTATCTTCTCCGTAATATATTTATCTTCTTCAGAAGTCTTAGCTGTCAGAGGATCTCTCTCCACAAAAACATGTTCATCTCTTTCATCTTCAACTCTGTGTTTACCATGGGGTGGCTTTCATTGGTCTCCTCTGGTTGGCAAACCATAAGTGCCATCAACCCTGTGAGTTGATGAATTGCTTCATTTCATTACACCTAAGAATTTGACTTTAATTGATTTGAAAAAAAAAACATACTTACATACATTATGTAAGCTGAACTTATTGCTGTTTGCAGAAGAGGTGCTAATTCATTGATTTCTGTTGTACTTGCACTGATTTCAGTTGGTTTGTGTTTTCTATCAGTGAAAAAACTTTAGAATTTCTTACCATCAGGTCATCTGCAAGATTCTAGCTACGTTGATTCAGTATACTGCTACCTCCAACTACTTCTGGATGCTGTGTGAGGGCATCTATCTCCACACGCTCATCATAGTGGCTGTCTTTGTGGGGGAACAGCAGCTGTGTTGGTACTATATCCTGGGATGGGGTAAGTCTGGAAGTTCTGGTTATCTACAAGCTGTTTCATATCCACTTCTTTGCATTAAATGCAAGATGTCACAGACAACTACCTTATATAATTAATTGCTAATCCAGGCTTTAAGAAGGGCAGAAGCATTGCATGTTTTTAATTTGTGCACCGGACTCGACTGCTGATTGCTGGGAGACTGAAGGAAGTTGTGAGTTTTTTTTTAAAACTACAGTTTACATTCCAAAGGATTTAAGGCAAAATCTTCTTGAATAAGAATGTATTTAGATGCATTTAAGTTATTTCAGACTATAAAGACAACCTAGATACAAATAAAGTTATCTCCATAGTCGAAGTTCAATAGTCTGAACAGTTTTACATCAGCTTCGAGGAAGTGTGTTTAAATTTTGGTTTGACAACCAGAGGGCTCATGTTAGTGGCTTTTATAATTCTGTTTTAAAGGAAGGACCTTGACCATTCAGGGCCATAAAAATGAATCACTTACAGTCATGGCCAAAAATTTTGAGAATGATTCAAATGTTAATATTTACAAAGTCTACTGCTTCAGTTTTTATAATGGCAATTTGCATATACTCCAGAATGTTATAAAGAGTGATCAACTTAACACCAATTAATTGCAAAGTCAATATTTGCCTAGAAAATGAACTTAATCCCCCAAAACACATTTCAACTTCATTGCAGCCTTAAAAGGACCAGCTAACATCGTTTCAGTGATTGCTCCATTAACACAGGTGTGGGTGTTGATGAGGACAGGGCTGGAGATCAATCTGTCATGATTAAGTAAAATGACACCACTGGACACTTTAAAAAGAGGCTGGTGCTTGGCATCATTGTTTCTCTTCTGTGAACCATGGTTATCTCTAAAGAAACACGTGCAGTCATCATTGCACTCCACAAAAATGGCCTAACAGGGAAGAGTATTCCAGATAGAAAGATTGCAACTCAGTCAACAATCATCAAGAACTTCAAGGTTCCATTGTTGCTAAAAAGGCTCCAGGGCGCCCAAGAAAGACCAGCAAGCCCCAGGACCGTCTCTTAAAAGTGTTTCAGCTGCGGGATCGGGCTACCAGCAGTGCAGAGCTTGCTCAGGAATGGCAGCAGGCAGGTGTGAGTGCATCTGCACGCACTGTGAGGCGGAGACTCTTGGAGCAAGGCCTGGTTTCAAGGAGGGCAGCAAAGAAGCCACTTCTCTCCAGGGAAAACATCAGGGACAGACTGATATTCTGCAAAAGGTACAGGGAGTGGACTGCTGAGGATTGGGGTAAAGTCATTTTCTCTGATCCCTTTCCGATTGTTTGGGACATCTGGAAAACAGCTTGTTCGGAGAAGACGAGGTGAGCGCTACCACCAGTCCAAATATTGTCTGGCATATAACCATTCATTTTAGCTTTTAAACTGGTTCTATTGATCCTGTGTCCAGACAGAGGGATAATCAATAGCCCAGCATCGTGACCTGTTTGTTCTGAAGGTCCTGCAGCTTCCACTTCTCTTCCTAACATGGAGCCTCCTCACCCTGACTCTCATACTGATAGGAGGAACCACAGAGCTCTGTTGGGTTAAAAGCACATCTTGTGTAGTTGGGATATTTTTCCTCCAACAGGTTCCAGAGGAATCACCTCAAACCAGATGTTGGACTGGATTTTATTTCAGTGTTATTTATGAATGTTAGAGCCTCATTTTCAAAAATGGAGCTATAAAGGTTGAAAAAGGTTATTTTGGAGAAAATCTCATCAACATCAATATTTCCACTAAATAAGAGGCAAAAAAATGTTGATAAAGGAAAAGCCTCTCAGACTCTGAGCCTGACAGCACCAAACTTTTATATTAGACAATTACATTTCACATAATTATCACGGTAGAAGCCATTTGTTTGTTAAATACTTAATGAAACATATTTACCGTGTTTGATGTTTGTTGTAAATGACGTATAGTCACAAAGAACGAGGTAATAAGTAAAAGTTTGTAGTTTATTGAACGTTCAGAAACTACAGCGGCTGTGATGCGCCACAGCAAAGTTAAACAAAGTTAAAACAACCCGAACAGGTGATCAACTCTAAACCACTCGCACATTTTTATTCTCCGTCTCTCTCTGTTATTTAAGCACACCTGTTACCGTGGCAACCGCATTCGCTCCAGAAGCCGATCAGAGATTAAAAACAAAGCATTCAGTCCGTTACGATATCAGGTTTGCAGACTAGATATTTATTTTGCGATCATTAATAAGCCTCCCTGAACACAGCGGTGGTTGATTAGTTCATTTTAAACTCCTGCTCTGCTAGTTATTTTAATAATGGGACAGAAACGCACAGAATTGCGCAACACCTTGTTGAAACAATAATCACTGAGATTATTATTATTGTTGGGTCATTAATTTAAACATATTTTGTTGATTTTTTTTTTGTTTTTTCATAAAGTTATAAACGTTTTAAGCCAGTCAGACGAGGATGTGCTGCTCTCAGCATCCTGGAGGCGTTCAGTTTGTCACCTAATGCAGAGCACGACTCAAAACCTTCCGTGATCGACATATTGCACCTCTGTTCTAGTAAAGCACGAACAGTTAAGAAACAATATGAAATGGGAAAAAAGCGATTTATTAATTGATTAAGTCGTGTTTTAGATTGTTTTTGAAAAACTAATCAGTCACGGCTGATTAGTGGGTGAACTCACAGCTGCACAGTGAACCCATTCATTTTTTACAGCAGACAGCCGCTCCACTCTCTTGCAGGTACTGCGTACCACCGCTAAATCTTTTAGGGGTACGCAGTACCCTGCCGTACCCCCTTATTTTCCCCCCCGCTTACATCACTGTAAATAGTGATGTAAGCTTTTGTGTTTGATCCAGTTAAAACACTGCTGCAGAGTTTTGGGTCAAGCAAAGGCGATCAAGAGCTTCTTTTTGCTGATTCATGTGAAAAGTGTGTTACAGTCTAATTGAGAGGAAATAAAACCATGAATAACCGTCTGAGGATCCCATTTTTACATCAAATGACAAAAAGTGGGCAACCTTACCTTCTCACTTTGTCTTCTGGCTATTAGCTTGAAGTTCGTTGAAATGTTGTGAGGTGTTTGAACATCACTGTTTGGCGATCAAATCCTCTTGGGTTTTTAAGTTTACCAGCAGTCCTTGTAAGTTTTCCATCTCATGTTTATAATAAGAATCCAACAATCCAAGATGGCGACATACGGTTGGTTGGGCTCCGTGTTCGGCCCCATAGATTCTAATGTTAAAGCCTATTTATCCAGTATAATCCCAACTACGGATTCATTTGACGAACCAATGCAGCAACAATGCAAAGATACACGACGAAAATGGACTTCCGGTAATTTTTACAACAAACGCGGTAGTCTTGCTCCACACAGACAAGGAAGACAGCCTCACTTTTTGAAAGTTTTTCTGGCTCGACTGTTTCTTCTGTTTGTTGTCGGATCGCTGCTACGCCGCCTTCCTCATACCGAACAAAGACTGGACTCACAAGGTGAAACCACTGTTCATCTGAACTATTTTGGACACGGTCACTTTGTAGTATATTATGCCATCCACAGACTAACTTCGAGGCGAATTACTAGGCTTAAAAAATCAAGCCGTTCGAAGGAGATATTAACATTAGTACACATGGCCTTCCTGCTCTTGTTAGCGGGTGATGTACAGCTGAATCCAGGACCGAACGAATCAGCTGATGCCGGTATCGAAGGGCAATTTACCAACGAGGCAGGGATGGTTGCTGGAGGTCGGGGCCCTGGTGGCGCGGGCGGCGATGTGCACATGTTTTACACCCAGGAACACATCGGACAGCAGTTTGATCAGACTGTTTTGTGCGGCGAAAGCGGCATGACTGGTGGGAAAGCTGCGGCTTGCTACCATGCTTTGGCGTCTGATGTTCCAACTCGGAGGACTTGTGGTGTCAGTACACTGTCAACAAACGTTTGTACTAACCAGCTCCCTCATGGAGATCTTTGGATCGCCCCACCTGTCACACTGGATAACAGATATGGGATTAACAACACAGGTTTGCTACGGAGATGTAAAGCTAAGAACTTGGCTGATTCTAACAAGACAAAGAGACATGGACCGGCCCGACGTAAGTCTAAGACATTACATATGGAGGCAATAAAAAAACAAAGACAGTATTTATTTTTTCAGACTATCAATCATGCTAGAGTGGTCTGGGACCCTGCACTCAAGCCTAAAGGTATTTTTGGAGGACATTTAAATATAAGAAGTCTCTTACCGAAATGTGAGGAAATAAGAACATTGTTAATGGGATCTAATCTGGATTATCTATGTCTAGGTGAAACTTGGCTAACCGACAACATTCCAACTAATATGATTGATGTACCTGGATACAAATGTTTAAGAAAGGATAGAGTTGTGGGGCGAGGAGGGGGAGTATTAATTTACATAAAAGACTCATTTAACATCAATGAGATAGTCATAGACGAGCATATATCAATAGAATCTATATGTTTAAATGTTTGTCTTTCACCTCGTATGAATTTTAACATTGTGGTGGTGTATAATCCACCATCAAGTTGTAGCACAACTTTTTATCATAACTTAAAGGAATTGTTATCAGGATTTAAAAATAACAGTGAAGTAATCATTTTGGGAGATTTTAATATAAACTGGATGGACAATAAATTGAAAAAAACATTGGGAGAACTGACAGCAAAATTTGATTTTCACCAGTTAATTCAAGGTCCCTCTCGTATCACTAGAAACAGTCAAACTTTAATAGATTTAATTTTTTCTAATAAACCTGATCGAATCATAAAATCCTATAACCTGGTGTGCGGCCTATCTGACCACAACATTACTCTCATTGCCAGAAAATTGTCTCAAAATCGCTTTGTTAATCGCCATAATACTCAAAAACGGACCATAATACAAATTCCTAGACAGGATGTCCCAAAATTTGAGGCAGAATTAGCCAAGATTAATTGGGATGACGTTTCCAGCCATAATCAGATAAATGATTGCTGCAATACATGCATTCTCAAGGTTTGTAATACTATGAATATGTTTCTTAAAACCCATACAAAGGGCCGAAGAAAAACACAGCTACCTTGGATATCGGATGACATTCGGCAGCTAATGAGAAAGAGAGACTATGTTTTAAAATCTTTTTTTAAAAATAAAAGGACCACAGATTGGCTGCTTTTTAAAAGTTTGAGGAACAAAATAGTTAAAGAAATGTACAAATCCAAAGCTAAATATTACACAAATGTCTTATCCGAAACTAGAGGGAATGGTAAGACGATTTGGAAACAACTAAACAGCTTACTGAATGTCAATGCACACACTAAACATCAATATGAACTTGCAACAGCAGGAAAAATCATGACTGATCCTGCTAAGCTGGCAACAATGTTTAATGATTATTTCCTCTCTTCAGTTAAAGATTTGGCATCTCAGTTTCAGCCACCTCCAATGGAAGCACACCGCATAAAACCGACCAAAAACTGTTCTGATCTCTTTGAGATTAAGGAAATTCATTACTCTGATGTTCAAAAAGCCATTAACAGTTTAAGTAATTCTCATGCAAAGGATATGTATAATTTAGACGCTATGTTTTTAAAAAAATACAGTAACATTTTAGTAGAACCTTTAACTCATATAGTCAACATTTCCATTAGAACAGGGCAATTTCCCGATGCATGGAAAAAAGCTTTGGTGAAACCCATTTTTAAATCAGGAAGTCGACATGAAATCAGCAACTATAGGCCGATAAGTCTGGTTCCGGTCATGTCAAAAGTGCTGGAGAAAATTATTCTGGAACAACTATTACTACATTTAGAAAGTAATAGCCTTCTGCATCCGCTTCAGTTTGGTTTCAGGCGTCAATATTCCACAGAGACCGCTATAAGTTTGCTGATTGAAAAGGTTAAACTATCACTTGACAAGGGACAAATTACTGGTGCAGTTTTTCTTGACTTGAAAAAGGCCTTTGATACAGTGAACCACAATTTACTAATTTCTAGGCTTTCATCATTTAATTTCTCAGAACAATCATTGCTTTGGTTTAAATCATATTTGGAAGATCGTGAACAATGTGTTGTCATTAATAACAGCAAATCTGTCTTCTGCAACATTGCTACAGGGATTCCGCAAGGAACCATCTTAGGTCCGGTCCTTTTTAGTTTGTATGTTAACAGTCTTCCTGACATTTGTCCTGACGTCAATTTGCAAATGTATGCTGATGACACCATTGTTTATACATCGGACAAAAGCGGTACTGTTGTCAGTGAAAAACTTCAGAGCAGTCTGCAGAGATTATCGACATGGCTAAAGGACTCTTGCTTAACTCTAAATACAAACAAAACAAAGTGCATTTGCTTTTCAATTAGGAAAACCACATTACAGCATTTGAAAAAACTGATTTTTAAGTGTTTAAATGGACTAGCACCAATGCCATTAAGCGATTGCATACAGACATTGCAGGGCAATAGCAGATCTACCAGAGCAGCTTTGGATGGAAATTGTAAGGTTCCCTTTCGAAGAACCACTTTTGCTCAAAGTGCACTGTCTGTGAGAGGATCTGCAGCTTGGAACTCACTCCCTGTTCACTTAAAGTCTGTAACCAGTTTTAGTATGTTCAAAAATCAAACAAAACTCTGGTTATGCCAAAAACAGACCTGTACTCATTTTTAATTTTTTTTTTTACACTTTTCTGAATATATTATGTTGTGTTGTTTCAAATGATTTCACTTCAATTTTTAGAGTTATTATTTTTAGAAAAAGCCCATCTAGGGACAAGTGCTGCGAATTAGCTGTTGCTATTGCACCATGATGCTAACATGGGACTGCTGTTTTATTCAGTTTGTCTATGTAAATGTGTGTCTGTCCCTATCAAATAAACTTGAAAAAAAAAAAAAAAAAAAGAGGTCTTCTAAATTCCTGTACACTTGGTAAGTCTTACAGTACATTTATCTGTGCCTTAGCACAACTAATTCAGGAGAATCAGCAAAAATAAAATGTTTTTGAACTCATCCATGATGTCAAAAGCAGAAAAACTCTATCAAAAAAACAACAAAACAAAAACAGAACACCCTGGAGGTGGTAGCAACCAGCATCCAGGGTTCTTGATTGGTTCACATAAACGTCTGGAAACTAGTGAAGATGGAAAACGCCAGAGTGATAGATCACATCAACCATCAGGGAACTATCAACAGTAGGCTCAGTAACCTGCTGTATGGGCAAGTTAAGGATTATCTGGAAATAATCCTGTTTTTACTAAGAGATCTAGGACTTCTCTTTTTCAAATGAACTTTCTGTCCCAGGAAGAGATTGAGGATCATTGTCTATCTTGACATGACATGGGTAAAAGGGAATTTATTTACTACAAGTCCTTCTCCCGAAGAAATTCAACCAAACTGGTTTTTGGGGAATGGTGTGAGAACAGTGTGTTTCTCTTGGGTGTTTTCTGGTTGAGGTGCTTTACTTTCTACAGTGACTGTAAGAAAAGGAAGAAAGGCTTTTACAACTATAAGAGTTTATCTGGACCTATTGAAGGTATTACTATGAAAACTCTTTCTGTTCTGCTCCCAGTCTTGACCATAGCTAAGAGGGTGAATGCCTGTGATCTCCATCAGTTTGCATTGGCTCTCTGGAGCCACTAGGCTGCATTTGAGGCCCAGTGCTGCTTAGTGTCTAAAGCGATAGACTTACTGTCTAATAGACGCTAATCTGTGGAAGTACAGGCTTTTCCATCCACCTTTGTTAGAGGTTCAATTACCTTCGGAACCTACTTGATGCCTGGATCAGGATGACTGCCATTTCTCCCTTAGTGAACCATTGAGCGACGTTAGAAAGAAATGGGTTGATGAATTTAGTCTCTGGTTCTTTGATAACAGAGGGAGGTGTTTCACCACTCTTGCCTTTTAAATGAGCACATGTTGGATAGGATGAGCAGGGAGGGGTCGATTGGCTAAAATGGTGCGGTGGAGCCCCAACCATGACTCAACCTGTCACAGCAGTTTGTTAAGCTAACGTGTTTCTATATTTAAACACCTCTCTCTGTTATCAAAGCACCAAGGATTACATGAAGTGAGGCAAGGTTTTGCAAGCTACACACATGACTGATATAACTAGCTATGCTAAATGCTAGCCACGTGGCTCACTGGGGGAAGTGGCTAACGTAATTACAAACAGTAGAGCAACAACGGAGTGAGTGGAGTCAGGGACTGATATCGATTATTAAAACATCCCTTGAACAGAACCCCAATCTGATTCTTAGATCAGATTGGATTGGGACATTAATAAAATAGAATGAATGACACTGGGCTGAATATAAATGAATTATTTCAACAGGACTCCATTTACAGAACTTAAAATATACAACCTCTGAAGATTTAAAGGTGCTCCTGATACAAAAGGAATGGAGAGAGTTCACTTCAGACTTCCAGTACAAAGAAGACATACAAGACAGACACCTGTCGTCTGCAGAAATACTCAGATGACTCAGCAGTTGTCAGGTGGATCAGAGATGGTTAAGAAGCTAAGAACAGAGAGAGCTGTGCCATGATTTGGGAACAATCGTCGTATCCTGAAAGTGAACAAGCCAAAACACCTCCATATACACATAGACAACAAACTGGCCTGGAGATGCAACAGCGAAGCATGTTGATTTTCTATTAATCTGTGGAAAGCGTAATCTCTTCCTTAGTCATCTGCAGCCTCAGAAAGAAGCTGAACAAGTTGAACACCGGTTCTGTTCTGGAGACTGTCCTGGTCTCTATTTTCTTTCTCCTCGGCCTGTTCACAAAGAAATTACTGTTCAAATCTTCCTCAAGACTTTTCAAACATCAATTCACAACTGTGATGAAAAAACTAAACACTGAAGTTCACACCTAATTCAAGACTTCCTATTAAATAAGTTAAGCTCTCCTGAAACAGTTCAGAGAATCATCTTGATGTCAGCCTGTACGGATTTGTAAGGAAGAATACCGTTTAGCTAAACTGAAACTTAAGGGAAAGTTTAGCATTCTCCCTCTGATACTTGGCAGGATGTGATGAAGAATCATAGCAGAGAAACTTAAAAGTACATTTTATTTAAACATTTATCTAATATCACATCTGTAAGGAGGTTCAGTTTTATCATCCTGCTTGACTGACAGCAGTGAGAGGTTAAAGCAGTGGCAGGAACAGACTTGGGAGCCATGAAGATGAATACAAGTAACATGGACTATATAAATAGTAAGTAAGTAAGTAAGCTTTATTTCTATAGCACTTTTCACAGACCAGGGTCACAAAGTGCTGCACAAAGTGTAAAAATAAAACAATTTAAAACAACATACAAACAATAAAACACAATATTACACTAAAAAGCAAGTTTAAAAAAGTGGGTCTTAAGTTGTTTCCTGAAAGTGTCTATACAATGTAGAGATCGAATGGTGCAAGGTAGCTCATTCCATAGGCGAGGCGCCACAGCTTTAAAAGATCTGTCTCCACGAGTCTTAAAAAAGGTCCGAGGAACCGTCAACTAGTTCAGATTCCATGACCTGAGGCTCCTAGTCGAAACATAAGGCTGTATGAGGTTCTTAATGTAGTCTGGCGTCTGTCCATGAAGAGCTCTGAAAGTCAGTATCAGGACTTTGTAGTGCATCCTGTAAGATACAGGCAGCCAGTGCAAACTTTTGAGGATGGGAGTAATATGTTCCCTCCTGTGGGTGCAGGTGAGCAGGCGTGCAGCAGAGTTTTGTACTACCTGCAGACGCATTAACTCCCTCTTATTAAGACATGTAAACAGACTGTTACAATAATCCAGTCTCGATGAGACAAAAGCATGAACAATCATCTCAAGCTCACCATAAGTCACCATTTTACGAAGTTTAGAAATGTTCCGAATTTGGAAAAAACAATTCCTAACAAGCTGATTTATGTGCCGCTCCATAGACATTGCTCCATCCATGAAGACACCCAAGTTGCGCAGGTTGCTTTTAACTGTGCAGCTCAAGTTTCCAAGGTGCTGCTTAATTCCAGGCACAGCACTGTCAGGAGCAACAATCAAGGTCTCGGTCTTACTGGAATTCAATAATAGGCTGTTTTCAGTGAGCCATTTTGTCACTTCGGCCAAGCAACTAGTGAGAGTGCAAAGTTTATGCGGCTCACTAGGCTTGAAAGAGCAGTACAATTGAAGATCATCGGCATACAGATGATAGGACACCTCACTAAACTTCTGAATGACCCTGCTTAGAGGAAGTAGGTACAGCAGGAACAGAACAGGTCCCAAGACCGACCCCTGCGGCACACCCCACAAGAGCCCTGCAGGATCAGATACTACATTTCCCACTGACACACTAAAAGTTCTACGAACCAGGTAAGAGGTGAACCATTTCAAAACGCAACCCGACATCCCAACCAAATGTTGGAGCCTGTTTATCAGGATGCCATGGTCCACTGTGTCAAACGCCGATGACAGATCCAATAAAACCAGCACAGAACATTTACCGGTGTCAGCTGCTATCATGATATCACTAAACACCTTCAACAGGGCTGTTTCAGTGGAATGAAACTCACGATACCCTGATTGAAAAGTGTCATAAATGTCATTCGCCTGCAGATATGATCTAAGTTGGATGCAGACCACCTTTTCCAGGACTTTGGCCAAGAAAGGAATCTTGGATAATGGCCGGAAATTCTTGAGTTCAAAAGAGTCCAGTCCCGGTTTCTTTAACTGTGGCTCCACAATGGCATGTTTAAAAAGACGAGGAAACACACCACTAAGCAAAGACATGTTAAACATTTTTGTAATATAGCGCCCAATGGAATCAAAAACCCTCATAAACAGTTTAAAAGGGAGAACATCTAAAGTACCAGAGGACGGTTTCATTTTTTTGATGATGATGAAGATGTCTTCCACAGTAACGGGCTCAAATGAGGCCCAGCTTTGAGTGCAAGGTTCAAAATGCTGGGAACTATGGCAAGGCGGCAAGCTGTCCTTTATTACTTTAACTTTATCAATGAAGAAATCCAAGACCTCGTCACAGCTAATTGTGGAGTTATGATGATTTACAGCAACAGGTGACACAAGAGAGCTGATAGTATCGAAGAGCACTTTAGGATTTCTTTTATTTGAGGCTATTAGACATTTAAAATAACTTGCCCTGGCCTCCTCAATCCTCCTATTTATGAACAATATTAAGTCCTTTAAATGCAGGCTATGGACCTCCAATTTAGTAGATTTCCATAAACGTTCAGTCTGGCGGCATATTCTCCTCAGAGACTTAATTTCATCATTTATCCAAGGACAGAGTCTGTCCTGTAGTGCCTTCCTAGCCTTAACTGGCGCTACTTGATCCAAAATATCAGCACATTGGCTATTAAAAGCATTCACAAAACAGTCCGTTTCAGTGAGATTATTAAGAAGTGAAGGATCAAACTTATCACAGAAAAGCATGGCTGTCGCCTCCGTGATGATTCTCCTCTTTACCTCAGTAAATACAGGCCGAGGTTCAGACGTCACCATCAGGTCAAAGACAACACAGTAATGGTCACTCAGAAACACATCCTCCACACACACATTGGTAATTTGCAAACCCAATGCAAATACCAGGTCCAACGTATGACCCTTGTTGTGTGTGGGACCTGAGACATACTGTGTAAAGTTAAGCGACTCTGTCAGCGATATAAGGTCTCTTGCTGGAATAGAAGTAACATCATCAATCTGCAAATTAAAATCACCCACAATCAAGACCTTTCCCAATCTAATTATAGAGGATAAGAAGTCAGCAAAATCCTGAAGAAAAGTCCCAGCAGAGCCAGGAGGGCGATATATTAAAATAGTATAAAATGTATCTGAGGAACCAACTTCCATCATAAGGATTTCAAAAGAGGTGATGTGGCTTGTTTCTGACAGCCTGCATGTGGACCAGTCACGGTGCACAGCAGCCAGTCCTCCTCCGCGGCGTCCTGAGCGAGGCTTACCTACTGCCAAGTAACCAGCAGGGCGAAGCTCATTTAAGTGGACAAATTCATTTTCCCTCTGCCACGTCTCTGTGAGGAAGAGGAAGTCCAAGTTTTTCCTAACAAGGAGTTCATTAATAGAGAACAATTTATTTGAAATGGAACGAGCATTCAGTAATCCAATCCGATTTTGCAATGACAAAGAAGTCCGATCAGGAGTCCAGTCAGCTGGGCACATCGGGATCGGCTGAAGACATCTCCCACGGTCACGTGGCAAACAGCGGTACTGGCATGACCGATACTGCTCTCCTGTTGTAAGAAAGAAACGTTGTAATGGACCTTGGGCCCAGGCACCTCGTCCATCGTCCAGCGATGTCCACGTCTAACTCCACAACCCGGGCAAGAGGCGAGATGCGTAGATGGGGCCGCACCCCCGACTGTAAGGCCACATACGAGTGGGATCCGACGCAGCCACCTCTAGCTCCGATTAGCATGAACCATACACCGCACGCCACGCCTGATCCGAACTTGGACACCCGCTCGGCAGCCTCTTCTCCTCCTTTTCGGATTTCCTGGACGTCGCCACAACGCCAGGTATTCACGGGAGGTTGGGGGACACACAAACGGGGGTGGGAAAGTTTGTTTGTATCTGTCCCAGTCGTAGAAGGGGCTTTCCATTGACTCTTTGATATCGAAAAGAGAGTCACAATTATAAGTCCTTATTGCACTCACGCAAACGCTGTCCATCAAAGTTGATATGACAGCAAACACAAGCTGACAAATGGCAAAAAAGCAACATTTTAGCAGGCGAGCGGCAGCCTGAACACACACAGGCGCCATCTAGGTAATGTTTTATACCTCCCAAACCTGGTACTTCACACCAGCATTTACGTTAGCAGTTATTATACATAAAGACCTGGACTACCTTTTGGTGCATCAAGAGCAGGGGTGAAAGTAAGGGGGTACGGCAGGGTACTGCATACCCCTAAAAGATTTAGCGGGGGTACGCAGTACCTGCAAGAGAGTGGGAGCGGCTGTCTGCTGTAAAAAATCAGTGGGTTCACTGTGCAGCCGCGAGTGAACCTACTAATCAGCCGTGACTGATTAGTAGTTTTTCAAGAACAATCTAAAACACAACTTAATCAGTTATTAAATAACTTTTTTCCCATTTCATATTGTTTCTGAACTGTTCGTGCTAAAGAGCAGGGCTCCAACATGTCAATCGCTGAGGGTTTTAAATCGGTCTCAACATGAGGTGACAAACTGAACGGCGCCAGGGCGTTGAGACCAGAACGTCCTCATCTGGGTCCTTATCAAAACATTCGTAATGTTATTAAAGAACAGCAAAAAAATCAACAAAATGTGTTCAAATTAATGATCCATCAACAATAATAATCTCAGTGATTATTGTTTTAACAAGGTGTTGCGCAATTCTGTGCGTTTCGGTTCCATTATCAAAATAACCAGCAGAGCAGGAGTTTAAAATTAACTAATCAACCAGGGGAGATTTATTAATGATCGCAAAATAAATATCAAGGCTGAAAACCTAATATCATAATGGACGGAACGTTTTTAACATAACCTCTGGTCGGCTTGTGGAGCACAGGGGGTTGCCATGGCAACGGGTGTGCTTAAATGGCAGAGAGAGTCGGAGAGTAAAATGTGCGAGGGGTTTAGAGTTGATTACCTGTTCAGGTTGTTTTACCTTTGTTTACCTTTGCCTTGGCGCATCACAGCCGCTGTAGTTTCTGAACATTCAACAAACGACAAACTTTTACTAATTACCTCGTTCTTTGTGAGTATACGTCGATCACAACAAACATCATACACGGTAAATACGTTTCATTAAGTATTTAACAAACAAATGGGTTCTACCGCGATAATTATGTGAAATTAAATTAATTGTCTAATATAAAAAATAGTTTGGTGCTGTCAGGGTCAGAGTCTAAGAGGCTTTTCCTTTATCAAACAATTTTGTTTTTTGCCTCTTATTTAGAGGAAATATTGATGTTGATTAGATTTTCTCCAAAATGATAACCTTTTTCAACCT
The DNA here is from genome assembly GCF_904066995.2 of Poecilia reticulata. Taxonomy (NCBI): domain Eukaryota; kingdom Metazoa; phylum Chordata; class Actinopteri; order Cyprinodontiformes; family Poeciliidae; genus Poecilia; species Poecilia reticulata. The sequence continues at coordinate 1,859,492 of NC_088836.1, forward strand.
TTATAGCTCCATTTTTGAAAATGAGGCTCTAACATTCATAAATAACATTGAAATAAAATCCAGTCCAACATCTGGTTTGAGGTGATTCCTCTGGAACCTGTTGGAGGAAAAATATCCCAACTTCAGAAGATGAGCTTTAACCCAACAGAGCTCTGTGGTTCTTCCTGTTAGTATGAGAGTCAGGGTGAGGAGGCGCCATGTTAGGAAGAGAAGTGGAAGCTGGAGGATCTTCAGAACAAACAGGTCATGATGCTGGGCTACTGATTATCCCTCTGTCTGGACACAGGATCAATAGAACCAGTTAAAAATATAAAATGAATGGTTATATTCCAGACATGGAAAACTGGGATGCATCCATGCCATCCATCCATTTTCTTTACACCCTTATCCCTTAGTGGGGTCAGGAGGGTTGCTGGTGCCCATCTCCAGCTAACGTTCTGGGCGAGAGGCGGGGTTCACCCTGGATAGGTCGCCAGTCTGTCGCAGGGCACACAGAGACACACACATTCACACCTAGGGACAATTTGGAGAGGCCAATCAACCTGACAGTCATGTTTTTGGACTGTGGGAGGAAGCCGGAGTACCCGGAGAAAACCCACTCATGCACAGGGAGAACATGCAAACTCCATGCAGAAAGACCGGGGCCGGGAATTGAACCCAGAGCCTTCTTGCTGCAAGGCAATAACACTATCAACTGCGCCACTGTGCAGCCCGCATCCATGCCATGATGTTCATAATTTAGATCTCATGGCATCTCATGGTGTCAACATTGCCGCCAGTGGGCTGAGAGAAATACAGCTTTATTTTGTAGCAATTCAAGAGATACCCAGCTGTTATACACTGCTCAAAAAATAAAGGGAACACTTAAACAACACAATATAACTCCAAGTAAATCAAACTTCTGTGAAGTCAAACTGTCCACTTAGGAAGCAACACTGATTGACAATCAATTTCCCCTGCTGTTGTGCAAATGGAATAGACAACAGATGGAAATTATTGGCAATTAGCAAGACACACTCAATAAAGGAGTGGTTCTGCAGGTGGGGACCACAGACCACTTCTCAGTACCTATGCTGTCTGGCTGATGTTTTGGTCAGTTTTGAATGTTGGTGGTGCTTTCACACTCGTGGTAGCATGAGACGGACTCTACAACCCACACAAGTGGCTGAGGTAGTGCAGCTCATCCAGGATGGCACATCAATGCGAGCAGTGGCAAGAAGGTTTGCTGTGTCTGTCAGCGTAGCGTCCAGAGGCTGGAGGCGCTACCAGGAGACAGGCCAGTACACCAGGAGACGTGGAGGAGGTCGTAGGAGGGCAACAACCCAGCAGCAGGACCGCTACCTCCGCCTTTGTGCAAGAAGGAACAGGAGGAGCACTGCCAGAGCCCTGCAAAATGACCTCCAGCAGGCCACAAATGTGCATGTGTCTGCACAAACGGTTAGAAACCGACTCCATGAGGATGGTATGAGGGCCCGACGTCCACAGATGGGGGTTGTGCTCACAGCCCAACACCGTGCAGGATGCTTGGCATTTGCCAGAGAACACCAGGATTGGCAAATTCGCCACTGGCACCTTGTGCTCTTCACAGATGAAAGCAGGTTCACACTGAGCACATGTGACAGAGTCTGGAGACGCCTTGGAGAACGGTCTGCTGCATCATGTCTCGCTCCATCCACCAACGTCAGACACCACAGACTGTCCAGGAGTTGGCGGATGCTTTAGTCCAGGTCTGGGAGGAAATCCCTCAGGAGACCATCCACCACCTCATCAGGAGCATGCCCAGGCGTTGTAGGGAGGTCATACAGGCACGTGGAGGCCACACACAATACTGAGCCTCATTTTGACGTGTTTTAAGGACATTACATTAAAGTTGGATCAGCCTGTAGTGTGTTTTTTCACTTTAATTTTGTGTGTGGCTCCAAATCCAGGCCTCCATTGGTTAATAAATTTGATTTCCATTGATGATTTTTGTGTGATTTTGTTGTCAGCACATTCAACTATGTACAGAACAAAGTATTCAATGAGAATATTTCATTAATTCAGATCTAGGATGTGTTATTTGAGTGTTCCCTTTATTTTTTTGAGCAGTGTATATATATATATATATTTTTTTTTAGGGTTATATATATTGTTTTTTGTGTCATAGTACCCCCAAGATTTAAAACTACTTTCACCCCTGATCAAGAGCATACATTTTCAACATAATTCAGCACAAAGATGTAACTTTGCTGGTCGAGTATGCCTCTCCTTGTATGTGTCTCTTCAGATGAGGCTCTCTGGTTCTACACTTACCAGTTTCTCCTTCATGTGACTGTTGCTTTTTAAATGCTGGGGCTATGTTATTGAGCTGAATAAAAAGCAATGTGTTTGTCCTTTTAACCAGCTTTTGGAATCAATGCACATGGAAATCGACTTCATTTATCTGATTTATTTGATTTGTTTAACTCAGTTTAAACAACTGTTTCTCACTTGTATAATTGCCAAAATAGAAACTGAGACACTAATTTATAGAACAGTAAAGTGAATGTTTTGAAGGCTCAGTGTTTCCTCCTCACTTTTTATTCTACATTTTATTCTACATTAAGCTTTATTCTACATTATTCTTTAATGTAGAATGTTTATTCTACATTATTCTTTAATGTAGAATAAAGCTAACTCAGGTTAGCTTTATTCTACATTAAGCTAACCTGAGTTAGTAACTTCCAGCATCTTCTACAGGGATTGGTGGGATGATATTTCTTATGTTTGTGGGTTTTTTTATGTTCATAGTTTTTCCCATCTTTCCTGCCATTACATATGCTGTTGCTCGTGGATTCTACTTTAATGACACGTGAGTGTACTTCTCTTCCTGTGGTTTGTTTTATTGTATTTACTGAATTATGATCAACCTGAATTTATCCTCCTGGTTGTATTTAGGCCATCTCACTAGGTTTTTCAAAATAAATCTCACAAATAGTTTTGACAGATATCATTCTAATAAATGTTGGGTGCCGCGTGCTTGCTGGTTTGTTTTTTATTCATTTTTATTTATTTATTAAAGCTTACATCTAATCAAACAGAAATGCTCCTTTTAATAACAGCTAAAGTTAATCATTGGTATAGAATGTAACCTCTACTTTAATAACTACAATAGTAAAAAATTAATAAAATTATGATCATGATTTTACTCAATCATGACCATGATGAGGATGGCCAACCCTGATCATACTCTTCATGAGACCGTCTTTAGAAAATAAAGTGTCTTCAGTCAGAGGCTTCTTCAGATTATCTGTAATACAGACTGCTACAGGAGATCTTTTCTGCCAACAACCATCATCATCTACAATAATTCTGAAGAATCTGAATTACACTGAACAAAAATATAAACGCTCAATGTCAAATATTGTTGCCACTACTGCAAATCAACCTCATCCTTGTCGGCCACATGTGACCACTCCAGCACAAGATCGCTGGATTTGACCAGCAATACACACAGCTGATAAATTGGTCCGCACAACAGATGCATCACATCTCAGACTGTTCGTAATGAGAAGCCAACCTGCATGCTCTGCAAATTCCTCAACCTGACCTCTATCATGTTCAAAGGATTGTCAATCCGCTACAAATGGCCATACCGAGATGATAGCAATGCCGATATGAAGATCAGTAATTGCTAAAAGTATACTTTGAGTTTATCTATATATTGCATAACCCAAATGTTCATAAAACTCTTATATTTGACATGGGGCATTTATGTTTTCGTTCAGTGTAATAAGAGTTACAACAACATTAATCTCCTTGTGAGAGCAATTAAATATTTTTGTATTTGTATTAATTGGGTTCTACAGCCCGTATGTGAGCTGACGGAATGGCCTTTTCTGTAAACGTATCAAAGCTGCTGAGCTTCACCTAAAATGCTAGCTCTATTTTTTCCAGGTGTTGGATCAGTTCAGACTCCCACCTCGTCTACATCATTCATGGGCCCATTCATGCTGCACTCTTTGTAAGTAGTTATCAGTGTTTTTTCTGCATATTATCAAGCATTTCCTTTACTTGTTTGATCATAAACACTGGTCAGAAAGTGTTGGAGCTATGCGACTTTTGTTTGAAATTGATGGAAAATTATTTGGGCATTTCAATAGATTTTCTATTTTTTCCAAATCAAAAGAATTCAATGAAACAAAGGCCAGACATCATCTGGACCACTGGGCTTAATGCAGCTTGACTTTTACTGAAGCGATATTGTGTTTTGATGGATTAATATTTATTATGTAAACCCAGGGCCATGTACTAATGTCTGGAAAGGTTGACTGCTGAAGGGATTTAAAAACAACAAGGACTTCTGTACTATTTCTGACACCAGAGCTGTACGAAGTTTTCTTGTCCATTAACTGGTGTGTTGACCTTCTGGCCTGTTATTTGTTCAATTAGCAGATGTTTGGGAGAAATTTCTACAAGAATGGACATAATCCAACAGAGGTTGTTCCTCTACAATGAATGCCTGCAGTTCCACTTGTATCTTTCTGTCGTTTCACTTGTATTGTCTTCCGTCCATCCAATCAGGTAAACCTTTTCTTTCTCCTGAACGTCATCCGAGTCCTCATCACCAAGCTGAGGAAGACGCACTGCGCTGAGTCTACTGCCTACATGAAGGCGGTGAGGGCCACGCTCACCCTGATCCCTCTGCTGGGAGTCCAGCACATCCTCTTTCCCTGGATCCCAGACATATATGACAAGCAAGTCATTCAGATCTTTGTGTCTGTCCTTTCCAACTTCCAGGTACACATGTGTGATTTTTTTAAGCTACTTTCCAGAGTTACAATTTCTTGCAAACGTATTCAAATCTCATCAACCTTTTCATATTTTGTTGCCTTATGTTTGCAAACTTTAGTGTCTCGTGAGGGGATTTACAGGATCCCCTCACGAGAGGGGATCTGGTGAGGGGACATACCATGACTGATATGTCAATAAATCAGTCATGGTCAATAAAATTTGGGGGTTTTTTTTGACAAAAAAATAATTAAAAACATTTAATGTCAAAGTGGAAACTAATTTCTGGGGGAAAAAACAATTAATTCCAGATTTCCAGGACTGATAAAGACAGATCCACACAGACTCTGTCAAAGGTGCATCAACTAAGCACTGATTTGAAGGGGGTGAATTTTTATCCAATCACTAAATGTTACATTTTAAATAACAATTAAATAAATGTTTTTATTTAATTGTCATTATTTTGTAGAAAGGGTTTTTATTTCATTTTTTGGTCAAAATGGCAAATTTTGTTGATTATGACTAATCAGTCATAATATAAATAAATCATATAAATTTATAAAAGCAATAAAATAAAATATTAAAAGAGGCTGCATATAATAAACAAAGAAAAATAAAGCATCTTTATGAAATAGAAGGAAAACAATAAATGATTTTCAAAATAGGGATATGCAGTGACACGTCTGATATCATCATTGCCAGGGACTCAACTTTGACCTTTTTGAGGTCAATTATATGTGGACCGCATCATTTAGGTATAAGCAAACAGCTGTGAAATACGGAAATACCCACTATAGTAATTTTTTATACCATTGGTTGGCACCCCATCTAGCACAGCACCCCTATAGCACATCATGCATATCCACTTTTTGTGCCATTGATCATTGCCTTGCAGCAAAAAGGACTCTTTCTACAGGGATTTTGAGACATGCCTGCAGGAATAAATGGACAAATGAGAACAGAATTGGACTTTTGTCAGAATCCAGATCTGTTTACAGACAGTGTGTCCACAGACTGAGTTTGATCTATTTTATGATGCAGAATCCCAAGTCTGGTGGAGACATTCCCAAAAGGAGGCTAAATACAAATATACATAAATCCAAAAAAAATATGTTAAAGTTTGAGGCTGTAATACAAGCCACTGTAGTAAAAAAAGTATAAGGTTTTTAAAAGGTCTACGCTAAAATCCTCCGTTTATTTTTATTGCACAAGTAATCACTTAACTTCCTTAAACAAAAATAAATGTACCAGTAACGTTCATCAAGTAACTTATCTTAATCTAATCTGTATAAAATCCTTTGCATGTAAACGACCGAACAAAACATAACATTTCCCTGAGTTTGTTAATCTGTAGAAAACTACACCAAACATGTTTAATGTACAAACCAGATTCCAAAAAAGTTGGGACACTAAACAAATTGTGAATGCAATGATGTGGAGGTGCCAACATCTAATATTTTATTCAGAATAGAACACAAATCACAGATCAAAAGTTTAAATTGAGAGAATGTATCATTTTAAGGGAAAAATAGGGACACGGTCGAACGCCTTCTCCAAGTCCACAAAACACATGTAGACTGGTTGGGCGAACTCCCATGCACCCTCCAGGACCCTGCTGAGGGTGTAGAGCTGGTCCAGTGTTCCACGACCAGGACGAAAACCACACTGCTCTTCCTGAATCCGAGGTTCGACTATCCGACGGACCCTCCTCTCCAGGACCCCTGAATAGACCTTACCAGGGAGGCTTAAGAGTGTGACCCCCCTGTAATTGGAGCACACCCTCCGGTCCCCCTTTTTAAACAGGGGGACCACCATCCCAGTCTGCCAGTCCAGGGGAACTGCCCCCGATGTCCATGCGATATTGCAGAGTCGCGTTAGCCAACACAACCCCGCAACATCCAGAGCCTTAAGGAACTCCGGGCGGATCTCATCCACCCCCGGGGCCCTGCCACCGAGGAGCTTTTTGACCACCTCGGCGACCTCGTCCCCAGAGATTGGAGAGCCCAACCCAGAGTCCCCATGCTCAGCTTCCTCAACAGAAGGCATGTTGGTGGGATTGAGGTCTTCGAAGTATTCCGCCCACCGGCCCACAACGTCCCGAGTTGAGGTCAGCAGCGCACCATCCCCACTATAAACAGTGTTGGTGCTGCACTGCTTTCCCCTCCTGAGATGCCGGATGGTGGACCAGAATCGCCTCGAAGCCGTACGGAAGTCTGTCTCCATGTCCTCTCCAAACTCCTCCCATGCCCGAGTTTTTGCCTCAGCGACAACCCGAGCCGCATGCCGTTTCGCCCGCCGGTACCCATCAGCTGCTTCTGGAGTCCCACAGGCCAAAAAGGCCCGGTAGGACTCCTTCTTCAGCTTGACAGCATCCCTCACCGAAGGTGTCCACCAACAGGTTCGAGGGTTGCCGCCGCGACAGGCACCAACAACCTTGCGGCCGCAGCTCCGATAGGCCGCCTCGGCAATGGAGGTACGGAACATGGTCCACTCAGACTCAATGTCCCCCACCTCCCCCGGAACGTGTTTGAAGTTCTGCCGGAGATGAGAGTTGAAGCTCCGTCTCACAGGGGACTCCGCCAGACGTTCCCAGCAGACCCTCACTACACGTTTGGGCCTGCCAGGTCTGACCGGCTTCCTCCCCCACCACCGGAGCCAACTCGTCACCAGGTAGTGGTCAGTGGACACTACCTGACCACTACCTGGTCAGGTAGTGGTCTCTTCACCCGAGTGTCCAAGACATACGGCCGCAAATCCGATGAGACGATGACAAAGTCAATCATCGAACTGCGGCCTAGGGCATCGTGGTGCCAAGTGCACATATGGACGCCCTTATGCCTGAACATGGTGTTCGTGATGGACAATCCGTGATGAGCACAGAAGTCCAACAACAAAACACCACTTGGGTTCAGATCGGGGGGGGCGTTCCTCCCAACCACGCCTCTCCAGGTCTCACTGTCATTGGTGAAAGAAGCAGCAAGAGCATATCTCAGAAAAAATCATCTGTGTTAATTGGGTTTATTGATGCCTCTAAGGTCTTTGATTGTGTCAATCACTACAAGTTATTTGACAAATTACAACAGAGAGGTTTTCCAGATATTATTATACAAATTTTAGTTTACTGGTATTCAATCCAGAAATTGCATGTAAAATGGGGCAATAACATCTCTGCTTCCTTTGGTGTGAGTAACGGTCTGCGTCAGGGTGGGCTTCTTTCACCTGCACTGTTTAACTTGTACATGGACCTGTCAAAAGAAATGAACCTCTGTAAAACTGGATATATATGATTGGTGATACCCTAGTCAATCACTTTATGTACGCTGATGACCTGGCTGTCCTGTCACCCAGCAGTGCAGGTTTTCAGCAGTTACTGAATATCTGCTCTGATTATGGGTTGAGATTTGATGTACAGTATAAATCTAAGAAAACTGTTGTACTAATATGTAGGACTAAAGCAGGAAAACAACTCTGTTTCCCTGATTTTTTTCTGTCGGGACAAAAGTTAAATGTTTGTTCCAAAACTAAATATCTGGTCACGACATCACAGACCAGCTCTGTGATGACGATGATGACTATTATCGGCAGTGTCGCATGTTGTACGCCCAGGCTAACGTGTTTTACAGGAAGTTTTACATGTGCACTGATAAGGTAAAAATAAGCTTGTTTAAAGCTTATTGTACATCCTTGTATGCAACTCCTTTGTGGTGTAAATGTAAAAAAGCTAGCATGCAGAAGCTTAAGTTTGCTTATAATGACTCCCTCAAAATTCTGCTTAAGAAACCCAGGTGTAGCAGTGCAAGTGAGATGTTCTGTAATGCACATGTCAGAACGTTTCAGGCACTCATGAGAAACTTGATATACAAGTATATGCATCGTTTGTGCAGCTCATTGAACAGTCTTATTGTAATGTTTTCACATCCTTCTGTTAGTGCGCTAAGATACCAGTCGGCTTTGTGGAATCATTGGTATGCAAGTCTCTTATAAGATTTTATTTATTTATTTATTTTTTTATTATTCTTATTTTATTTTGTATGTGTTGTGTGTTATGTCTTTGTGGACCACAAGTCTATTGAATAAAGCTTCTCTCTCTCCCTCCCTCATCTGACCACAGAACAGTCTTCCATTTTGCCTCACTCCATTTTAAATGACCCCTGGCCCAGTGCAAACGGCTGAGCTTGCTTAGAAATGGCTTCCTCTCTGCACTGTAGAGTTGCAGCTAGCAACTGCAGATGGCACAGTGGATTGTGTTCACTGACAATGCTGTCTGGAAGTATTCCTGGGCCCATTCTGTTATTTTCTTGACAGTGGCATTCCTGTTTGAGGTGCAGTGACGTTTAAGGGCCCGGAGATCACGAGCATCAAGTAGAGTTTTACGGCCTTGTCCCTTACGCACAGCAATTGTTCCAGATTCTCTGATTCTTTTGATGATGTTATGCACGGTTGATGATAACTTAAAAGTCTTTGCTATTTTGCGCTGGGTAACACCATTCTGGTATTGCTGTACTATCTTTCTGCGGAACAATGGTGGAATTGGTGATTGTTACGGCCCAGCTCGGTGGGCCGCAACAATAAACGGGGAGGACACAACAACCACCAGCTTTTTAAGCCTTTTAGAGGCATTTATTAAAAAACATGATGTCTAGGGCAGTGGTTCTTAACCTTTTTTGAGGTACTGAACCCGCCAGTTTCATATGCGCATTCACTGGTGGCAAAGCGGGGCGCGTCATCATGACTTTACACAAATCTCCGCGGCAGAGGCTCCACCGAACCCCTGAGACCGACTCACCGAACCCTTGAGGTTCGATCAAACCCAGGTTAAAAACCACTGGTCTAGGGCAATAAGGGCAGCTGTCCAAGATGTAGTAGACCCGCATGTCAGGACCTCAACAGTCACCCAGACTGTTGACGCCAGGGTCAACAGTCTGGGATCTCTCTGCTTAAATCCAAACCAGGTGACAGCGGCACCTCCCACAATCAAGGACCTTAAATGGCAAGCAGTTAACCAACCCCAATTGCCACACAGCAGGGCCGTCACAGTGATCCTCTTTCCATCTTGGCTTCAGAGAGACACTGACACTCTGAGAAGCTCTTTTTATACCCAGTCATGTTGTCAACTGACCTAATTAGTGTTAATTGGTCTTCCAGCTGTTCATTGTATGCCCAGTTTCCTTTTTCCAGCCACTTATTGCTACTTGTCCCAACTTTTTTGGGATTTGTAGACACTGAAATTTTGAATCAACATATTTTTCCTTTAAAATGTTACATTTACTCAGATTAAACTTTTGATCTGTCATCTATGCTTTATTACGAATAAAATATTGACATTTGCCATCTCCTCATCATTGCATTCCGTTTTTATTCACAATTTGCTTAGTGTCCCAACTTTTTTGGAATCCGGTTTGTAGTTTATGTTATAAGTACCGAGTACTTTTAATAATTAATTTGCTTTTTCATGTGTTTTTTGCATTAATATGATACTCTTATTTGTCTCTGTTACAGATTGTTTAATAAACTGTCTCTTATTTTATAGGGACTCCTTGTGTCAATTATTCTCTGTTTCTGCAATGCAGAGGTATGTTGATCTATTTCAACCTTATCCAATTCTGTGAGAAAAACAAATTCAACTTTATGTAATAGAAAATAAGAATTAAATTACTTATAAGCTTTTTACTTAATTTACTTTTATTCTTTATATGTATTTCTGTATGTCCGCATGTTGTTCAAGATTAAAAAAAAAAAAAAAGTTTTCAAAGAAAAAATCATATTTAATGTACTTTGCCTCGGCAACCCTTGTTGCTTTCTTACTAGAATTGAGCATTTTCATGTTATCATTTGAATGTTCATATATTCTTTCCAGGAGATATACAGAAGAACATCAAATCTTGATAAGTAGCAACAAACATAAAAAAATCCTCCATTCTTCAGTTGCAGATAATGCACTTTTGTATGTAAAAGTACGGTGCACTTTTACATACTCTCACTTAGTTTACACATAAAGATGTGTAAACTTCTGATAAAAGATACTTGAGTGATAAAAGTATCTTTTATCACTCAAGATAGTTTTATCTTGAGTGATAAAAGTATCACTCAAGAGCTCCTGAGCACACTTCAAAGCTGGATGTCATCAAATTCGGAGGGTTTCCCAAACTACATTTTAAAAAAAAAAAGTTTTACAACATGGCTGCTTTAAAACTGCAATCCAGAAACATGTGTTTGAATTCATGTGCAGGCCCAAACAGCCCTGCGCAGGAAGTGGGTTCAGTGGAAGATCGCCTGGGGAAAAACAGGTTTGGGAGAAACTCCGTTTGTCAGCCATCACTTCAACTGTCACACCACCTCCTCCATTGTGGAGACCAGCCGTGCTACTGGCAGCGCCAAGGTGCCGTCTCATCGACAGACGGAAACCTGTCACCTCATGCCTGTAGGGCAGCAAAAGACAGGATAAGGATGCACAAACCAAGACCTGACCTCCAACCTCTGAAGCAGCAGAGATAACTTCTGAGGTGTCCAACAACTAAAGCACACAACATCTGAAAAAAACAACAACTAAAAACTCATTTACAAAGTAAATGGAAAGTGATTGCTTTGTATGTAAATAAATGATGTTGTATGAACAACCTGATATTTTTACACTAGTCAAGGACTTGTAGGAAGACATATGTTTATTATTGTGCCATTGTATTGTTTATGTGCATTTTAATAGGCAGTGCATCATATTTTTTTTCCTTCTTGTTTAAAACTAAAGTTTCTTTTATATTTCACTTGGTGGAGTTGAAAATGCTACTGCAAAAGATTGTGCATTCTGTTCCCTTGTGGAGCTTTTACACCATCTGGCTTCAATATTCTGAACTATTCACATTGTCCTATGTTACATCCAGAATCCTCAGTGAATTTTATGTGATGGATCAGCACAAAGTAGTCCATAATTGTGTATAAGACACATCAAACTGTAAAGTTGCAACATGAGAAAATGTGAAAATGTTCAGAGGAATACAAAAGTCCCATTTTTATCACAAGGTATTTTCAAGTCAAAGAATGCTCTGCTTTCTATAACTGTGAAAAACAACCTGGATGGCAACTTGAAAACGTCCAGCTCAGACCTGTAACTCACAAAAAAGTTAGAGACCTCACTAACTGCCACAACACACACAAGGATAAAAATTCACGTCTTTCAAGGAGACTAGAGTTACACAGATCAGAAATTGGTGGCTGGTTCCGAATTTCACTTTGTGAAACTGTCTACATACATTTAGCTTTTTACAATTCCCTTTTAAAATCTGTAACACATTAATATATAATAAGAGCTTCATCTTGCTGCCAGAAGCAATAATCACTAATAATATTAGTGAGGCTAGTGCACGAGAATGTTAGCAATTAGCATGGTTAGCACAGGTAGCTTTGCTAAAATAACAGTCTCTTAAGAATTTGGATTCTTGCCTTAACTTCACCTTAAGATTTCTTAAATCTGCAACATTTTCAAATCCAGCTTGTTGCTCACATTTTGAAAGCTCAAAAAGATAAGTCAACTATGCTGTTCTCAGTTTAGCCTTCCTGTTATCAGCTTTAAATCTTGCCCTCTTACTCACAGTCTGACCTAACTTCAAATCTTTCTAGATTGTTTTTTGAAAATAGAGCTTTATTTCAAATAGCTTATATACATCCCTGTGTTTCCTTTAGGTTCATGGTAAACACCCCACTGGTAATAAAAATAGCTAACTGCTCAGCTTCAGCGTCCACATCACACTGTTATTAGCACAAGCCTGGTAATGATAAGCATGGTGTGTTCACTGATTGAAAACAAAAAAAAACTGGCTGGTCACCTGCCAGGGTCTACCAAGCAGGAATTCAGACAATTCTGGTCATCAGCTAATTTCTCTCTGCCCTTCTAAAAGAAACCCAAATTATCATTGTAAGGTACCCAATAAAGCATTGTGTAGGTTTAATCTTAGTTTCACGGTTGAAAACTCTAAACTTTGAATGAGGCTTCTTAAGTACCTCTTGTTTTTGTGTCTTATTGAAACACAGTTGAGTGAAAGTTGTTTTTAACTGGGTATTAAGTCTAACCAGCTCCCTGGACTTTTGGTAATTTTTTTCAAAAGCTTAGCGAACCTTTTCTCATATCTGCTTAGTTGTAAATTGGATGGGGGCTGCACAGTGGTGCAGTTGGTAGAGCTGTTGCCTTGCAGCAAGAAGGCACTGGGTTCAATTCCCAGCCCTGGTTTCTGCATGGAGTTTGCATGTTCTCCCTGTGCATGCGTGGGTTTTCTCCGGGTACTCCGGCTTCCTCCCACAGTCCAAAAACATGACTGTTAGGTTAATTGTTCTGTCTAAATTGCCCCTAGGTGTGTGTGAATGGTTGTGTGTTGCCCTGCAACAGACTGGCGACCTATCCAGGGTGAACCCTGCCTCTCAGCCAAAACGTTAGCTGGAGATAGGCACCAGCAACCCTCCCGACCCCACCAAGGGTGCAAGAAAATGGATAGATGTAAATTGGATATTTTTTTATCTAAAGCCTTTAGCTTGACAGTAAACTGAGTAATAAAAGCCAATTTTTACCGTAAACTGAGACAGCTTAGTCTCAATTTATGTGAGTCAAGTTGAACTTGTAACTGAATTTGTTTGCAACAAGCAGGCTTTGTTGTCAACACAATAAATCTTGTTCATAGCATATCCAGGAATACGTAGCTTGTGTTAAAGTGCAATCCCACAATACTTGCTTGATTTGCCAACACCTACAGTTTATATAATGTCATACATTCTTCTGTACTGGCGTAAAGAATCTCAATTTGATGCAAATCTTTTATTCTAAAAATCAACCTTACAGCATTTTTGTCAGTATATAGTTTTTTCTTTTTTAATTTTTACTTTAGTCACCACTGCAAGGTTTATGCATATTTGTTGTTACAATATTTCAGGTGCCTTTAAATGTTGTTACTATTGTTTTTATTTTTACTGGTTTGTATGTTTGCTGCAAAATATTTTTGTACAAATCCAAAAAAATATACAATTTTGTGTCACCTGTGGAGTTTTATTTTCATACAATTTCCATGTTTCATGCTGTACTACTGCCCTTTACAGACTTTATTGTAAAACTACAGAAGTTTTAACAAGTTTGCTGTCATTGCAAGCCAGATGCATAAGCAGTTTGTATAAAATCAAATCTTTCCACTTTACATACAGTACAGCAGAGAGCACAGATGGGGTATAGCACATCAGCTGGGAATGTAAGCACTGTGTGACACAGCGTATCAGGTTACTTCTGTCAGTGCTGGTCAGCCAAGAAAAAGATTTGAGAAACATTCCAAAATAAAAAATAATATCCAAAGAAATGTCAATATCACATTGCTGCTGTTTATATTTTAAAATTGTCATTAATGTGTGGAAATAAAGTTCTTGATACATGGAGTATCCTGTGAGGTCTCTTCATAAATTTCCTATAGAATTTAAATATGGGAAATGAAGTGGACATAGATTAAAGACGATTTTGTGTCTACTGAAACAGTTTTGTATTGGTTTCAAATCAAAAAGCAACTTAAAGACAGCACAAAAGGATGAGGTCCCACCGAGATTTGAACTCGGATCGCTGGATTCAAAGTCCAGAGTGCTAACCATTACACCATGGGACCAGATGACAATACACCCTCGACTTCTCAGGTCATATACATCCATACGTATTTGCTTTTGTGAAATGAATATATGTCTAATACATGGAGGCAGTAAATCAATTTACGAAGACATTACACCGCATGGCTGGTATCTTGACAGCACACGTCACATGATGCCACGTATCATGTGGCAGCTCAGCTAATAGCAAGTTATGCTACGATTTATACAGCGACACTCCTCCACTATCTGCTACGTGTACTCTGAACTTAGAGACTAATTGCTTAAGATACCTACTCTTAAATACTATTTCTAAGCACCAGTAGAGAAAGTATCAATGGACGACGTTTTTAATTGGTTTATTTCAGCATTTAACTCCGGTAGCAGTGGTGTCCTTAGCTTCTTCAGTCGAACAGCAAAAACGAATTGTAGGTTAATCATAAAGGGAAACAAAGGTACCATTAGCTAAGCTAAGATATACCCTTAGCAATTTTCTGCATACAGTTACTTATTTCAATGTATCGCTTGTCACCATTTTGTTGAAGTTACGAAGGACTTGCTCGTGTTAATGCAGTTACATTATTTGCCTCCAGGGGGAAGCAGAGGCTTTTATATTAGTGTGCATTAAATTAAAGATGTAAACTTTTGACCCTCAGAATTAGGGGATTTGAGAGTGTTAGGGTATGAGATAGGCTCCAGCACCCCTCCCGACCCCACTAGGGACAAGGGTTTTAGAAAATGGATGGATGGATGTCAAGAATATATTTACCAAAGCTACAGTAATAATATACTAAAAATAAAAGCTTTTCTTTAAAGGTAGCAGGAAATGATGGCAATAATCTGTTCCTCAACAGGCTCTAACAGAGTTTTATTCTCATTTTTGAAGTCTACAAATACAGAGAATAGCATTGTCACATTATTGTCATTGTTTATTAAACAAAAATAGGTCCGAAATTAAGAGTTTTGTTTAAATACTAATTACACAGTTTGATTAAAAGCCTTGTAGAACCATGTTCACCAGCAGTACCTCTCAGAAGTCATGGGCTCTAGAATTTAATCAGTCTCTTAAATTATAGTGCATTTTTGACCCACTCCACTAACAAGATCTCTTTATTTCATTGAAGTTTGTAGTTTCTTGTGTATTCCATTTAAATCATGATGCATCTTTCCCTTCTGTAGAAGTCAAATTTCAGATCGCTTCACATTTATCTCTATCTACATAGAGGAGTTTATGGTCAACTCTGGGTGTTCTGATAAGCCTTCTTGCTGCTTTGCAAATCTAACTCATGCAACCATGTAGAGCATCACTTTGGGTGTGTTTGTTTGGACAAACTATTTGGTAGATTGAGAACTCTACTGTATTTTCTCTTTGTCAGGAATCTGTTCTACAATAGGATAATGGACTTAATTAACCTAATTAGGTTCCTGCACACAGGTGTGCTTTAGTGCGCATCTCCTTCCTGTTTAATTTCCCTCTTTAATCCTGTGAAAGTTGCAAGGATGCACTTTGTTGTTTCCACACATAAATAGGCTATTTTTGCCTTAATTGTTGAGTAATGAATAATGGACATGAAATATGTTCAGTGTGTTTTCTAAATTCTGAATAATTTTAGAACCTGAGACTAGTTGATTGTTATTTTCTGATGTGAAAAAACTCAGAAATTACACTTTTAAGTTATGAGGTGCTTCCTTTTAGGTATTTTTGAATAGTTAGCATCTATATTGCAGCACATATTAATAAATCAAAGCTGAATATCTACTTTCTTTTCTGCAGTGGACTCCAAGAAGTGTGACTCTTCATGCTCTGGTGAATAATCCCAGACTGTAGCTGCAGGCAGGCCTGTCCTCTATGGCTCCATTTAGCTATTGTTTAACTCAGAGGAACCATGAGGATACATTAACCTAATGTCCCACAGCTTAGCCTGTACTAACAGCTTAAAATGCACACACTCTCTGTGTCATCACAATCCCTGACACGTGAGGATGCCCCTCCCACCTGACCTGACGCCCCCTTGGGCCTGCGAACAATGCATGCACATGCACATATGTGCAGACAGTGAGAATACGTGAGGACACGCATGTGCTCATGTTTAACCAGCGCAGAGGAAAATGAATAATGTGCTCGACTTTGAGAAGAAGAATCTAATAATCATGCATCATGTTAAAGCTGGAGTTACCCAAACGATGAAGTTAGATTTTTCAAACATTGTGGAAAAAAAAAATTAAGACATTTGCTTTTCTTCTTCACTACCCGACTTTAAATTAGACTAAACTTTTCCTATTCAGTCAGGATTACCCAAAATATTGAATTTTGCTTAAAGTAGTTAAAGAGAATTTAACTTAACTTGGAAAGCCCATTCTATAATTTAATGGGTTTGTCAGCTTCACAACATCTGATTTAAATGTGCTTACTTATGACCAGGGGTGAATGTCTTAATTCTTATTTGTTTCTAATTAGAAACAGGAACTGTACTCCATTATTTTCTGTTGATATTATCTATTGCTTTTGGTTTGATATCAGGACTAAACTTTGGAGATGCTGAGTGCAGAAGAACAAATTGGGTTTCTGGAGAACTTTTCATTGAATTAAAATACAGTATTAAAGGTTTGTTCCTGGCAGAGCAGGAGAGAAACCAGAATTTCACAGCTACCTGTGAGGTTCATTCATCTGTTTCTCTTTGCCCAGATGGCTGTAGAGCCGCAGGAGGCCGGATAGTGTTAAGAAAATAAATTTAAAATAAGTTAGTTTTAAAATTTTCATGACTTGATTGAAATACCATAATTATAGTTTTAAAATTTATAACATATTCTGACCTATTGATCTTTATTTTACCTGTAGTTAAAGCAGATTGTTTGCCAAGATCTCTGATCTGCTCTTTGTCTGTCTGGAAACAGTCAGTAGGAAGTTCTAGCTTTTCACACTGATCTGTGAAAGCCATAAACCACCATGAATTCAGAGAGTCTGCTTACACCTTATTTAACAAAAGGTGTTTGATCTTGTGAACAAATTGCAGGGACTTTCTAAATTCAAAAAGAGCCAGAGATGCCTTCCAGTTGGTCAAGTAGAGATACGCCTTATTTGAATACATAAAGAGGAAAACACACCTACAGGTATAAAAGTTTGTGCACAAGGGAAATAATTCAGAAAAAAGATGATTTATTTTACTTCTGCACCAGCTCTTTCTCCAAGGACGTCCTTGATATTTTTATGTCTTCTTGTCTCAGGTAACAATGTTTGTATCTGTGTTTCTTCAGTTTCCTGTTCTATCTTGTACTTTCTTCTGATTGGATTAAATTCTGTAATTCTGTGACGTCAACACTGATTGTTGTGATTCTGTCCCCACACGTGGCCAAGCGAGAGAACCTGGGATCAACAGGAAGAATCAGAGCCAGATTTTTTGCTAAATTTAATTGTATAGAAAATTCTTCCTTAACACTAGCTACATTTTTATCCAGACAAATGTCACTGCACAACTGTCAATTAACTGCTAAATGTATTAGACAATTTACACCATTACACTTCAAGAAACACAAATTAAATTGCAAAGCTGTTGTAAAAATTTCATTTTTTGTTAAATAATAAATTTTTAAGCAAGATAGGCTACAAATTTAACTGCACACAGTTTAATGGTGTAGCAGCTCATGCTGCCCTAGAGGAGAAGTCCCCCTGGGCAGCTGCCCATATTGTCTACACCCCAAGCACTAAGTACTGCTTTTGTCATATTATGAAAAGAATTTAGAGAAACTAGGAAAACAACTACAGATTTTCACAAGTCTGGTTCAATGTCCTCACACCTGAAGGTGTCAACATTCATCAACAAAATGGTTTTGGTTCACTCAATGATGTAAAACAGGTAATATTTATTCTTATTCAATAATACAAAATAAGAAATAATTAGTTATTGGATTTTTTAATAAAGTATTTATGAACATCTGGTTTCAACTGCATACATTTTGAGAGTCATAATGTAAAAACCACATGAAATTAATATAAAAAAGATTCAAACTTGTATGAATCTTGTGCATAGATTTTATATTTAACCCAATCACTCAGACTTACAAGTTCTTCTGCTTTCTCTTCCTGTAATCCCTGTCTGCCTTATTTAGGCTAAATCCTAATTTGGTATTTATCCAAATTCTGTTCCAACTGGAGTTGGTCAACAACAGCAGAGACATGGTAGAGTATTTGGGATTCCAGTAATTCTAAGAGTTTGACCAGAAGAAAAGAGGAACAAATCAAACAACACCAAAACAAGCAAGAAAACACAAACGAAAAAAACAGACTGGCGACCTGTCCAGGGTGTATCCGGCCACTCGCCCAAAACGTTCGCTGGAGATAGGCACCAGCAACCCTCTCGACCCCAATAGGGACAATGGTGCTAGAAAATGGATGGACGGACGGACGATTGATTGATTGATTGATTGATTGATTGATTGATTGATTGATTGATTGATTGATTGATTGATTGATTGATTGATTGATTGATTGATTGATTGATATGGTCGTAATACCAAAGTCAAGCCTATGTAGTACTGCACCAGATTCTCTGTGTCCTCTTCTGGCAAGAAAATCTTTTTTCTTGCAGTATCTTTAAGGTGGCAGGAGGTTGAGCTAATGTTTGACTTTGGGGGAAACTTCAGGCCTCAGATTAAGTATCTTAGTTTTTGCTAGCTCTGTGCTCTTTAACCCAATAGAGTCTAGCTCAGTTTTGATTTCTGACCTTTTTTGGACCAAATATTATACTTGTTGTCTGTTTTGCTTTGAGCTGTAAGAAATTCTGACCAATCCACTCAGATATTGCATACACACTTGACACTACACAAGGATGGTCAAGTGGTGACACAGAAATTTACCTGCTTGTCCTTGCAGGGTTGCAGACAGGGGCGCTACCAGGAATCGTGGGCCCCCTGACAAAAAATTAGATTGGGCCCCCCTGTGCAGCTGCTACTACAATATTTTGAGTCTATTTGACCCATAAAATGCATCACAATTTTAAAAGCTTGCAACTGCCTTGCTTTCTTTGATTCAATTCTGATAATCAGCACAATAATTACTGCTCATGAATTTAAAATCCAGCAGTCCACATCCAGTATGCAAGTAGGTTGCTTAAATTTTTTTCTATTAGTTTTAGATACTGAAATATCTCTACCAACATGCAACAGTCAAAAGCAACATGCAAAATACACATAAAACAATCCAGACTTCTCAAAAATTCTATGTAGTTGCATTTTATTCAAGCTGCAGTATGTAACTTTAATAAAAAATATGTTTTCTCCATATTTAATAAGCTGTCACGATGTCGTAGCAGTTTATGAGACAGATAATCTGTGAAAACAATCAATCTCCTCCATCTCCTTCCTGAATTACTATTACTGGTTAAAGTAATGCACCAAACAATCAGAAGACCAAAACAACCAATCAGAACTAGTAGGACTCTCTTAGCCCTTAGCTCTTAATAATCAACTTCATTCACTCACTGCTAAATGTGCTAATGGGGGAGAAACAACTTATCATAACAAGAAACCGTTTATCTGCCGTCACTAGTAGCTATGCTAACTAAACTGAGCATTCGCAGTTTGAATCTGCACAGCTCTGTGCTATGCTACTTGCAGCACAGCACAAATCGAGGGGGAGGAAGGATAAGCAGCACCACATGAGATTGTGATTGACAGCACTAAAACTCTCCTGGCACTGACTGGTTGTTTCTAGAGAACCCTGGGAGAAAGCAGAGGAAATAGATTCTTCACAGATTACCTCTCATGCCATACTGTCACAACATAATGACAGTTTTAAAAAATATGTGAAAAAAATGTTTATATAAAATACTGCAGCTTTATTTTCACTTAGGAGAGGGCAGGTCATAGCTGCTGCTGTCTCATCTGTTAAGTGTGGTGAAAGGTACAGGGGACAAGTTAAATATGTGAATATGTTGGTAATTTTTTTTCTTAATTCATTAAATGCTAGTGAAATGGAGGCCAACAGTAGTTTGTAGCTAAGCTAATTATGCTAAATGGTTGATAATCTCACACAGTCTGCCCACCTCTCTTAGAGAAAAAGTGGGTTATAAATTAACACTCTTGCCTTTTTCTCTCTCTCCCTCTCTCTATTTTGTTTTTGAAAACTTGATTTTATAACTTTTCTTAGCAGCACAGTAACTACCACAATCATTCGTGGCAGCTGTATTCAGATGCAGCTTCTACTGACTGCAGCTGAACAGCGTCACAGTCGGGCAGATCTAGAAAAAATATTTATGGGATATATATATATATATATATATATTGACCCCGTGGAAAGAGGGTGGCATATATATATATATATATATATTAAAAACATATATATTGTTTTTTATATTTTGTATTAAAAACAATACAAAATATTATTTTTAACTTGCATTGTTTCAAAATGAGCTTCATGTAGCACTGAGGCTTAAATACAATTTCTTAATGTAGTATAGTTAATTATTTTCACGTCTTTCATTCTCCTACTAATTGATATGCTTTACTGATATGCATATCAATTGACATGTATTGTGTCCAGAAAACCATTTTATCCCAATACAGGATAAGGAGAAATCTGTCACAAAAATATTAGTAGCGCCATCATTTGTTATTGGATATATCTATTAAATACGACTTAAAATAAAGATTAGAAAACTTAAGTTTGATAAATTCTCCATGATACAAATCTATAAACAGTTTAGTTTCTGTTAGTTCTGTCAAGATACAAAAAGAGGTGAATATCTACTTATATTGGTCTATCATTTTATTTAAATATGCTGTAGGAGCTGTCAGTAGTAGGTGTCAGGCTTAATGTCTATATTGTGATTATTAATAAGTTTTCGCCTGAGCACAGCGGCGGTTGATTAGCTGATTTAAACAGCTGCTCTACTGATGACGTGGTGGGCGGGTTGACCTGTTTTAGTGCTAACGGAACCAAAACACACCGAACTGCGCAGCACATGTTAAGGTTATCAAAGTCAGTAGCAGGCTAACAGACCCACTGCTCACTTGTTCAATGTTTTCTTTAAATTAAAACGTTTTCCTCACCTGTGAAATCTGAAGCCCTTATTACCATTACCTATGGTTGAATTAACTGCTAAACATTGCGTCCGTTGTTCTGATTCTTTGCGTGATTGTAGTAGTTTCCTGACCACCAATATTCCTGACTCAATGGACAGCAATGGCGCATGTCCAGTCCAGTAACATATACATCTATCAATGCTGCTGCCTCGCGCTCTGTCCTTCTCTCGTACTTCCCGCTACTTAGCAGTGGGTGTCAGGTTACATTGTGTTGCATTCAATGTTGTCGGGGAAAAAAAGAGTTTCATGCGCTTAATGTCCGATTTGCCATAAATATTTATTGAATTCATTGTCGCTAGCTGGGGTGGCAACAGGGGTGGCGAGGCTCTCGTTTGGGGTGGCAACTGCCCCCCCTGCCACCCCGCTAGATCCGCCCCTGGTCACAGTCAAGAAATCCTAGCAGTAACAAACCATCTCATGCAGATCCAGGGGGGTTCAGGGCAAAAACGGATGTGTGTTTTTTGGTCTGGGAAGGGTAACATTAAATTTTTACTGCTAAAAACAATCTTTGAAAATACAATATGATTAATTTTGTATTTGACAAATAATTAAATTTATTTAATTAACAACCATAGGAGCTTGGCTCTGTTGTAGCAAATTCTTGCTCAGTGGGTCACTGGTATTTAGTGGATTTACCTTTTACCCACTTCCAGATAGTGTTGGCTTAAAACTTTAAATCATTGACCATACATGGGTCAGTTTGTACATGGGACTAAAAATAAGCAACTCTTCTCAGCTTAAGAGTTATAACAAACTAAAAATGTAACCATGTGTTAGAAAATATCTGAAACTCCATTAACTGACCCTACAAAAGCTTTCCTGAAAGATTATAATTTTTTTTTTACCAAAACACAAAAGCTTTTTCAATATTTTTATAATGTAGCACTATGTAGCATCCATGCTACATGATCTGTATTCCTTAGATTTAATAAACAACAAGTGGAGTACAAGATGATCCTTTTTACAATGTGTGACTGATCAAGAAATTTAAAGAGAATTTTAAAAGGAAATGTAAGATTGTGGGAGGGAAAGTCAGGATAATGGGTCTACTTGACTTCAGCTGTTCTTCACAGCTGTATTCAAAGGAGAAGGTGAAGACCAAACATTTAAGAGGCTTGTTAAATGCATTAAGTGAGTCATTACTGAGTGCATTTAAAAAAGAGGTTATTAACCATTCTCTTGTTCAGCTTTCTAAGTTCTAGGTGATTATGAATGTAATTCTGCCAGTGAAAGCAGGAACAAGGCTTCCTAGTTTGAAGGTTATCACCCAGTTTCCAGGCCAATGGCTCTGAGTCAGCTCAGCTACACACCTTAACTGAATCCCAGGCAGAGCCTTTCTGGGGGAGAATTTGTTTGTTCTCCTCATAGAATAAATCAAAAATATCATCACTACTGAACAAAAATTCTCAAGTCAACTCTTTCCAAAAGATTCTGGAGCATGCAGACTGCATACCAGGTGAGATTAGTAATTTAAAGCTCCAAGAAGCATTTTCAGTTTCAGAGACGTTGACTTTGTAGACAAATGATTTGCTTCTAAAGGAAAACAAGACAGGATCAAGGAAAGGTAATGACCGATAGTGATGATCAATGGATCATCACTATCAGGAGGGTTTGGGTTTTATGAAAGTTTAACTCATAATCAATAAAAGCAGCAAGACTCATGGAGACGTGAAGCAGCCATGTAGAGCATGTTAATGCTGAGCAGCTGAGAAAACACAGCAGATGGTCCTGAGTTTTCAAAAGAAGAAATTCTGAAATGACTACAGCTGAGATGGCAAACTTTATTTTCTCTGCCTTTATTTATCATAGACTAAGAAGTTTAATCACTATCAAATAACTCAAAGGAGTTAAAACCCTAACTCTACTTGGTCACATTGTATTATTTTTATATTAGACTTGAAACAGTAGCCTGGAATGAGAGCTTTCTCAAACCAGACCTGGTATCTGAGTTTAAAAGGCTGCTCTTCTTGCCACTGATCACTGAACATCTGATGTTTTGGTGATCATTTCCCATGTGTGCTTTCATGCTGTGTATTAAATATTGTCAACTTCTCAAAATAATGGTCAAAGAAAAAAAACAAAAAACCTCTCTTTAGAGGTTTTATTGGCTCTAGCAGCCTTTATTTGAAAGTGGTTAGACAGGGAAGTGGGTAATGAGAACGAGGTAAGACAAGTAAGGCAAAGGTCATCAGACTGGGACTAGAACCTATGACATCCCGGTTGAGGCTTCGCACATGGGTTGTACTTTACCCCTGCACTACCACAGCACCCCACAACCTCTTCTTTGCCAAAAGATGAATTTTGTATAAAAAACTTTTTTTATAAAATCACTTTTCGCTTGTTCCCTAAATCCAAAAATACGTATTAGTTGGTTAATTGGTTGATTTATATTGTCATTTGGTGTGAGTGTATATAGATACAGTAGTTTTTCATGTTGTGTGTCACTTGAGTTGCCCCATGACTTTTTGACAATCTGCTGAGTTTTTACCCAGCGGTGGAGAAAGTAGTGTTGAGACGCTTTGTCAAGGTCGAGAAAGAGTCACACACTGTTAGACAAAGGCCCATAGTAAAGAGTTACATGTTTGATTCTGTTAGACACCAAGGTCCATTTCTCACAAAAAAGAAATGTTTTCTCAGGCCACAGAGACATGGTGTGATTTCAGGGAGTGTCTTCAGTCCATATAATCAGCTGCCCTCCTCCTTCTCCTCAGACGCTGCAGACTTTTTTAGAAACTTCTTGAATATAATGGTAAAAGCATCTCCTTTCAGCGCTGAAAGTGAATAAAATAAGTAAAGTCTGAATGATTTTCTTGGCCGATTTTATGCTCCGTGTGTCAATACAAACTATGATTCATCGATCGGGATTTCCATTCCCAACAGTTGGTAGCAGAGGATGGTTTTGTGTTGACACATGAGCGGAGATTGGACTGGCCGTTCAGGCGCAGACTTTCTGGAACAGTACTCTGGTGTAGTAATTGCAGTATTTTACCGCTTTTTAAGAATACGGTAAAATTCTGGCAACCAAAACTGCCAGTATTTTACCGTATTTCCCAAGTACGGTAAAATACCGTATTTCCTAAAATATGTTAAATAAAAAATAAAAATGTGGTTTTGCCATAGTAAATACGGTCATACTGCCTGAGGCATAGTAAGTGAAAAACA
This sequence comes from Poecilia reticulata, assembly GCF_904066995.2. Classification (NCBI taxonomy): domain Eukaryota; kingdom Metazoa; phylum Chordata; class Actinopteri; order Cyprinodontiformes; family Poeciliidae; genus Poecilia; species Poecilia reticulata. Next base: position 1,884,086 of record NC_088836.1, read on the forward strand.
AATATATTGACATTTTATTGTAACCTCTCCCCCCCCCCAAAAAAAAACTTTTGGTAAATTACTGGTCACTGTTGTAAAAATACAACCGATTCTATTTTCTGTCCAGTTTCCTCACGGTATTACTGAGATCTGGAAAACAAAACAAACAAAAAAACAAAACAGCATGTGTCCACATAAGACTTAACCTATTGTAGAAGAAAAACCAGTGATAAAAGGATTCTTGTTCTGGGTTGAGAGTCACAAGTCACTGAGTTCAGACTTTGCTCAGGATGGTTGTAGTCTTCCCAGTCAGGTTGAGATTGAGACTCACATGTTGTCAGTTGGGTGTTTCCTGTCTGCTGGAAAACAAAACAAAGCAAAAGTTAGAACGATGCACTACATGAACATCATATAAATGCACCATTCGTTTTAATGTTTGTTTCACCTTTGTTGACTTGCATATGGAGACTTCAACCAGGCGGTGTGATCATTTCTGACTGAAAATTCAGTAGTTCTTGAAGAACTACTGTTTAAGAACAGGTGTGATCCTCTGCAACCTGACAAAATACACAAACAAAAAACATAAATAAAAACAAATATAACTGTTTTAGGCAATTTATGAAATAGATACTCACCATTTATCTGTAAATGTGTACACATTTCATACAAGAAAACAAATAGATACACCTGAGACGATTTATGCTATGTTAGTTTTTCTCAGTCACTTTTGGTGCATTTCTCAAGTCATTGTTGGCATTTACAAAACAGTAAGTGCATTTCTCAAAACAATTTGTAGAAACAGCAAAAATAGTATTTGTTTGCTTGAAACATCCTTAGTTCAGCTCTCAAAATTCTGTCAGTGAACATATCAGTGACTCAAAATAATAAGTTATAGTTTCTCTATGTACAGATAAGATGGTCAAATTGATTAGTCATGGGAAGAGACTACAAAATTCACATTTACCCTTTTGCTGTAATTTATTGATGGACCATGCCATGGTGATTCAGAAAGAAAAAGACAGAAATGCAGAGAACAAGAAAAGTAGAAAAGGAACCACAGGACAATCTCCTCATGGAAAACTGTACAGTGCAGTGCTGTAGAAATTACATTACATTTTAATTTCCATTGTCATGCTGACAAAGGTTCCTCAGTGGGGTTAAGGAATGAACAGTAGGGTCCATCAGCATCATGTTGTGGGTTGCAGCCTGATGTTGGACTGATGGAAACTGGCAGATGTCCTCAGGCTCTTCTGACTCTTCTGCTTCCCTCCCAACTATTTCCTCCTCAGCCTCACTCCTCTTCTTCTCTCTGGCTGTTCACTCTGTCCAGATACTTGTTCATCAGTTCTCAGAAATATAACATTGTTTTATTTCTGAGAAAACAATGTTAAAAACAATATGGTCTATATATTGTTGGCAACAATATATAGACCATATTGTTGCCAACTGATGATTCACAGATACACCTTCAATCTGTTTCAGAAAACTGGTTGATCGTTAGATGAGCTAATGGTTCATAAATTGACCTGTTAGAGAAACTCAGGACTCACTTGGGAGCAATTTACCAATTCAGGACAGATTTAGAAAAGAACCAATTATAAATTAATTAAAATATGATTGACATTATGACAACTTTAAAACTTATGCATGTTAAGACTTACACAATGAACTTATGCTGTTTTGGAAGTTGAGAATTCAACACAGACACGTTTAACATATTTTGATCAACACGATTAAAGCAAATTACAATGAGGGAAAAGCAGAGAAAAGCAGAGAAGTGCACATAATTAGCTACATGGTGTACAAAAGCAAAACTTGCAAAAGGAATGAGAAACTCATTAATTACTGAACCAAACTTGGTGAAAGTTGCTTCTGCCATTAACAATAACTTTAAGCACATGCAGTCTAAAGTAGACCAGAAATATAATCTATGCAGTCGTTCCTACAGAAACATTCATGGAAGTGTTGCATCTGAGAAAATTAAATGTTCCATATAGTAAAAATATCTAGCTGCTGTGCATGTACATAAACAGCATGGCTCAGAAATGACACATTTCTTTATCAGTTGGTTAAAGTTATCTAACTTCAGTTAAAACCGTGAAAGAGTCTCACCTGTGATGCAGAAATGTGTTTCCTTCTCCTCCTGAACGCGCTAAAATAGCAGAAGCTTGATTTCAAAGACAGTAGCTGCATCCTGACAAGGACCAGGCCTACTAGGCCCTCAGCACCCTGAGCTAGCACCTGCTAGTTAGCAGCCTTAGCTAGCCCACTGTGACTTTACTGTGTTGAGTTCAGGACACCACAGTTTCCTGAGCCACACTCAACTACAGGAACAGTTAAAAGAAACTTGCTGCTGATGCTGAAGGATCAAGCAGCAATACAAACTAGATCATTATTTGTTTACATGACAAATAACAGTCTCCATTTACTGTAAACCCTGCTATTTATCACAATAACAAAATGAAAAATTCTCTAGAGTATTCTCTACTAATAGCACAATATTTAAAACCAAGTGTGGGATTTATGAAACTTCAATGAAGGGTGACTTCACAACTTTTATGATTTTGGATAACACTAGAATTGTTCTTTATTGAAGTTTCACAAATCAGATAAAGGTTTCACAAATCCCACACTTGGTTTTAAATATTCTGATATGAGTTGAGAATAATCTAGTCCAGATTTGTAGAGTCTAGGTGTTGTAGTTTTTTCGCTAGAGTAAATTAAAGACGCTGATGGTACGGTAAAATTAGGTGGAATTGCCCTTTAGCCATTTCCCAAATTGGAAGCAGCAATGGAAACCAACTTCAGCTTCATTCAAGCAAGAGGGGCAAGAGATCTCAAATGCATCATTTAATCAAATATTCTCATAAATGATGGTGGCGTTGGCTGTAGGAGTTTGCTTTGCAATCGGTGGGTCAGCAGATTGATGCCTGGTCTACTGCTGAGATTTCAGTTTGGTGTATTAAGGGCATTATTAAAAAAGAAACCAAAATATCACACCAGCATTCTGTTCTTTGTAAAAATTACTTTTGCAGTCTTGTTTACGGTTTTACATTGTAGATATAAATATCAGCAAAATTTTTAATTTTGGCTGATTAGTACTGTTAAGTTTAGGGTAATTAACTGCTGGCAATATTACAATATTTTTCTGTATTTTCTACATTCATGACTGTCAAAATGACATACGATATTTGTTTATGATAATTCCATGTATTTTCTACGGTAATATAATGCTTTGGATATTACAGTCAATTTCTGTTGGTATTTTACCTTTTTTTTTACCATAGATTTTCGGATTTTTTTTTGCAGTTTCGACTTACGGTAGTTCCATGTAATTTCTACAGTAATGAAATGTTTTGGATATTACGGTCAGTAACTGTTGGTGTTTCACAATTTTCTACCGTAAATTTACTGACTTTTTTTTTTACAGTGTAGGCATTTTCTAATTCATATTATACTAGTATTGCATATATGTTTGACTAACTTAGGGTTACAAATGTAGTCTGATTTAGACAGTACCAGTGCTGCTAATATAAAATTACAAATCAAACTATTTCAAGTCATGTTAATTTTTACTAAATTGTATTCTACTTATTAAATTGCAAGTAATGAAAGTATTATGTGTTGTTAGTCTGTTCTCTTCAAGTTTTAGTGTTTCTCTGTGGGCGATAACTTGAGATGTGTCCTTCGCTGCCTGCTCTTTGTAGACACGGCCTGTGTGCCAGAGTTAATTTATGGTTCCTCCCTGATAACAGACAGTCTCACCTGCAGCCTTTGTAAGACGATATTCAAAATAATCCGGCACAATCCACTATTTTCACATGTAGTACAATCAACTGTATGTAGGATGAATTAAATTACATAACAGGTACAATTGTAAACAAAATAAAGTGACATCTAATGGGTTGAAATTTTAGAAATTTTACTTAGCTGTTCACGGGTCCTAATTTAAACTTAATGAAACTGGAAAAATTGAGGTTTATAACAGAACTTTATCATGGACTAATCTAAATTTTTCCTCTCTTATTATCTTATCAAAAACAGGATTTCTTTTCATTTGAAACTTGGTCACCTTAACATGTCTAAAGAGGGTACAGGATTGGTAAATAAATATGAGTATGTGTTTGATTCAAAGGGTGATTATGAAACAGCTCCAGATTCAATTAAGGTTCATTACATTGACTTCAAAGTATGTTAGAAAAGGAATAATCACATTTCAGCTTTGGTTTAAAACCAGATAGCATTTATTACAAAACTGTTTCATTTGGTTTTACATGTTTTCTTTTCTTTTCATTTTTATTAATATTATTGTTTTTATTTTCTAATAACAAACTAACTAACTTGCTAACTGAACTAACTGCTGCTTTCGAAACACATGCGTGTCTTGGTAGAAAGGCACAAATTGGACATGATGAAACTTTTAAAGTGGATATTATAGTAATGGATTATGTAAAAAACTGATTGGACAACAATGGGCTCACAACATTTGTGTGCCTTAAATTTTGATTGAATTGATACATAAATTCAAGTCCAACAAAACATTTGATTTGAAACGCAATGACATCTTACAGCACTGCATAATCTTTGTCTACATTTTTTGCTCCTCTACCTAAATTGATAAATTCTTCGTTTGTCAGTTCAAAATAAACATTGACACGGCCTTTTAGGAAAGCAATACAAATTCTGATCTGAACTCTTTAAAATAATAAAACATTTGGCCTTTGCAGTACAGTTTCAGTTGGACATTTTGGAAATATGTACAGAAAAATAATCTCTGAAAGATATTTCTGATAACAATAGGAATGTTGTCAGAAATGTTTGTTTTCTATTTACATAAGAAAACAAAAGGGGGGAATTGGAATTGATAAATTAACATTTCTGATCAATCTTTACATTTAGAACATCTCATAGTCTACTTTCAATTCTAGACAGAAGATTTGGGAAACTTGTAGCACATCCTGTAATATTTTAGTTTTGGAGAATAACAAAAAATGCTAAATTGCTTTCAAATTTTTTAATTATATCAACAGGGGGTGGAGAAGAAATGGACTGTAATTACTAGTCGGTTCAAAGATATGGTTAATTACGAATTTATTCATTTGACATTGGTATGTCGTGAGTTTATTCACTGAGCTCTTATACTGTCCCTTCCTGCATGACTTAAATTCAGTTATATAAAAGCTCTTACTAAATTAAAATTGGTCATTTAAAATTGAATAGCTTCAATCAATATCTATGCCATGTTTATTTGCATAGTGATGAGTTTCCTGCATCGCCTCTAATTTTAATTGTATAAAGTTATAGTTGGATGTAATTGTTATTATTGAGAAAATTTTGGTTAAAAGTACTTTAAATTACTATGGAGCCCCTAAAGGGACATGGAGAAAAATTCTGACAAAATGTGAACAATTTGTTAAAATTCCAGAAAGAGAACAATACATAAATACAACACTCAGCAGTTTTGAAAAATATCAAGATAATGGTAATATGTTCATTAATGGAATAAATAATATTTGATTGCAGTCTTTTTTACCTAAATTATTAAGGAAATTTGACTGGTTGTCTTAAAGCGTGGCAATTTCAGAAGGATGCTTTTGTGTAAGATTGGACACTATTAAAGTAATTATTTTACATATGCATTTGAGTAACCAATTTATGAAAAGTGTACGTAGCTGGAAATACTAAATTTTGTTCACATTTTAATAAATTTTAAGAGTTACATTTTTGAGAGGAGTTGATTCCACAATCGGTTAATTCTGAAACATCTGAGGGTGAATCATCTTAACGCATTTCTATTCTATCTTTTCTTTGTAGCTCAGAGACTGAGGCAGTGGACGTTATCTGAGCTGCTCCAGTGACCCTGGCCTGGCTGAAACAACAAAAAGAAACAAAAAAAGGAGGCAACTCTTCATCTACATCACAAGCTACAGAAAAGACAGTTAATTTATAATTATGTGGGCAAAAGGTAGCATACACTTCTTTTTCTTAATTTCCTTTGTGTTTTACTGTAGCAGAGCTGCTTCCTGTGGTCTGACGGGGACCATGGGGACCGGGTTTTGAGGGTTCAGGACCGTGAGAGGAGGTGAGGAGAAAGGCCTCTGGCTTCGGCATCAGGCCTCTGCTGTTCTTAGCCGCGCTGACTTGGACATTTGCACTTTCTACGCATATGAATTGTACCATCTTGTGCTGGACTGCTGTTTGAGGGCAAAGACCTATTGGACGATTCTTACAGCTTCTACAGAGGTCAGTGAGGTTGGATTGATTTTTCCTGTTGTCACATGAGGACGGATTGCAGCTTGCAGGATCTGATCTCTGAGGAAACACCTGACTAAAGGACAAGACCCAGGCGTCATTTCTGAGGGTCTCCTATGGCAGAAAAGACCAACGGCTTCTGCCCGACGTGATACGGAGGTTTGAAAAAAAAAAAAAAAGATGTCTGCTGTATCTCTCCGTCTCTCCCCCACACTATGTCAAGGTGGGCCACATACTTTGTCCAGATTTTTCTGCATAGCGAGTCTGAATGCTGCCCTGGACAGCTTATGATGGGGCAAATAGAACATCACATGTAAAGTCGGGCTGAGACTCAGAGGCGAGCCTGCTTGTCCATGGTTGGTCCTGGGTTCTTCGCCTCTGGTCAAGTGGCCTGGGCTCCGTGGCCCCTGGGATTTCCCTCAGTCTACAGGTTGGAGACAAAATGGCTGCCAACAAAACTTGGTAGTTTTTAATGGTTTTTCTTGAATTTTAGAATTGTGTGATGCCACTTTTTCTCACCTTAGTTAATTTACAGCACATTCATGATCTACTGCCTCTGCGCACTGACCTCTACTATTTGACCCTGTTAAGGAATAATTTTTTATATAATTAAATTTAGGAAAAAAATCTGGCTTTGGTTCTTCCTGTTGATCCCGGGTTCTCTCGCGTGGCCACGTGTGGGGACAGAAACACAACAAAGCGTGTTGATGTCACCGAATTACAGAATTCAATCCAATCAGAAGAAAGTATAAGATAGAACAGGAAACTGGAGAAACACAGATACAAACAATGTTACTTGAGACAAGAAGACAAAGAAATATCAAGGACGTCCTTGGAGAAAGAGCTGGTGCAGAAGTAAAACTAAAATCAGCTTTTTCTGAATTGTTTCCCTTGTGCACAAACTTTTATACCTGTAGGTGTGTTTTCCTCTTTAATGTATTCAAATAAGGCGTATCTCTACTTGACCAACTGGAAGGCATCTCTGGCCCTTTTTGAATTTAGAAAGTCCCTGCAATTTGTTCACAAGATCAAACAACAGTTTCTCCTTCGTCTAAGTAAGGTGGAAGTAAACTTCCCGAATCCCTGCTGGGTTATGGTTCTCACAGATCAGTGTGAAACGCTGGAACTTCCTACTGATTGTTTCCAGACAGACAAAGAGCAGATCAGAGATCTTGGCAAACAATCTGCTTTAAAAACGCTTTAAAAAGCTTTAACAAAGATCAATAGGTCAGAATATGTTATAAATTTTAAAACTATAATTAGGGTATTTCAATCAAGTCATGATAAACTTTAAAACTAACTTATTTTAAATTTATTTTCTTAACACTATCCGGCCTCCTGCGGCTCTACAGCCATCTGGGCAAAGAGAAACAGATGAAGGAACCTCACAGGTAGCTGTGAAATTCTGGTTTCTCTCCTGCTCTGCCAGGAACAAACCTTTAATACTGTATTTTAATTCAATGAAAAGTTATCTCCAAAAACCCAGTTTGTTCTTCTGCACTCAGCATCTCCAAAGTTTAGTCCTGATATCATATCAAACAAAAGCAATAGATAATATCAACAGAAAGTAATGGAGTACAGTTCCTGTTTCTAATCTAATATAATATTCAAATAAGAATTAAGACATTCATTCACCATAAACCTAAGTATATTTTTCTAATACTAAACAAAACATTTTAATTTGATTCTAATATAGTCAGAAATAAAAAAATTCAAATACATTCATCATTGACTAAATTAATTCTAAAACAAGATAATAACATTTTTAATCAAAGCATGTTATTAATAACTAAGAAAAATGTCTTACAAATTAAATGTCAGTGATTTAAAACATTTTATGTTATATTCAGTTTTTGCACCATGTCAGATGTTGGTTTTTGAAAAGTTCTCATCCTGGTTACGTGAACCGACCAAAGTTCCCTTTCTCAGAGTAATTCAAGTGATACTGTCCTCCACCTTCCTGCATATGTTAATTTATGACCTCCTGTCTTTAATGATAAGACCCCAGGGGTCTGAGCAGAAACTCTCATGCAGATCTCTATTCAATACTTACCCAGCAATAGTTTTAGTTTCAAATCACTAACAGAAACCTGTTCAAGATTAAGAAATTTGTTCTAAAAAGTTTAAACTGTATTAAACACTGAAGGTTAGGCTCGATGCAGCAGCGTGTTAGAACTCTCTGCAGTTTACAGAAATATTTTTGTTTGCCTGAATGATTAACTCTGTTTGTCCCACATCTGGCTAATGTGTTTCTCTCCTCCAGCATGACAACGATTGAAAAAGGATAAAAGTACAGTAATAGTTGTTAATTTCCTGATGTACAAAAGCACATCCGACCACACTTCAAATACAAAAGAGGATAGTCTAAAATCTATTTGGCTCGAATTACTGTGGCTATGAATATAAGGACTCCTATTTAAGTAATAATTTAGGTTTATTTGGACTCCATTTTAAATCCTAGGACACTTTATTCTACGCAACATTATTGAACCAAATGATGAGTTTACTGAACATATTTTCAATCAACTGTTCAATTCCTTCACTGAGGTGTAAACACCCTGTTTAAATTAAATCCAACTGTTATAGTTAGCAATGAAAGAAATTTGGGCTAAATGATTTGAGTGGGTTTCTCAGGAGTTTCTGTACCGAAACACTTAAACAGTGTTTCGATACAGAAACGGGGAGATGCATGGAATTACTCTAATCTACAAATTGTAATTGTGAGTTAATCTAATTACACTAAAATTTATTGAGAAATGTTTCAGTTTTGGGCTTCAGCACAATATAAAAGAGGTTAAATCAGAGGTTAAATCAAAATTCACAAATGTTTTAATTATTCGAATGAATTTCCAAAGTAATACTGAATATTCTGAATTGAATACATTAAAATTAACAGTGATGTCATGTGTCAAATAGATTTCTACAAAGTAGAGTTTCATAAAACAGGGAATAATTTCTTTGATTGCTGCTTCTCTCTTGCTATAATTCAAAATAATTTGTTTAACCAAGTCATGCAGAAAGGTCTAACCTGAAAATTATATAATTGAATAAATCTAGTTGTATCAAATTTCTCTCCAAAACTGCCAAAAACATTTGATAAATATGATTAAACGCTACAAAAGAGGGTAATTCAGTTTAAATAAATATTTTATATTTGGTACAATTGGTATTTTTTATTTAGATTTGATGTTCTGATATGAGCACTTGGATTTCTATTTAGTGATGTTCAAGTGAACATCACTTAATTCTCAACAACTTGTTGTTTGTACTCATCTTAAACAAGTGGCAGGAACTTTTGGATTTAAAAAAGAAATAAAAGATGCTTCACAAGTGAATCTATTTAAGTTGAGTCTGCAACAACTAGAATAAAATAAAAAATGAACTATTTGAAAGTAGTGAGAATTTTGGGTGGTAAATGTTTAACATTTTAACATACACAGACATTACTCCATTTCTACTCAAGCAAACCGTGAGGTTTTGAACAGCACCACTATGTCATGTAATGACATGTAGTAAATATATTGCTGCTGCTGTAAGCATGAAGAAAAATAAATTTTGCATTAAATGATATTTTGGATGAGTTTAAGAATATTGTTTGCCAAAATCGCACAATGTAACTACACTTGTCTTTTACATGTTGCAGTAATTGAATCTTTTGAGGCAATTGGTTTGCATAAATTTAAGTACCTACAACCTATTTTCCTGCTCCACATACTTGGCTAGCAATGTTCCAGTTTGCTTCCCAGTCTGAACTTCTGGACAATGTCTTGATTCAGTCAAATCTTCTATCCTGTATCTCCTGTACTCTGATATTCTACAGAATTCATTCAGTGAAAGCTTTGCTTGCTGGTCTTCTTCATGCTTTGAATGCAGTATCTGGTTTCTCTTACTTTAAACCGCCCAACTTGCACCTGATTGGCATGTTAGCCTTTCGATTCCCTCCCAGTGAGGCGATGCTTCACAAAGCAAGCTGTTTCTCAAACTCTTGATCTCCCTCAGAAGATGAGAAGACATGGTGACTGAGTTTTAGATACTAGTAGACAGCTCATGCAGCTTTTTACTAAACGGCAGTCCTAAAAGTATATATCTTTAAACTATGAATAAATACGCACAATTTCATGATTATTTGATCCAGCGGTTATAGAAGTTTGATAATAATGCAATTCAGGGATTGTTGTTTCTTATTGTCAGTGTTTCTGATACTGGAGTAAGACAGTAAGAAAACAAGGAATAGGGTTAAACGAGGATTTAGAAATAAAAATACAAAGATGATAGTTGTATTTACTGGGAGAAAGACTAGGACTAGTTATCAGGACAGAATGAGACCCGTAAAACTGTTGGGTCCATACAATCCCAAGGAGAGAACCAGCCATCTGCTCCAACAATTTATTACCCTTTAGGAACTATGTCTGGACACAAGGACATCACAACATCCTTATATCAGATATTGTTCATCCTTATATCAGTAATTTAAAACTATTTCAAATTTTTGATACCATACGACAAAAAGCAAAGTTGTGCACAAAAGGAAAGTTATTAGTTATACTCTACAATTCAGAGGTGAAAAGGTTTTAGACATGTTAATGAGATCCAAATTTTTTCAAAGTTTTGACACACCTTAAAGTCTTTTTGTCTCCTGGAGTCGTTTCAGTAAAGTTAGCGTTCGTGGAGGGAAACTTGTTGTCGCTGTTCTGCTCATTCAGAAAGGGTTTGTCTTCCCCTTTGTGGGCTCTTTTAGAGCCCAACAGGGGGAATGTTGAAACGCTTTACCAAGGTCGAGAAAGAGTCACATGCTGTTAGACAAAGGCCCATAGTAAAGTGTTACATGTTTGATTCTGTTAGACACTAAGGTCCATTTCTCACAAAAAAGAAACGTTTTCTCAGGCCACAGAGACATGGTGTGATTTCAGGGAGTGTCTTCAGTCCATATAATCAGACTTTTTTAGAAACTTCTCGAATGTGATGGTAAAAGCGTCTCCTTTCAGCGCTGAAAGTGAATAAAATAAGTAAAGTCTGAATGCTTTTCTTGGCTGATTTTATGCTCCATGTGTCAATACAAACTATGATTCATCAATCGGGATTTCCATTCCCAACAGTACTCAAAAAATGTACTTAAGTAAAAGTACAAATACACAGAAAAAAATGTACTCAAGTAAAAGTAAAAGTACCACATTAACATTTTACTTAAGTAAAAGTAAAAAAGTACTGGCTTTTAAAAATACTTAAGTATTAAAAGTAAAAGTACTTGTTGAATGCATTACCTAATCGCTAATATCAAGTGTACAGATTGTATTTAATTTTAATACATTAGAAATGTGCCATTTTAATGAACAATGCCACAGTTAAAGCATGTTTTTATTGTGTTTACTCTCTGGAACATAGTTTAGACTTCGATATGTGATTCTATGCATCATAATTTCAGGGATGGAAACATCTTGTCTCCTGTCCTAACATAGCATGAACTTCATTTTTTTCTGCCACTAGTGGCATTTATTTTGAAAGAAATCCAACTAAAAGGGGAGGACATGGAACCAAGGAGCCACGTAGCAGAGTTGTAGTCTAGACCACCAAACCCGAGACCAAGTCAAGACCAAGACCAGCACCCCGTGCTACATGACACAATAAAATTAAGTGCACCTCAAATTGATCTGAAAAATCCACATTCCCATAAAAACACCTAGATATTAAATACTTAGAGCTGAAATAAATTTAACCAGTATCAATTCAAACTCTTCTTCATTCTGTTTTGCTTTCATCTCTGTGCCACAATTCAGAGGTCTCCTGCCATCCCTAAAAAACATTAACGCCCTGGGCGGTTGCCCATACTGCCCATGTCAGAAACCACAACTGTCTGCACCATTAAACATAGCAATTAACGGTAAACAATGCTCAACTATGAACATTGTTCAAGGTGCAATAAGCAAGAAGTAACCAAGCAGAAGGAGCACATGACTGTTTTCATCCTCCCTCCTGCTGCAATGTCTGCCACCATGACAGGTGATGAAAACAAAGAACAATGAGCATGTTCTGTGTTCTTACGTTCTTGTTTTATTTATTCTGCAAATTTTTATATATATATATATATATATATATATATATATATATATATATATATATATATACCAGTCAATGTCACCAGTCTTCCACCCGGGAGACCAGGGTTCGAGGCCATGCTGGAGGCTGGGGCAAAAAGTTACAACGGTGACATTGAGCTGTCAGTGTGGGTCCTTAGGCAAGACCCTTGGAGCTATATAGCCTACCTCATACCATGAGAGACACAAATAAGCACGACATGCCGGCTCAGACGTCGCCCGGCCAAACCCTGATGAAAAATGGGCTACTGGAACAAGACAGAAATGGGCGAGAGGTGAAAACATGGATCTGTTGGAATGCTACTACTCAAGTAATCCTAGTCAGAGGGGCTAGCTCGACATCCCCAGTCAACACTAACTGCCAAACAACTAGTAGCTCAGTGTTCCAACATCCGCAAACGGCAACTGCTGTCACAACTGGAGATTGACGAGATACGACACAAGTGCTACGGGAAGTGGTCATTGGGGCCCTCGGGGCAGTCACCCCCAAACTGGAGCAGTGGCTCAAACAGATCAGTCCAGAAATGTGCAGTTCTAGGCACAGCCAAGATACTGCGCAGAACCCTCAAGCTCCCAGGCCTCTGGTAGAGGACCCGAGCTCAGAGGATGAAACAGACCACCCGCGGAGGGTGAGAAGGGAATTTTATATATTGAGTCTCAGACATTGAGTCTGAGTGGACCATGTTCCGTACCTCCATTGCCGAGGCGGCCTATCGGAGCTGCGGCCGCAAGGTTGTTGGTGCCTGTCGCGGCGGCAACCCTCGAACCTGTTGGTGGACACCTTCGGTGAGGGATGCTGTCACGCTGAAGAAGGAGTCCTACTGGGCCTTTTTGGCCTGTGGGACTCCAGAAGCAGCTGATGGGTACCGGCGGGCGAAACAGCATGCGGCTCGGGTTGTCGCTGAGGCAAAAACTCGGGCGTGGGAGGAGTTTGGAGAGGCCATGGAGACAGACTTCCGTACGGCTTCGAGGCGATTCTGGTCCACCATCCGGCGTCTCAGGAGGGGGAAGCAGTGCAGCACCAACACTGTTTATAGTGGGGATGGTGCGCTGCTGACCTCAACTCGGGACGTTGTGGGCCGGTGGGCGGAATACTTCGAAGACCTCCTCAATCCCACCAACATGCCTTCTGTTGAGGAAGCTGAGCATGGGGAGTCTGGGTTGGGCTCTCCAATCTCTGGGGACGAGGTCGCCGAGGTGGTCAAAAAGCTCCTCTGTGGCAGGGCCCCAGGGGTGGATGAGATCCGCCCGGAGTTCCTTAAGGCTCTGGATGTTGCGGGGTTGTGTTGGCTAACGCGACTCTGCAATATCGCATGGACATCGGGGGCAGTTCCCCTGGACTGGTAGACTGGTGGTCCCCCTGTTTAAAAAGGGGGACCGGAGGGTGTGCTCGAATTACAGGGGGATCACACTCTTAAGCTTCTCTGGTAAGGTCTATTCAGGGGTCCTGGAGAGGAGGGTCCGTCGGATAGTCGAACCTCGGATTCAGGAAGAGCAGTGTGGTTTTCGTCCTGGTCGTGGAACACTGGACCAGCTCTACACCCTCAGCAGGGTCCTGGAGGGTGCATGGGAGTTCGCCCAACCAGTCTACATGTGTTTTGTGGACTTGGAGAAGGCGTTCGACCGTGTCCCTCGAGGCCAAATCCGAGGCCATGGTCTTGAGCCGGAAAAGGGTAGAGTGCCTTCTCCGGGTCAGGGGGGTCGTCCTGCCTCAAGTGGAGGAGTTTTAAGTATCTGGGGATCTTGTTCACGAATGAGGGAAGAAGGGAGCGGGAGATCGACAGGCGGATTGGGGCAGCGTCTACTGTGAAGCGGGCGCTGTACCGGTCCGTCGTGGTGAAGAGAGAGCTGAGCCAAAAAGCGAAGCTCTCGATCTACTCGTCGATCTACGTTTCCACCCTCATCTATGGTCATGAGCTTTGGGTCATGACCGAAAGAACAAGATCTCGGGTACAAGCGGCCGAAATGGGTTTCCTCCGCAGGGTGGCTGGGCTCTCCCTTAGAGATAGGGTGAGAAGCTCGGTCATCCGGGAGGGTCTCAGAGTAGAGCCGCTGCTCCTCCACGTCAAGAGGAGCCAGTTGAGGTGGCTCGGGCATCTTGTAAGGATGCCTCCTGGACGCCTCCCTGGTGACGTGTTCCGGGCACGTCCCACCGGGAGGAGGCCTCGGGGAAGACCCAGGACACGCTGGAGGGATTACGTCTCTCGGCTGGCCTGGGAACACCTTGGGATTCCCCCGGAGGAGCTGGAAGAAGTGGCTGGGGAGAGGGAAGTCTGGGCCTCCCTTCTGAAGCTGCTGCCCCCGCGACCCGACCCCAGATAAGCGGAAGAAAATGGATGGATGGATGGATGGAAATAAAATAATAATAGCTACTGCAGTGTATGCACGCAGAGCATTACAAGAACACAGAACGGCTCTCAGTGAGGCTTCAGTCCTTCCAACCTTAGTAAAGATCCGTCCAGAAGAATCGGATCGTTTATGAATGTCATATTACTATATTGCACTTTGGTCACAGCGTTGTCCCATATATGCGACACCTCAGTCAACACCTTCGCACAATAATTCAGCGCATGAGTGACAACTTTTTTTCATCGCAGATGCAACATATGTGTCTCAGTCAGTGCAGCAAGCTTTGCTAGCATCACGTCCATAGAGCTTACTTTACTTTAAGCTTTCCTTCCAAGTGACGCTAAAAGTTGGACGAAGTCCCCACCATCTGTGAAAGCGAAGCGCTGCTGATTTTACATGTTGCCATATCTTATGATTTATGCAGCGCTATTACATTACTGACAATTAGACAGACATCTTCTCCCACTCAGAGGAAACCACTGCGCATGTCTGGAGCTACGCATGTGAGTAAAGGTGGAGGCGATGGGTGACAACAGACACTAAGTCACGTCATTGCTTGGATTTTACGGCGCCACCTTAAGTCCCTGAACTTCACATTCTAACGTAAAAAAAGCGCAATGCGACTTGGATGTAACGAGTAACGCGACAGTTTTGTAAAAATGTAGTGAAGTACAAAGCACAGATACTTACTGTAAAATGTAGTGGAGTAAAAGTAGAAAGTATCCATTATTAAATCTACATAAGTAAAGTACAGATACACGAAAATTGTACTTAAGTACAGTAACGAAATACTTGTACTTGTACTTCGTTACTGTCAGGTTCAAACACTAGACATTTCTTACACACTGCAAAAAACAGAGACAAAGAGTCAGTGATGAGTTTCTTACTCGCGAGGAGAGTGCTCAGAGAATGCTTCAGTTACAATCTCCGACCAACACTCTGAAGTTTCTCTGCTCACCTCGCTCTTTTATTAGATCAGGAAACGCCCTAGTTACAAGCAGCTTCAACAGCTAAACAGACTCTGTTGAAGCTTGACACAGCAAACTCTTATCCATATAAGATAACTTGAACAGCACATTCTCCTCGAGGTCGTTGGGGTGTGTTCTTGTTCTGCCGCTTATCTTCTGCAACACAAGAAGTGAACGAACAACAGACAGAACAAACTTCTAAAAGTGGCATAACACTATAAGCTTCATATAAGTAAGATTAAACAAATAATAATTCTAACATTTCCCTCCTGTTTATGCCATTTTTAGCCAGAGCTAGTCCTTACTCAATAACTTCTTTCGATTTTCTATTGGTAATTCATTAAGTGGTTCTAAACAGGTACACTCAGAGGGAAAAGGACACATTTCGCACCTTACATCAATAACGTTGTATTTACAAGTTCAACATAGGAACATTTGAGTCAGGATACAAGTCTGGAAGGTTGAGAGACATTTCATCTTCTTCATCACTGGACTCAGCATCTGTTACATTTTTATTGTCGTCAGGAGGAAGGAGAGAATACACTTGTTCCTACATCGGAGTGATGGCAGTGGTGATGAGCTTTTGAATTAAAGCTCTGATACAGGGAATACAACAACATCCACACAAGGCCAGTATTGCTGCAAACACAGCTATGGAAATTAAGACAGAGACTATTAGTTGTTAATATTGGCCAAACATATTACCCATACCGTCCCATATTTCTGTATCAGCTCCAGAGTGGTCTTTCATTTTGCTGTTTAGAGCCCTCAACCCATCCAAGGCCTTTGTGAGGCTGCCATCTGCAGCGGGGTTGTTGGGGATAAGGGCGGAGCACTGCTCCCCAAAAAGGGCGCAGACCCCACCCCTCTCAGCCAACAAACATGTCAACAGCAATGCGGTTTTGGAAAGCCATCAGGGAGGTAGCTGACAGTTGCTCGTGGACGGCTGAGAAACCTTGCTCTGTTTTGTTACCTAACCTCTGGACATTGTAGTGGATGTAGTTTTATTCTATCAACATTTTTATT
This sequence comes from Poecilia reticulata, assembly GCF_904066995.2. Taxonomy (NCBI): domain Eukaryota; kingdom Metazoa; phylum Chordata; class Actinopteri; order Cyprinodontiformes; family Poeciliidae; genus Poecilia; species Poecilia reticulata. Next base: position 1,900,752 of record NC_088836.1, read on the forward strand.
TATAGTACACCACCAGCAGATAGATGATTCAAAACCTGCATATATCTGATTTACCAACTTATATTCATCAGGTACACCACGTGGGACCCCAATACTGTCTATGTATGTGGGATCATCGTCATCTTTCAGTGAGCGTTTCTGACGCTGCTGCCACACTGATGGAAGCACATTACCTAGTGAGTCAAGTAATTGTGATACTGTCATAGGATATATTGAAACAGGTAACAGCAGAGTCACTACAGTGCACAAACCAGTAGTATTTGATGGCAGTTTATCAAACAACCTGTTATCTCCACACCACCACCAGATGTCACTACGGGATAATGGGTGGAAATACCGAGTAACATTTACTATAGCTGAACAATTTCCTGCAGTTGTTGCTTCGGCTGGTAACTCCTGTGGTTATTCTAATTAGCTCATCTACATCATCATCATCATCTGCATTGAATATAGTCATTTCAGAACTTGCGAGTTTGGTTGAGTGTGGGCCCGCCACCACTATGCCTGGGTAGCCCCCTATATTGATCTTATTCAGGTCTAGGGAAACCACAGTTGCCAATCTAGATGCATTAACACACAGGTAGATTTCATCTACAACCTCTTCACCTGACCCTTTACAGGGATTTTCCATGTCCCTAACCTTGGACACCACGTACAACTCTTCCCAGGTGGCATCCATACTTCTCGGTGTTATGTGTTCTTCTCTTACTTTTGTTTCATACCAAAATAATAGGAGAGCTGCAATAATTATGACCGTAGCTCCTACACCAAAGATCACCTTTTTTTTTTTTTTTCAGTCATCATGTTTTATGTTTTGATTCCCTTCCTAAGAACCCCTCGGCAGAGTTGTGGACTATCTTCACCGGTTTGAGACAACTGTATACTAGAAATACAGTTCCCTTTGTACCACGGGCTTCCTCTGGGGGTCTAACTGAAGGTAGGCAAAACTTTGTTCATAAAAGGTAGAAAAGGCTGATGACCAAAACACTTAGCAATACTGTAGCAGTGAAGGTTATTACCAAGAGAGTTATTTTAGTCATCTTTTTGTATTATCAGTTTACAATGTGCTAAGTGGATCCATGTGTTTCTTTCTGCTATCTTAACTGCAGTTCCTGTGGTCAACAGGACCTGATAGGGACCTTCCCACTTTGGTGATTTTCTCATATAGTTTTTTTCATATAGTCTGCTAAGTTAGGTTCATCCTCTGCTTCCCATTCATTCTTGAATAATGGGAGTCTGTACGGTCTCCCAAATAGTGTTTCATAAGGTGTTAGTCCTGATGTACTAGTGATGTTTATATACATTTTAACTAGGTCCAAACACCGTGTCCAGGGCCTTCCTGTTTCTTCCATACACTTCTTTAATCTATTTTTTATAGTACCATTCATTCTTTCTACCAGTCCTGCACTTTGTGGGTGGTAGCTGCAGTGGTTTTTTAAGTTTATGTGGAAGGCAGTTCCTATGTTTTTTACCACTTGGTTCACAAAGTGTGTACCATTATTACTATAGATTTTTTCTGGTATTCCATATCTGGGTATTATGTCTTTACCTAAGGCTTTTGCCACTGTTAGGGCATCCGGTGTTTTAGTTGGGAACAGTTCTATCCATTTTAAAAATGAATCTATGATCACTAGACAGTACTTTTTTCCTTCACTTTGATTTAGTTCTATAAAGTCCATGTGTATACTCTGGAAAGGATAGTTAGGTGTTGGAAACCTCCCTCGCTTTGGACGTAGATTACCTTGAGCATTGTGCTTAGCACATATGAGGCAAGCTCTACAAAAATTTTTTGAATATAGATTAAATTAAAACCATAGGTTGTATAATGCTGTTTTACTAATCCTACCATCCCTCCTGTTGAGACATGTGTCTTCCCATGGCTCAATATTGCTGCCCATTTATATAGATTTTTTTGGTAGGATTGGTTTTCCTTCTGGTCAGATGTATAAGTCATTTTTTACAGTTGCTCCATTTTTTATCCAGGTTTTTTTTTTTTTTGTTCCTGTGTGCTTGCTTGTTTTTGCATGTCTTTCAATATTTCGTTATCGATTTGTTCTTCTGTGGACCACAGTACTTCTTTTTCTCCCATTGCTGCTTGCTTAGCTATTTTATCTGCAAATGCATTTCCCAGTGAAACAGAATCAGTATTAGAGGTGTGTGCTGCACATTTGCATATTGCTAATGTTCTTGGGAGTTTTACTGCTTTTAAAAGTTCTTTTAGCAGATCTGCATGTGTAGCAGGTTTTCCTGTAGAGGTAACCATTCCCCTATTTTGCCAATATTGTGCGAAGGTATGAGTTGTAGCAAACGCATACTGGCTGTCTGTATAAATTGTCACATCTTTTCCTTTCATTAGTTTGCAGGCCTCTGTTAATGCTATTAGTTCAGCAGCCTGAGCCGAGAAATGTTGTGGTAACGCCGCAGCTTTTAGCACTTTGCTCGATGTTACCACAGCATATCCCGTTCTAGTTTTCATCTTATCTCCATGCTTCTGGGTCAAAACCGAGGTCATAAATTTATCTCTGCTATCAACCATTTGGACAAACGGCTTCTTGTAATCTGGAAGAGCTAGTGTTCCACTTCCCACTAATTCTTGTTTTATTTTACAGAATGCTTCTTCACTTTCTGTGGTCCAAATCAGTTTATCTGTCATTTTCATTTCTGTAGTATAGATTAGTGCACTCAGAGGTGCAACTATCTCAGCATAATTTGGCACCCAACTTCTACAGTAGTTTGTCAGTCCCAAGAATGACATCATTTGTTTTTTTTTTTTGTCTGTGGCTTTGGAGCCTGTAGTATTGCTGTTTTTCTATCCTGTATTACTGTACGGCCCCCAGATGCTAGTTGGTGACCTAGATACTTTACTGCTGGCTGTACTAATTGGAGTTTATTTTTGTTGACCTTGTGTCCTTGTAGTAATAGGTGTTTCAATAGTGCCAGAGAGTCTATCAAACAATCTTCTTTGGTTTTAGATGCTAGTAGAATGTCATCTACATACAACAGGATTTGGCTCCCTTTTGGGGGTTCAAAGGTGGAGAGGCTGGCTGACATTGCTTTTGAGTAGATTCCCTTTTATCATCAAAGTCACCTCTGGCCTGTATCTCTCCTCGAAAAATAAGTCCTCTAAATTCAAAATTTCCTCTTCCCCTGTTTCAAGATCTTTTTCTTTTTTCAACATCATCTAGTCATGCTGATTGTTGGTGTTGGGAACTCCTACAGTCCCTTGCTAGATGCCCCTTTTTTCCACAATTCCAACAAGCTCGAGTTTCTGGGCGTGGACCAAATCCTCGCCCCCTGCTCCGTCCTCTCCCACGTCCTCTGCTTCTACCTCTGTCTCTTCCTCCCTGGTAGAAAACCTCTGTTTCCTCCCCTTGGAAAAAGGTAGAAACCGGTGTGGATTTCTGTTTTCCTTTGGTCACTTTTTCTGCATGTAAGGCATGGTTAATGTAGTCTCCGAGTGTACTATTACCCATCCCTATGAAGTGTTTCAAAATCCATCCATTTATTTCTGGTCTAGATCCTGCATGTAATGCATTTTTTAACTGCTGTCTGTAAACACCCTGCTCATTATTGTCCTCCTGTAGTCCACTATGGGTTTTAAACACCTTTTCCATTCTCACTCTAAAATCATCAAATGATTCATCAGGCTTCTGTTTGCATCTACCGATTTCTGTATAGTTAGCCTGTCTACGGTACCTAGCTCTGATCCTGGTGAGCAAATCTCCCACTTTAGTATTCAGGTTTTCACTCCCCTGTTCCTCTGTTACTGGAAGGTCAAGTTGTCTATTTAAAGGATCATAATTCCCCTTTACATGATGCCAGTCGGGCCCTATAACCTGCATCCAGACCTGTTGTACTTCGGCACCGTTTAGACAGTAGGTTCTTCTAAGATTCTCCATGTCCTCCAGACATTGTTCTAAGTCTTCTCTAGGGTGTGGAATGCCATCTACTGCTCTCCTTATATCATCCTTTGTCCATGTTCTATAGACTCTTATAGTTGGTGCAACATTTCCTTCACCTGCTCTCGGGTTTGGCATTTCAATCATAGGAAACAAGTCCCCATCTGTTGTCTGAAAATTGGGCATCTGGGGCTGGCTAGGTGATAATAATCCTCCTAGTTTATGGGACCAATCCCCCACTGTTCCCCGTGACCTGGTCGCTATAGGTGTCATATTTGGATCATATGGAGGTGGGGTTCTATCAGATAGATTACTGCCTTGTGGTGTCGGTAGGGGTGGAGCAGTTGCTCCTTGTAGTTCCGGGTGCTGCTGCTCTACCGCAGCTTCCTGCAGCACTTGCCTCGCTTCTCTCAGTAATGCTGCATACACTGTACTGTCATTGTCATCCTCTTTTCTATGAAACATGACTGTACTCTTACTATTTCCCCCCCCTCCTTTCTTACACTCTGTCTCCTCTGCCTTATTTTTCCGCTCCTCCGTTTCCCGTCCTCTCTTATCTTTGGCCTTCCTTTCTCCCTCTTCTCTTCTCTCAGCTATTTGGAGCCAGACTTTTGTTTGTTCATAACCCTCTTTTGCCATTTGTTTTTCTTTTCCATTACATTTTGTTCTAATTTTTTGCTGTAGTTCTTTTATGCTAGTGGTACTTAACCTGCCATTAAAATCGTACTGTTTTACCCAGTAACAAAGCGGGTTTACTGCATCCTCATTTATTTTTTCAACTCTTTTCCAGTCTTTACTGGACAGGTCTTCTAAGACCTTTTGTTTATATTTGCTTCCCCCGGTACCCATTTTGAACTAAATTTAGTCCAGTGTGGTCTCAACACCTGCTGTGTTCTAAACACTGGAAAATTTCAACAGGATGGTGATAAATAGATTGTGGTAAAACTCACTTCAACTCAGAGAGCGGAGTTTTCTTGTCTACAAACATCCACAAAATCTCACCATTTGTTCCCCGTTGTTTTGGTATAAAACTGTTTATCTAGTGATAATCAGTTTTCATTCACTCACACACTTTCACACTTTTAAGTAGGACACTCCTGTCCTTCGCGGATTTTAACTACCTAGTAGAGGACTCCCGCCGTCCTTTAGCAGGGGACGCCGCCGTCCCACACAGACTTTAACTAACTCAGAGAATTTAACTAACTTTTTCGACGTTTTAATGATGTAATGTTTATTATTATTATTATTATTTTTTATTTCTCTCTTTCTCACTGATTTTTCTGTTTTTATTTTAATTATGTAAAGCACTTTGAAATGCCTTGCTGCCGAAATGTGCCATACAAATAAAATTTGATTGATTTATTGATTGATAGAGTTAGGGGAGTCTGCCCTCCCGCGGACTTTAACTGCTTTTATTTTACCTGATAGTGCCTAGGATTCTCAGGGTTTTAATTTCTTACCAGAGGACGCCGCCGTCCCACACAGATTTTAACTTATAGTTAGAGGAGTCTGCCCTCCCGCGGACTTTAACTGGTTTTTAAACTGAAACTACTCACTGTGTCTCCAGTCTCTGAGGAAAACCGTCAACCGTCGGACTCCAGCTCGTGAGGAAAAAACCAGTCCCGGAAAGGGTCTTAATGCTGTGCACAGGCTTCCTGGTTTTTTACTCACCCGCTGGAATCGTCTGGTGTATCGGTAATCCGGCTCGAAGGACCAATTAAATGTCAGGTTCAAACACTAGACATTTCTTACACACTGCAAAAAACAGAGACAAAGAGTCAGTGATGAGTTTCTTACTCGCGAGGAGAGTGCTCAGAGAATGCTTCAGTTACAATCTCCGACCAACACTCTGAAGTTTCTCTGCTCGCCTCGCTCTTTTATTAGATTAGGAACGCCCTAGTTACAAGCAGCTTCAACAGCTAAACAGACTCTGTTGAAGCTTGACACAGCAAACTCTTATCCATATAAGATAACTTGAACAGCACATTCTCCTCGAGGTCGTTGGGGTGTGTTCTTGTTCTGCCGCTTATCTTCTGCAACACAAGAAGTGAACGAACAACAGACAGAACAAACTTCTAAAAGTGGCATAACACTATAAGCTTCATATAAGTAAGATTAAACAAATAATAATTCTAACACTTACTTCCCACCAATGCTTTAAAATGCTTTTACCCCATGTGCTACTAACCCTGGGAGATTGACCCCCTCTGACCCAGCAGGATTGAGCTGGTAATAAAATTTGAGGAAATAGAATTTAAAGAGAAGAATAAAAAAATGTGGTGTCTAATCCGCTATATGGTTTGAGTATAAGTAAAATCCTGACTATTTAAGACCCAAAACGGTCCTGATATTTTAACTACATAACTCTAGTCTTGAATTTTCATCTAAATGATTGCTTCTGTACCAAAAATTGGCCTTGACTTAAAGGGGCAGAGTTATACTGTATATTTTCCAGCTACTTAGTGACATTTTAATAGCACAATCAATTAACTATGTTACCTTCAGTTGATATATAAATACTATGTATATCAAATATGACTTAAAAGAAATTTGACTTTGCAATTCAACATTTTGAATACATACTCTTTAAGAAGCTCCTGCTCTTTCTGAAACTCCAATTTGAGGAAGTCATTGCAGCAATGTTTCTCCATTAAACCTTTAACACTCATTCTCTGGAGCGTTACACTGAGAAGTAGTTCCTCTGCTTAGATCAGCAGACACACAGTTGCAGCAGGTGTTTGCTAACTGCTGCTGCCGCTAGTCTGGAGGAGCTGAGTGGGGGAATTGCAGGAGAGAGGTGCTCTGTAATGAAGAAGCTTGGCTTGAGATTGCAGCTCTGATGACATCAGAGGAAGTCCTTACATAACCAAAATGGTTGCCATGAGACATTAACGGATTTCTCAAACATGCATGCAAAGAGAGAAGGTATGTTTTTTTCATGAGGGAATAATCTTATAACATAATCTAGAGCTCAAAAAAGTTTATTTTACATAACACTGCCCCTTTAATGACATCAAGTCAGTCCTTAGTAGTGTAACAAAGTAGGTTTCATTAACAGTATAGGATTAAATAGATACTTGTAATCTATTTCAACTTATTTCTGGAGTCTGAGAGAACCACTGAGTTCCCTTGAATTTAGCCTGACAGATTTGGCATAGTTTACATACCTTCTCTCCCTTTTTAGGCTTACAACCTTTAGTGATTTCAGGTGTTCATTTGACTTGCCTAAACAGGGAGATATAACCGAAAGGGAACAAGAAAGACTACAGGAACTAGAACACACTTGCACTGTTTCAGCATGTTTTGGACAGTTGATTGGAGTCTCCTGAGTCTGCCTCCTGCAAAAGCTAAACATGTCGCACGATTTTCATCATAGTCCTTGCAAGGCTTGAGCCGTCTAAATGCGGTAGGTCGGGTTTGGTTTCACTGGAATGAGAATTACAGGGAACAAGTCCGGCGTTCCCACCTGATAGTGTTTGTTATGGGCTGAAGGGTTTATTTTGATGGTGAAACCAGACACCGAACACACCGAAAAGCCTTTGAATTGTTTTAGTCTGACTAGGATAATTTGACCAATTTTTAAATAGAAGTGTTGACACATAATAGTCGGTAATGTTAAAATCGGTGGCTCGCAGAGTCTGTTTTTGCAGCAGGGGCTCACTGGTTCAGCATTTGAACTGACCTTAGGAGCACCTAGAACTATCAGGTTTCAGCAGACGTTTTTAAATAAGTCACAGAGAAAAAGAAGGAAAGAGGCAGAGCTGAGCTGAGTGAGATGTGCTCAATGCATTAAAAAAAAAATCTGCCCCATATGAAGTTACATCAGTGACATGCGGTCAGGGGAGGCAGGTGAGCCTCACCTGTCATCATGGAAAAATAATATATAATAATAAAATAATTTATATTGCTATTTTCACCCTGTGGTTTATACTATAAAGTATCTATTTTTTACTTAGCTTAACCAATTCTGATTGGTTTTTTCTTAAAAATCGTTGAATTTTCGCATTTTCCCATTCAAATGCTCAGAAGTGAAGCCGGTGAGGCAGCAGCAGCTGAGCCTCACCTGGGATTGCACAACCTCTAGCTAACTGCACTGGCTGCCGTTCTGAGAGCATGTTCGTCCTGTCTGTATGCTGGCAATAAAATGGCTAAAAACATTTAATATATGGGCTGATTTTCCATAATTTTGCTTATGTTGCTTACAAAAAGTGCTTACAAAAAATAAAAACTCTTATGAAGAAAGCAAAGCGTCTATGAGCCTACTCTGTTGTTGATCTGAATCTCTCGGTACATCTCATATACTCCAGATTGGTGTTTTGGCCCAGGGAGCTGCATGCTAGGCTCTGTCTGTGTTTATCACATCACATGCTCTTACTGGACCCAGCAACCTGACTTCAACCAGCTGGGTAACATGGGGATCATCTAAATAGCGCACTCGACTTCAGATTAGCACCCTTTGACACCTGCTCTCCTCACACCTTGGACATATAATCTCCCTTGATTTTATTTTGAACCCGTTCTCTCTTTCTAATTATGTCTTCCAGATGTCTTTCCCGTTGCTAAGCGCATCCAGGGGATCTTGCAAAGTTAGTTTTCCTCTTGCTTTACTTTTATGTCACAATAATCTCCAATAAACCAGATATATAAACAATGACACATTCTCGTATTATTCAGCCCATGGGCTGTGACTGACTTTCTCCTCTGTCCTCTCCTTCTACACTAATTGGCACGGATGGCTCCTTCACCACTGCTCTGTCAGGTCTGATCAAGTCATCAAGAATCCCCACTTCGCACCTACAGGACTCTGTTGAGGGTAACCCCGGCTGACTTCCAAAAAGGAGACAACGGCAGAGGAAAGCAAGATAAAGCTGGCCTGACATCCTCAGCTGCAGTGAACCTTCACTACCCTCTTATTTTCTCTAATAACTCCTGTCTCATATGCCCGTTTCACTGCTATACTATCACATAATGCTATATCAATGTATCAATAATTGACTTGTCTCTTTAAATGTTAGTCTATTGAAACTCAATCTGGAGAACATATTCTTCCTTATCAAGTTACCTCGGGCATCTGGTCAGGATGCCTCCTGGACGCCTCCCTGGTGAGGTGTTCCGGGCACGTCCCTCCGGGAGGAGGCCTCGGGGAAGACCCAGGACACGCTGGAGGGACTATGTCTCTCGGCTGGCATGGGAGGAGCTGGAAGAAGTAGCTGGGGAGAGGGAAGTCTGAGGCTCCCTTCTGAAGCTGCTGCCCCTGCGACCCGACCCCGGATAAGCGGCAGAAAATGGATGGATGGATGGAATTATGTATCTCATAGATATGTTATCATAGACTGTTCCAATCATTCAATCAATTGAATCAATCAATCAAGTTGATTTGTCTAGCACATTTCAGCAACTTGGCAGATCATAATGCTTTACATCGTAAAAACAAAAGGAAACATCGGAAATACATCATATAGTCAACAGTTATGAAAACCAGTTACAGTCATTATATTTTGTCAAGCGACATCATCAAATTCATCAGTACAGATTAAATATGTCGGTCCATTTATTATGGTTAAAAAGCAACTCTCAGTCTAGTTACAGCATAAAGTTTTATGGTGCAGCAGACATTTTTGATATTTTGTGGTAAAAGCATGACGTAGTCAAGACAAGCACACTGCGCTACGAGTGAAAAGATAAAGAAAACTAGACTAACGTAAGTTTGAAAATCAATTCAAGCTTCAGCTTAAAGGCTAGTGGTAAGTCAGTGTTTGTTTTCCTCTTGTTCAATAGGAGAGTAAAAACAGTCACAAAGTTTGTTTATACAGAATTAGGTGAATAAAGCAAAGTGTATAGAGGAAGCAAAGATGGTTACACAAACAGAGCTGGGTGGATCAGGGCTTGTTCTGACTTGGTCAGAAAATCCTCTTGGATTGTCTTTGTGTCTTTTCCTTGTTTTTCGTCAATGTTTTATGAGTTAGGACTAGGAACTGGAAAAAGATAATTAGGCCAAACCAGACAATCAGAAATATTGGAGTATATTGTTTTTATTTAATGGGAATCTAATAAAATAATAAATACTCCTCCTAGAGCTACGTCCTGTTCTATATTACCTACTCAGCATCATTTAAGGAAAAAAACAAAACTAAGACTTACTGTAGATTTATAGTTCAACACATTAATCCTTATTTAATGAATCATTTAAGAATCCTAGTAAAAGATTTCTGGACTTTTTTGGCTTTGATTTGCCCCTGACAGGAAGGTGGGCAATGAGAGGAGGGGGAAGACATGTAGCAAAGGTCGCAAGGCCGGGAATCGAACCCGCGACAGCCACTTTGAGGAACAAGGTCGCCATGCATGGGCTGCGCCCAACCCATGCGCCACCACAGCACACCCCAGATTTCTGAACTTTTAAATTAGAAAAATAAGATGACTTTTGAAATGTATTGACAGAGATCCAGTCCAACATAGCAATGTTTAAAAACACTGGCATCTTTTGGTTTTGGGACATCATCTGCATAATAACAAGTTCATATCACCAAAACAAAAATATTTTGAAGCCAGAATAAAACTAAATCATTTTAATTTTCTTATTTTACGTTTTTGCCAAATAAATAATTCTAGAGTAGAGATTGAGCAAAAGAAATGCACAGAAAAAGAAGTAAACAAACTGCTTTCCACTATCTGATCAGCAGGTGAAATGCTTAAAGAACCCGATAACTTTCCAGTTCAGTGAATGCATAAACATAAAAACAACCAACCCTGAGCTTCTCTGACAAACTGAATCAGCCTATAAAACTGTTATTGGGCTGGCCCAGTCTGTTCTCCATGACACTGCAGCATTTTTGTTTTTTGTTGTTTTTTATTACCAGATCCTGCAGGCTGGGCTTTTGTTTTACAAAAACACAACTCTGCAGTTAAACACCTCCTGTGGTCAGAGATATAAATGATCACATTAGAGATATTAGTGTAATTTTTGCCCCAGAATACGTTCCCCAAAAGCTAAGTATTAATGGGCTGAGCACAGAAACCTGCCAGAGATCCCCAGACTCCCAGGGACTGTTCCAATAAACCTCACCTCCACTGATGATTATATTCAACTGCTTCATTACTTTAATGTGACTCTCTAATCAGCAAGTCAAATCATCAACATTTACATAAACAGCTCACTGGTTGTGTGTGTGCGTGTGTGTGTGTGTGTGTGTGTGTGTGTGTGTGTGGGCGTGTGCGTTTCGGCGTGTGTGTGTGTGTGTGTGTGTGTGTGTGTGTGTGTGTGTGTGTGTGTGTGTGTGTGTGTGTGTGTGTGTGTGTGTGTGTGTGTGTGCGTGCCTGCGTGTTGTGTGTGTGTGTGTGTGTGTGTGTGCGTGCCTGCGTGTTTGTGTGAGAGAGAGACTTCAATGTGCAACTTGACTGGCAATTTAACACATGCATGTTTTTAGATGTAAATCACATGATAGTGGCTCTGGTTTCAGGTTGCTGTCCTTCTGGAAGGTGAACCTCCTTCTAGCTTCAAGGTCTTTTTTCCCAGTCTCTGATGTGTTTTCTTCCAGGATTACCCTGTATTTAGCTCCATCCATCTTCCATCAGAAAAACACCCCCACAGTATGATGTCACCATTACCACGCTTTGCGGTGGAAGTGTTATGTTCAGGGTGAGGTGCAGAATTGGTTTTCTACCACGAAGGTGGAGTTTAGAAAGAGAAAAAGCTTCTTAAAGAGACAGAAGCCCAATTTCAAGGCGTTAATTTAGAAAGTCACATTTCTTTTCAGTCATATATCATGCATTTTCATAACAACTAAAGGTAACATAGTGACTTGATTATGCTATAAAATGGTGCTATGTGCCTGTAAAACATTAATACTGCCCCTTTAATACTGAGGATTCAACTTTTTAGTGAAGCTCAGCCATAAAAACAATTAAAAATAAATCTATATTTGGAATAAGATTACTTTTTCTTATAAAAATGTATTTTGAGAAATGAATCATTTGAACGGCTCTTTGACGTGAACCTGAAGACTCAGATCCCTTCAAAGAGGCACAAATCCCATCAAGATAAACGTCAAGATGATAATTTTGGTTTACGTATGAATTGTATTTTGGTTGCCTGTTTGATTAACATACTTTGAAATGTAGATACTCTTTGTCCACAATATTATCACTGTTTACTTGGATAGACAGGCACCATCTGATGCCAAAGTGAAGTGGGGATTTGCTAAGTGCAGCAGAATAAGCCTTTTTATTTGGTCCCACAAGTGTTGGAGTTAATGGAAGAAAATTGTAACCATGTGTAATTTCTCCAAATTAGGTAAACTGTTGTAATCTAAGTCATATGTTAGACTCTTTAAGGCCTGGAACACATTAAGCATGTAATATCATGCAATCATTAAGTATTGTTCATTCCACACAAAAACATTAAATATCAAACATGAAAGAAAGTCCCATAGAAATGATTGCCTGCGACTGAGTTGGTCTGAGTCTTTTTCAACCTCACTAAATTTATTCTGTGTCACATACCAGGACCAGGAACAGACCTAATCTTAGAAACAACTATATTTTAAAACATCACAAAGTTCTCAGCACAAGACAGATGCTCAACACATGGTTTTGTCAGCCATTCAGCAAATCAATGCAGTGTTTACCAGCAGTTCATTTCTATCGTCTGTCATTCCTGAGTTGACCTTAAAATTCAACAAATTGTTAATTAAAACAAGAACTTATAGAAGGAGGAAACTGACCGTAGGGCATCATTTTCTATTAATTCAAATAAAATTACTTTCAGGCTACTTTCCACAAAGCTACTTTACAAAATGTAGTTTACTTTCTGACCCTACAAGGTAATTCTGGGAACTTGCACTTACATTTTAGAACCATATAGATAAAGTCACTTTAAGCCTGGAACATTCTGAAAGCTAAATATTTTCTTCTGAAAGTTGAAAGTTACTTTTCAGAACATCTGAGGCATGAATAAGGATATATTTTAGAGTGACTTGGAGTTGACTTGTAACCTGATACATTCCAAAATGTTTGCATTTCTTTCTTTTTTGTTTGTTTTTGTCAGTACCTAGCTGTGTTCTAGGGGGAATTTGCAAACTAATTCTTCCTGGAGCTTTACAGGGTTCATTTGCAGACCGTAATGACTTACAATGGTGCTTGTACTCTGATACTTCATGAGACTGACTAGCTACTTTTTGGAACTCGCTACTTTACAAAACGTGCTGACTACTTTCAAGAGCTGGATAATGAGGTGAGATAAAAACCGTCACACTTTCTGAAGCATGGCCAGGGAGCATACTGTCCTCAACGGAACTTGTAAGTTTCAGGAAATATTATTATTCCCATCCAAAAAAAAAACTTAATTCTGGTTCTTCAGAATACCTTTTTAAGTTCCACAAAGTATCCTGTTAGAGGATGTGAAATGATTTTTAAAGCTGCAGTATGTAACTTTCATAAAAATATTTGATTTACATATTTGCTGAAACTCCCATGTTTGTGACAGTATGATATGAGACCGATAATCTGTGAAAGATTTGAGCACCTTCATCTTCTTCCAGTGCCATCTAGAGACAACCAATAAGAGCCAGGAGGCGGGTCTTAGCACTGCAAAGACCCGGAGGTGCTGCTCGTCCCTCCTTCTTCCTTGCTCTCTGCTGCGCTGCAGCTAGCACAGCCTGTCATGAATTCTAATACTCGTTAGCATGACCACCAATGACACTTGATAAACGGTTTTCCTGTAATAGTAAGTTGTTTCTCCACCTTTAGCTAAGATGTTTAGCACATTTAGAAGCGAGTGCATGAGATTACTTGACAGCAATAAGACCCTCCTCCTGGCTCTGATTGGCTGTTTTTGGATGGAAACTAATCTATCACTGCAGTGGTTAATTAGCTAATTTAAACCCCTGCTCTACTGATGATCTGTCAGAGTTGGTGTGAGGGTCACCTTTTTTATTTTTTAACTTAACCCTTGTGTTTACAAATGGGGTCCAACTGACCCCACACCTGTATCACTTGTATCACTTTGTATCACTTTGTATCTTTAGGTTTTAGAATTCCTTACCTGCAAATTCCACAAAATGCCAATGGAAGTTCTGGAAATATTGATAGTTTCTAGAAAATAGACTATAAATCCCAAAACTTTAATATATAGTCTTTGCATTTTACAGAAAACATTCTAAAGTTTTATTCTTGTGATTTGCAAACTTAAAATAAAAGTAAGCAAAGTAATTTCTGTGATTTATTATTTAAAAAGGTCCCAATTTTCTGTCATGATTTTTTTGTACATAAACATTTTGGGTTGTTTTAGAGGTTTTTGTCTTTATGGTCCTCCATCCATCCATCCATTTTCTTTACACCCTTGTCCCTTGGTGGGGTTGGGAGGGTTGCTGGTGCCTATCTCCAGCAAGCATTCCGGGTGAGAGGTGGGGTCACCCTGGTCACTGGCAGGTTGCCAGTCTGTTTCAGGGCAACACAGAGACACCCAGGACAAACAACCATGCACACACACTCTCACACCTAGGGACAATTTGGAGAGGCCAATTAACCTGACAGTCATGTTTTTGGACTTTGGGAGGAAACCGGAGTACCCGGAGAAAACCCACGCATGCACAGGGAGAACATGGAGACTCCATGCCGAAAGACCGGGGCCGGGAATCGAACTCAGAGCCTTCTTGCTGCAGGGCAACAGCTCTACCAACTGTGCCACTGAGCAGCCCGTCTTTATGGTCCTTTTTAAAAAAATCATTCAAATGCGCCGTGGTGCATTTTGTCGGCTCAGTTCGGGAGCCTCTTACGTGAGACTCGTTCCAAAGAAAGGGACGCTGTTCAAACACCACTGCAACACAAACACTCTTCATTCATTCATTCCTGTGGAGCAGGAAGACCTCTAAATCTGTCTGAAGCTGTTTTTACTCCCAGACTCCCTCCAGGTGGGACACCTCTGATAAAACCCACAGGCTGCACTGAGGAAAACTCCCACAGACAGACTTGCAGTGTAAGCAAGCACTCCTAAGAGTGACCTGAACATTACCAGCCCAGTAAATTGGTCTTCCACTCCACAATAAATGAAATGTATTTGCATCATTGGCCTTTCTATTGTAGGAGATAAAATTAAAAAAAAGGAAATACAGATGGACCTGGATAAGATGGGGTTTGGAAAAAGCAGAATCTTAGAGATTGCTTTGAAGATCAGCTGCAACAGGAGTACATTCAGCACCACTGATAACTCCCGGATAACAAAGACCTTTTGGGCTGCAGGATATAGAAGCGTCACGCCTCGCTGCTATCAGTGTGCTATCTGTAACAACGGCTGTGGAAAAACGCCTTGATTTGTAGACCCTTTAGGTAGACAGGCAACTGATACAAGTGTTGCTCATGACAAATAATATTCCATACTGTAGCTTAGTTATGTAGAACAAACACGAACCAATCATTTGGTTGACAGTTTTATCGGGTTTTTCAACACTGTTTCAATGCAGTGAGGAAACTGGAAAATCCCCTCAAAAATTAAG
Source organism: Poecilia reticulata (assembly GCF_904066995.2). Lineage (NCBI taxonomy): Eukaryota > Metazoa > Chordata > Actinopteri > Cyprinodontiformes > Poeciliidae > Poecilia > Poecilia reticulata. Next base: position 1,916,140 of record NC_088836.1, read on the forward strand.
GTGAGACATGACAGCATGGTAATTTACATGAACACAAAACTTCAAGAGAGACGTAACGGCACTGTTGATCTACAATCAAAAATTATAAAGATCTGTCTTTTTGATGGCCAGTACAGAATTATGGCATAAGATTTATTTGGTGCTAGCCTCGTCAGTGCCTTCCTGTGAAATTCTGTTTGAATAAAATCTGACACCACACCAAACAGCCACCTCGTTTGGATCAGTACTTCTCTCTGATAGTCATTTATAGCGCACACAATTTCCGTTAGACTTGCATAAAGCTTGCCCATAACATACGTCATGGGCAAATGTTAACGATTGGGTAAACTGTAAAATTTCAACAGTTCACACCTCAAGGAAGCAATTTTCTCAATAGCTAAGAGTCCAGATCACAGACATGAATACGTAGACGCCTCATGGAGCGGGTCAGCCCGTTGCTGCGATACGTAACAACGTCCGCCATATTGAATGTGGAATATGTGCCAGTAAGCTAATACAAGTAAATTGACCGAACGGCACTTCACAAAGTGCCGTTCTACAAAGTTTTTTAATATCTGTCATTGACACATTTTCTCACACACATTAATATATTTGGCAATCAAAGAAATTACTATAGACAGAGTTTCTAACTTTTGATGTGATTATTTAATTGTTTTGGGGCATTTCTGAGTAAAGAGCACAATGTTTTTGTTTGATAGAAATAATTCTGATCATTTTTATGTTGACAATGATGAACAGACACAATTTTACAGTGTTTTATTAAAGAACATATTTACATAATTCCATAATTTAATGTACATTTGACGTTTCAAGACAAGAAACAAATAATTTTCTTGCATTTATTTTTTATACATTATTGAGAAATGACTTTTGATTCATAAATCAGTCATTGTCAAACATTAAACTACATATTTTTCTTTCTTTTTTCCAGAGAAAAAATATTACAGTATACATCAACTCTGCTATTGACAGCAAAGAGTGAAAATAATTCTAACAGAGTAAATTATTTTTATTTCATTAGATAAGCTCTACTAATACTTCAGATTGAGATATTTAAAAATACACAAAAAGTGAAAGAATAAAACATTTATTTATTATACTGGGAACACTGGTCACAGGCAGAGTTTCAGTCTGCTGGTCACACTGGGAGAACTCCAATGACTTCTGAGAAGTCCTGGTTCACACACAGTAAAAAATGCTGGGTTACTTTCATAACCCAATTTCTGGGTTGAAGCTGTTGGGTCATAGGTTGGGTTAGTTTGACCAAATATTGGATCAAACTTCATAACTCAAGAGTTGGGTCAGAAATTTACCGGAAGTCTACAGCTTGAACACTTCTGTTGGGTCAGGTGTTGGGTAGATTTACCCAAACGGTTGGGTCAAAGTCGAAACTTGGAAGAAGCCGCGCCCCTCTTCACAAGCCTCCATTTTCAACAAGACTGTGAACCAGGGGTCCCCAAACTTTTTCCTGTGAGGGCCACATAACATTTTCCTTCTCTGGTTGGGGGCCGGAGTCAGTTTGTAACAGAATAAGTGTGACGATTGCAGGAGTGCCTAAATGTAAAATGTATTGTTTTCCAGAATGCACATTCAAATAATATTCTCTGGGTTCTTCACAGAACAAGTCAGGAAATAAATAATAACACTATTAATGAAATAAATAATAACCAAATAACACTCTCTGGGTTCTTCACAGAAAAAATCCAGGAAGGATTATAGTCCGTATTTTCCCAACTATGAGCCGCACAGGACTATGAGCCACAACCCCAAAGTTTTTTGTTTTTTTTTAACCAGTAAACATACACATATAAGCCGCAGATATCTCTGCCGCTCCAGGTTTTCCACAATGATGCCGCAACAGCAGAGTGGGGGCGGACAACCAAAATTTGAGTCATAACAGGTCAATTGAATATCATATTTATTAAGGTTGAAAAAGAAAAAGTTGCCAAGATTAGATTTAACAGAACTGATTATGGTAGTTTCCGAACAGTAACTGTAACACTAAAAGTACTGATCCTACGGGTCTGCGACTAGCATGTGCTAAATCAGTGGTCCCCAACCTTTTTATTACCGAGGACCGGGCAAGACTTGGAAATTTTGTTGAGGGGGAGGGGGTTGAACAGTCAGATAAGGCTTCTGCATGTTGGTGTTCCCACTAAATACTGAATATGCCCTGTTAGGGTTGTCTTGGCCCTTTTATCGCAGCCTGTGGGGTTTTCCCTGACTTGGAACGAGAATACGACCTTTTGAATGTGACAGGTAGCCAATCAAAAAGCGCGGTGACGTAAGAACAGAGGGGAATCCCAAACAGCTGACATATCGCGCAACTGAGAGTCCGGTAGATATCGGAGTTGATATGTGGAAATGTTTATTATTAAATTTAAAGGTCATTATTATGTTTATTCAGTTAAAAATGTTAACTATGAAAAAACATATTCACCTCCAAATCATAGCGCAGCAAATAGAGCGGCTGTCTTTTATCCACAGCCTTTTCTTTTTGTTACATCTTTTATCTCTTAAAATGACTCCACTAAACAATCACTATTGCTTCTACATCATCATCCGTGTTTGGTTATTCTAAATTCGCGCTATGTTGGGGGTTTTACTGGATTATTCTGTGGAATCGAGATGTTCGTGACTGGAATCGGTTTGTGTTGCTCCTGCCTTGGAGACACGAACCGATCGAACTTGTACTTTTATCAGCTCTGTGTTCACAGAGGTTTGGAGAATCGGCCGACATTCTTAAATCTTTCCGTCTAAACCAGACTTAAGACTCACAAGCTCTACTCATCTCCTCTCGACCACTGCCCAAATGATCTGACTCTGGTCGCTATGGTAACGTTTACATATCCTTTCAAAATAACAGAAACGCCACAAAAACGAACATTTTACTTTTGTGAAAATTTTAACTCACAATAACGACTAACGGGAGCCCTGAGCTTGTTTCTCTGCAACGAGACGGTCCCATCTGGGAGTGACAAGAGACAATGACACCCGAAGTGTTGCTTATATGCAACGTGCTTGGTCTCTACGTGGCGAAGCAGTTTGAAGTTTCATTGCCTCATTAGCAGCAGGTCGCCGCATGTTACGCAGAGCGGGCTTGTAATGTGAGACTCACCTACCGGTCCGGGATAAATCCTTTCTGTCTCTTCTCTGGGCCTTTTCTCCTTTGCAAAGAAGCTTTCCAAAGACATCTGATCTGTTTCTTACTCATTTTGCTGCTTGTGGGCTCAGTGTTGACGCACAAGTAACCAGACTTCCAATGATTCACTTCCTGCTAAAGTGCCCCCTGGTAGTTGAAGAAAAATCCACATATAAACGACTTATAGTCCGGAAAATACAGTAAATGAAAAAAAATTTGAATGCTTTCTGGTATTGTTCAGGGGGCCGGACCAAATGTGGAGGCGGACCGTAGTTTGGGGACCCCTGCTGTGAACGTTGCATATCGGGCTTCACTTCTACTTTGAAATAAGACATGGTAAGTAAAAAGAAGATAACGTTTCAATGTGAATAGGATTTTATAAATGAATGGAATGTATTTCGAACATGTTTGATATTTTTATGGTTATTTAAAATATTACGGTAGGTTGCTCTGACAAAGAGCTTCGGTGTTGCTACAACAGTGGGCTGCACAGTGGCGCCGTTGGTAGAGCCATTGCCTTGCAGCAAGAAGGTTCTGGGTTCGATTCCTGGCCCCGGTCTTTCTACATGGAGTTTGCATGTTCTCCCTGTGCATGCATGGGTTTTCTCCGGGTACTCCGGTTTCCTCCCACAGTCCAAAAACATGACTATCAGGTTAATTGGCCTCTCCAAATTGTCCCTAGGTGTGAATGTGTGTGCATGGTTGTGTGTCCTGTCTGTCTCCATGTTGCCCTGCGACAGACTGGCAACCTGTCCAGGGTGTACCCCGCCTCTCGCCCAGAACGTTAGCTGGAGATGGGCACCAGCAACCCTCCCGACCCCACTAAGGGAACAAGAGTGTAAAGAAAATGGATGGATGTTGCTACAACACAGGTTCAGTTATGCATGGATTGAAACATCTGAGACAGTTTAAAGTTTACCCATTTATTAAATTCTTTTTAAAACCAGTTTCTTTTTCAGAATGAAACACAAAGGAAATCAAAGGAAGTGCAGTAGCTGAAGTTACCGGCCGAAGGGGGTGCTATAGGGACGGCATCCAAATACAAAACAAAAAAAAAACCTTTAACGCCAGACGCAGTGAGACAACCCAAACTCAAGAATCACAGCACGCAGTAGAGGAAGACACCATCACCACACCAACACCGCCACCGGACCTCGGCAAGTGGAAGTTAACGTGTTGACTTAATTTCGGGAGCAGGGCCACCCACGCCCAAACCACACCTCCAACTTATCAAGCAGCCTATTTATACTCCGCTCATCCACTCTACTCAGTCTGTCGTGTTTCGTCAAACGTCAGGCCTGTGACTTCCGCTACAACTACAAGCCTACAATTCAACTCACGCGACGTGGCTACCCAGCTCTTCCCTTCAGATTCAGACGATGTTCTTCAATATTCCATCTGCCGCGAACATTTCTTTTCCTCTTCCAGCAATTAGACAAGCTCCAAGTAGCAAATGCTGCACGCTCTTTCATCTTCCGTCTCGCACCTCATCAGCGCCGTTCCTACATTAGTCCGAGGTTCGCCCTTCACCTCCAACATTCCAGTTAAGCGAACGCAGAAGGCCAAGAGACGCCAGATATCAGGCTCGTTCTTCCGGGGCACCGCCGCCTCCCAGAGTCATTTCAGCTAAACAACACCAACCCTTCCTCACCTCAGCACTGCATCGCAGGCACATCAACCCATCTAAGTCGCAATTCCTCACCTCCAACGCTCTCTACAGGAAAAACGAATCCCTTTCAGCCGCCCAGCAAGTCCTTCAAAGCCCGTTTCCTCATCCATGATCTCTGGTGACGTCATCTCCGACGCCAGCTCAGACCTCCACCCGAGTGCCACCCGAGTCGGATCACCGCAAACACAAGAGCCTCCCAGCCAAGCATCACAAACATATCCTTATTTCAACGTTCCTCCTCCGAAACTCAACAGTCAACCGCACCACCACCGAAGTCCAAACATCCCAGGCTCCCGCTTTCTCCAACAGCATCCTCGATGACGTCACCTCCACCTCCACTCACTCCGATTCGGACCTCTACTTGCACCTACAGCTCCCCTAGCGGAGCCAGGTTGTATCACACTCTCTGCCTGCATCCTCTCAGTTCAAAGACCCTTTCTGCATCGTCATTTCATTACTATTCTCCCAAGCTTCTCAAAGTTATATATAGTTATATATATATATATATATATATATATATATATATATATATATATATATATATATATATATATATAAAAGTTTGTCTACTCTATAATACCTCAGCAGGTCAGTAGTACATCTTCACTTGTCTTAAAGAACACCGCTACCAGTCTGAGCAGTAGCGGTTTAAATTAGGTTTCACTCCATTTTCAAGCCGACTACCATCCGCCCTCCGTTCCCTTCTTCTCTCTTCGTTCATCACCTCTCTAACATGTATAATCAAAGCTCCCCCTTCTGTCCCACTCATGCAATAACATATCAGAACATCCCTCTCCCATTTCACCATTATTTTCACCATCAAATTCTAACGATATTGTCGAACCTTGGCAGGAAAGATATTCTGCAGCGATCTGTCCAACACAAATCTGAAGAAACCTCTAACCAAGATGCTCGGCTTCCTCAGGCCAGGGATCATGCGAACCTTATTCACATAACCATCTCAAAAGCAAATCTCTACATATTTCGGCGTAAGCCATTCAAGGATCATAAACTATTAGCAGCATTCTTAGTTTACTCTCCGAGCTTCTGGGAGCCAGAGCAGAGACCTTAGAACCATAGCGATGTGCTCTATATTCTAGGTTTTAGCCAAACACTAGCACAGCATTCCAGCTCAGCCGGAGCCATCCAAATTATCTTTAGTCTTCTACAGAACTGAACCAATCTATCAGGCCGTCGAACTTCTAGGTCCCTGACTCCGATGCTGTCACCCCAGCAGATGACAGCAGAAGAGACGACTCTCAACCACAGAATCATAGAGGACGTCCACATCTTGCTGCAAACCTCGAAGAAACTTCACATCAAGTATCCAGGTCCCAGATCTGAATTCGATAACCATCTCTTCATCATTCTTCACATAATCCTTCAATCTAGAAGATCAGGCTCCCATCAACATCACATTCTCTCTGCAGCCCAGATATCAGGCCGCTTTCTACCATTTTATCAAGGGCCATACTGGGTTCTTTTAACCTGAATTGTATGTCCGCATTCGCCCCCACACATCTTTCTCACAGTTCATGCGATATACTCCTCTCATCCAGCAACTACTTGTACAATTACTCTCCCTCTTCATCCATGTTTCATCCATCAATCCCTCCATCCATCCATCCCTACATCATCCACTCACATACGTCCATCCATCCATCCAATCCATCCATCCATCCATCCATTCACCCACTCATTGACCCATTCATTCATTTCATTCATTCATCCACCCATCATCATATCCGTCCATGCACATCCCTCCATCCATCCCTCCATCCACTCACTGATTTATTCATTCATTCATCCACCCATTCACATCTCTCCACCCTTCCCCCCATCATCTCTCCATCCATTCATCCACCCACCAAATTATTCATTCATTGATCCATCCATCCCGATATCCACATCCAATCATCCAGATCCGCTCATTCATTCATTCATTCATCCATCCACCCTCATTCTATAACCATCCACATTCATCCATCCATCCATCTATCCCTCTCTCTATACAACGAGAAACAGCTATCCCCCACCGCCCCTCCCCTTCACATCAACCCAAAACTCAGACATCAATTTTTCTCGTAAGCTCATCAACTTCCGAGAGCATCGACAATTGGGCCACGCCGTCCCAATACCTGGGGGCAAGATGATCCGCAATACCCCAACGATCCCGGTAGTTCAGTCTCCAGCCGCAACCCGATGCCCGCCAATTCACGTCAGCTTCTTTACAGGATTCTCCAACCCCTCAGTCCCAGTCAACTCCCAGCTTTCCAAAACAATTTCTTCACTTCAAACCAAGGCGAACGCTCTCACTCCTACCTCAGACATCATCCTAATAGAGAGTTTAATTCTCTCTTACGGATTCATCCAAGGGTTTCTCTCCTGCATAAACATTCCAAATTCAATCACCATCCATCCATCCATTATCTATTATCGTTTTCATCTTAATCGGCTCCTAAGCTCTAACTCAGTTATCTCACTTGTAGCCACGGAAGCCAAAGTAGGCTAGATAAGATCACCAAATTCATTCGCCTAGCAAGCCAAGGCAATGGGTTCTCTAAAGCATATATCACCCGCACTTCAAAGTCCTTTTCATTCACCCAGATTCCGACATTATCAGCACGTCTCAGGAAGGAACTTCCAATTCAGTTTTACCTCACCTTCGTTAATCACATAACCCTGAAACCACTCGTTCTTCTCAATCGTACCCACTGCAGGACGTTTCTAACAGTTCCATGAACCATGCCATTCATATCACTCCTCAGAGAAACCCTACATTCCAGCCAACACCCCTCTCGTTCAAGGCTCACTCATCCTCAATTTCTCTTGCAAAGGCAAGTTTTCTCTCCTACAATCACTTCTCTTCAACCGAAGACATCCAACTCCCTCCAAGGCTTGGCAGCCATTTCAGAAACGAATGGCCCAGAATTCATTTCTCCTCGCATTCGAATTCATCATTACGGCAGCCAAACTTTGGGGACACAAACGGCGTAAGAAGCTTACTTTTTTCTATTCAGACTCATTCAGATCTCAGCGCAGCATCAGTTCCTGGTTCGACTGGCTCACATTCCAGTAACTCAGAACATCCCCAATGTTCTATCACTTCCTTCAAATTCCGACTCTGCTTCAGATTCAGAAATTCACTAATCTCCGATTCCTCAGTGTTCAATAATGTCCAACCGACTCCCCTGTTCCTTTTCTTCAAGCATGATTCTTTATCCACCCATACTCGTCAGGTATTCATCATTTAGATACCAGTCTTCAGAGAAGTCAACCAACCAGTTCGCTTTCTCTCACCCACTTCATCTCTTCCATCCTCAACCCATACGAGCCCATCTTCACATTCAGATCAGAAATTCAGCAACCATTTCATCTCAAGGTCCACGCCTCACCTCAGCATCCTGTAACGCAATCACTTACGTCTGGCTCAAGCTATTTAAGTCAAGTCCAGCATCTCTCTCATACCTCATTCCGCCTATTCTTTCACATAGGAGCCGCCTCTTCAACATCCATTCAGGCTACCTCCTACAAGACAATTCAAGTCTTAGTTCGCTAGTCATCACAAGTGTACCTTTCATGCCTCCGTATAACCTCAGTGACTTCGCAAAGCCATTCTTTTCTCAACTCAATTTAAATTGGACACTTTTGGGGCTCCTATGTTGGCTCGGGAATAAATAAGAAGAATCGCCTCCTGAAGACATACCCCCACTCAGAGTGTCCACATCCCAAGCCCTCCATCATTCTCTCAGATGACCAAATCAAGATCCTCCATCCTCAAGATCCTCCATCCCTTCATCCCTCCACCCCTCCATCCTTTCGTCCCCTCATCCCTTCTTCCCTCTACCTTTCCTCCCTTTCCCCTTCATTCCTAATGCATTCATAAATAAATCTTTAAACGTATCCGTTTGTGCTAATGAAGTGGAAGTTAACGTGTTGACTTAATTTCGGGAGCAGGGCCACGCCCATACCACACCTCCAACTTATCAAGCAGCCTATTTATACTCCGCTCATCCACTCTACTCAGTCTGTCGTGTTTCGTCAAACCCACCCTCCCTTACCCCTTACATATTTCATTTAACATCTCTTTCTCCATAACCGTGCATTGTTTTTCCTTTCACTGTAGGTTTTCGTCTGGGGGTTCCTACGTTGGCTCGGGAATAAATAAGAGGAATCGCCTCCCGAAGACATACCCCCAATCAGAGTGTCCACATCCCAAGCCCTCCATCATTCTCCCAGACGACCAAATCAAGATCATCCATCCTCAAGATCCTCCATCCCTTCACCCCTCCATCCTTTCTTCCCCTAATCCCTTCCTTCCTCTACCCTTCCTCCCTTTCCCCTTCATCCCTAATGCATTCATAAATAAATCTTTAAACGTATTCGTTTGTGGCGTGGTCCTTGCTAGTGAACTGCAAACAAACAAAAACAGTTAACCAATATAACAATATTAAACCTAAGAAAAACAATATCAGCCCGACTAAATAAAGAACAAAAAGGGATATAAACAAAATAAAGAAATAGAAATTAACAATAGACAATACAAGTTAAAATATCAGGACCAGGCGTGGCCCTCTTGCCACGCCACAGCAGGAGGTTAAATGGGCGCGCCGATGTCACCCCAAACACTGCTTCAATGAGGGCGGATATTGCCTCTGCAGTCCAACTTTAAAACGATTGTGCAGAAATCCGGGAGACGACAGAGGCAGACAGACAGAGATCCGGGAGACGAACTCAGACAGAGCAGAACAGAGCAGCAATGGTCCAACTGCAGATCCAAACAATCACACACTCACAAAAGGAGGAAGAGAAGGAGTGCAGTGGCGTTTTACCACCAGGATATCAGCGTAACATGCAACAGCTGGCGATTTGTTGCCTTTCACTGCCAGAGCCCACAGGACGCAAGTTACACAGTGGGAGAACAAAGACGACACATGCCTGAATGAACGCCGTAGCTCTTTATATACACCACGCCCACTTTAAGAACCGGACCTTCTCACCTGGAAACTGAGGGCGCCATCGAAGCTGTACCTGACGTCATTATTTTTGAAACTAAACAATGGTTTCAATGTAGCGGCCCAAGTATTTTTTCTCAGAGATGCGGCGGAAAACTCTCTTTCCTCGTTGACCGATCTAGCTCATTCTGTATTTGTTCATCAGAGAGTAAGCGGAGGGAAAAAAACCCCTCATCATTAGACCAGGTGATTGCACTATATTGAGACGAATCCATTGCTAATTAAAACTAATAATAAAAATATTGAAAAGAGCACTCTTTACAAAATACAGTTTAGTGAGAGCCAGCTGTCAACGGAAAATCAACGTCTGACTCCATCGCTGGTTCTAAGCAGAACCGCTTGGCCGGCCCGATTGGAACCACATCTCTTGTGGTTCCAAGGGGCCTGGTGGAACATGTCGCAAGTTGTAATGCAAACACGGTCGGGACTGTTCCGTTCCGTACCGTTCCCTGCAGTGCGAAAACGCCTTAAGTTAGTGTTTAAGTTAAGTTTTACTTCTAAATTTAATTATATGTGTCATTTTATTTTTTTAAGTGTTATATTTATTTTTAGGAACATAAAAATTACAACGAACATTTGAAATTGCTGGTTATATACAAGTTACTTGCAGTGGAGACAGCTATAAGGTTGAATTCAGTCATTCTTAAAATTTGATTTGTGATTTTGTCTATTCTGATAGATTTTGTAATTTTACATCCAGGATCTTCAGGAAAATTAAGCGAAACTCAAACTCCTTGTTCTCAATGAAGACCCTCTGTATGGTGAAGAACATGAGTCTGCTCCCTCAAGGTATTGAAGCTCAGAAGAAATGGTCTCTAAAATATTTTCATGCTTTTTAGCTACTGCAACATTTTAACACTAGCTTATGTTTGATACAGAAGAAGATGTAGTCCTGCAGCTGCTGCCAGTACTCCTCCCTGCTCCACCTTACTAATTTGGGAGAAGAGTTTCAGACCATCAACCTGATCTGGAAGTTCAGAAGGTTTCATTGATATCCAGCCTGTAAGTCAACCTTCATCTCTGAATCATGCTCAAATTGTTTACTGTTTAAATAAGTGCATCACTAATGGCCTGTTTTTTCTGTCTTCTCTCTCCATCAGGTTGGGACACACCTGGTGGTGCATCTACAAAATGCGGCAACCCGTATGTCCTCATGCAGGGAGACAAAAAAAATGCTAAAGTGTCATTAAAAATGCTCCTTGTTTAATGGCTGAAACTTTGAGAAGGACCTCGCTGCAGCAAACAGAAAGGGGCGGGGACGGACCACTGTCAGTCTCTTACCTTATTTGGAAATGGGACCATTGCACTCCGGAAGTGAAGGGGGCGCTATTTCCTATATTATCCGCGGTCTCCGGTTTTAATTTTCTTTTTAAATCTGTGATATAGCTTTATCTTTAGGAAGGAGTTTCTCTCTCAGCATGTATTTGAACTTCTCTCTTTTATTTACTTCAGCGCAGCTCACAGTTTTTAAACAATTTCCGTCGCTTTCTGTGTACTTCTAAATCTGCTTCTTTTTCACATCTTTTCGTGCCTGCTAGTGCCTCTAGTGGCGTGGGTGTGGTAGCACAACTAATATGAATACATTACTATATCAGAATACCAAAGTTTTTATTATTTATTATTAATTCTCCCATAACTGGAACCGCAAAATATAAAGTCCCTCACAAAACACCATACTTTTTAAATTTCTTAAGGAAGTAGAGCTAATAAAATGACCTAAACAATACCTGTGGTTCCAGTTGCACTCGTTGGCCAACCTGTTGAAACTATGGCAAATTTTAAATAACCTTGGATCATTTTTGCTGCTCAATTTTGCTGAAAACACTGGCTACATTTTTTAAGAAACGTCACTATCTTTTAAGAAGACCCAATGATCTTGGGGTTACCTAACAAGTGCAACTCGTGCAAAACCTCTAGTTAGCTAGAGGTAACATTGGCTAACGTTACCTCTAGTTAAGTAATGTTAACATTTTAACAATGAGTTAAAATGTTAACATTTAGAAATGTAACTTAAGTTTTAAGTCATCTCAAGTTTTAACTGTTGAGTGCTTTAGCTTTTCATCTCCTCGGCTGGTTTGGTCACATGAGCTGCAGACTAACAGACAATCTTTTAAGAATACTTAAAAGAATACTAAAAGAAAGGAGTGTTAAGAATACTTAAAAGATTGGAATAGCACTTGGAATAGCAGGAAAAATAGTAGTATATATAGGACTCTACCAACAAAACAAAAATGTGGATTATTGCTTGTTTAACAACCCTGGTCTGTGAACCTAATTAATTTGTTAGTTTGTATTATGTATACAAATTAATGTATACATAATACATTAATGTATTATGTATACATTAATTTGCTCGAACCTAATTAATGTATACATAAGAAATTCAATTTCTTATGTATACATTGTATATGGTATTTTTTATTGTTAATGTTGTTTTTCATGTCTTATTTCTTCCTCCTATAAGTGATGGAGATATATAGATATGATTTATAATGTATAAAGGTGTTGTTTATTTCACCTAATTAGCTTTACATCCTGAAGAAAAATATAGTATTTTAGAAGATAATTTATCTTTCACGTTGCCAGTAATGGCGAAATTAATAGTAAATAATAAAGATTTTGTGGCATTCTCGTTTAGTGACATAATTATATTAGTTGTGTTACCACCCCATGCCACTAGAGGCAGTAGCAGGCCCGAAAAGATGCGACTAAGAAGTAGATTTAGAAGTACACAAAAGGCTGCGGAATTTGTTAAAACCTGTGCGCTTCGCTGAAGTAAATAAAAGAGAAGTTGAAATACATGCTGAGAGTGAAACTCCTTCCTACAGATGAAGCTATATCACAGATTTCAAAAGAAAATTTAAACGGGAGAACGTGGATAATACAGGAAATAGCGCCCCCTTCATTTCCGGAGTGCAATGGTCCCATTTCCAAATAAGGTAAGAGACTGACAGTGGTCCGTCCCCGCCCCTTTCTGTTTGCTGCAGCGAGGTGTGCTTGGAAACTTTTACTTGTAGTTTGCTTTAAAACAGACTTTTTACATGAAATGTTTTCTAATGTGTAGTAACAGATACTTCTGGAGTTGTAGCCAAATGAGTTGAAGTGATTTAACTATATACTTTTGAAACAACTTACTTAGGTTTTGTAACTTTTGTAAATGAAAGCTGCTGGCTCTACATATGTATCACATGGAAATAAAAGAAGCATTAAATTCAGATTGTTTTTAATCCTGTTTCTATATAGTGAAATTTAAGATAAATAATTTTTTTTAACCCAACTATAGTGGTATAATAACCCTTGTGTTGGGTTATGAGTTTCAACCCAATTTTGGGTCAATTTAACCAATTTAAACAAGTCAATTTAACCCAACGCTTGGTTAGTTGCCATGACCCAATGTGCTGGGTCAAACCATCAACCCAACCCAGTTGGGTTAAAACAACCCAGCGTTGGGTCGGTCCATATTTGACCCAGCGCTGGGTTACGAATTGGGTTATTTTTAACCCAGCACTTTTTACTGTGCAGGCTAAAGCCAAGGATAAAAGAGAAATTATCCAAAAGTGTAATAGAAAATATGTTTCCTTCACATGTTGGGCTCTGACTTGCAGCATCTTTATAGCTAAATACTGACATGGTGAAGCTGAGCTGTGAAACAGAGACTGAAGACCAGCAGCTCCAGCTCTGATCTTGACTTGATCTTTCCTCACAAAATCCCCTCGTCTTTAATGAACTTCTCCTCTAACAGCGGTTTTTCATCAGCTCTCTCTCATTAGAAAACAGTATGAAAACATTAGCTGCTACTCTAACAATCAGCGGTTACTTTGGGCCAATTTAACTACATAGGAAATATTTTTCAGTTGTCTAGAAGCAAATTTCTGGCTGAAAAGTCAAGTAATTCTGATCTTTCGCCTTTACTTGTGAAACGTAATGCCAATAAATCCAGTTGTAAACGCATCCTTGTTGTTCTAACAACATCCTTCAGGGTGGAAGCTAATACTGAGTAAAGTTTTAAAGTAAACTATTTTCAAAAAGAAATATGAGGCAGTATAAATAGGTAAGAAGCTGTTTCAAAGGGAACAGAATCTCCTGCAACATGTCAAGGCATGTCTGAGGTTTTTCATCTTTGGGGAGTAGGAGGAAGCAAAGTTTAACATTTTGAAATGGTAGGTTGGGTTACGCTGGATTTGGAAGTCTCAGCGTTAAGGTACAAAGACACATTCTCTATATACACAAAAACTGAAATCTTAGTAAAGCTAGCCCTGCTAACCTAGCTAACTGCTATGTCAATGTCAATTTATTTATAAAGCAATTTAAAGGCAGCTTTTATCTGCACCAAAGTGCTGATAATACTTTCTGTTGTGTATTGTTAATACAACAGATAACAACACAAAATATTGTTCAAAATGTCAAATCTGTAATCATTTTAGCTTTGTCTTTGAAATATTTGTAAAAATATGTTTTACATTAAAATTCTTACATATTTTGGATCCTAATCTTATAATTTCTTATATTACATGTTTTTAATGGGAATTGACTAAAATAAACATATGCATCTCAAAATTTTATGTATAAAACTGAGACCAGTAAACAGACATGAAATTAATTTCTAAATGTGTTCAGGACAGTGACGATGGATGGACTGGTGGACGGATGGATGTTGTAAAAACTCATTTCCTCTGAACTCCATCTGGAGAAACATACTGTCTCCTTTGAAATCTTCCTCTTTTTTGGTTTTGGTATGAAATGCAAGTGTTTTGCTAACAGAAGAGAAGTGTCAGTGGTCTTATTTTAGCACTTTAAAGACCTGCCTGACCACACACTGGGCCCTGTGCTCTTCATCTGTAAATGGTCCACGTATGAGCAGTCACTGACCAAAACCCACAATTAATGTCCGAATTTCAACTGGGATTAAAGATTTTATTTTTTTTACACTCTCAAATTGCAAGTCAGCAGTGTTTCCTGGCGAGGGGAGAAAAAAACTTGGCAGGATTTTTACGACACAGTAACTTTCCACTGAAATCCAGACTTAATGACGCATCTTTGAGGCTTCCTGAGACAGGGATGGTGACCCCCTGCAACTATTCCGGGAAATTAGATTAGTCACTAATCTAATTTCCCGGAACTTAAGTGAAAGTCATCTTTTCACTCTGTTTAAATAATTATAGCTCCCAGATGAAATGCATTCAGAACCTTTTTTTTGTTTTGGCTGGTGAGTTTTGTCAGGAACTCAATGTAATAACACCATCTCAAAGGACATTTGGTTTCTCCTTTTGTTCCTGCTTAACATGTCACCATAAAACCTGAATATTACCCAAAATATATGGGCTGTGTCACAGACAGTGCTATTAATGAGCTTCCTTAGGCAATTGACAACAGCTAATAAACCTTCAAAGGGCATTTAGGATGTTACTGAACGAGAACAAGTGCGTCTGTAACAACTGCACTGTTTCTGTTTTCCTGTTCGTGCTGTTTCCCTGGGCAACCCAGAACAGTCATCATCAGCACCTGAGTCTCATCCCTCAGTCACCTCCAGCTAGCCCTGCAATGACACGTCAAACAATGTGTCGTTGTCTCTTCTTTAACTTGCTCTGTGTCGCCACAGTTGTACTCATTGGGTAAAATGTAAAATTACACAACCATAATATTGTACTCATTATTATAGTTGGCTCTTTGTTCCTTATGTTTTTGAACCGTGTCCTAATTTCGGCCCATCTGTAGCCACCCCCTCCAACACCCACTCCCTCCACCTTTTAGGTCACTGGACTCCGCCTGCATCATTCATCTCTAAACTGAAGCTTAGTCTCCCCATAAATCTTTAAAGCTTTCCTCGGTCTGAGCTCTGCATTTGAACACTACTTCTGATGGCTGTTCACAGTGGAGCCTAAGTATTCAGGGTCCTGTGGGGAACTCCATTTATTTTGAACAAATAATAAATTAAGGGCTTGAGAAAGTAAACAGAGACTGACTTTGTAGTGAGTGTAGCAGTGTAAAATGAGATATAAGTGGATGAGTCATCCCTCGCTGGTTCTTTACTAAATCGTCTGTTATTTGTAGAGAGTTTAGCAAGCTCCTTTATGACTGTGTGATACTAACAAAAGAAACCATTTGGTGAAAATCTTCAGGTAATATAATGTAAACGAGAATACAATTCTACCAAAATGACCTTCAGAATTCCTGAAGAACTATTAATAAAGAGCCATTTTAAAAGAGAACGCCTGTTTCAGTGGAACTAAAAAGACCAACCAGAAAAGAGAAGGCCTGAGCACAGAGCCTTGAAAAAATACATCCTCGAACTTTTTAACATTTTGTCACACTGCATCTACAAACTCCAAAGTATTTTTTAGGGATTTTATGTAACAGACAAACACAAAGTAATGAAGTGGGGCAAAAATAAAACATTTTATTTAACAAACAAAAATTTTAAAAGTACAATCTGTTGGATTCACTCCTCCCATTCCACTAGGGGTCTCTATAGTTGCTTTGTGTTGGTACGTGAATTAATGTGTGGAAGAAGACGAACGGCGGACCAGTAGTGTTCTTCATAGACATAATAATATAAGAGTAGACCCCCATTTGCTGCCATAGACATTAGACTCCGACGCAGGAAATACGTCAGCCATCTTGGAGCGGTCGTCCCTCCTAGTTTGCTCAACCAAAACAGCAGAAGATGCCTCAGCACTGAGGGATATTGTTGTTCGGATCGATGGATTATTGATGTGAGGGCTCCACAAACAACATTTCACAAGTAAGATGGACATATTATTGTGTATATATTGTGATTAGAATATTACTTTACTGTATTTATGTCCACCGGCGAGATACCAGCTAATATTAGCTATAGTGCTTGGTGTAATACGGGGTTCAGCCCCGCTATGAAGGCTAACTGAGATTCCGTAAATCTAAAAAATGTATTATTCTCTAACATTTACTTAGATTATCTGACACAAGAGCCTACATTAGAAAGGAAACAATGTAACATATATTATAAAACTTATGTGTTATAACATTCACCAGCAAAGTTTACACATGTGGTAAAGACTATTATTTATATGTAATTCTTTCACTCTGTCAAAAGTAAGATAGCTCCCAAATCTTCCGTTTTTGTTTCGAAGGTTTCCTAAAGACACAATGTGAGGAAGAAGAGAGAGATATCTTTAAAGAGAGACGGATTCACTGCAGCACCGATGAACCTCACATCGGATTTTGGACTCAATCTCAGCTGCTGAATCACTCTGAAGCTAGAACATGTCGGCTGAAAAACATAGACATATATCTATGTATACATACATATAAACATGTATCCTATATATATTATTCAGTATTAATCATTATTTATTTGTGTTTATACAGTTATATAAATATGTATTGATCTTACTAAATAATTTATTAAATAAATTATGAACGGCTGTGTGCTTTGTAATATGCTCATCATACATCGATATCAGAATATTCCATTCCTATTTTATTGTTATAGCCACTAAGCATATTTAAATATGCTGAACTGTGTATTAAAAACATACTTAAAATTAAAATTGTTTATAAATGTAGCTCTGATAGATGTTTGAATATGGTTAAAAGTAACAAAAAAGCGTGTTATGATTGATTAAATGCGCTGATACGTCATTGTGCCTGCTAAACACATAGGCTGAGTGGAGTGGTGGACCGCTCCAAGATGGCCGCCCTAAATCTCGTCAGCGACAATAGGCGAGAGCGGTCCATGAGGCATCTATTCTTATAATATGTCTATGGTGTGCTTAGGCTGCCTAGCTTAACTAACAAGCTGAACCTGCCATAAAATCACATCTTACTAATGTTCATGAGTGTTGCCCAACGTGGTGAGTTATATTAATGCTGTAAAGCTGTAGGAGATAAGTATTTGTTATCTGTTCTGAGCGTGCGCTTGATGTTTGCTAGAGCTAGTTAGCCAAATGCTAGCTGTTGTTTGCTGCACTGTGATATATGAATGCAGACGTTTATTATATTACAAAGTGTTCTAAGAGTAAACTTTGCTTTATAACCGGTTAGTCAAGTCAACCAAGCTCCTAAATCTATGTTTAAGTTTGTGTTTTATTGAATATTGCAATACTAAGTATTGACGTTTTGTTTGTCTTTTTTTTTTACTTTATTACAGTTTAACCGGCATGTCCGTGTAAAAGCACTCTGCAATAAAATTAACAACAACGGCTACCTTATGTTCTTTGTAACATAAAGTTAAACACGAGGCAATCATGTCTAAAACCGAAGATTCTGCAGGAGAAATAGACCTTGCTATGCTAAAGAGGAAGAGAGGACAAGCTAAAGCAGCTGTAACTAAGATAATAACATCGGCAAACAAAAAAAATCAGAGAAAATAAGCCAGAAGAATTAAAGTCAGTGCTGCAGAGCCTCGACCTAGCCCTTGCACAACTTCAGGAGGCACATAAATGTTATCATTCTCGGCTCACGGATGATATCGACAGAGAAGAGTCTGATGCTTATGAGAAGCTTATCTTAATGAACGTTCATGATGTGCGTCATGAAGCTCTAGCCTGGCTGCAAGATGAGGAAGATGGAGTTAGTGTTAATCCAGATGTTGATGAGGAGTCGGATGTCACTGCACAAGTTAATTTGTTCAGTGAATCTCCAGCTGATATAAATGATGAAGGCAGAACTAGAAAAAAATCCAAGCCCTAAGAAAGAAAGAGAAGGAAAACTTTGAGTTGATGCTTAGACTCAACAAGGAGGAATTTGAGCTGGAACTTCAGCGACTACATCACAAGGCTGAGCTGGATGCACAGATGCTGCATAATCAGCAAAAGATGCAAGCCCTAACAGCAGATCTCCATTCTACACCTAAAACTGGCCAAATTCCTACTACCCCACGACCCTCGCCTTTCCAGATGGCAGATGATTCATTCTCACAACTGCTAGAGTTCTCAAGGCAGCAGTATCAAGCCCAAGTAGACTCAGGTTCCCACCAACAGATCGAATCAAGTTCGATGGTGACCCACTCCAATATTGGAAATTCTTGAGGCTTTTTACTGCAATGGTGGACAAAGAGTCTGTTCCTGCTGAAGAAACGTTAACCCATCTGTACCAGTACACAGAAGGAAAGGCTTGAGATGCTATTAGTCACTGTCTATACAACTCCAATCCCAGCACGGGTTTCAAGGAAGCACTTGACCGACTAAAGTCAAGATTTGGAAATCCTCATTTCATCTCCCAAGCTTGGGTTGAAAAGGTTTTAAACTTTAATAAACTTTAAAGAGATAAGAGACGATATGCAACTCAGAGATCAGCTGAGAGGCTGTAAGGACACACTTGCTGCCATGGTTTGTGGCATGATCCTCGCAGGAAAAGGCTTCCATCACCCTTTTACTGTTAGAAGCCATCTTATGTAGCCTGAGATTTGAACAAGCCAGCATTTCCTGCGTCCTTTTCAGAAGGCTGATGGCATCCTCTGGAGAAGGAAGAGATTTCAGGCCATCGTCCATATAGAAATCGTGGACAACAAACTGTCTAGCATCCTCTCCAAAATCCTCTTGACGGACCTCTGCTGCTCTTCTGAGGCAGTAAATAGCTACTGCAGGGGAAGGGCTATTTCCGAAAACGTGTACCTTCATGCGGTATTCTGTTATCTCTCCGTCAGGGTCATTGTTCTTGAACCAGAGAAACCGGAGAAAATTGCGATCTGGTTTGACCGTGAAACAGTAAAACATTTGCTGTATGTCTACTGAAAAGGCGATTGGTTCCTTTCTGAACCTCAGAAGAACTCCGATGAGGCTATTATTGAGGTCAGACCTAGCAGACATAGCAGTATCCCTCTTTAACTGTGAAACTCTGTGGGCATGACTCAAATAGAGACGTCCATTTTTTAAGATGTTGGTGTAACAGGAGGTCACCACAGATGGCTTATGGACATCTCCAATGCATACATCACCAACAATCACCCAACCCAATTCCAGTTTTTGGGCATATGGTGCATTATGCGGGCCGTTTACTTGTTTCCTAACCTTATGTACTCTGATGTCTCTGCCTAATAAGAGCACAATAGGGGCTTGTTCATCAAGCTTAGGTAAATACTTTGCAAGAGGTTTCAAATGGCTGTGGTTCAATGCCACTTCGGGTGTCGGGATTTCTGAGAGATTATTTGGGATCTTGTTGCATTCAATTAATGTCGGCAAAGAGAGCTGAATGCTGCCATCATTAGCCTCGACCATGTAGCCACGGGCCTGTCTGCCTTCTGTTTCCATAGTTCCTGCACAGGTTTTCAGGAAATATGGTGTGGCTATCCCTGATATATTGAACATATCAAAAAATTCAGACCGTGCAAGTGATCTATTACTTTAATCATCTAATATTGCATACATCTCAACTGCAGCATCAGGACGACCAGCAGGAAATACTTTCACAAGACTTATTTTAGAACAGGAACGTCCTGAGATTTCCTTGCCACAGATTTTGGTGCATGTCGTGGAAACAGCCGCTTTCTTGTTGCCATTTATTCCCTCCCCGCTGTTCTCTGATATAGGAGAATCTGGGGTATTCGACCACGGTGCAGTCCCTGGATGTAGGGCTGTAACATGCTTTTTACTTCCACACTCTGTACAGATGATCTCTTCTTCACAGTTTCTTGCCAAATGTAGAGCTTTGCAACACTTATAACAAATCTAATTTTTATTCAGAATTGCTTTTTTTTCTTCAATGAGCATTCCCCTGAAGGTTCTACATTTAGAAAGAGGATGAGGTTTGTTGTGTAGCACACAATGTTTGGCTGAATCATTTGTTGAGGCGGGTCTACTTGCAGATGGAATACTGCTTTGAACAGTCACAGTGCTGTCCAGGTAATGTCTTTGGAGAGACCCCGGTTTTCATTACAGCGAGAGACTTATGACCATCAGTTCTCAGGACTTGCCTATGGTGCTCAGTTGAATCATTAATCAATGTTGTCAGCATGAAACTGGGATCAGCTCTCATTTTAGTTTGATTACACACAAAATTCTCAAAGAAGCTGAATGGAGGATAGAGAACCCTGTGTTCCTCTTTGTATTGAAATCCTGATGTTTTCAATACACTTTTCTTGTAGATAGAATGGCATCTTCTGCACAACAGGGTTAATGCCACGAGGCGTATCTAAGTAACTTAAACCTAGTAGGTCACCATCTGCCTTGGCTGTCTCTATTTCCATTAACAAATCTCTGAGTTCTGTTAATTTGCGGTGGTCTTTATTAGAGATTTTGGGAAAACTCTCCAACTTTTTGAACAAGGAGTTCTCAACCACCTCTGAAGCCCCGTAACACTCATTTAGTCTGTCCCAAACTGCTCTGAGTTCGTACTCGCGGTAATTCACATGCACTGTCCTTAAACGTCTAGCATGTTCTGCTGAGTCTTTCCCTAGCCATTTTACTAAAAGATCTAGCTGTTCGTTGGCTGAAAGGTTTAAATCTCTGATGGCACTCAAAAATGATGCTCTCCAGGCCCTAAATCACTCAGGACGATCATTGAACTGTGTGAGAGCAGTGGACACTAACTCGCGTCGTGCAATGAATCTAACAAGGTCTGACATACATCTACTTTCTTCCCCTTGACTCCTTTGTGGACCATTATTTGTGTAACTAGCATTCTGTAACAGAGGCGAGTTCTCAGTTCTGTTTCTATAGTCCGTCCTACTGTAGAAAGTGTCTATCGGATTCTCCAAAGAATTTGTGTTTTGCTCAACCTTTGGCATAGATTTTCCATTTAATCTTGACTGTTTCACAAAATGGTTTTCAGATCAAACTGTCATGGTTAGATTCTGAGCCTGTGTTGCCATGGTAGGTTCTGATTTTGGCTGCACTGGCAAGGCCATTTCTGGTGCATAGATTATTTTATAAGAGTCATGTATAGATTCATGTTGGGTTGGTTTCAGGTCTGTCTCACATGAATAGGTTTTTATTTTAGGCATGCCAAAAGTGTCTTCACTTTGGATAGCTCCCTCTACATATTCCTTTGTGTGTGATTCTGGATCCTCATTTGGAACGTCAATTTCACTGAACATTTCACAGCTAACTCCAAAACGTCTGCTTTAGCTTCTGCAGCTGCAGCCTTTTTCTGCAAACAAACTTTATCCAGCGAAGCCTCTAAATGTGTTTTTTGAAGCTGGGTTGAGGCCTCAAGCTCTGCTTGTTGTATCCTCAGTGTAACCTCTTTCTCAACAAATGCTGCTTCAGCTTTTGCTGCTTCTGCTTCTGCACGTGCCAATGCTGCAGCTACCTTGCTGGCTGCCAAACTTGTAGACTGCTTAGATAAGCATGAGATGATACAGAAAGCAAAGTAGCAAACAATACAGCACTTAAGAGTACAATAAATTTGCTCCAGAGAAAATATTTAGCTCAGGAAATTTAGGAAACATGAATACCCCACACAAGAGAACAATCTGTCAATCAATGACCACAAGGTGATTGAGCTGTGGGAAAACTCAGTTACCAAAGAAGGCTCACATTATACCTTAGGCATACCTCTTAAGAACGAAGCAGTGACACTGCCTAACAATATCAACTTAGCAACACGGAGACTACAACTACTGGAACGTAGATTAACAAAGGACCCAGACCTGAAAGACAAGTATGTTAAGGCGATGAAATAAACCATTGATAAAGGATATGCAGAAGTTCCAGCCTTGTCGCTCGACCACAATGATAACAAAGTTTGGTATCTCCCACATCATCCAGTAACTCATCCTCGCAAGCCTGGAAAGGAGCGAGCTGTCTTTGACTGCGCAGCAAAGTACGATGGAATATCTCTCAATGACGTCATCCACCAGGGCCCAGATCTAACAAACAAATTGATAAATGTGCTGATCCGCTTCCGACAAAGTCCTCTTGCTATAATGGCGGACATTGAAGGTATGTTCAATCAGATACATGTAACTCCAGAACACAGAGATGTGCTACAGTTCCTGTGGTGGAAAAACCACGATCCTAATAATGAGGTAGTTACTTACTGGATCACATCCCACCTCTTTGGCGGAGTGTGGTCTCCAAGAGCAGCAAGCTTTGCATTGAGGAGGTGTGCATCAGATCATGCACATCTATATGATGCAGATACTATCTCCACTGTGGAAAGAGACTTCTACGTGGATTATTGCCTGAAATCCTCAGACTCACCCCAGCAAGCCATCTGTCTAGCAGCACAGCTGATCGACCTACTCATGCAAAGAGGGTTTCGCTTGACTAAATGGACAAGCAATATAACTGAGGTCCTACAGTCTATCCCAGAGGAGGAACATGCAAATCAAGTACCATTGTTGGACCTGGATGGAGATCTGGGGTTGCTCTGGGACATAACAGATGACTGTATCACCTTCATCATCAAGGTCAAGAACAAACCCAGCACTAAAAGAGGCATGCTAAGTACAATAAGCTCAGTTTATGACCCCCTGGGGTTAGTTGGCCCATTCATTTTACGGGGAAAGGCACTGTTTCAGGCACTATGTCACTTGAAGCTAGGTTGGGAAGAAAAAGTGACATTGCTGAGCAATGGGGCCGGTGGATAGACAACCTACCAAAACTCTGCAGACTACAGGTGCTTTGGTGTCTCAGACCTGAAGGTTCTACTGCAGCTTCAGTCACAATGCAACTTCATCACTTCAGTGATGCTTCTGAATTGGGTTATGGTGCTGTTGGCTACCTTAGATACGTAAGCAACAACAACATCTACTGTAATATCGTTCTCTCTAGGAATAGGCTTGCTCCTGTCAAACCAAGCACTATTCCAAGACTAGAACTGGCAGCAGCTGTAGTAGCGATACAGCTTGATCAGAAGATCCGTCAAAGCTTCGAGCTACCCCTCCTGGATTCTGTCTTCTGGACAGACAGCACTATTGTTCTGCATTGCATCAGAAACAAAGAGAAAAGGTACCAAACCTTTGTTGCCAATAAAGTTTCACAGATCCGAGAAGTCTCACAAGCCTCACAATGGAAACATGTCTGCACAGAACTAAACCCTGCAGATTATGTTTCAAGAGGACTGTCTGCTGAAGAACTCACAAACAGTGAGCGCTGGCTCAAAGGCCCTGCCTTCCTGTGGCAGGAAGAAGAGTTATGGCCTTGCCAGCCTGAACTAGGAAGCTTACCTCCTGAAGCAGAGGTAAACAAGTCAAGTCAGACATATGCAATGTCTTCTAAGCTCACCATTCAATCAGCAATTGACTGTTTCATTCAGAGGTATTCCTCCTGGCACAAACTTAAATGAGCTATTGTATTGATCCTATGAGCTAAGAAGAAGTCTGAACCCAGACTATATGCTCCAATAACACCAAACGAAATGAAACTGGCAGAGATTGCTATTATTGACTACGTTCGTTGCTATCGTTGACACTTTACTTGTCCAATGAAAGGAGAAGGCATCAGGAAGTTAACTCCAGTACAACTCAGTGATCGATTACTCTGCGTTGGAGGAAGGCTCACCAATACTCCAATAGCCGAGAAGCTGCAAAACATCCAGCAATTTTGCCTCGAAACCACCATATTAACATACTTATCATATGGCATTTTCACAAACTCACAGGTCATTCTGGAGTTGAAAAGGTACTTGCTGAGATTAGACAATTCTTTTGGATTGTCAGAGGCCACATAGCAGTAAAGCAAGTCCTAGCACGGTGTGTACCTTTCAAAAAACAAAAGGCTCCACTCAGTACTCAGAACATGGCTGACTTACCCATTGATCGTGTGACTCCATGTAAGCCGCCTTTCACTCATGTCGGAATTTATTATTTTGGGCCCATTACCATCAAAAGAGGACGGAGTGAGGTGAAGAGATATGGCTGTCTATTCACTTGCCTAACTACCAGGACCATCCACTTGGAGGTGGCGCACAGCTTGGACACAGAATTATTCACAAATGCTCTTCAACAATTTATGGCTCGTCGTGGGACGCCTTAACTGATATGCTCGGACAACGGGACGAACTTTGTTGGTGCCCGTCACAAATTATGGAAGGCTCTAGAAGGATGGAACCAGCAAAGTATCGAGGATCATCTACTCCAGCGAGAAACGCAATGAAAGTTTAATCCTTCTGCCGCCTCACATTTGGGAGAGACAGATACGTTTCGTGCGCTCAATTCTTATGAGCATTGCAGGACAACAGACTTTGGATGATGAAGGATTAATTACACTTTTCTGTATCATTGAAAACATCGTCAATGGGAGACCGCTAACAAAGTTGTCAGATGACCTGAGGGATGGTCAACCTTTGACTCCAAATGACTTACTTCTGCTGAAATCAGAGAGCGCTCTGCCTCCTGGTCACTTTGTAAAACAGGATTTGTATCGTCAAAGTCGGCACCAAGTCCAGTATTTAGCAGACATTTGGTGGGTGAAGGAGTACCTACCCAACCTGCAGCAAAGGCAGAAGTGGAATCACCATTCCAGAAACTATCAGGTCGGAGATCTTGTACTGATCCTGCATGAATGCACGCCTCGCAGTCAGTGGCCTCTTGGTTTGGTCACTGATGTCAACATCGGAGCTGATGGTCTGGTGCAATCAGTGCAAGTAAAGACTAATAGAGGCACATACACCCACCCGTCCAATACACAAGCTAGAAGGAGCTTTGCTAGAAGGAAATATGGATGAGTAGATTTACTTTTTTTCAGCTTGTGTGGGTTTTCTATATGTTACAGACAGGGGTGAAAGTAGTTTTTCAATTCTTGGGGGTACTATGACAAAAAAAAATATGTATGTATATATATATATATATATATATATATATATATATATATAGCTTCTTTGTGTGCTTTGGAGTTTCTGTGCTGATAAATTTTTTTGCAAAGCAATAAAAGCTGGTAGTTCTTGAATTGCTACAAAATAAACCTGTATTTCCTCCCTCAGCCCACTGGCTGCAATGTTGACACCTTGAGATGCCATGAGACCTAAATTCTGGACATCATGGCATGGGGTGCATCCCAGTTTTCCATGTCTGGCATATAAGCACTCATTTTAGCTTTAAAACCAGTTCTATTGATCCTGTGTCCAGACAGAGGGATAATCAGTAGCCTGTTTGTTCTGAAGATCCTGCAGCTTCCACTTCTCTTCCCAACATGGCGCCTCCTCACCCTGACTCTCAGACTGACAGGAGGAACCACAGAGCTTTGTTAAGTTAAAGCACATCTTCTGAAGTTGGGATATTTTTCCTCCAACAGGTTCCAGAGGAATCACCTTAAACCAGATGTTGGACTGGATTTTATTTCAATGTCATTTGTGAATGTTAGAACCTCATTTTCATCAGTGGAGCTATTAAGGTTGAAAAAGGTTATCATTTTTGAGAAAGTCTCACCAACATCAATATTTCCACTAAATAAGAGGCAAAAAACAAAATAGTTTGATAGAGGAAAAGCCTTTCAGACTTTGAGCCCGACAGCACCAAACTATTTTTTAATATTAGACAATTAATTTAATTTCACATAATTATAGCGGGACAAGCCATTTGTTTGTTAAACACTTAATGAAAAATATATGTTGTGTTTGATGTTTGTTGTAAATGACTATAGTCACAAAGAATGAGGTAATTAGTCCACGTTTGTCGTTTATTGAACATTCAGAAATTACAGTGGCTGTGATGAGCCACAGCAAACGTAAAGAAAGGTAAAACAATCTGAACAGATGATCAACTCAAAACCACTCGCACCCTCTGTCACACCTGTTGCCATGGCAACCTCCTGCGCTCCACAAGCCGACCCGAGATTACGTTAAAAATATAACATTCAGTCCGTTACGATATTAGGTTTGCAGGCTTGATATTTATTTTGCGATCATTAATAAACCTCTCATGAACACAGCGGTGGTTGATTATGTTGGGTCTACCACTAGGTGGTGTACGAGAATAGGATGGACTGAGGGAGAGAAGAAGAGATAAGATGGAGGAAAGGAATACCTGATGTTACTGTACTTCTGAGCGAGTTCTGAATAAACGCTGTTAAGAGTTCTTTGTCTACTTCAGTTTCTACCTCGTCCTGACTTCCAAACATAACAGATTAGTTCATTTTAATCTCCTGCTCTGCTAGTTATTTTGGCATGTCCGTGTAAAAGCACTCGGCAATAAAATTAACAACGGCTATGATTCTTTGTAACCAGTGGTGGAGAAAGTACTCAAAAAATGTACTTAATTAAAAGTACAAATACACAGACAAAAAAGTACCACATTAACATTTTACTTAAGTAAAAGTAAAAAAAGTACTGGCTTTTAAAAATACTTAAGTATTAAAAGTAAAAGTACTCGCTGAATGCATTACCTAATCGCTAATATCAAGTGTACCGATTTATTAAATTTTAATACATCAGAAATGTGCCATTTTAATGAACAATGCCACAGATAAAGCATTGTGTTTACTCTCTGTAACTTAGTTTAGACTTAGATATGTGATTCTATGCATCATAATTTCAGGGATGAAAACATCTTGTCTCCTGTCCTAACATAGCATAAACTTCACTTTTTGTTGCCACTAGTGGCATTTATTTTGAAAGAAATCCAACTAAAAGGGGAGGACATGGAACCAAGGAGCCACGTAGCAGAGTTGTAGTCTAGACCAGTGGTCCCCAGCCTCCGGTCCGTGGACCAATTGGTACCGGGCTGCGCAAGAAATAATGAAATATTTCTGTTTTTTGTATTGAGTCTGGAGGATCTTTTATTTTGAAAAACCTTTAACCTGATTCTCTCGGGTACTTGCGCGCCAACACTGAGCCCACAAGCAGCAAAATGAGTAAGAAACAGATCAGATGTCTTTGGAAAGTTTCTTTGCAAAGGGGAAAAGGCCCAGAGAAAAGACAGGAGAATGGATTTATCCCGGACCGGTAGGTGAATCCCACATTACAAGCCAACTCTGCGTAAGATGCGGTGACCGGCTGCAAATGAGGCAATGAAGCTTCAAGCTGCTTTGCCACGTAGAGACCAAGCAGGCTGTGGATATAAGCAACACTTCGGGTATCATTGTCACTCCCAGATGGGACCGTCTCGTTGCAGAGAAACAAGCCCAGGGCTCTTGTTAGTCATTATCGTGAGTTAAAATTTTCACGAAAGTAAAATGTTAGTTTTTGTGGAGTATCTGTATCTTATTTTGAAGGGATATGTAAACGTTACCATAGCGACCAGAGTCAGAGAGCGTTTGGGCAGTGGTCGAGAGGAGATGATAGCTTGAGAGTCTTAAGTCTGGTTTAGACGGAAAGATTTAAGAACCCTCTGTGACCACAGAGCTGATAAAAATACAACAGGTTCGATCGGTTCGTGTCTCCAAGGCAGGAGCAACACGAACCGATTCCACTCACAAACATCGCAGTTCTAGAAGAAAATCCACAAAATTTTCCACGTCTTGCTCGGTCCGCGGTAATAAAAAGGTTGGGGACCACTGGTCTAGACCACCAAACCCGAGACCAAGTCAAGACCAAGACCAGCACCCTGTGATACATGACACAATAAAATTAAGTGCACCTATCAAAATTGCTTCTCAAATTGATCTGAAAGATCCACATTCCCATAAAAACACCTAGATATTAAATACTTGGAGCTAAAAAAATTTTAACCAGTATCAATTCAAACTCTTCTTCATTCTGTTTTGCTTTCATCTCTGTGCCACAATCCAGAGGTCTCCTACCATCCCTAAAAAAATTAACGCCCTGGGCGGTTGCCCATACTGCCCATGTCAGTAACCACAACGGCGAACCACAACATAGCAATTAACGGTAAACAACGCTCAACTATGAACACTGTCCAAGGTGCAATAAGCAAGAAGTAACCAAGCAGAAGGAGCATGTGACTGTTTTTATCCTCCCTCCTGCTGCAAAGTCTGCCACCATGACAGGTGATGAAAACAATGAGCATGCTCTGCGTTCTTACGTTCTTGTTTTATTTATTCGCCAATTATATATATATATATATATATATATATATATATATATATATATATATATATATATAATTTTTTTATTATTAAATAAAATAATAATAGCTACTGCAGTGTATGCACGCAGAGCATTACAAGAACACAGAACGGCTCTCAGTGAGGCTTCAGTCTTACCAACCTTAGTAAAGATCCGTCCGGAAGAATCGGATCGTTTATGAATGTCATATTACTATATTGCACTTTGGTCACAGCGTTGTCCCATATATGCGACACCTCAGTCAACACCTCCGCACAATAATTCAGCGCATGAGTGACAAAATTTTTTCATCGCAGATGCAACATATGTGTCTCAGTTAGTACAGCTAGCTTTGCTAGCATCACGTCCACAGAGCTTACTTTACTTTAAGCTTTCCTTCCAAGTGACGCTAAAAGTTGGACGAAGTTCCCACCGTCTGTGAAAGCGAAGCGCTGCTGATTTTACATGTTGCCATATCTTATGATTTATGCAGCGCTATTACTATCGATTAGACAGACATCTTCTCCCGCTCAGAGGAAACCACTGCGCATGTCTGGAGCTACGCATGCGAGTAAAGGGGGAGGCGATGGGTGACAACAGACACGTGAGTCACGTTACTGCTTGGATTTTACGGCGCCACCGTAAGTCCCTGAACTTCACATTCTAACGGAAAAAAAGCGTAATGCGACTTGGATGTAACGAGTAACGCGACAGTTTTGTAGAAATGTAGTGAAGTAGAAAGTACAGATACTTACTGTAAAATGTAGTGGAGTAAAAGTAGAAAGTATCCATTATTAAATCTACTTAAGTAAAGTACAGATACACGAAAAATGTACTAAAGTACAGTAACAAAGTACTTGTACTTTCTTACTTTCCACCACTGTTTGTAACACAATCATTGCTTGTAGCGGTCGCTGGTATGTAGCTCTCCAGTATGAATGAATACTCTGTATGGCACAACAGCAACTACCAAGACATGGCTGTTTACCTGAATGGAAACCTGCAGAGAGGGAGCATTAATCAGAGAATGAGCCTCATTGTAGTTCTGGAGAAACCAGAGAGAAGAATCTGTTGACAGGGTAAGTATTCTTTATGTACCCACAAACATGGCCCTAATGGAAAAGTGGAAAGAAGAAGGCCATTGTTGAAAGAAAGCAATAATAAATCCTGTTTCAGTTTGCTGCATGCCTTTTAGGAAACAAACAAAAAAAAACATTCAGTCAGACAAGACCAAAGCCTAACCTCTCTGGCCCACGTGCTAAACACAATGCTTGGTTCCAAACTAACACTGAAGAACACCTAAAGTAGTGGTTTTAAACGTGGGCGGTACCGCCCCCCAGGGGGCGTTCAGAGGATGACATTTTTACAAAAGGGGGGCGCTGGGATGCCTTTGGGGGGCGTTTGGTCGAAGGTAAACTTTACACCTTAAATGCACAACAATACCAGTTTAGACTTTGAGCAACTTGGTAAAACTGTATTGTGTAACATTAAATCATGCTTGGCTGCAACTGTATCGATGGCAGCTCACCTTCTATTCAGTGTTTGTTAGCTTCTGTTAGCTTCTTGGGGCAGCTCCGTTCTCCTGCTACTGGTAGCTAAAATCATGATACCCTCACTGTGTATCCCTCTGAAAAATGAACCCATTTAAATAAAGAAATAAAGAAATCCCTCCATGGGTGATACCCCGATAGAGAGCGTTCATTTTATAGCGTTAACACGGTGCTGTAAGTCTGGTATGAAACGGGGGTGATAGAACAACGGTACCACAGCACTTTTAAACTTCAATAATCAGAATGCAGAAATTGTTTCCGTTGTTTTAAAAGGTTTATGTCAGTCTGCCTTTTCCCCATCGATACGCTTCCGGACCGCCCTGCACCTTAGGGGCTTAAAAAAAAAAAGACGCGCACATTGCGCAAAACTCTGAAACAGGAGAAGCGGGACATAAAACGGAGCGACGAACTAGATGTGAATTATGGCATAAAAACAGAGAATCCGACGCTGAACAGTGAAAAAATCAACACATGATGTGAAACACATGACGATTAGGCGGCACAGCAGGTGATGAGATTACTGATGATGAGCGTCAATAAACTATAAAATAAATGTAGCAACAGGAAAGAAACTAAATTGGACATAGCAATAAACCAAGAGGATAATACTAATCAAAGGAAACTAAATGGAAATGAATGAAGAACAAAATGCAAGAAACAACGCAGAGGAATAAACTGGTATGGCAAGACCTTTCGAGCAATAATTAATACAGAGGACAGAATGGCAAGAATAAACAGACACTATTTCCAGATAAAAAGTAAAATAATATTGTTGAAATGTCATGGGTTTGTTGAGACCACATCTAGTACTGAGAATAAATATATTTTACAGACCATAACAGTAAAGAACTGATCACTTATTTATGTTTTTAATTAGATTTGATATATTTATTTCTTCCATCCATTTTCTTTCACCCTTGTCCCTCAGTGGGGTTGGGAGGGTTGCTGGTGCCCATCTCCAGCTAACGTTCCGGGCGAGAGGCGGGGTACACCATGGACAGGTCGCCAGTCTGTTGCAGGGCAACACAAAGACAGACAGGACACACAACCATGCACACACACACACACTGTGGGAGGACTGTGGGAGGAAACTAGAGTACCCAGAGAAAACCCACGCATGCACAGGGAGAACATGCAAACTCCATGAAAGAAAGAAAACAACCTGTGTACTACGACTGCTGTGCAGTATTATTATAAATATCATTATGAAATGGAGCTTTAGCGGAAGTTCAGGCTGGAAGACTCCACCCCCTTCGTTCGCCCATCGACGTCATGCTCATCTCCAACCTCAGCGCTGGACCTCACCGGCACGTTCAATCAGCAATCAGGCTCTGCATAAAAGGATCCACACCCAAGCCGTCAGCTGATTCCCAGCTGCGTTCAACCCACCACCACCCTTTCTCCACACACACCCTTCGGCTCTAGAATAGCACCCTTTCCCGATCACCACCACCAGTGTCGGGCCCCGGGGGAGAGCATCCCTAATCAGTTATCGGGATGTTCATCGAGTTCACATCAAATCTCAGCTCAAATTAGCTGCTGGGGTCCAAGCGCCAAAGAACTGTTATTCATTCCTGTCATTAAATCTTTTAATTGTTCCCCTTTGTCCGTCTGAGTCTCTCCAGATTTTAATGTTTTTGACAAGCACAGTATTTTAATAAGACCGGATTTCTGTTGAAAAAAAAAAAGATTCTGTTTTAGAAGGAAGTCGTGAAATATTGTACATTTTGGAGTCGGTTATTCGTTTTTTCATACCTGATACATTTTTTTTTATTTCGTTCTGGATAACAAGAATGGGATATGGGACACTTTATTCACCAAGTTTAATGAGTAGTCTGGTTTTGCAAACCTGACTGGATGTATGTGATCGTATTCAACATAACATTACAATTAAAGCTACTGGTTGGGAACCTGTGTATTTGTTTCTGGTACGTCAGTAAATCTGATGCAAAAACAACAGCGACTGATGACAAAGCTGCTTCTCTGGTGTCACTGGGGGTTTATTTTTGCTTTAAAGACTGATAGGATGCTGGAAAAGACTATTGTGTTCATGTTGTGCTAAAAGGAGTTAGCCTGTCTGCAAAGCTGTTCAAGGCTAAAATAACATCTCAATGCTAAACATGTAGCAGCAGCACAGACGTACCAATGCTAACGTCAGTGTCCAGAGTCCACATTTCTGAAGTACTTTTTCAAAGAAGCTACATCAATAAAAGCCTGAAAATTTGAATAGGTATAATAGCACTTTGCATTGATCTGATAGTTAAATAACATGACATTAAAAACAATAAATGTCTGTTGTTGAGCTCATGTGACTATTAAATAATTCTGCAACAAAAAGTGTTTTTGAATTAACTACAGATTCTGCAATTTAGTTGATGATTTTTTTTATCCCAGTTTTCTGTTATTAATTTAAGGTTTAAAAGTTGTTTTCACTGGAGAGAGTGGCTGACCTGTAAAAATCCAAATTGGGTTCAAATTCATTACTTATTTAGTCAAAAGTCTAGCCTATAGGAAGAATATGTATCAGGCTTATTCTGGATTGTTTTTATATATGAGAAGAAACCTGTTGAACAGAAAATGCTCTTCTACAAATACTTTCCCATTGGGGCCGTTAATAGTAAAGTTAAACAGCAGCGATAGGTCAGTGTCTGACGGGTTAAAGCCAAGCGTCCTTCTCCAGACCATCTGGCAGTTTCCAGGTGTGCAAAACAAGTTTAGGGAGGTTTTATGCAATTTTACTGTCAACTGGAATCAGTTCAACAAGAACAAGGAATCTAAAAGGAAAAAACTAAATTATATCAACAAATATCAGTAATTTTTACCAATGACTGCATCGCTGCCACATGACGGTACTACCAGAGCGTTACGTTTCACCGTTACGTTAGACAAGAACTGGGCAGTGAGGAATGTGATGTAGGGGAATCGATGGAGGAAGACGGAAGAGTTCAGGTCAGCCAGGGGTTGGCTGGCTGGTTGGGGACTTGTCCGTGTTTCCAGACACACAAAATCATTTAAAGCTGTGATCTGCACTTCCTCCTCTCTACTTCCCACTGAGGCAGAGGTCATGAGGGACCAGAGGCAGAGAGAAGCGCGCAGTTATGAAAGGCGAGACGACGAAGAGACGCAGCATTGTTATTCCTTTTGAAGAATGCTGAAGGACTGACTACATGTATGGAGGAGAGGGGGTAGAGACCATTGAAACTGCTTTGAATTTAGGTCCATTTTGAAACATTGTCATCATTGCGACATTACATTTGCTGTGTGGATTGAAGAGAGAAAACAGGCAGAGAGCATGCAGAGCTGCAAGAAAACGAGGAAACAAAGGAGGACACAGGAGACCAGAGAGGGAGGGGTGGGGTGGGTCTTGTGCAACAGCTTGACATTGACCAGGGTTGTCAAATGATGACGCGGCACTCCCATTGTCTCATGTGTTTGTAGTGTAACCCCCCTTCTCCTTTCTGTCCTCTCCGTCTCTCTCAATTAGAGCCACGCACACCCTTCTAGTCCCGTTTTCTCATATAAGTCAGAACAACATAGTGGATTGAGTCAGCTTTTTTGACATTGTAGATTTCTTGAGACAATTGTCGACTCAGTGTGCTTGTGAGGCAAAGAAAAACAGCAACAAAGGTGGATGATCTAAGACAACAAGTGCAGATTTTAAAACCGAGAATATGACGAATATATTGAGACAGAAAGGCAGAAGTAAGATCATACAAAATCAGGAAAGTAATAAAGTATTCAAGGAAAATGTTAAAATTCACAAATTTCACAGTTTCGCTTTTCTTTGTAGCAGAGCTGAGAAAGTTATTGATGTTTTCCATAATACTATTAACACTGCTAATTAAAAATGTGTTAGTGAATGTGTATGCTTCAATATATTTTAGACTGTGTATTTTATAAACTACTAACTAAAACGGATGCTGCTCAGTGGAGCAAAAAGTGGATATGCAACGCATTGGGTGCCATGGTAGAGTGGGCGCCAACAAAACATATTTCTCCTCTGCATTTCCTGTATTTAGCAGCTATTTGTGTAAGTGTAAATAGGTTTGTCACAATAACAAACTTTGATCGACTATAAATCGCCCCAGAAATTATTGTGATTAACTATTTTTTCAAGTAATATACATAGAAAATTGGATTATAAAGCAAGTTAACCCTCTCAAAGAATAATAAACTTTAATTTTGTACAGAACACTGGAAATGGGGGATATTTTACATTTCTTTTTTTACATTTTCTCTTTTACATTTCAAATAAACAACCAAAAACAATAAACAAAAACAGAAATAAAAACCACTTGCAACTGACACCATAAATAAAACTGATTATGATGCCTTAAAAATATTAATCAGAATGGAAATTATTAAGCTTATTTTAATTTATTATGCTATTAATTGACTATTGCGACAGATTTATGTGTGAATAATATGATCAATGACACTTCTGTCATTGATCGAAAATAAATTTGTTTAATGGTAGCATGGCAATTTAAAAAAACAAACAAATTTTTTGATGAAAAGTTTCACATTAAGAAAGTCACATCATCAACAACTGGACATTACTAATGGCTAAAACAAAGAAAAGGACGACAGGAAGTGGTAAGAGGATGATTGGGGGGTGGGTTCAGACAAAAAAAAAACTCCAGAGTATAAGAGGCTTGTGGCTCCAATTCCTGAATAAGATGTTGATATCTCCTTTGATTTTGATGGTTGATAGATCCTGAGATAATGTGTATTTTTATAATTGCATCTTAATTGATGGTTTTTCTCTCTCTCTCTTTTGAACTACAATTTAACCTAATTTCTGTTTGCTTATTTGTTTTACAATTGGAAGAACTAGAAATAAGCCTCATGTCCATCTTTCATTTTCTTCCTTTAAGTGTTCATTAGTTTGATGATAAGTAATTGCACACTTAATTGTACACCGTTTAGATCTTGACTTCATAATTGTGAAGGACCGTAATTGTTTTGGGTTTTCTACTGAAAACTAAGCTCCACAGACCGACAAAAACTATTTTACCTGTAATTGTTTTTTACGGTTGCATTTTGGCAACCCCAGCTGCCGGCATTTTACCATAAAACAAAAAAACAGATTTTAGCTGTATGTCATAATGGAGTCTAATTTCTTAACCCACATGCAGAACACCAGGCAGAGAACAGAAATCAGCTAAATAAGTTTATTGTAAACACAAAATAATGATCAACAATCAAGTTCTGGGGAAAATCTGGATTCTGGATCACTGGGGCACTGGGAGGTAAAAAAAGAGATGGTGAGTTCAGGGGTCGTTGAAAATGGCAGTGTCAGAATAAACGGACTGGTCTTACTTGGGTGGAGGTAGGTCTTGTCCGGGAGGAAGAATCACTGTGGTTACCGGGGCTTGGTTCAGGTGGAGGGTTGCTGCTTGACTTACCAAGAGGCTGCGGTGGAGGGCAGACAAGTAAGCTTTGGATCACAGAAGGCGAGGAGTGAGCGAGACTGACAACAGGGTAATCCAAAGAGGTTTGGTTTACTGCGGAGGTGTCAGTGGAACTCTGGCAACCAGTGGGTTCACAGCGTTACGAGGAATAACCTGAGGAAGAAGCACGAAGAGATATCACTTGAAGTCCACAACAGGAGATCACAGTGAGAAGGATTGAGGGCTGGAGTACCAAATACTGGCTAACACTCTGGATCTGAAGTGTCGGCAGCTCCGTCCTCATATACTCCTCCAGATGATCTGATTAATTGCAGCTGTGCAGGAATCCAGGAATCAACGGTAATGCCCTCAGAAGGGAACAGCCTCTTGGCACTCTCTGGAGGTAAAAAAGGGGGAAAGCAGCTAAAAGGAACCATTCCAATAACCCAGGTTCTCAACACCGTAAATTGTTTTTACGGTGTAATTTTGTCAACCCCAGCTGCCGGCATTTTACCGTAAAATCTACGTTTTTTTACATTGTGGGGTTCCCAGAATTCCACTGTAAAAAAAATTACACACGCCACATGCGCAGCCTGTTGCAGCACTTTGTGCACCTCTGGATGTTTGTAACTCGGCGCGGATCACGCGTGCTGCCATTCACACAAACTGGACGATCTGGAAGATGGTCTTCCAGGCGGCTACAATGTGAACCCTTAACTATAAACGGCATACTGCTGTCTTGGCTCAAAAACGTGCTCAACCCGAACTGTCAAAAGCGCAACAATAACTCAGGAGAGTTATGAGAGTTATGAGGAGAGGCACGTCATCAGGCTACAACTTCCCCAATTGGTTGGCTAGCGTCACACCCATACTTTGCTTCAAGAAAGATGGCGACCTACTAACGGGTTATCAATAAGCTGAAGCTCATTAACTTCATTAGAAAATAGTGTTATTACTCCTGACTTTAGTGTTCGTGTGGCCGCTCAGATAGAACGTGTTTCAGCTGGCGGCTCTTATGGACTCAGAGCTTCACTGTCGGGAGTTTTTATAGTTTGGACGAAGCGGCCGCTGAAGTTGGCTTACGATTGAAGGTTCGGGACACCTTCGTAGCTACCAGCTGTGATCCAACTATAAGTAGCAGACTTTACTGTACATCGTAAGTGAACTGCAATATCCAGAGGCATCTCTATGGAGCATTGAGCTGAAAGAATGAGAGTGGCAAGCCTTGGAGATCTTCGTTGGAGGCCATTTTTCAGACATGCACCGCTGCTGTCCGTCCAGGATCCTCCGGTTGCCCAGACGTTACACGGTAAGCTACCGATGATGTTTGTTTTCCAACTACAGTCATATTTAATCAATAGGGGGGCTCAATTACGATCGCGGAAGGGTTTAAGTTGATCTCGGCAGTAGGTGACAAACTGAACGCCTCCAGGATGTTGAGATCAGCACGTCCTCTGATCCAATACATCTTATTAAGGATAAAATCAACAAAACATGTTCAAATTAATGGCCCAACAAAATGAGTAATCTCAGTAATTATTGTTTAAACAAGGTGTGTGCATGTGTGCATTTCTGTGCATTTCGGTACCATTACAAAAATAAAAAGGGACTCAAAGACCCTGATGCGCAGAGCAGTCAATATGAAGCCTGAAAACCTAATATCTTAACGAACTGAATCTTTTGTGTTTTTAACTAATCTCTGCTGGGTTTGTGGGATGCAAGCAATTGCCACGGCAACTGGTTGATTAAATGACATTAAAAAGTTAGAGGTTTAGAGTCAATCGCCTTGTTTTACCTTTGTTTACCTTTGCTGGGATGCATCACAGCTGCTGTAGTTTATGAACGTTCAATAAACGACAAACTTGGACTAACTACCTCGTTCGTCTGCGACTATATTTCATTAAGTAACAAACAAATGGCTTCTACCGCGATAATTATGTGAAATTAAATTAATATTTTTTTAAAGTTTTGTGCGCTCTGGCATCTTGCTTTGAGTCTGAGAGGCTTTTCCTGTATCAAACATGCTGTTTATTTAGTGCAAATATTGATGCGATAAAACTCTCTCCAAAATAACCTTTCAACTCTCCTTTTCAACAGCTCCACTGTTGAAAAGGAGAAGCTGACATTCACAAAGGACATTGAAATAAATTCTAGTCCAACTTCTGGTTTGATGCGATTCCTCTGGATCCTGTTGGAGCAAAAATATACCAACTTCACAAGATGTGGCTTTAACCTAACTTCTGTCAGTCTGAAGTTTCTCACATTTAGGTCATAAAACCAAAGTTCAACTGGTACCATCGCCACCAGGTCAAAAGTACAGCTTTTTGGCGCAGTACATTCATTAATGTTTCCATCATATATGTTTTCAGATGTTAAGCTGTCACAGCAGACCATCCTGCAGGCCTCTGGTCTCAGTGTTTCCCTTCAGACTCCCAGTGGGCTCACAGCTTCAGGATGACCAGAGACCTTCACCTTTCTGGAGCAGGAACACTCGGCCAAATGCACGAGTGACACATTCATTTTAAAAAATGTGGCTGTTCTTATACCATTGATATGCATGAACCGTCTGTATTTTACTGTTTTGAATAAACAAAATGTTTGATTATAAATCTGTGTTCCTTATAATCTGTGAAGTTCTAATTTAATCAAATCTCATGTTTTCACGTCCCAGAGACAATAAAATGGATCGTTTGTTTGTGGCTTAAAATAAACAAAACAATCTTAAAAGAACAAAGCTACAAAAATAGAATACAAATTGAAAGTTTTGGACCTGTTTTATTTTTTGGTTTCATTACACTGAAGATTCTTCAACATGAAGCTAAACAGTGAGTGGAGTACCTTGTATGTACGACAACGTAGAAATGAACAAACATGACATATTGGGTTCTTAATAGCAACCCTAGCAGTTATTTTACACAGCTTGGTTTATTGAATTGTGTTCATTTACGGACGCCTTCAATTGGAAATCTGCAATCTGAAGTGTCAGTGAAATAGTTTAACCAGTCAGTCCTCAGGTCTGTCTGCATGTTC
Source organism: Poecilia reticulata (assembly GCF_904066995.2). Lineage (NCBI taxonomy): Eukaryota > Metazoa > Chordata > Actinopteri > Cyprinodontiformes > Poeciliidae > Poecilia > Poecilia reticulata. The sequence continues at coordinate 1,954,803 of NC_088836.1, forward strand.
CAGGTGTTTCCGTCTGTCACACCTGGCCTCAGTAAATGTCTGATGGATGAGCTAATGCTATCGTTGTATCAGGTGCTCTGGAAGAAACACTTTAAAATGTAAAATGTTAATGTCCTGTATAACAGAATATCGACAAATATTTTCATCTAACTGTGTCATTTTCACTCTATAGCTGAAGTTCATCACATTTCTGGATGTTCTGTGTTTCAGTTAAATTGAAGTTAGCAGGTTTTTAATCAGGGCAACAACACCCTGTGTGTATTGGGTTTAAGAAAAAAGGCTGCTCTGTTTGAGCACCAGCATTCATTTTTCTTCTGATGTTTGGGTGAACTCTTCTCTGCGGAGGTCGGCCGTCTCCCTGCTTCTTCCTGAAGGAGATCCATCAGGAGTTCTGGTGCTGCTCACAGTGCAGACGATTCTCCTCACTGTTCGCCGTGTCAGCCGTGGTCCCTTCCAGCCAGAATCTCCAGTCATTCTGGTCCTTCACCCTTGAATAAACATAACAGAATATGTTCTGGGTGTTATGATACATTTGTTAATTGAAACAATGTTTAATATCAAGATTAATTTATTTCCTTAACAGTTCCTTCTCCTATTCCCTCAGAAGGGCAGAGTTTAGGAGTGACTAATTACATTTACTCAAATATAGTTGAGTAACTTTTTGAAACTCAAATGAACTTTTAAGAATACTCTTACTATGCAGAACTTTTTACTTTTACTCAAGTCATTTTATTATGAAGCATCCATCCATCCATCCATTTTCTTCCGCTTATCTGGGGTCGGGTCGCGGGAGCAGCAGCTTCAGAAGGGAGGCCCAGACTTCCCTCTCCCCAGCCACTTCTTCTAGCTCCTCCGGAGGAATCCCAAGGCGTTCCCAGGCCAGCCGGGAGACATAGTCCCTCCAACGTGTCCTGGGTCTTCCCCGAGGCCTCCTCCCGGTGGGACGTGCCCGGAACACCTCACCAGGGAGGCATCCAGGAGGCATCCTGACCAGATGCCCGAGCCACCTCAACTGGCTCCTCTCGACGTGGAGGAGCAGCGGCTCTACTCTGAGACCCTCCCGAATGACCGAGCTTCTCACCCTATCTCTAAGGGAGAGCCCAGCCACCCTGCGGAGGAAACCCATTTCGACCGCTTGTATTCGTGATCTCGTTCTTTCGGTCATGACCCAAAGCTCATGACGATAGATGAGGGTGGGAACGTAGATCGACCGGTAAATCGAGAGCTTTGCTTTTTGGCTCAGCTCTCTCTTCACCACGACGGACTGGTACAGCGCCCGCTTCACAGTAGACGCTGCCCCAATCCGCCTGTCGATCTCCCGCTCCCTTCTTCCCTCATTCGTGAACAAGATCCCCAGATATTTAAACTCCTCCACTTGAGGCAGGACGACCCCCTTGACCCGGAGAAGGCACTCTACCCTTTTCTGGCTCAACACCATGGCCTCGGATTTGGAGGCACTGAGCCTCATCCCGGCCGCTTCACTCTCGGCTGCAAACTGCTCCAGTGAGAGCTGCAGATCACGTTCCGATGAAGCCAACAGGACCACATCATCCGCAAAAAGAGATGCGATCCTAAGGCCACCAAAATGGATCCCCTCAACACCTTGGCTGCGCCTAGAAATTCTGTCCATAAAAGTAATGAACAGAATCGATGACAAAGGGCAGCCTTGGCGGAGTCCAACTCTCACCGGAAATGAGCCCTACTTACTCCCGGCAATGCGGACCAGACTCTGACACCGGTCATACAGGGACCTGACAGCCCGTATCATAGGTACCCATACTCCCGGAGTACCCCCCACAAGGCCTCCCGAGGGACACGGTCGAACGCCTTCTCCAAGTCCACAAAACACATGTAGACTGGTTGGGCGAACTCCCATGCACCCTCCAGGACCCTGCTGAGGGTGTAGAGCTGGTCCAGTGTTCCACGACCAGGACGAAAACCACACTGCTCTTCCTGAATCCAAGGTTCGACCATCCGACAGACCCTCCTCTCCAGGACCCCTGAATAGACCTTACCAGGGAGGCTTAAGAGTGTGACCCCCCTGTAATTCGAGCACACCCTCCGGTCCCCCTTTTAAACAGCGGGACCACCACCCCAGTCTCCCTATCCAGGGGAACTGCCCCCGATGTCCATGCGATATTGCAGAGAGCCAACACAACCCTGCAACATCCAGAGCCTTAAGGAACTCCGGGCGGATCTCATCCACCCCCGGGGCCCTGCCACCGAGGAGCTTTTTGACCACCTTGGCGACCTCATCCCCAGAGATTGGAGAGCCCAACCCAGAGTCCCCAGGCTCAGCTTCCTCAACAGAAGGCATGTTGGTGGGATTGAGGAGGTCTTCGAAGTATTCCGCCCACCTGCCCACGACGTCCCGAGTTGAGGTCAGCAGCACACCATCCCCACTATAAACAGTGTTGGTGCTGCACTGCTTCCCCCTCCTGGAACGCCGGATGGTGGACCAGAATCGCCTCGAAGCCGTACGGAAGTCTGTCTCCATAGCCTCTCCAAACTCCTCCCACGCCCGAGTTTTTGCCTCAGCGACAACCCGAGCCGCATGCCGTTTCGCCCGGCGCTACCCATCAGCTGCTTCTGGAGTCCCACAGGCCAAAAAGGCCCGATAGGTCTCATTCTTCAGCTTGACAGCATCCCTCACTGAAGGTGTCCACCAACGGGTTCGAGGGTTGACGCCGCAACAGGCACCAACAACCTTGCGGCCGCAGCTCCAATAGGCCGCCTCGGCAAAGGCGGTACGGAACATGGTCCACTCAGACTCAATGTCCCCCACCTCCCCCGGGACGTGCTCGAAGTTCTACCGGAGATGAGAGTTGAAGCTCCGTCTCACAGGGGACTCCGTCAGACGTTCCCAGCAGACCCTCACTACACGTTTGGGCCTGCCAGGTCTGACCGGCTTCCTCCCCCATCACCGGAGCCAACTCACCACCAGGTAGTGGTCAGTGGACAGCTAATCCGATGAGACGATGACAAAGTCAATCATTGAACTGCGGCCTAGAGCATCCTGGTGCCAAGTGCACATATGGACGCCCTTATGCCTGAACATGGTGTTCGTGATGGACAATACGTGACGAGCACAGAAGTCCAACAACAGAACACCACTCGAGTTCAGATCGGGGGGGCCGTTCCCCTCTCCAGGTCTCTCCAGGCCTCTCCAGGTCTCACTGTCATTGCCCACGTGAGCGTTGAAGTCGGTGATCGACTCTAAACCACTCCTACCTTTTTACTGTCGTTTAATCAACCTGTTGCCATGGCAACCGCTTGCTCCCAGCATAGATTAGCTAAAAACACAACGGATTCAGTCCATTAAGATATTAGGTTTTCAGGCTTCATATTTAGTTCTCGGTTAACAAGCATCTCCTCTCATGAACACAGCGGTGGCTGATTAGCCAATTTAAACTTTGCTCTGCTCATCAGGGTCTTTGAGTCCCTTTTTATTTTTGTAATGGTACCGAAATGCACAGAAATGCACACACCTTGTTTAATCAATAATTACTGAGATTATTAATTTTGTTGGGCCATTAATTTGAACATGTTTTGTTGATTTTATCCTTAATAAGATGTATTGGATCAGAGGACGGGCTGGTCTCAACATCCTGGAGGCGTTCAGTTTGTCACCTACTGCCGAGATCAACTCAAAACCTTCCACGATCGTAATTGAGCCCCCAGTTGATTAAATATGACTGTAGTTGGAAAACAAACATCAGCGGTAGCTTACCGTGCAACATCTGGGCAACCGCAGGACTCCTGGACGGACAGTAGCGGTGCATGTCTGAAAGATGGCCTCCGACGAAGATCTCCAAGGCTTGCCACGCTCATTCTCTCAGCTCGATGCTCCACAGAGCTGCCTCTGGATATTGCAGTTCACTTACGATGTACAGTAAAGTCTGCTACTTATAGTTGGATCACAGCTGGTAGCTACGAAGGTGTCCCGGACCTTCAATCGTAAGCCAACTTCAGCGACCGCTTTGTCCAAACTATAAAAACTCCCGACGGTGAAGCTCTGAGTCCATGAGAGCCACCAGCTGAAACACGTTCTGTCTGAGCGGCCACACAAAATCTAAAGTCAGGAGTAATAACACTATTTTCTAATGAAGTTAACGAGCTTCAGCTTATTGATAACCCATTATTAGGTTAGCAAAGTATGGGTGTGACGTTAACCAACCAATTGGGGAAGTTGTAGCCTGATGACGTGCCTCTCCTCATTTGAATTAATTTCTTTCTAAGTTTTGCGGGGAAATAGAATGTGATAAATAAGAAAATAAGGAAATACTAAATGAATAAGGGAAATTGGAAAATGGAAAAAATGGAAAAAAATTTCAAACAAATGTTAAATGAAAAATAGATAAAAGAAAAATAGGTAAATAAAAAAGAGATGTATGAGAAATTGATTAATAAAACTGGGAAATAGAAAACTGGTTAAATGAAAAATAGATTAATGAAAAATGGGTAAATGGATAAAGGGATAAATAAAAAATTGATAAATGAAAAGGAGAAATTGATAATCTGAAAAATAAATAAATGAAAAAATTGGGATAATGAAATAGGGAAATTGAAAAGTGGTTAAATTAAAAATAGATTAATGAAAAATGGGTAAATGGATAAAGGGACAAATACAAAATAGATAAATGAAAAAGAGAAATTGAGAAATTGATAATATGAAAAATAAATAAATTAAAAATTGGGTTAATTAAAAAGCTAAATGAAAAAATGGTTAAATGAAAAATAGATAAATGAAAAAAAAGGAAATTGAGAAATTGATCATATGAAAAGTAAATAAATAAAAAATTGGGTTAATGAAAAAGCTAAATTATTTATTTAACAAATTTTTTATTTCACTAATTTTCTTCATTTTTTGATTTATTTTACTCATTTTTTTATTTATTTCACCCATTTATTTATTTATTTATTTTTGGCTGAAATGGCTCTCCATAAGCCTGATTCATGTATGACATAAAAGAAACCCCAACACAACCGCTGATGTTCAACATATACCAGGATTATATTGGCTACAAATAATTTTAATAATTAAAACATATGACAATTATACATGGTTTCATTGATTCTCCTGTTACAAAACATAAACAAGTTTGATGAAAACTTTGTGACAATATTGCATTTAGTAGTTTTTGAAAGTATGATCCAACTGAGTGACAAGGCTGTTACAGTTTCACCAGCAGATGTCACTAGTGAGCAATGAATGAAGCATTGAGTAATGAACCTTTTTGCAAAGCAAAGGGTTGGAAAGCTTCATTGCTTCATGAGGTTTCATTTGCCCATCACTACTCAGGAGGGCTCAGAGCTACCATAACTGGCTAACACTCAAGCGTTGGTATGCTGACAGTCCTCGTCTCTTGAAGCCCCTCTGACGAACAGATTGGGAACCAGCGTGACGGTGACGTCAGCACTCCAGTACTCCAGACCTTGCCTCCACGGTGCCATCTGGTGGTGATGGCGAGCAATAGGAAGGAAAACAAAAGCCAAAACAAACCAAAAAAGAACCGAAACAACCCAGATCCCAACAGATTTGGGGTATTTTTTTTATAAAGTTTGTTGTTACATCTTTTGCCTGCCTACCTGGTGAATGAGTGTTTAGAAAAGAAACAGCTGATCAATGAAGCGATTTAAGCTGTGGCTGAGGTCAGCTGACGGTCCAATTGTGAAAAACATCTGAAACCCGGTGGTTTTCAGATTACTCTGTGATTTCCACTGCAGAAACGCAGAGCAGCACGAAATGTTCGAAGATCACGTCAATTTGCTCCTGGATTGAAGCCATTTCTCCAGGGTGTACAGATTCTTTAACTCTTAATGATTTTCTTTTGATGGAATAGTGATTCAATTAATCGTGGGACTTTCAAAGGACTTGTGATTTATTGCTTTTTAACTATTTACACAGAAACCCTAATGCAACTTCTCTTGGAGTTTGCTGTAAACGCCACAAGTCTTAAATAGCAGAGAATGCATGCTGGCACTTCAAGGACTTTACTGTCAAGCCTCAATCAGCTCACATAGGCAACATTTACCTGAGTTTTTTTCCAACCAAATATATAATTATGATGTCCATTAATCAGTGCTGCTACACTTCTCCTATGCAGTACATGGTTTGCCCCACTTTCTAAATTCCTGCTTTCTGAGTGGAAAGAATGCAGCGGCATTTTTGAACATTGGTCAAGTTTATTGATGTTGGAATGCTAGGAGGCTTTCTTTTTAACAGCACTTCACAAACTTTCTCGACCACTGAAAGTGCAGCGGACTACAAGCCACATTCGCCCACTGCTTCCTTTTCCAGCAAAAACAGCACTTTTCTACTCTACTTCCCTACTCAGATGATCACTGCTTTAAATGGACTCCAGGGAAGTCTTATCTTCTACACTGCCCCCACCTGCAGAGTTCTTGATGTTTTATTTTTTATTTTTGACAAATTGTCAGGTTTCAACCAAAAGCTTTGTCAGTTGAAATTTCATGTGATGGACCAGACAAAGTGCACACACATGACAGGAAAATAATATGCGGCTTTAAACTATTTTTGCAAATAAAATGTAAATTTGAATTCAGTAAAATCCAATGAAACAGCATCAGAATCCTCAAAATTATGGACTCATTTTTGCAACAGATGCAAAAATAAGAATGTGAACTCCTGGAGTCAAAGAACAGACACAACAGCAATAAAACATTTTCCAATAAATAATAGGCTAAGTCAGGACGCAAGTTAAGTGCAATTGCATCATAAACTGCACATAATGATCAGATTTTTTTTTTATAGGGGCAATATTATGTTAAATCGACTTTAACATAATATTACTGATGCTTCCATGGTTACTTGAGAAAGACTTTAACCGGAAGCACCTCCTCCACTGAGCTGCAGTTTCCAAGTTTCCAAGCCTACAAGAACCTCACAGAGCAATTGACCCACTCAGCTCCTTCAGAATAGCTAGCAGCAATTAGCAAACATTACATGAGCAACTTCTCAGAGCAACGCTGGTAAAAACGTTTTTAAAGGCTTAGCAGAGGAGCGATTTTGTGATGACTTCATCATCAACAACATGGTGGAGTTCCACAAAGAGCAGAAGCTTCTTAAAAAGACAGAGGCCCAATTTCAAGGCGTTGAATTAGGAAGTAAAATTTCTTTTAAGTCATACTTGATATATATAGCATTTTTATAACTACTGAGGGCAGCATAGTGCCTGGAAAATATATAACACCGCCCCTTTCAGATACTGACATTTATTGCTGCCTTTGTGAAACCAACAGATGGCGAGAAAATCATAAAAGTAATGAAACCAACAATAATTTTAGTATTTGAAGTTACAAATATTATTACGTAGATTAACATAATTCTTAGAATGGTAAAAAAAAATTGTATAATATTGTTAAACAGGCCCTGCGTCAGACTGGCGACCTGTCCAGGGTGACCCCGCCTCTCGCCCAAAACGTTAGCTGGAGATGGGCACCGGCAACCCTCCCGACCCCATTAGGGGACAAGGGTGCAAGAAAATGGATGGATGGATGGATTGTTAAACAGTATGATAACTGCCCATCTGTTCTGAGCTTTGGTAAGGTGAAACCAAAATGGAACTACAGTGAATTGGAAGAAGCCTCTAACTGAAGACCCTTTGACTTTCTAACAGTCTCATGAAGAAGATGCTCAGGGTTGTCCATAATATCAACAAGAAGAATGGGGGAAATTTAGTCTCTACTTGCATAAACCTGGCAGAGACATTCCCCCAAAAGATTTGCAGCCAAATGTGTCTTACAAGAATTAGCTTAGCGGGTGCACTTTTCAGGATATATGATTTTTATTCCATTTTACAACTACAAAATCTTTTTTGTTGTTGGTTTATCATACTAAATTTTGTTAAAATGTGGTAGAGTTTGTATTAAAAAAATATTCAGTTTTTGCACCTTTCTGCCAGGTAATGGATTGGTTATTTAATTACCCTTCTGTGTGCATCCTCTGCAATGCACATGCAGACAACACTGTAGTAACTATCAGCTGCACATGTGACTGTGATTCAAAACTATATTTGTCAAATGCTGCTCTGTATTTTAACACTTTATTTCAACCCTTTTTTGAACATCTATCCAGGTCAAAACAGACATGGATTTTTCAGGAGTTTCTCTCCGGTTTGTGCTGGTGCTCTGGTTTTCCTGATGTTTGCATGCAGCAGAGAGATTCAGTGTGAGGACTGCATTCATTCCCACTGAAATGCAGTCATGTTTGAGAGCCAGCGAGCGGGCCATGGAGAACTCGGGCCTGCTTGCAACTATTTGCTTTTCCAGCTGTTTCCTCGACTCACCCAGCGAGTGGGAGAGAAGGTGGTGGTTTTGGAGTCGTGGGCTTTGGAGCAAGATGGAGAGATTCATAGTTCTAGGAAGAAAGCTGGTGAAGGAAAAGAGAGCTGCAGAGAAAGTGTGTGTATGCGTGTGTTTCAGTCAGACTGTCTCCTCTTTCTGTTGTTGGAAACACTCCAAGACAGCAAAATCCTCTCTCTGTTTTTCTTTTTATGTTTTATGTACATACAGCCATAGAGGAAAATTAAGTTGCCCCCCTTTCCCTCCATCTGTGCATGCCCCCCAAACAGAAACACGCCCATGTGCCCCTCATATATAGACCGATCTGCCTCTCAGACACAAAGCCACAAGGGATGGCCTAGATTCCAGCACATGTACACACAAGCAGGCTGCAAGGAAAAACATTGAGCTCAGACACACACATGCATATATGTATGTACACACACACACATACACGCACACGCACACATACACTCCCACACACACACGCACACACACGCACGCACACACGCACACACGGACACACGCACACACACACACACACACACATGCATAACAAGTAATCTGAAATCACAAAGAAAACATTTCAAAACACTTCCACAAATGCTATTTCTGCTTTCTATAATTAAATAACTTTTACTTTGACTGGCAAATATTACACAGATGTAACTGTCCTAGATTAATGCACATCTTTAACAAAAACCATGCATGCTAATTAACATCCATTCAGTCGTACATGATTAGCATAATAAAGAACATGACAGCTGCAAAGGGGCCTGAAACAAGTCAATCTGCAAATCTGCTCTCACCAAGGAGCTTCGGCATTCCCATCATGAAAGAGCAGTGCCATTCCACAACAATGGGAATCTTTTAAAAAAAGAATAAAGATGTGCGAATAAACCATTCTCTCACACGGTTGTCATTCCTCATGAATGGTTACGCAGTCATACACACCATTTTAATTTTACAGGACCGGGTGTGAGTGCTAGACAGATTATGGTCAAAGGCGATAGAAATTATATTCTGAATGTCTAAAAATCATGTCAAGCTTTTAGCGATTTGAATTGGAAAGGACTGTTGTGATTTAAAAAAACAACTGTTTATATTGTAGTAAACTGTTAAAATTTGTCTGTTTTTGTTACTATGACGATAATAGTAATAGTAATAATTTCAATATTAGAAATATACTGTGATGTGAAATGAAAGCAGTGTATTGAAGTGTTACCTTCCGATGCATCCACTAGTTTTGATTCATTGAGATTAAATGTTGAGAACTATCTACATCACTACTACATCATCTGGGATTTCCCAGATTGTTTAAATGAATTTTAAAAAGGCAATATAACCTTCCTTCTCTCATTTATTTTTTACTTAGAAAATAAAAATAAGTGTGGTAATCTTAAGTAACCTAAAACAGGTAAGTTTAGTCTAATTTAATGTAGTGACTTTAAATTAGATGACATTGATTTAATGTGACATTAAATTAGTGAAAAGAGATTAAAGAAAAATGTTTTTTCTTTAATCTTTAAAGAAAAGGATTATGTCTTTTTATACATTGGGTATACAAATCTGGTAACATACATGGTCTTTCTCACTCATTTCAATCATTGCTTCATTTTAATGATATATATTTATATATTATATTTATTTATATATTATATAATTATATATTTATATAATATATTTATATATTATATCATAATTATTATATAATAAATGTATTATATAATATCTGTCTGTCGGATAGTCGAACCTCGGATTCAGGAAGAGCAGTGTGGTTTTCGTCCTGGTCGTGGAACACTGGACCAGCTCCACACCCTCAGCAGGGTCCTGGAGGGTTCATGGGAGTTCGCCCAAACAGTCTACATGTGTTTTGTGGACTTGGAGAAGGCGTTCGACCGTGTCCACAGGGGGGCTATGTGGGGCGTTCTCCGGGAGTATGGGGTACCGGGCCCTTTGATAGGGGCTGTCAGGTCCCTGTATGACTGGTGTCAGAGTCTGGTCCGCATTGCCGGCAGTAAGTCGGGCTCGTTTCCGGTGAGAGTTGGACTCTGCCAAGGCTGCCCTTTGTCACCGATTCTGTTCATTACCTTCATGAACAGAATTTCTAGGTGCAGCCGAGGTGTTGAGGGGATCTGTTTTGGTGGCCTTAGGTTCGCATCTCTGCTTTTTGCGGATGATGTGGTCCTGTTGGCTTTATCAGATCGTGATCTGCAGCTCTCACTGGAGCGGTTCGTGGCCGAGTGTGAAGCGGCCGGGATAAGGCTCATTGCCTCCAAATCCGAGGCCATGGTCTTGAGCCGGAAAAGGGTAGAGTGCCTTCTCCGGGTCAGGGGGGTCGTCCTGCCTCAAGTGGAGGAGTTTAAATATCTGGGGATCTTGTTCACGAATGAGGGAAGAAGGGAGCGGGAGATCGACAGGCGGATTGGAGCAGCGTCTGCCGTGAAGCGGGCGCTGTACCGGTCCGTTGTGGTGAAGAGAGAGCTGAGCCAAAAAGCGAAGCTCTCGATTTACTAGTCGATCTACGTTCCCACCCTCATCTATGGTCATGAGCTTTGGGTCATGACCGAAAGAACGAGATCACGGATACAAGCGGCCGAAATGGGTTTCCTCCGCAGGGTGGCTGGGCTCTCCCTTAGAGATAGGGTGAGAAGCTCGGTCATTCGGGAGGGACTCAGAGTAGAGCCGCTGCTCCTCCACGTCGAGAGGAGCCAGTTGAGGTGGCTCGGGCATCTGGTAAGGATGCCTCTTGGATGCCTCCTTGGTGAGGTGTTTTGAGAACGTCCCACCGGGAGGAGGCCTCGGGGAAGACCTAGGACACACTGGAGGGATTACGTCTCTCGGCTGGCCTGGGAACGCCTTGGGGTTCCCCCGAAGGAGCTGGAAGAAGTGGCTGGAGAGAGGAAAGTCTGGGCCTCCCTTCTGAAGCTGCTGCCCCCGTGACCCGACCCCGGATAAGCGGCAGAAAATGGATGGATGGATGGATGGATGAAGGTCCCCTTTTGTAACTTCTTTCTTTTGCTGCAAATTGATGTAATTTATTTTCAAAGACTAACAAAAGAGGGGTTTCTTAATGCTACTGCTGCCCTTTAATCCCTCTGGAGAAGCAATATGGCTACATGGAAGGAATCACTACTAATTACAGAGCGAGTAATGTGATGATTGATGGGCTTTGATATGATCTTGCAGGGTCCTATCAAGATACCAGATGGTTCAGAGGGAATGAGTCCTATCATTCCCTTTGAACTCCTCCACTATCCTCCACTACAGAGACAAATTGGGTCTGCTGTGTCTCAATGTATACGCCATGGACAGCCTAATTGGTTGTTAAGAGGGTTTTTCTACTAACCTGTCCTGCTTTCAGCGTGTGGAATCTGTACTATCAGTTACCACTACTGTAGTTTCAAGTACAAAAAGGCCAGAGAGACACAGATGAGCATGCTGGAACTTTCATATATTATGGATAGGTAAAGTATCAATAATTCATTGTGAGAAATATAGCATCACGAAGGATGCTTAACAGTAAAATGGAAAGTAAGAGCACTATATGTGATTCTCCTGTTTTTTAATGACTTAAACTTTTTGTGGCATAAAGCATTAACAGTGTTTGGCAATAGAATTCATACTGCTTGATTTGTTTTTCATTTTCCATCAGGTTATAACCACACACTTCATTGTGATTCATTGGGGTGCACATTTGACAAAATAATATTGGTGTGACATTTGAAAAAAACAAAACAAAAAAAAACAGTAAAAAGTCAAATTAAAGTTTGCCTCAACCTATGTAAAAGTTACAAAAAGCCTGTGGCGAGACCAAAATTACCCATTTATTTATTTATTTATTTATTTATTTATTTATTTATTAGGTTTATTTGATAGGGACAGACACATAAAAATATAGACAAGCTGAATAAAACAACAGTCCCATCCTTGTGCTATGGTGCTTTTAGCGTAAGCTAATTTACAGCACTTGGGCCCAGAAGGTATTTCAAGACAATATGTCTAAAAACTACTGGGAAGTAAAATAGAAAAAATTAAAATAAAACATGACACTGACAACATATGGAAACATATTCTTAGATGTGAAAGCCAACACTGCACATTCTCTTAAAAACATACAATCCCCACCATGTGAAACATGGTGGGGATTGTATGTGAAACATGGTGGTGGCAGCATCATGTTATGGGAATGCAAAGAACATCCCCTGATAAACCTCCTGATCTACAATGGAGCGGTTTAGAGAAGGTATAAAATATAAACTCATAAGAAAAGACTTTAAAATGATCATTCCCAGATGTTTTCCATCCAATCTGACTGAGCTTGAGTTACTTTGAGATGTTTTTTTTGTCTGTTAGGTCAAATCTGATAAAGACTTAAGGTGAGTAGAAAAGTTAAGGAACAGAGTAATGCAATGTATGTCTTTAAAAAAATGGTTAAAAGCATAAAATGATTTGAAAACGTCTCCCAATTTTTAACATGTAGGATGTTTAAGCAAATTGGTAAAGTCTTTAAAGTACAGAGACAGTTAGGCAATCACTTCCTCACGAAGAAATAAGAATGTAGGTTAAATACATTTTGAACGTATGTCCTCTATCAGGCTATCCGGTACGTCACGACACACCCCTGTATAGTGGGTACGACCAAAAATCTCAGAACTTGATTGGCAGGCGTATCCGCCAATGGGACTGCACGCCATTCCAGAGTGGTGTGCTGTGATTGGATACAGGGGAGAATAATATATATGTATATATATATGCCTGACGGAGAAATGGTAGGGGCGGGACTATGTAGAAGTGCTGTCCATCTGTGGCGATACAGATTTAAAAAAATTGGACTGACGGAGTGTAAGCTAACGTTGTTCTTCGCGTGAACTAATGTAAGTTGTTTTGCACTTTCTTAAAGCTGGGTCTGTTGACTGCAGAGGAAGGCGTCTTCTCGCTGTCGTGGCACTGTAGTTAACGCACACTGTCGTTTCGTGTTGCAGAGAAGTGCCAAGAAGCACAGGGGCTGCTGCTGGCGAGGGCAGCAAAGTGTGCAGCCGCTGTTAACGTTAGCTGTTATTGGTATCCGGCCGCTTGCAATATCTGTGATATAAAGATGTCACGAGCGTTTCTCCCCGTTCCGTTTTGTCACGGCGGGGAAAAGCACCCCGCAGTCGTTGCGCATCTGTAACGTTTACACACAGCTTATGATAATTTCGGGGGACATTTTCAGCATACCGCTGCTGGTAGCCGAACTCAGCTTTTCTCTTTCTTTTTGGCTGCTTGTTTATCTCCCAGACTGCGTTGTTGCTCTGTCTTTATGTGCGCGTAGAGAGGGGAAAGATGGGGGGGAAAAAAAAAAATCCTTTTAAAATGTAGCAAATAAATATGGCCGTGCGTCCTGACACATGGACAATTCTTCTCGCAACCGGACTTAATTCGTGTCGCAAATGGATACGTCTGTGTAGCCTGCTGCTAAACAAGCTTTTCTCCCACTCGTGTGTTTGTGTCACACCGCTGTTATGGTTTCACTCTCTTCATTTTTTGTTTTTTACTCAAAATTGCGCAGTGAGGGAGGGTAGCCAGCAGCGGGCAATTATAGTCACAACTTGGAAGTTTTGATTGAATGAAAGTGTTGTGTGGGTGAGCGTGTGTCCCACATGACCCTTACAAATTCGCGAAAGCTCCAAAAACCTCATTCTAGGAGTGGGTTTCAGTTGTTGTGTTTTGCGGCTAATTATCCAACAAAGCAACCAGTGGGTGGTCAGATTTACACAGTCACGTTAAAGGTACGCTGTGCCCGTGCACGAAATAACGGGACGTCAGCATCCCCATCCCCCACCATCTGTGACCACAAGGTAGCCCTTCCTAATTCATCTCTTCTTTCCTTTCTTTTGACAGACTTGCTTTGAAGCGGAGGGAAACGTTTTTCCGGCTAAGCGCGAGGAAGTTGCTGAAAAACCTCGCCTTTAGCTTAATTGTTTTGGGAAATTCGGCGACCTGGCTTTAAAAATTGGGCCCCCCCTTTGGAACTCCACAAAGTGAAGGTTGATATGCCACATCAGGTAAGAACAAACTCCCTTTCTCCTAAGTAACACTTAAACGCACCACTGACTTTTTTCATCATGCTGCGTGTGGAACAAGCTGTATTTTGCAGCACTTTGCTTTGTGTTTACACAGAGACGTCATGGTATTCTATATTACAGATCCATCTAGCATTTTGGCCTCAAACCTCGCCTTGTTGTTCTCTCCCTGTGTGTGTGTGTGTTATTGTTATAGACAGATGCATCCCTCCACATTCCACATGTGTATGTCTGCTTGCCCGCAGCAGGGGCTGGTGTGCAAATCCCCTTAAATCCAAATACGCAGTTGGATAAAAAATAAAATAAAAAAAGGAATCAAGTCTATCAGATTTCTTTAGTTCGACATGTTTTTGCAGATGGTTGAAATATGGTTTTATAAATTTTAGATGGTGTGTAAATTCAACCTTTCTTATTCCTGGATGTTTTCAGTCTTGTGGGAGACTGCAGCAAAATACTACAAGACAGAGTCTCATAAAGGCTGGAGTAGACATGGAGATAGAGAAGCTGATGTAGAGTTAATGTGTCTTGCATAAGTATTCATACTTCTTGAACTTTTTCTTACACTGTCCTGCTACACCCGCTCATTTTTGTGTGTGTATTAGGATTTTATGTGACAGGCCAACACATAGTAGCACATACTTGTTGAGCAAAAAGGACAGTTATGCTTTGTTGTTAAATTATTCTACAAATAAAAGTCTGAAAAATGTGACACTCATATTTACTCTTGCCTAACGTCAATACTTTGCATAAACCACCTTGTGCTTCAATTTCAGTGCTTTCAGGGGGAATATCTATTTGCATGTGTAAAGGCTCAATGTTTTTTCTGTATTATTTGCAAAAAAACTAATTTAGATTGGATAGAAAGCACTTCTCCTTTTAGTAGTTTTGAAGTGTTGCCAAAGATTATTATACAGATATAAATTTGGACTTTGATTGATTTTAACAAGTGAACATGCATAAGCGGTCCACCGGCGGTCCACTGTTTTTTTGTATTAAAAAATGTTAAGTAGACAATAAAAGTAAAAATATCACAGGGTAATTATATGTTATGGGGAAACATCGTTAATAAACTGCTGTATAAGCCCACAACTAGTCTTAAAACAACTAATCAAAAAATGCAATTAAAATAAATATCAATTATGTTAAATCCTGTTAACAGAATTTAAATTTGGATTTAAATTCTGTTAAATCCAAATTAAGTCAGCAGCTCCATCCATGAGGCACCCCAGGGCTTCAGGGGCCCCATAAATGCAAATATTTTAACATGGACCACAGATATATCAATGTAACATTTGTTTATTGAGATTACCATTGCTGCTAAATTTGACATAATGGTTTCAGCATATGTAAATTAAAAGACTTTAAATTATTTAATGTAAGATTTTAAGGAGCTGGCAAGTTTACTTTGTAGAAGTTCAAAGAACAATATTCATAGTCAGTGTGCTATGGTGGCGCAGGGGTTAAGCACAACCCACATATGGAGGCCTGTCGCAGGTTCGATTCCCAGCCTTGGCGACCTTTGCTGCATGTCTTCCCCCTTCTCTCATTACCCACCTCCCTGTCAAATAAAGGCCACTAGAGCAAAAAAAATCTTAAAAAATAAACAATGTTCAAAGTCAGATTGGTTTGTTACCACAGCAACAATCTGATGCTGTGAGTTTAATCTTTGAGTTTCAGCAAATACAAATTAGTAATCTGCAGTTATAATTTATTGCTTTTTAGGTTTGCCAGTTAAACTATTCCCCTGTCCTAGATTTCACAAAATCAAACACAGAAGCTGTTAGAGGTGCCGATGTTTTTAGCAACAAAAGAAGCCCCTAAATCAAATTCTGCTCCAGGCCTCATACACCCTTGGACCGGCCCTGCATGATGAGCTTATCTGCTGCACTGCGCAGAGATGCGCAACAAATGGGAGATTTAATTCAATGCTGCTAATGTGGCTTTAGTAGCTCTTTTATTTCGTGTCTGTTGAGTTTTTAACAAGGAGACACAAACTATTTTTGTTGGTCGAGTTTCTGGACGAGTTTTTCAGATGTCTGGTGGCCTCACGCATTAACTCTGTCTGACTAAGTGGGCAAAATATTTGATACAGTTTGGTGCTTAGTGTAACCGGAAAAATAATACTAGTAATAATAATAAAACAATATAAAATCACCGTGATGTGTGACTGCTAGGAGAGCGCGAAAGCTCCTCACCGGGTTAAACCTGCACGACGACTGATTAGCACTGGGTCGTTAACCACTAACGCACCGGCTAACATACATAAACTTTACAGGGAAGACAGGGCCAAACGCTGGGCAGCATGTTGAGACATAAACGCAGCATAATGTTTTGTTCACAAATATAAATCATTCTCACTGCTCCTCAAAGCACCTCTGAAAGCGCGACTACAAGTTATTCCTGTGGTTCACGTAGAGCTGCGCAACCAGAGCTAACGCGGTGGGTTTAAACTCTTACCTTAATCAATAACTCCTCATAACTAATCATAATTCCTCAGAGGGGGTTGATGTAAATATCCATAGCGGTCAGCCTGTGTCCAGTTTGAGTGAAAGGAGGAGCGTGGGATCTGTGCTGAGGTAAACTTTAGACATCCAGCTGCCGCAGCGCTAGGCAACGAGCAGAGGCCCAACGATGTGATTGGTCCGGCTTTAAATACATAAACTATAAACATATCTTCTATAAACATATCTTTTAGGAATAAATCTGCTCTGATAGTGAAAGGCTCGGAGCAACAGAAACATTTTTTTTAAATAGCCTTTAAAAAAAGGCTATTGTTTTTTTCCTTAAAAAAAAACCAAAGGCTTAGCCTGGCGGTGGCGCTAGTAAAGCATGGCGGGCCGCCAGGCCTATAATACACTGGGGGAAACCCTGCTAGTTGTATATTTTTGGTTGTTCTCCTGCCATGCTATCAGGAAGTTTTCATTCAGTAACTCAGGATTGTTTATTGTAATGGAACCTGTATTTGCCTTTGAATGTTAAGTTTTATACTTGAATTTTTTGGCAATGTTGAGAGGTTTTATCTTGACTCTTTGCATTATTTAGCCTCTTCAGAGCCTTCATATGTTTTCAGTCTGTTAAAGATAGTATTACAGATAGAAGTACAATTTGCAGAATGCCTGTTTTGTTTTTTTCTTGGTAAAAGTTTTTAAAAGTAGGTTTTTGTCTAAATTAAGGTGAATTCATGGTTCCTTTTTCCACATAATGTAACCGGTATTGTTCATGATTAAAAAAATTTAAATTATGTGATCGGTATCGGTGATCGGCCCTCATGGGTGATTGGAATCGGAATCGGTAGGAAAAAACCTGATCGGCACATCTCTAGTGTTTGTAATATTGTAATCGCAATATTGCAAAAAAGGAAAAAAGTTGGTGAAACCTAATAAAAAGCAACACCAGAATATATAACAATAATGGTAAAAATGTAATGTTTTCTTAATATCTTGTAGGTCTGTTTTGGATGTACATATTGTGAGCCTTTATATGAGGCCGTTAACCACCTACCCAGAGGTCGTGCTAGACAGTTTTGTTGTCCGTCATCTTGACCGACAACATAAAAAACAATTGGTCATTGTACTATTTTTATCCGTCAAATTATAATCATATGAACATCGGCTTTGTTAATCCAGATCCCATCTCAAAATAAGCAGATAAACGCATCTGCATTTTTCTCCGTAGTGACAAAAACCACTGACTGTGGTGCCAATAACTTATAATAAATTAAATTAAGCGACTTCATTTAAATTACCAGCACTTCACCCACTGGGGTCTGAACGCACTTCCTCCTGGTCCCCATCTGCAGAAAAATCTACATTAATTCATCAGTCAGTTGGATCTGCCTGATCCAAACGGATCAATTGAACTCTGAGTGTTTTACCCTGCGCGGTCCGGGCGCGCGCTTTTACCAGGATTTTTTTTTATTTATTTTTTTTGCGTGGTTTTGCAAACGAACAGATGTTACGTCTGCAGCGCTCCTCCAGAACGCCGCTCTCCTGGGTAACGTGCACCCAGTAGGCTCCATTTCTTAAAACCGCTGGATGAGTTACTTCCAGCAGTTTTTAATTCTTCGCAGAGGCATAGCCGCGTCTGCAGTGGTTGAGCAGCGGACTGCGCATGCTACAGTCTAATTAACTTTTACATCGTCATTTATTTCCTCAAGATAAACTGCCGGCTCCTCAAATAGATTAACACAACGTTACATTCTCCTTAGTTTTGTCTGATCTGTAATTGAGACTTGAATTTAATGCGCCAGTTCAACCAAAGGTTTGGAATACGCTTCCTAACCAGACGCTCCAAATCGTCCTGTCCATAACTCTTCAACACGCTGTCAGCTCCCGGTCAGAAAGACCCATTTAGTTCAGAGTCCATGAGATGATTATTCACAAAGGATTTTTTATTAATTGATTTCAGTTGCCTCTGCGATGAAATCTTTGCCTAAAGTCTATAATGTCGGCCCATGTGCACCAGTCAAGGGTGTTGATTACACCCGTCAAATGACGGATGGGCTTTAAAGTTTCCGGTCGTTTAAAAAAAAATATTCGGTTAACAGTTTTTTTTTTTGTTTTTTTTTGCTTAGCTGGATTTATACTTTTATAGTCTTCCAACCTTGCCAGTGTAACCATTGCTTAACAAAGATAATGTGTTTTAATTTTAAGATAATGCAGTGATATAAATTATGGCTTTATGGCACAGTTGGTATGTTTGCTTAATTTCATTATGTTCTTGGACATTGTGATCATATTTATTACCTCTGTTGTGAGTAAACACACAACCAGCAGTTTAGCTCACTCACCATTTATCTCTCCCTGTTTTACATGTTTGAACTTTATTGGTGCACTTTGTCATATTTCCAGCTGTATAAATCTGTGTATTGGACCAAGTAAATGATACATTTATGGGAATTCAGGCAGTTGGAAAGTATTGACCATTAGATACCATTTTGTCACTTTTCATTGGAATTGACTGCAAGACATTTTAAATATTCAAAATAAACAACCAAAATAACTATAATTAAAATGGATTATGATGTCACTATAACCAAAATTGCATTTAAAAAAATAATAATCTGTAACACTTTATTTGACGGGGTGTGAATAAGACTGACACGACACTGTCATAAACATGACATAACACCTGTCACGAACATGAGTAAGTCTTCATGAATATTTATGACTGTTGTTATAAAGTCTCACTTTTAATACAAAGTTCACATTATTCAAAATGTAGTGGAAATATTAATTGCTGTTTTGTTAAAGCTTTTGATAGTGTAATAATTAAATCATTATGACTACTATTATGACAAATTTATGTCAGATCATGATTTCTTGGTTAATATCAAGTTGTCATAACAAAGACATTTTGAATATTGTCAACTTTGTATTAAAAGTGTCATGATTTACCGAATGACACTTTATGACAACAGTCATAAATATTCATGAAGACTTACTTATGTTCATGACAGGTGTTATGTCATGTTTATGATAGTGTCGTGTCAGTCTTATTCACACCCCGTCAAATAAAGTGTTACCTAATAATCATTCAGCTTAGACAAGGAAAAAAGGCAAAAGCGGCAGGTAGGGCAAAAACTAACTACCGTACTTTGTACTGGGTGTCAAATCTTTCAAAATGGCGGCATTACAGTGACATTAAAATCTTTAACAACTGTTGGCCAAATGGTCAGGCAAATTTTTTAAATTATGCAATTAATTGATTCATTGCTTGTTGTGACAGGCTTAATTGACTCTTATCATTTATAGATTCTACCCTCCTTTAAGCTACAGAGGCAGTGAGCCGTTTCGCGCTGTAGGTACGTTATAAAATGAGAACAAGAGTCGTCAAGATGAAGCAGGCTTGCTTTTTAAATAAATGTACACACACTTGTGTGAATTCCTTAAGGGCTATACACACTTTTTTTGTTGTGCGTTAGTTTTCCAGTGGCTTTCAGCAGTTTGAAGAAAAACTTCTATTTGACCAAGTAAATTTTGTCTTTGCAGGTTTATTTAATCTCATTCTACATAGTTTCTCGTGAGACATGTCTGTTAGGCATGTTTGAGCTATGTGCAGAAATGTTCACTCACTGTCACTCAAGGTAGTTAAGACTAACGGCAACAAGCTGCTAATGTTAGTTAGCTAATAAGGTAGCTAGAGATCTGTGTGCTTTTTGAAAAGGACAAAGCTGCTGCTAGGAGCCCCAGAAAGTCCACAGTTTTGGTCTCCTGCATTTCTTTTGTATTTTTTTGGTGATCCAAGTTAAATTGTATCCATAATGGTCTTAAAAAAGGTCTTAAAATGTCTTACATTTGAGTTAGACCGGGTTAAACCCGGTTGTAGGTATAATAATGGATCTAATTATCAGTTTACACAGCACCAGGAACATTTTTTAAAATCCACAACATAATCTGTGCTGCCATGTTAGGAACATCGACAGTTTAGAAATCTCCTCATTTGTCCCTTTGTTACAAAAACAACTCAAATGCTCTTCTTTCCTCCTGAATTTTCCTCAGTGTAATGGTGATACCAGCCAGTTTCCCTGAATGTTTCAAACATAACACATCACTCCCTGTGTGGTATTTTATTTTTTTGATGAAACAGACATCAGGTGTTCGAAGTAGTAAAACGTGGCCGGTTTCAAAAGCTGTCCAAAATGGGAAGAATAACTCTGGAACAACACTCAGGAAAGACTCTGCTGTGGTACTTGCATGTCTAATTACTTTATTTTTTTTGCCTTTCCTTTCTTCCCATAAATCCCAATCTTCTTCTCCCTCCTTCATGTGAATGTGCTAAACAGGAGCTAATGGGTTCCTTATGAGAAGTAATTGTGTAACTCCAGCAGAATTGTAGTAGGAGCTTTGGTCTTGTGGCTGATGTGATTAGATCTGCTCGAATCCCCTAAGGTGCTTGATGAGATGAATGTCAGTAAAGGCTCACCTCACCGTTTAAGGTCACTGATTGAAACGTGTACTTCCCATGGAGTTACAAACTCTCCGAGCTCCACATCTGAATGAATTGTGGTGGTAAACACTGGCATAGATCACAAGGTTTGTGCAAAACGTTGTGGTTTGGCAAAGCCTAGCGGTACCGTGCCATGGGTAGGCACTCAGTTCTCGGCAGTTAAAGCTGCATCTGCTGCTTGGATAAAAGAGAACTCGCTGAGACACTGCTCAGAAATTCAGAGTTTTTATTGTACTTGTTTAAATTCACAATGAATGTGTTTATATAATTCTGTTTCTGATAGTTTTGCAAGAACAAGACAGAATAAGGCCTTACATTTTTGTTAATTTTCTTTTTTTATTTTCCGTTAGTGACACAAATCAAATAAAAGCCAGAGAGATGAACTATTAAAAGTGTAACACTAAGTGGATCAACATTGTGGTAGATTGAGTCAGTGAATCTTGGTATTAAAGGTCAAAGTAGGATTAATTTTGCACAAAAATTTTAAATTATTTCCATATATATTGTTTGACAAATTGTTCCTATTTATTCCAGTGTTTGAAGAAAGTATGTTAATTGTGAAGGTTATTTTTTCACCCTTACTTGCAAATTTTAATTTAATTGCATATTTTGTGACAAAACAACCATTACTGACGGTAGCCTGATGGGAAACATAGTTAATGTTTAAAAGTCTTGTGCTGTCCTTTTTTTGATACCACGTGCAATAATTTATCAAAGACGTTTTAGTCAATAGTGATCAAACATCTTTAGAACATGTAAGAATTTCTTCACCATTGTTTCTTCTTGAAAAACATTACAGAGTTTTTCTTTGCGGATGCTCCGTCCGCTTGTGAAGGCCAATTGATGACAGACTGTGTGCTTTTTTTTCTGCCCTGGAAGGCTAATACAGCAGTGTTGGGGAATAACAACATGCAGAAAAATTAGGTTCCTTGTGAGCCAGACATCTTCTAGACGGTATGCGTTTAATATTGGACTGTACTTTTCAGTGTACATACTTTCATCAGCTTACAGAAGCTCTTATCCATCCCTAAGCACAAGAGCAGAGGTCTGAAGTTATGTCATTCTCAAAAAAGTGGGTGGGAGTGCGAAGCCGGGAAAAAGCTGTGCCTGTGGGTCACAGCCTGATTCATTTCTTCATTACTTATTTACCAGAGTGATTTAAAATTAAACAGGATAAATCAGGGCTTAAATTCTTAGTGTACAGTAATTTTTTCCTTTGTAGAAGTTTGTGTACAAATGACTAGACCAGGGGTGGGCAACTCCAGGCCTTGAGGGCCGGTCTCCTGCAACTTTTAGATGTGTCTCAACTTCAACACACCTGAGTCAAATAATGAGGTCATTAGCAGGACTCTGGAGAACCTGACTTCATTTAGGAGGTGATTCAGCTATTGGGTTCAAGTGTGTTGGACCAGGGAGACGTCTTAAGAGTTGCAGGACACCGGCCCTCGAGGACCAGGATTGCCCACCCCTGGACTAGACGGATCCTGAGGAAATGTGCTCTGTATGAGGTGCTATATAACACACAGAGGCTAAGCACTTTATATTGCCTTGTTGCTGAAAATGTGCTATATAAATAAAATTACCTTTAATGACTATCAGCCTTATTGGTTATCATTAGTGATTGATATGGATGCTGAATAATGAAATTGTTTTACAATCAACAACGCTCTGTGGTGTAGAAATTGTCACGGTTTTCAGTTTCAGAGAACACGCAGAAATGTAGTTAGCTGTTAAAAAGGAACAGATTTTATATTTAGGCTGTGACATGGAGCAAAACTTCAGCAGATAACAGAAAGGTAGAAGGTGTTCCAGCAATGCTGCACTGTTTGTCCTTTCAAGCTATCAACCTGTGTTTGCTAAGGAAAATGCATGATTTGGAAATGTTGAGACTATGTGGACAATTTCACATATAAGGTAATTTATTTTCTTTACACAGAGTTCTGTTTAGTTAGTTATGCTAGCTATGCTGATAATGCAAACTGTTTTTTAGCATACTGTGAGTAAAATGTGAAAATCTTCTTTCCTGTTCATTTTAGCTCTTAACAAGAAACTGGATTGACTAAAACTCAGAGCTTTGTTCAAGTTATAGTCTCTTTTTCTTTATATCAGTGTAAGCTACCAGATTATAACCAGGGGAAGCCGATGCACCTCTGATTTTGTAATGGAGATGAACAGAGCCAATAGCGCACCGACCGTTATATGAGTCACAGGTACAGCTTCAAGTCAGTTGCTAAAATTCATAATATTTGGTTTAATTTCAGTAAGCCCCGTTGGCTTGTCGGGTCACACATAAAACATAACACTCTAACCAGTCACACCCCTGCTATTCCACAATCGCATTTTTGTGTGTGTGTGAGCACAAACTAGCATGGCATTGATCCACCACTGTTTTAGCAACATGGGAATTACCAAACAAACACCGAAGGCAGCAGGTTTATAAATTCATTTTTGTGTTTTTACAAATTTGGTGCTACTTGTTTGAGAAAGTTATTTCCTCTTCCCACAAAAGACATTGGCAAATGACCAGCTGGATTGTGCCTGTAACGAATGCAGGCTGAACATGATTCCCAGCCATTCCCTTTGCCTCGTCGTTATTGTTAGAGGAATTAAAAAATTTGAGCTGATCTATTTGCCTTTTTTTTTTCTCAGTAAAGGGCTCAGTACCACATCTTGTGACATTTATACGCCCTTCAGCTCCTGTAGTTCCCTATAAGCTTTTGTCCTCATCTTGTGTTTACAATGTGCTTAACAACCACTGCTATTTTAGCACCACCACAAGGAGAATCTTAAAAACATGGAAAGCACCAAGCTCCACCAAAAAGTTATTCCCTCAAGTGGCAAAAGCAGAATTCATGATATGACTCAAGCTAGATTTAAAATTGGTAACAAATGGAGATTAATGTTTCTTCTTATTTTTTTCTTACTAATTGAAAAATCAAACTGAAAGCTTTACTCACTGCTGTTATTACCTTTAGATAAACAATGGCTTTATTTGTTTTAAAGATGAAAAACTGAGACGACTGAAACTGCTGTTTATGTTGTCTTAATATAGAAAGCCTCTCCAAAACATTGAACTTTGGTATTTGGTAAAACTATTTAGTTTGCTGTTTTTTTAAACTTTGACCAAAGTCTTTTGATGCAGATTGAAGTCAATATCTGGAAAAGTATGAGTTTGATTTCAGGTTTTTTTTGTTGTTTTTTTTTAGAAAAAGGAAAGGGTTTGGGGTAAACAATATTCATGCATTATGGTTTTCAAAAATATCTGCAAAGATTTGCTGGCAATAAATTTACATCAAACAGTAAAACTTCCTTAAAAATAGAATAAAATCAGAATCAGTTTTGCTGGCCAAGATTGTGTGCACAAGCAAAAATATATAAACCTCTATGTAGACATATGTGCAGTATAATAATCTTTTTCTTAAGAAAGGAGGAAGGAGGAAACTTAGAAGATATGCTTATTTTAAAATTGTTTTATATTGCCCATAATGATTGTTTATTAGAGATGTGCCGATCGATCGGCCACCGATCATAATCGGCCGATTTCTGTGAAAAAGTGTATGATTGATGATCGCAGATAACGGTCTCTTGTTGCCGATCACCTGTATCTCACTTTGCAGTCTGCGTGTGCAGCTTATCTCCTCTTTCCTTCACACTGCGCAAGGCGCACGGCAACAAATCATAAGCATGTGGTGTGGAACTTGAACGCTCCGAGAGTGAACGGGGTAGTTTGTGTGTTACGGTAGAAAATTACCTCATTGGTGAAGCACGTCAAAATGCATTAAAACAACGAATCTAATGTGACATTTAAAAAAACAAGCATTTGAGAGAGTTTGGCTACATCAAGGCTCAATGCAGGAAAATTGACATCCGGAGCGGCCAGTGAAGCAGCACACAGTTACCAACACTCACCCAGATTAGCATCACACTCGGAAAGCTAAACAAATAACCTGAAAGATAATTGAAGTCTTCGAGCTAGGGGTGTAAGATGCTGGTTCTGTTCTCGTTGAACCGCCGTTACGCACTGCTGGTAGTATTTATTTCACAGATGGAACGCCGCTTCTGCTCCACCTGCAGTAAACTCTCACACCAAACCTCTGTTTAAAGCAGCACGCAACTTAAAAAAAGATTTTAGATATGTATTACAATTTTTGTTGTCCTACGAAAACAGAGGTGGAGTGAAAAAAATAATCGAACTTCTCTGCCTCCTCCTGTGTTCTGCTGAATTACTCTGCTCGGTCAGAAACAACAAATCAGAACCAGCAATAATCAGCTAGCCATGCTATCAGGAAGGATTGCTTATTTTGATGCAGCCTGCAGTTCATTTTGAATGAATGTTTTACTTTTTTAGTTGACATTATTTGAAATAGGCAGATTTTTTGACTCATGCATAATTTATGGTACTGAGAGCCTTACTATTAAATATTATTTTACTGATTGCAGGTTTTTAGTTGTCATTTTGACTGAGTAGCTGCTGTATTGTGCCTGTAAGTATTTTGCATTTTTTCTAAATCAGGTGAATTTATTGCCAGATCATTTTTTAAATTTTGTCAGATCACATAGTAGCATTTATACCTAAAGCAAAAAATTAACAGTCAATCCAGGTGATCGGCAAAAATCGGTGATCGGCAGAGATTGGCCTTATTGGTGATTGGTATCGAAATCGGCAGCAGAAAACCTGATCGGAGCATCCCTAATGTTTATGCATTTCTAATACTTTAATGTATGTTACCATGTGAGATGTACAGATTAGTTTCTTGCCAGTGCAGCAGGGTTTTTATTTGGGAATAGATTAAGTTTAATGCTTCAAAAACATGGACCCTAAAAAGAGGGAGATCAATAAAGTCGTTTGATTTTCAGTTTTTCCTGCGTTCTTCAAAGAGCCATGTTCCCATCTTTTGGCCATTGTACAGACTTGCCCTACTTTGAGAGAGCTATTTAAAACGTTCTTAAAGACTCAGCTTCTGTCCGCCATCTAGCTTCTTTTTCTGTGTCTGTCTGTGGAGGCCCAGTATAAGGGGCTGTGTGTGAACTGCTTACCGTTCCCCGTTCCTTTTGGCTACAACTCCCCCAGATGGTATTTATTCAAGATGTGTCTAGTCATTTTTTAAACATTTTTAAATGGCATCAATAGCCATTTAAAAACGGCTATTATTAATAATCTAACTGTTCTATTTTTTCCTGTTACTTATTACGTTTTCTTTTGAAATTCACAATTATTCTATTACTAAAAACATCTCAAAACGTGTTCATTATTAATTCCACTGGCCGTCATCATTCCTATGTTATCCCAGTGTTTTTCTGGCTGCCTGCTTAGTGTTGGCTTCCCCTACCCGGACTCACACACACACACACACACCTGCCCTCCTCTCTGCATGAAACTCTGCCTCTTCATGAACATTTCCACTCCTTACCGGGCAGCAGCAGCTAATCTGAACTATTCATCAATGTTTTCCTGGTCACGTCTCTCTCATCATCCTCTTCCGACGATAATAAATCTCCTGAATCGCTAATTCTCCCTCCTCCTCTTACTGAATCTGCTCCAGCGGCCAAAGTTTGCGTGGTAATTAACATATTGGTTAGTTTGACACATTTTTCTGAATGGGCTTATGTACTTTTTAGCTTTTGTTGTTGTAGTTTTTCTGACCCGCCCCATCTTGTGTCCGCTCACTTTTCTCGGACTCTGGTTAGCTGAAATGACGCTTTTTATAACCTTGGAGGGGAGGGACGGGCCAAGGAGGACGGAGGGATTTCATTGGATAAGCCCAATGTCCGTCAATGAAATCATAAAAATTATATATCATTTACTATTTTTTGTTGAATTATGACAGTCCAATGTGCAGACTGGTGCACATATGGACAGTATGTGCATCAGTCTGAACTCCAGACGGTCAGTCCTCCCCTGGACAGAAGTTTAAACTGAAAGCAGCCTTTTCTTTTTTCTGTTCAATGGGGTGTGTTGCTCCAATTTACACGCCACTTAATATTTTTACCTGCATTTGGCCAGTGGCGGGTGCTAATTTCCTGGTTTGATTACTAAATTTGTTATTTAAATAATCGATTCATCACAATTAATCAGATTATTTAATTCCATTCAGTAAAGAAATTATTCTTCTGCTATATAAATGTGTTGCTTTGTTTTGATGTAATGAAATTTAACAGTAGTGTTTCCTCTTTACAGACATTTATTATTCCCCATAGTTACCAATGACACAAAAGATGGCAACAAACAAAAATTGATAGTAATCACTGCCTTTCACAAAATACTAAAAGCTTATTAAAGTGATTGTATGCCGGATGCTTGGGTGGTCTCTTTACATTTCGTTTGACATTTTGTGTGTTCACTCGGGTTATTAATGCCTTCATGTGTCTGTATGTCAGTCAACATGTTTTTACTGTAATATGTGCTTAGCTACTGCCTGTGAATTGGTACTAACAGCTGAATTGCATGTTTATGTGAGGTCGGACGGAGAACACGTAAGCAAACATGGGGTTACCAGGCAGCAAATATAGTTTAGTTAAGGTTTAATTTGAAGCTGCCCTGAATTGTAAGACTTGGTGAAATGCAGTATTTGCCAACATGTTTTGTGTGTTGTTAGTGGTCATGTGGCTGAAGTTGCATAGAAAGGAAACAAGCTGTCATCGTTCATAATTGCTTACCGCCTAGAGCTGCTGTGGGGCGTTGTCATCTGCACTGATTTTTTTTTCTTTTCTTTCCCTGATATACGAAGATGGGAAAACAATGACTCTTCTCTCACTTTTCTGTTTTTTTTTAGCTTAAGATATTTTATTAGGCACCTCTCCTTGTTAGGTATTTGACTTTCAGTCCTTTTATATTAACTTGATTTATCTCCCCTCTGCTTTGTCATTGAACAGAGCTGTGTTTTGAAGGTCACAACATACTCGCATAAAATTACATCTAGGAACAAGCATGTAAGCTACAGCAGCATGAAGAACATTATGTTTGCTGTGTTTTTGCAGCCAGTTTTGAACCGGAATATCTTTTTAGAAATTGTGCTTTAAACTTCTGGTTCTTAAAGATGTTTTATGAGTGACTCAACACTTACTTTCATAGTTGTATTGCTTTATTTAAGATGAAAAAACCCAATTCAAAGCATCATTGAGTAAAACTGTCTGGGAGAAATGGTCAAACTAAGTTTTTCTACTTGGACACGTATTAAAAGCTTGGACATTTACACTGCTTTAATAAAGTTTTCATGTCCCTTGAATTTGGTCATTTTTTCCATATTAAAATCACAAATCTCAATGTGTTTTATTGTGATTATATGTGATAGGCAAACACAAAGTAGTGCACAATTGTGAAGGAACTTTCAGACAGAAATGTGAAAAGACTGGGGCACATTTTTATTCAGGAGCAGTTTTTGTGTTAGTGGGGCTTTGATGTCTGTGGCACACAGCTACATCCATACAATTACTTCAAAAAGAAGCAATAAATAGTTGTACTATCATTATAGTACAACAAAATATTGAGATAAAACTTGACATCCATATTGTCTACCTAACATTAGGGTGATGGCAATGAGCCCTTCCAACCTCAAAGACTTGAAACTCATCACCATATCAGTAGAGACATGCAGTGAATTCGTAAAAAGGGTATAACTGACCTTCAACATAGCAATTTTGTTAAAGTACACATAATAATCATATTGTTTTGTTTTCTTTTCTTTTCGACAAATGTTGGCAAATGTACATCGTCTTTTCCTTTGGAGGAGTTGCCTGAATATTTTTCTATCACAAACCTCTTGGATGAATGGAAAATATTTCAATAGCTTAATCTACTGAGTATATAAACAATTTTGGATCTAAAAATATTTTCAATATTTACAAAAATGAAAAAAAGTAATACATTTCTTTCTTCATGTCTGATAAGCTACAATCCTGAGGAACAATTTTATTTATTTATTTACGTAAAATCTCCCTCCAAAGCCAGGAAGTCTTGAGGTATTAAACACAATGTTGCAACAAATGATTTCACACATTTCCAAGGTCTTTTTTTTAGCTAGCTGTAATTGGAAGCAGTCCTCAGTAAAACGCAGGTCAGTGGGTTGAACTGGCATGAAAGACAAAAACCCCATTTTGGAGGGAAAAAAAACATACTCACAAAACCATGTGTAGGGGTTAGGGTCAAGTCACCTGTGACAAAGGAATCGGTGACTATGAATCTTTACAATTAAAATGCGCATCAGAACTAGGTTCAACTCAGGAGGAGCAAGGGAAACAATGTGTTGAACAAAACACATATTTATTACACATTTTGACAATAATAAAACGGAACGAAATAGTCTGTTTCTTTTAGTAGTCCTAAGTCAAGTCAGTCAAGTTCAAAAGTTTATTTTCCTTTGATTTGTTTCAGTTTTCAGATCTGAATGTTATATGGTAACTACCCGGGTAGTTAATATGTGCAATCCCACCGATCAAGTGGAACAGAAGAAGGTTCTTCTTTGACATCTGCTCTTTTGGATCCTGGCTCGCTGTTCTTCACGCGACGTCTCTCAACAAAAAAAAAACAACAACCTGCATATAGCAGAAATGTATTTTACTATGGTGTGATATACCATTCTAGGTCACTTCAGTGAACGTTTATCTTTTCACTCCATGTAGATACAATAATTTCCACCTGTGATAACCAATTTTGTCTTTTAGCTAAACAAAACATCACAACATAATATTCACTGAATTGACATATCTTTTCTTAAATTCCGTACAGTGGAATAAATAACTCAGTCAGTATTCATCAGTATCAGTATTTCAAAGAAAAAAAGCGCAATTTTAGCAGAATAGCCTTTGTGAGTTAGCCGTAAGCATTGCTAATTCACATACAAAACATGTAGAGAACATACATTCTTACTCATAAACAAATATCTCCGATTGTTTTTTTTTCTTTCAACATTGAAACTATAAAATGAAATTACAATATAACATTTAATACATAACAGTAAAGTATTAGCTTGTGGCTAATCGATAGCTAACGAAGCTAATTATAGCACAGAACTCACCGGAGATTTGCAGCAAGAAAACAAAGAAATTTAATATCAAAAACAAAGTTCTTCCGGGTCCGGGTACACAGGAACCAAAAATCAACCATCGATAAAAAATTCTTGAAAAAATATTGAAAATAAAACTGAGTTTTGTCAATAAAATGACCACAACGTTTTTTTCCCCTGTTTCTTCTTCTGGTTATTCTAGCCCATATTCTGCGGCATATCACCGTAGTTTCAGACTACTTTGAAACCATTTACTGCCACCTATCGGCAATGTGGTGTATTACAGCACCAGTTTCTATGCACCACAGATTTGGAACAAACTTCCAGAAAACTGTAAAACAGCTGAAACACTGGGTGCCTTTTAGGCCCCGTTTACACGACAACGATTTCGGGGGAAAACAGAAGAGTTTTGTTGCGTTTGTAGTGCGCATTTACACGAAACCACCGAATGTTTTCTCTAACAACGGCACAGATTGAAAACGGGTTCCAGAGTGCGATATTTCTGAAACGTAACGTTTTCCGTTGTCGTGTAAACCTAGAAAACGGATCTTTTCTTCCAAAGAATCCCCAGCTCATGCATAGTATGACGCAAAACATATCTGCTTCATACAATCCACAGATGAAGAAGAAACTACTCACAATGCTGGTGTTACTGTTTCCCATCAGATACGGTTCCCTCAGCGTCTCTTCACCGCTCCGCACCGCCCAGATGGCAAAATACACGGCTGCTTGTTCAGCGCTCTTATGTAGAGAACTACGGACCAGGACCAGCCCGGCTCCAGACGAGTTTAACAGGGGGGCATCGACTTATTTTGGGGGGCAAAATGAGTCTACGTAGCTGAACATAGACAACAACACCAGCAGCCTACAGGCTACTTGTTAACAAGCTTAACGTGCTGTGTTGCTATTAGCCAGTCATCTTTTAGCTATCATCACCTGCATCCAACAGCTTTACTCAACTCAGTCGGTTAGTTCGGGGAAAAAACTGTGCAGTTATTTACGTTTTGCTGGGTTGCTGCCATGATTCTAACACAGATGTGCAGCAGCAGCAGCAGGTCTCCTTCGCTGCCTCACAGGTGTAAACCCAGTGCGAGCGTCTCAGCGTTCATGTTGCGTTTGAAGGCGGCTCGGAAAAACAGGTTACGACTTGTTGGCGACGGATTAAACTGTTTTAACTGGTGAAAAAGGTAACAGAGGACACGGATATGGGACGTGCGGGAACTCCTATTTTATCAAATTGATATAGGAATAACAGACTGTTGGCCATTCCAAGGTAAAAACAATAAACAGCTTCCAGTCCGGGGCTCGCTACAGACACGTGAAAGCTCAAACAAGGTTTTTCGGCAAAGTTATCCCACTTTTTCCAACTGCATGCGCCCTAATCACACAATGCGTGTTCTCTCACGGAAATCCACATGCCTTCAAGTACAACTTTTTTTTAAACACATGCCCACTTTCAAAGTTTCAAAGAACCTAGCACCAACTAGGCGCAGCGAGAGCATTACACGTTTTTGATGTGCACCGTTATTGTGTAAACACAGATCGTAATCAGAACGTTATCGTGTAAACGATCCAACAAAAACGGAACAAAAGTGCCGTTTTTGTTGGATCGTTGTCGTGTAAACGCCCCCTAAATCTCAACTTAAAACCCACCTGTTTAGAGTTGCTTATGGCTAAATTAGGGATAGGGTGCGGGTTTTGATGTCTTCCATGTTTTTATGTCTTTAATGTTTTTAATTTTTTCTTCTTTCTTTTCGACGTTTTAATGATGTAATGTTTTTTGTTTTTTTATTTTATTTTATTTTTAAATCTCTCTCTTTCTCACTGATTATTTCTGTTTTTATTTTAATTATGTAAAGCACTTTGAAATGCCTTGCTGCTGAAATGTGCTATACAAATAACATTTGATTGATTGATTGATTACAGGCTATAATTCATATTTGTTAAATTAACATGGGTTACACATGTTTGAAACTTGAAAATAACTTTGAAATAGATTTTTATATGCAGCAAATATCGAGTATTTGTACAGTGCTATTGTGCAATTTTGTTTTTGCACAGTTGAGCTTGAATGTAGAAGTGACCTTGAAATTGACAGCGTTTAAGGACTTTTCCACATTGGGCGAACTGTGTAAAGTCTTTGTGCCCTTTGATTATGCATAGTTCTGAGTTTTATGTGAGTGCAGCGGGGCAATAATATTCAAGAAGCACAAAAAGCAACACATTTGTTTTTCTTTCTTCCTGTTGTGGCCTAACGTGGAATGCTTCGGACTGTTTATGCTAAGCTGCCAGACCTCAGATCATCTGAACATGTTTTTCACTTACAGAAAAGGAAATAAACAGCTTAGCTTCTGTAATATTTGTCCTTCTTAGTTACAAAAGGATCATCTTAAAGCTTATAAGACATAAAACTACTATTTACAAAGCATAAACATAAATCTATCCAGTGTGTCTATCACACAGACTTACTTCACCAGGTACTACAAGCCAATCAGAGTTAGGCGTACCAGGGAGGTAAGCTAAATTAATGCCCTAAAAACAGGAAACAAATCTGTGTGTACCTGTGTGAGGGAAACTGTGTTTTTGAAAACATTATTCATGCATTTTAACTGCAAACACTACTTGTTGTCTGTAAAATGTTATATTTAGGACTTTTTGCTTTTTGTGTCATTTTGGGATTTGTCACAAAGTTGCACACTTTAGTTGTGTCTGTTCTCTATAGAGTTTAGTTCCTGTTGTTTCCTTTTTTGATTTTGACACCGTTAGGACTTTTCTTTAATTTTTGCCCGACTTTACATCAGATTCCCAGATGGTTAAATTCTGTCTCAGTCTGCAGCTGAGTTAGCACAAAAATCTGTTTGTGTGAGATGGGGTGAAGACCGGATTTTGTGAGTCTGTGAAGGAAACTCACCGGAATCAGCATCAATTGCAGTCAAAGAAACGTGTTTGAATTTTTTTTACCTGGATCTGAACTGGTTGAGTAGTGTGAACTAATCTCTGACCAAACTCAAACGCAAATTACCAACAGCTAACAAGAGGCTGGTTCAAATCAAGACTCTTAAACAGGCAGAGTGTCAAGTATAAGGTATCCTCCATGATGTCAAAGACTTGTAGTAATTCTACCAGTAACCCCGAAGTTGAACATAACCAAGTAGATTGACCTTCACTACACAAATTGTAGTTTGAGGACAAGTATTTCTACATTGTCAAACTTGTAAAGGTTGGTGCTTTTTCATAAGTCGACCCACAGTGCACAGCAACAGGAGAGGAGGGAGTATATGTGGAGCATTGAGTTACTGTACTCCCCCTTGCAACTTGCTGAAACACCTGTCACTTCAAAAAGACCTCAAAGTGTGGAAATATGTTTTACTGTTTTAATGCTATGTATTTTTTAAAAAGATTTACCTTTTGATGCCAATAACTGGCCATTCCTACCCCAGTCAAAGTGTTGACCTAACCTTCAGATGATTAATTATAACTTAGTATCGCCTGCACAACCAATCAATATCTGTCAGAGTACAGTTGGAAATATCCCAGGACTTGAGTAGATCTGCTGTGAGAAAGCTGACATGGAATAGGGCTGGGCGATATGGACTTAAAGTTTTAACATGATATTTTGTGGTAATATTGGGGTAACGATAAGAACTATTGCTTCTTTGTCAGTAATCATAGCCCTAGAAACACAAATATTGCTCTTTATAATACACTTTTTCAGGATACCCGTCACAAAGTGTAATTTCTGTCACTAAACTGCAATTTATTGATATCCATTTATCTATGCAGTGGACAAAATGGTAAAAAAATAAAAATCCTGACAATAAGGAGAGTTTTTAAATCAAAACTTTATCATGACAAAACATTTATTGTGATAAATTTAATCAATACAATAAATACCCACCCCTAAAACGGAATCATGGCTATTCATGCTGTGCTAATGGCTGGATATATAATGCACATAAAGAATGGTTTTTGTTTGTTGAAAAAAAATTTTCAAATGCCTCGCAAAGGCACTCAATATTCTGCTAAACAGCAACACTTAGTTATATTTTTTGAAGTTGAATTATATGTGAAATTCTTTGGCTATATGTTGCGTTTAATTTTTCATTTGGAATGGAATTTAGTTACCATGTTTTGATGGTTGCTGAAAATTTTAATCAGAAAATCTAATCAGATGTTCTCTTTTAAGAAGATAAAAAGCAGCAACAGTGAGGAGAGAAGATGACTCCATCTTATCAGCTTATAAATAAGTTCTAAATGAGTTCAGATCAATTCACAACTTTGCACTTTCCCAGTAGCCTCAGAGTGGCTCTAACAGCAGATAGTAATTGTCAACTGTGAGGCCGGGCAAATGCTGCTGATGTTGGTTTCAGGTTATCTGGAAGCAGAGGGGTAACATTCTTGCATTTGAAACAGAATTTTGTGAATTTTCATTCACTCCAGTCTCAATCTTTTTTTGAAAAAAAAAATAAATAAAATAAATTTGCCTTGTAATGTTATTAATTTGAGTTGAAAAAAATAAATAAATAAATTTGCCTTGTAATGTTATTAATTTGAGTCCTGCCTGTTGTGAGCATGACTATAAAGTTAGGTATGCAGACTCATTCTGATTAACCTACTTCTATTTGATTCCATGGCATCATCTGCAAAGACAGGGCTGCTGAAAACAGAGGAAAGCGGTTTTGTTTTGAAAGGATTTATAGTTGTTTACCCATATAAAACAAGCAACCAACTTAACAGCCGCAACAATTTAAACAGGGGACGTGATTTATGTCCCTTCAGACTCCCATCTTCTTCCATGCGCTGTCAGTCGACTGTGGTTTTGCCATTTTGCGCATGTACTTATTTCTCAGACGACCTCATGTCTGGCGGAATAGAGTGGAAGATTTCGACCTTGTAATTTGCATGTTTTGTTTTGTTTTATCTTCTGTTCATTCATGCAGATTTGCAGAAGTGAAACAAAGCGGGAAGGCAGAGAAAGGCGACGTCCGAGCTGGCGGACGCTTCTCTCCGTCCCTCCCTCTCTCTGTTTCTCCCTCCGGCCCACTTGTTTACAGTTTTGCTGGTCGTAAAACGGTCGAAAGCTGTCACTCAGAATCCAGTCTGCTTTCGTGTGCGGCGAATCAGACCGCCTCTTTGAAATACAGCCATCACAGTTTGACAGACTTGCTCCTAAACGTCTGTCCAAGCACTAGCTGCTAAGATCTTTTTTTAAATCATTTTTATTGAACAGTTCTGCTTTAAGTGATACGTTTGTAAAGCAACAGAGACTGTGTTAATTTGCTTTGATTTAGTTTTTCTTCTCACAATAAAAAGAATCCAGAAACCCATTTGGGTTTTCTCTGAGTCTATCAGAAACCTGACGGCCAATTAGAGAGGAGATGGCTATCCTCTTGTGTGTGTTTTGGCTTCTGGCTGCCTCACACAAGCCCTATGATGATTGTTTCATCTCTGACTCTAAATAAAAACTCAGGGAACATTTGAAATTGATGCTGTCTTCTCACCAGCAGCAAGCTGTGTACGCATTGCTGAACTACTGCGTCATAGTTGCATGTGTGTATTCATACTGCTGACCCTTCTTTTGG
The DNA here is from genome assembly GCF_904066995.2 of Poecilia reticulata. Lineage (NCBI taxonomy): Eukaryota > Metazoa > Chordata > Actinopteri > Cyprinodontiformes > Poeciliidae > Poecilia > Poecilia reticulata. The sequence continues at coordinate 1,990,704 of NC_088836.1, forward strand.
GGCCCTGCTGTAGTTCCTCTCCTGCCTGCAGTCTTTTTTTTCTTTCTTTTACCAGAGTAGTGGTTTCTCAATCCGTAGCTGAAATGACTGGAAAAGTAAAGATCAGAAAGTACAAGAAATGAAGAAGTTTGTCTTTGTAATCTAGTGCAAACCACCTTAATGTTGCTTTAATGTCAGATTTCTGTATGTTATTTTAACCAAACATTCTGCAGATGCATCAGTCAGGCTTGATTAAGGCAGATTTACAAATTTAGTAATACCTGCTCATTTCAATTTTAGGCTACATAAATTTATCAATTTTAAATCATGTAACACATCAACAAGCAACAACTGTGCTGCGGATTTTTTAATAGTTTTTAAATCCAACAGAAAAGAAAGGAATTACAAGATTATCCCATTTATGCATCAACACATAACTCCCTTCAAATCAAGTTTAATTTAAATTAGGAGTAGAACATGATGTTTTTGATGAGTGTATGGAATGAAAACATTGAAAAAGTTTTCATTCCATACACTGCTTGTTTGCATGCATTTTTTTTTTCCTGTTTTCATTTGTTTCTGTTTATTTCACTTGTCTGTTTAATTTTACATCGTTTTCAAATTATTTCTTTATTTAGTTGAAACAAAGTTAATGTGGATGGTTTGTTGGTAAAATGTTTGAATTTAACATTCTGGCTTTGAATCGCTACAGTAAATTCTGAATTGGAAAGTTTTCTATTTCATAGAAATTAGAGGTGTGCCGATCGATCGGCCACCGATCATAATCGGCCGATTTCCGTGAAAAAGCGTATGAACGGTGATTGCCGATCACGGTCTCTTGTTGCCGATCACACAAACCGATCACCTGCATCTCATTTCGCAGCCTGCCTGTGCAGCTGGTCTCCTCTTTCCTTCACTCTGCGCAAACGTGCAGCAACAAATCCTAAGCGATGTCGTGTGGAACAATAACGCACTGAGTGAATGGGGAAGTTTGCGTGTTGCGGCGGAAAATTGAAGCACGTGGGGTGAAGCAGGTCAAAATGCATCAACACGATGAATCTAATATGGCATAAGAACAATGTCGTACTTCACGGAGTTTGGCTACATCTAGGCTCACTGCAGTAAGAAAAAGACATATGGAGCGATCAGATGGCAGATAAAGTAGCGCACAGCTACAAACACTCACCCAGATTAGCATGACAGTCAGAAAGCTAAACAAATAACCCGCAAAATTATTTAAGTCTTCGAGCTGCAATGTAAGACGCTGGTTCTTTTCTCGCTGTTGAACCGTAGCCGCTTCTGCTCCACCTGGTAGTGACTCTCACACCGAACCTCTGTTTGAATCTGCAGCATCTAACTTAAAAAAAAATGCATTTTACATACATACTGTATTAAAACTTTTGCTGTCCTAACATGAGACAGATAATCTCTGAAAAAGTAATTGATCTCCTCCCTGTTCTGCATAATTACTCCGTTCAGTCAGAAACAGCCACTCAGAACTAGCAGTAATCAGCTAGCTGCCATGCTATCAGGAAGTTTTCATTCAGTAACTCAGGTGGCTTAAGGTGGTTCTTTATTGTAAAGGATCCCGTATTTGCCTTTGAATGTTAAGTTTTATACTTGAATTTTTTGGCAATGTTGAGAGGTTTTATTTTGACTTTTTGCATTATTTAGCCTCTTCAGAGCCTTCATATGTTTTCAGTCTGTTAAATATAGTATTACCAACAGCAGTACAATTTGCACAATGCCTGTTTTGTTTTTTTCTTGGAAAAAGTTATTAAAAACAAGTTTTTGTCTAAATTAAGGCAAATTCATGGTTCCTTTTTCAACATAATGTAACCGGTAGTGCTTATGATTAAAAAAATAAAAATTATGTGATCGGTATCTGTGATCGGTATCGGTGATTGGCCGATACCGGATCACCGTGGATGATCGGAATCAGCAGGAAAAAACCTCTGCCAGGTAGTGGGTGGAAAAAGCTTCTCCTTTTTTTGTTTTTTTTCTCTTTTTTTGTTTTCAGATTTTGTGTAATTTCTAGTAGAAATGCAAACTGTGACCTTTAACCCCCCAACCTACACAGACACACATACTTTGTTACAAGTGATTTGATTCATTTTCTTTACTCTAGTCATCATCTGAACTTTACAAAAAAAAAAGATTCTATAACTTGAATATCTGTTTCAAAATATGACAAAATGACCATATTTTAACTTGCATTGATTTTGTGATCAACAGCCAAAAAATAATTTTTTAAAATTATTTTCACATCCCTCCTCTGGCGTTGAGCTGTGCCCAGCCATTTATTTATTAATTATGAAAATAACAATTTATAATTCTCAACAGATTCTGTTTGCAGTAAACTAAAACCACAACGTTGAGCAAAAAATATATTTATATTTTTTGTCACTCAATCATCTTCAATTATCAGGCGTGTGTTTTCAGGTTTTATTAGTGTGGCACAACTGATATTTTATTTCATTATTTAACATCTCAAATTAGAATGCTTAAGAGCAAACATTAGCCTGTTTTCCATGTAAATTTTATATTTTTTGTAAAAGGTAGAAGTTCTATTTAATTATTTATTCACTACCATTGTAAAGTTACTATTATGTTGTGCTAATTTTACCTTATTCTATTTTAAAAGTCCAAATTCAGCTGAGCTGTAGCAGAAGTTCACAAACTTCTGTTTGAATCACTGACACTAGAGAACAAAATGAGCATTTCCTGTGGCTCCTCCTTCATCGGCCGGTCATATAGACCTTTAAGATGTTTCCTCCACCAATGTTTCTATTTTCCTCCAGCTTTCGAAATCTAATTTTAATCAAACGCTATAACGTCCCTTAAATCAGTTCTGGTTTGACCCAGACAGATTTGTTTGTCAGTCCCGTGGGTTCTGGGAATCGAAGGCGAGCGCGCCGTACCGATTGTTGGTGTCTCCGTTGCCGTTGGAGATTAGCCGTGTTTTTAGGTACGGGATGTTCCAGAGTGGTTAACTAGTTGAGAGGAAAGTAGAACGCAAGCGATGGAGGGATGGAGTGAGAGATGAGTCATTTTCTCTGTCAGACACTGTTGTTTTCCACTAAGCCCTGTTATTTTCACTTGCCAGGTAGTGGGTGGAAAAAGCTTCTCCTTTTTTTGTTTTTTTCTCTTTTTTTGTTTTCAGATTTTGTGTAATTTTATAAAGGGGCAGAGTGTGGTTTAAGTTGAAGCTTTTCCATATACTTGTCCCAATGTAATCTTGTGTTCGCTCTTTATATACATCTGAGTGTGTACTGCGAAGTAACTCCAGCTTTCAATCTTGACTATTAGTTTATGTTGAAGTCTTCTTCGCTAAAGTCTTAATTTGTGAGGAATCTTTTGAGTCAGTTTTAATTTAATATGTATATATGTGTAATTTTGTCCTAATTGCTCAACTCAATATTTCACTATATACTTTTTAGGTGATTGTCTAAAAGTACAAAAAAAAGAGTAATTTTTCAGTTATAGCTGATAATAATTTGTAATTTGAAAACACATAGCTTCCTATTAGAATATTTTAAACACCAATCATTTCTCATTATACATTAATACGCTCAGTGGAAATCATCTAGCACTACAACAAAAGCTAATATTTACAGTCTTCCTTACTTCTGTTCCTTGGGGTAAGCCAATCAGCACAAGGGTAAATAAATGGCACTCTGATTGGCTGCTTTGCAAACACCACCCAATAGTATGTCAGGTAGCGTCGCTTCTAAGTATTGCAGCTTCCTCAGCTGCATTTTCTTTCAAATATTTTAGATGAGCGCTATGACGAACGGTTTTTTCCAAGAATAATTCAATGTTGTTTTATACAGAAAAATGAGCAAATACTGAATTGTGAATGGGCAGGGCTTCATTGCACATTGTTGTTTTGTAGCAAAATGGCTAGTTAGATTTTACATGTATGGGAATAAATTGTGAGGATTAATAAGAATAAAAATATTTGCACAACTTTCTGATTTAATGTAACTGCATATTTCTGAACATTTAAAATGACAGCCTATTTCCATTGATCATAGGTTTGATCCCTCTAGAGCAGTGGTTCTTAACCTGGGTTCGATCAAACCCCAGGGGTTCGATGAGTCGGTCTCGGGGGTTCAGCGGAGCCTCTGCCGCGAAGGGCTGTAGTGATACAATAATCTCACGATATGATACACGATATTCTGCTCACGATACGATATATATTACGATATTCAGCACACGATACAATTCAATACACTTTTGCGATTTTCTGAAAGATTTTAGAGGGACAGAATGATTTTGGTGACATTTTGTGACTGTTATCGAGTTGGACTGAATTAATTTAACTGAAAACTGATTAAAAGCACCAACTACACAATACCTGGCTCTGGTTGGACATGGACACAGACTTAAAGTCGGCAGCTGGACAAAATGAATCAAAGAAGTGGTGAGAAAACGTTTCTTTTAATTGTACAAACTGTAGCTTACATGCATTTGTAAAGTAAATAAAGTGCACCAAGTACCCTGCTCTGAATAGTTTGATGCCTTTTTAACCTTGACACTTAACATCTGAAGGAATCACTCTAAGCCTGATGACCTAATCACTCTCCTAGCGAAGCAAGCAGTGAGTGAGCAAGGTGACAGTTGGATGTTATGATGCTTGTGGATGAATATCGATTTTTTTTTTTTCTAGGAAAGAAAATATTGATATATATTGCAAAATCGATATTATTACATAGCCCTACTGCCGCGGAGGTAAAGCCACACTTGTGTAAAGTCGTGATGACGCCCCGCTTTGCCATCACTTGCTGCAGAGGATCACGTTACATTGCTTAACCAATCAGTGCTGCGGAGGAGCACTGATTAAAGGAGTTCCACTCTCAGCATGGATTTGAACTTGTGTCTTTAATTACTTAAGCAAAACTCACCGCTTTTACCAAATTCTGCTCCTTAGTTGCATCTTTTCGGGGTTGGTACTGCCTCTAGTGGCGTGGGGGTGGTAACACAACTAATATAATTACATTACTAAATCAGAATACCGCAAAGTCGTTATTATTTATCATAAATTGTTCATTCTCTTAAGAATGTAGAGCTAATTAAATGATCTAAACAAGACCTTAAAGTGGTTCCAGTTTCTCTCGATGGCCAACCTGTTGAAACTGTTGCAAATTTTAAATACCATGGGCCGTTCCTGGACAGTCAGCTCAACTTTGCTGAAAATACTGACTTTATTTTGAAGAGCTGTTCTCAGAGACTCTACCTTTTAAGAAAACTTAATGATCATGGGGTGCCCCAACTAGACTCTAGTTGGGGCACCAAGTACCCTGGTGCCCCAAATTCAAGACATCCTATGTCTTGAATTTGGAGATCATATTTTATTTATCACTACAGAAGGGTTCAGTGAATGCGCATATGAAACTGGTGGGTTCGGTACCTCAAAAAAGGTTAAGAACCATTGCTCTAGAATTTAAAAAAACTCCCAGATGGTGAAGAGGCACAACATCTACTACTCAGCTTAACAATCGTCACTTTAAGCCACTTCTCCGTTGGTGTTTGTCGAGCTGCCCATTTAAATCCATTGCAAATCTGTTTCCTGCCACAAAACAACAGTAAAAGCCATGTGGTATTTAACAGAGACTTCCTGGTGTTCTGTGCTGAAAATACAGCCACCAGTACTCCTAGTTGTGAATGGGCATAAGGGACCAGTTGGTGCTCCTCGTCTGTTCATGTGTGAATCCAGATCTGATTCTCCTGACATTCTCTGGTGCTTTATGAGCGAAAGCTGCTCAGGTCTAAAGTTAGATTTGAAGGCGTTCTTTCAGGAGCCAGTTGGCTGCCTACTGAGGTGGCAGTGAGCGTTTCTTCTTACAGGGAAGCTATCGCCTGGCTGCTGCAAAGTACCCTCTTCTTTTCTGTGCTGATTCTGAGCCAGCCTTTCTCTACAGAAGCCTTTGTAGGGAGAAGTTATTATTATTATTTTTTTTTTCTATAATCAGTGGTATTGTGTAACCAACTACACAGCTGGACCTTTAATTTTTAGTATGTGCAAAGCTTACAGTTGTTAACATGACTCCCTGGTGAACTAGTATTGTATTTTGCCCATTGATATCCATAAAAGTGGATAGTAATGCACATTTAACACCTTTTGTTGCATAATCTTTTAAAACCTATTCCTTTTGTCAGGGTATACACAAGTTTGTACAGGTGCTTAAAATCCTTGAAAATGCTTGCATTTCAATTGGGTGTTTTTAAGGTTTGGAAAGTTCTTAATTTCTGCATAAATTCCTTGAAAGTGCTTGATATTCAAACTGCACAGTTTTGCAGTAAAGTACAATCTGACAGTTGCTTAAAACTCCAAATTTGGAAAATGCTATTTATAGTTGTATATTTTCATACACCAAATAAAAAAACAGATTTTCTTCCCACACCTTCTGGAGTTATATTGGACTAAATGTTTCTTGTTTTAGGTAAGTTAAACTTACCAAAGTTTTGTCTATTCGTAAAATCCAGGAAATCTTAATGAGAAGGATGGTAATTTATCTTAACTTGATTTGTTTAGATTGTTTCAAAGTAATTAATATTTATTATTACTAATGGCTCAGGAACTCATTGATCATTTTAAACTAAATAATGATTAAAAATGGCATGTTCTGAAGTGTTTCTCTCACACCTGAGTGGTTTGAGAACAAAACAGTAATTTAATGAAAACAATTCCCCAATTTCAATAATGTTGTATAAAGTATAACTTATAAAATGTTATACTTATAAAATGATCAATGAGTTCTAGATTGCAGAATACTTCCACAAAAATATTAATAACAGTGTACTAAAACTGTCTTTATTTAACTTAATTTTTTAATTTAGCAGGGATGCTCCGATCAAGTATTCTGCTGCTGATTCCGATACCGATCACCAATGAGGCCGAGCTCTGCCGATCACCTGGGTTGACTGTAAATTTTTTGCTATAGCTATAAATGCTACTATGTGATCTGTCAAAATTAAAAAAATTCTGGCTATAAATTCACCTAATTTAGGCATGAAACATGCAAAATACTTGCAGGCACAAACAGCAGCTATTCAGTCAAAAGGACAACTGAAAAACCTGCAATCAGTAAAATAATATTTAATATGGCTCTCAGTACCATAAATTATACGAGTCAAATAAATCTGCCTATATCAAATAATGTCAAGTAAAAAAGGACACATTCATTCAAAGCCAAACGCAGGCTGCATCAAAATAAACAATCCTTCCTGATAGCATGGCTAGCTGATTAATGCTGGTTCTGATTGGTTGTTTCTGACTGAGCGGAGTAATTCTGCAGAACACAGGAGGCAGAAGCGATCGATTATTTTTTCAGAAATTATCTGTCTTGTGTTAGGACAGTGAAAGTTTTAATACATATCTGAAATCTTGTCTTTTTTTAAGTTACGTGCTGCAGCTTTAAGCAGAGGTTCGGTGTGAGAGTTCACTCCAGGTGGAGCAGAAACGGTGCTCCGTCTGTGAAATATTACTACCAGCAGCTCGTAGTGGTGGTTCAACAACAAGAACAGAACCAGCATCTTACGTCACTAGCTGTAAGACTTGAATTATTTTTCAGCTTATTTGTTTAGCTTTCTGACCATGATGCTAGTCCGGGTGAGTGTTGGTAGCTGTGCGCTGCTTTACTGACTGCTCCGGATGTCCTTTTTTCCTGCAGTGAGCCTTGATGTAACCAAACTCAGTCAAGTGCTTGTTTTTTAAATGTCACATTAGATTTGTTGTGTTGATGCATTTTGACGTGCTTCATCCCTGAGGTAATTTTCCACCGCAACACGCAAACTTCCCTGTTCACTCTCAAGTTCCACACCACATTGCTTAGGATTTACTGCTGCGTGCTTGCACAGTGTGAAGGAAAGAGGAGACAGCCACACACGCAGGCTGCAAATGAGATACAGGTGATCGGCAACAAGAGACTGTGATCGGCGATCACCAATCATACACTTTTTCACGGAAATCGACTGATTATGATCGGTGGCCGATTGATGGGCACACCTCTAATATTTTGTATTGTTTTTTTTTGTTATTTTGAAAACTTGCCCAAAAATGCTTGACAAGTTCTTGAATTTTACTGTGGAAAAGTGTACAAACTGTTTAAAATTTGTATCTTTTTATGTCTTTAATATGCTTTTGCAGAAGAACATTATTGCACATCTTTGTTTTTGTGTCATTTGCATGTGTAGAGCACTTCCATTGCAGAACATTTACAGTTAGAAATGCAGAGTACATTCATTTATGTGAAGAACATTCCAGACTGTTTGAAGCGTTAATCTTCAGCAAGCTTATTTATAGCCAGATGGATGAAAAGCACACATTTCCTTTAAAATGTGGATTCTTCTTCTCATATATAAGCATACAGCTCTTTTAATCTGTAATGAGTAGCCAATCAAAAGTCAGAGACTTAAACATTTTTGCCACCGTTATTATAAAACGCAGTAAGTGCAGTCAGGCTTACCGATATAGAGAAAGTGTATAGAAGCTTAAAGTCAGCTGCCAACTCGTTTAAAATGATGAAGCATACGCTGAAATTAGCAGTAGGTTGTTTGGACTTGGTAAAGGATTATTGCGGAGGCGGTAGGCTTGAAGAACTTGGCCATCCTTAAATCTTGACACAATTCTACTTGAAATAATATTTATCTGGTATGGCATTAATTTATTATCTGCTAGATCTTGTTTGGATACAAGACACCCATTTTTAATGCCTTTCTGTTTACATCTCAAGCTTGTGGCAAATCGGAAAGTGATACTTGACTCCCACTTATTCACATGCGAAGCCGTCTCGGGTTTCTGGAGTACAACGATCAAGTTTCTTCCTACAGAGTGACACAAACTTAGCGACCCACTCTGGTCAATATGACCTCGTATTTTGGGGTTTTTAAACTCTTCTCCATCTGTATCCAATGACAGAGTATTATTTTATTTGTATATATATATATATATATATATATAAGTAACAACAGAAATATTGATTGATTGACGGCATTGTCAGTTTTAACTGAAATTTTGAGGAAGATCAGCTGGCATTATCTTGAAAACATCTGCCCTCGTCTCCTTCAGCAAGAGGCCCTTCTCACCAAGTGCCAGGTCCTACTTCTTTTGAAGTCTTCTTTTATTAGCATGCCAAGCCACATCAGGGAATGTGAAAGGGTCTGTTTTCAAGTAAAGACGAAAGATCCTTCACTTCATCATATTCCAACATGCAAAATAAAACATGTCGCTGTCATCATTTCCTGTTTTATATTTATTTTCAGTATAAATCCTGGGTTTTATAGTGCTTTGCTAAAGTGCTTTTGTGACATACAAACTTTTTTCAAAATTTTTCCAGTTACAGCCACCAACTTCTTTGTATTGGCGTTGAGATTTTCTGGAAAACCAAACAAGATGCCATTTGCATTTTGCCATAAGGGATGTTGGGGACACAACCACATAAAGGAAGGCATGCCACAGAGGGCGACATGCCGCTGCTGATTACATACCATAATAAGGGAACCTTGAAAATACATCTGAATCATTACAAGTTATTGTCATTCAAATCCAACATACGTTAACATTGGGGTCGTTTTCACAGGCTTGAACTAAAAATGTTTTCAACTTAACCTCCTCAGACGCTTCTACTTCAGACTGTGGTCTCTAGTTTTTCTTCACTCCTGAGAGCAGCGCAGCGCAGCGCAGAGTAGTTAGTTTCGCAGACAATCAGGCGCCAACAGGGTTGCTTTTTCAAAATAAAGTAAATTTTAATGTTTCATATTTAAGTTTGTTTCAAACTCTAATTATGGTTCGGATCAGTGTGCAAATGCGATGTACTGTATATATAAATACATACATCCAAACAATGTGTTGAGTAAATCCAACACTGCATATCACTTTGAATGCATCCCCATGTTGAAATATGTGGGTGGTAATCTCATGCTGTAGGGATGTTTTTCTTCTACAAGCCTGAACCTAGAAGCAGGAGATTTATGGAAGTGAATATAGGGGAACCCTGTATTCCCCTATACATAAAGTTCCCCTATAGGGAACTTTCTTGGTGGAAAGTTCACTAAGATCACTAAGATTTTTGTCATCCAGTTTTTAGTAGAAAGAGAGAAAAGAGAAAAATAAGTAATGCAAACAGAAATTGAGATTTTTAATTTATCATGCAATTGTTTTATTGCTTATTGTGACAGGCTAATCCCTAACAATTACTCTTCTGTACCTTAGAAAATTAAAATGCAACAATAAAAGCTATTTTTTAAGTCAACCTGGACTATTAATTCAGAAAAATCTGAATTAATGTTCAATATAATAAGAAGAATTAAAAGGCAGCAGTCTCACAAAGACACTTTATGGGCAGTTTCCATATTAATCTTCAATCAGTTTAATATATAAACTCTTAGCTTTTGTGTCTATGTGAGCAACGGATCTTTGGCACCTTCTTCACACACAGAAACGCACACGCCACGGTGTGTGTTTCGCCAACCATTTGTTGCGACGGGAATGGTAGGAAAGTTTTTAGTCCTTCTGTAAAGCTACACCAGGGACAAAGGCTGTCATATTCCATGTGTCGTGCCAGCTGCTGTAAGCATGCCTATTGGTCACCCAAGAAATGATGAAAACCCGGACCTGTCTAGGGAAAAGAGGACGCTTGGTCACCCTATGCTGTGCTAACAGCACTTGGGATTTATCGACATCTCATTGGTGAGAACATTGTGCAACACAGATACTTAACTGGCTGAAACACGTTTTGTCACACTAAAACATAATTTAACAAAGCTTTGAGGCAGATGGTTTGCCTTGAAGTTTTAACAATCATGGTACTAGGATAATTTGATGAATCGCTACAGTCCTAGCTTCAATCAAAGGACATTCATATTATAGAATGGGAGTTGAGTCCAGTTGAAGAACATGACTCATCAAAGAAGAATAGACAACATTTTATTCATAGTTGGCAAATGGGCACCTTCAAAGTCTTGTAGATGTAATTACAGCAAAAAGCCATTTTACAAAGTTTAGATTTTTAAGGGGCTGATTACAAATGCACCCCGCACTTTTTAGACGTTTTTCAATGGACGTATGTATCATTTCTTCAACTTCATAATTATTCAATACTTTTTGTTGGTTTTTCACATTAAATCAAAGGAAAATTCACCAATGTTTATGGCAGTAAAGTGATGAATTATAGAGGGAAAAAAAAGATTGAATATTTTTGTGTGAGGGACTTTAAGACAATTTCTCTGTTGCTTGTCTTTTGTTTCCAAGTTATATATTACATAATAAATATACACAATTTTATTTATATATATTTGATTAAATTTGCTTGCAGCACACTAACTGTGTACTTGTATGGGTGCGTCGAGGCAGTGTATTGATTTACACCTGCATACTTGGCAGTGTATGAGAGCTAGGAGGTGTCCCCTCACTCTGCTGCTGCAGACATTAAACTGTCCTCAGCCTAATGTTCCCATTTCAACTGTTCTTCCTGCATAACAAAAGACCTGCCAGCTCCACAGACTCATCTTGTGAAAAACAGATCAAGTTCAACTGTTTGAGCAAAAAAAAAAAAAAAATAGCAGAGGAAAACATTATTTGGTTTTGGCTAGTGTGATTTTTATTGTCATGTTTATATGTCCTTAGGAGCATACCGTTCTCCAGGCATATTAAGTGTTAGGATACAGCCGTTAATTGTGGAAAACACTGTTTCTGGGGGGAATCTAGCAGAGTGTGACCATTCCTCTCCGCTCAGTTCACCGCCTGGTCTCTAAACACCTGGAAGCAATACTCAGAGGAATTCACCTTTTTACCTTTAGAGAGGATGAGTGTGGATATGAACTACACGGCATACCGGGGGGACTTAGCCTTCTCTTTCAGAAAACGCTAAGCTTTCAAGCGGGGAGAGGACGGGGGCTGAACTTCAAATTTCAAGTCACATTCAGAAAATTATAGGAACTATGAGGCAGTAATTCTAGTTATTCAGATACCCACGTCTCTGCTGCCGCCTGCGCGCCCAGCGGTGATGAGAGACGGGTGATCTCCTGCAGACAGCTGGATGGATCAAACCAAAACATCAGCATTTCACCAGAAATGCAAAAAAGCTGCATATTGCCGGAAGGGTATGTTCGTCTTTTATGTCTTAGATGTCTTGGATGTCCGTTTTGCTTTAAATTATCTGTTTTTGTCTCTATGCAAAAGTGTTGCTGTTAGTGATGGCGCCTCAGTTTTTCACAGTTAAGGTCCTGATTGGAGGCCAACATGCGGGTCCAGGCAGAGTGGGGGTAATCCACTGCAAATATTGTAATTGCAAATCACTATATGACATAACTAACACCAACGCGGTGCCCGCGGGCCCCTTGTCAGTCGCCCGCGGGGCAAGTTCTAAAAATAGCCATTCTCATTAGGGAGCATTGCCAAATAAATTATTTAATATTTTTACATTGAAGTAGTAAAATTTGTTTATATTCAGAATTTTAAAAAAGCTAATTATAAAAAAAATTTTAAATGTAAATTTTATGCAGAGACTCTTCTATGGTTAAAGTTCAGAATATGCTCCTGCAGGATGTTATCGGAGGGCAGCAGCGCCTGCTGCTCCCTCTCTGTCTAGCTTAGAGTGGGAGCAGCTCTTAGGTCATTTTTTTTAACTTGAAGTAAAAAAAATTAAGAACTTCTGAAATTTTAATGATCAAACCCTCTTTACAAGTAACAAAATTGTGGAGAAAAAAATATATTACGCGTCAAAACATCTTGTATGTAGCTAAGTGAACTTTTTGCTGCAAAAAGGATGGCAGGTTTTTTCTCACCTTTAACTTCCTCTCTCTGCTCCGAAGTTGCCAATGAACATAGAGTTGCTGTTTATCCTCCTTAACAGTTTGGCGTTTCTCCAAGAAGTAAATGAAGATTTAATTTAGCTTACACCTGAGATCACTAGGAACTGCAAGATAAGAATGAAAATATGAAGATGGGGCCGTAGCGCTATATGTCAGTCCTGTTAAGTTTTCACATCTTTAGTATATTCCTATCACTTGGCACAAACCAACAGGGCAGTTTGTCAACACTTTTTATCCGGTGTGTTCAATTGCTCACCCTTATGCCATCTGAACTGATGTTTCAATGAGTAAATATTTCATGTATGACAGCAAGTGAATGCAGTGCATAATGATGCGTAGAGACTACTTAGCCCCATGATGGAATTACACCCAAGAAATTACCTAGATGGACAAAAAGGTTCCAGAAAATTAATTTCCGATGACGTACATCTTGTTCTTTTTGCACAAGATGTACTCTCACTGAAATATCTTCTATGTCAGTGTTTCTCAACCTTTTTTGGCCCAGCGCCCCCCCAGCCTTTATCCAGGTCCCTCATCGCCCCCCACCAAAGAATTTGCAGGCTACTTTGCACTGACCATTATTTTATCAATAATATTACTATCACTATTGTAGATGTTTTGATTTTTATGCTTGTTTCTGTATTTATCATCAAGATAATTTCCCAGAGAACAAAAAAGTCATGAGAATAGAAATTATTTTCACAGGCGTCTACGAAAAATGCAATGAACATTCAAGTTAAAATTGGTAGACCTAGCAGAAGCCAATCAGAGTGGAAAAAATATTCTTATTTTGTGCCATTTTCTAGTTGTTAAATATTCCACAAAATGACCAAATAAAAGATGTACAACATGCCAGTTTAAACTTTGATCTATTTGCAAAACGACTGAGCTCTGCAACATTAAAACATGGATAGAACTGTAACTACATTAATCATAACTCTTCTTCTCTTCAGTGTTTGTCAGTTTCTGGTGGTGCAGCTCTGTGCTGCCTTCAGGAGAATGGGACATCAGAGTATCAACCATAAAACTTCACCCACATGGCATTTATTGTGTTAACCAGAGCTTTCAGTGGAAAAACAAAAGTTCCAGGTCCTTTTAATGCCATACAAATATGAGACAGAAACATGGATTATATCTTTATATAGACCTGTTTGTTGATTTATAGATTAATAGTTTTACTGGACAGAAATTACAAAGAACAAATCTGATTCTTAATCAAATCCTAATGAGTCAAATTGAAAGTGTCATGGAGTCATCAGCCTCATGACATTAACACTGATATGAAAAATAATATTGAAGAAATAAATATATCAAATCTAATTAAAAACATAAATAAGTTATTTATTTACTGTTATGGTCTGTAAGATATATTTATTCTCAGTACTAGATGTGGTCTCAACAAACCCATGACATTTCAACAATATTATTTTGCCTTTTATCTAGAAATAGTGTTTATTCTTGCCATACAGTCCTCTGTATTAATTATTGCTCGACAGGTCTTGCCATACCAGTTTATTCCTCTATTTACTTTAGTTTCTTAGTTTATTCTTGCATTTTGTTCTTCATTCATTTCCATTTAGTTTCCTTTGATTAGTATTATCCTCTCTAATACTAATATCCACTTTAGTTTCTTTCCTGTTGCTAGATTTATTTTATCATTTATTGACGCTCACCATCAGTAATTTTCACTCACCATCACATAATCTTCATGATGTGTTTCACATCATGTGTTGATTTTTTCACAGTTCAGTGTCTGATTCTCTGTTTTTCTGCCATAATTCACATCTAGTTCGTCGCTCCGTTTTATGTCCCGCTTCTCCTGTTTCAGAGTTTTGCGCAATGTGCGCTTCTTTTTTTTTTAAGCCCCTAAGTTGCAGGGCGGTCAGGAAACGTATCGATGGGGAAAAGGCAGACTGACATAAACCTTTTAAAACAACGGAAACAATTTCTGCATTCTGATTATTGAAATTTAAAAGTGCTGTGTTGTTCTATCACCCCGTTTCATACCGGACCACTTACAGCTCCGTGTTAACGCTATAAAATGAACGCTCTCTATTGAGGTATCACCCATGGAGGGATTTCTTTATTTAAATGGGTTCATTTTTCAGAGGGATACACAGTGAGGGTATCATGATTTTAGCTACCAGTAGCAGGAGAACGGAGCTGCGCCAAGAAGCTAACAGAAGCTAACAAACACTGAATAGAAGAAGAGCTGCCATCGATACAGTTGCAGCCAAGCATGTTTTAATGTTACACAATACAGTTTTACCAAATTGCTCAAAGTCTAAACTAGCATTGTTGTGCATTTAAGGTGTAAAGTTTACCTTCGACCAAACGCCCCCCAAAGGCATCCCAGCGCTCCCTTTTTGTAAAAATGTCCGCCAGCGCCCCCTGGCGTCCTCTGAACACTCCCTGCGGGGCAGTACCGCCCACGTTGAGAACCGCTACTCTAAACGGTACGTTAGACGCATCAAGTCCTTTTTGATGAGTGTTTTATGGCTACAAAAAGTACTTTAACTTTATAAAATTACCTAGCAAAATGTGATTTTCAGAAGAGTAAGATTTCTGGATTTGATAACTGTATTAACTAAACTACGCCTATTCTTAGTGGCACTGGACTGCATTACCGTACTGGACCTTTGTCACAATATCACTAATGGAGACCAGATTTTCATATTGTCCCTCATTTAAAATGCAAGCAAAAATCAGCTTTATTAAAATGCCTCTGTAATCTAACTTATTATGATGCCTCTGTAGAGTGTAACAATTTACTGGCACAAGCTACTGCACTCTTAGAAATTTCTGTATATTTACAGCAGAATTCTAGCAGTAACATACTGTTATACAATACAGTAGAATATTGCTAAATTTGATGTCTTCTTCTGTTGTCACAATCAAGACTGACGACTGGAAGTAAACTAATGCAAAAATAATTGTACAATACAGTATTTTTTCTAGGCCAGACAATTTACTTATATTTGCATCTCAGAGAATCAGCATTTAAAGTCAATATTAAACGGAAAGAAAAAATTACTTTCTATTAGAGGTGTGCCGATCGATCGGTCACCGATCATAATCGGCCGATTT
Organism: Poecilia reticulata; assembly: GCF_904066995.2. Taxonomy (NCBI): domain Eukaryota; kingdom Metazoa; phylum Chordata; class Actinopteri; order Cyprinodontiformes; family Poeciliidae; genus Poecilia; species Poecilia reticulata. The sequence goes on from NC_088836.1 coordinate 2,006,586, forward strand.
TCGTGAAAAGTGCATGATCGGTGATCGGCGATCACGGTCTCTTGTTGCCGATACCGATCACCTGCATCTCATTTCGCAGCCTGCCTGTGCAGCTGGTCTCCTCTTTCCTTCACACTGCGCAAACGCGCAGCAACAAATCCTAAGCGATGTGGAACTATACCGCACTGAGTGAATGGGGAAGTTTGCGTGTTGCGGCGGAAAATTGAAGCACGTCAAAATGCATCAACACAACAAAGCTAATACGACATAAAAACAATGCCATACTTGACGGAGTTTGGCTACATTGAGGCTCACTGCAGTAAAAATGACATATGGAAGATCAGATAGCAGGTAAAGCAGCGCACAGCTACAAACACTCACCCGGATTAGCATGACGGTCAGAAAGCTAAACAAAATTATTTAAGTCTTCGAGCTGCGATGTAAGACGCTGGTTCTGCTCTCGCTGTTGAACCACTGCTACGCGCTACAGGTAGTAATATTTCACTGACGGAGTGCTGCTTCTGCTCCACCTGGTAGTGACTCTCACACCAAACCTCTGTTTAAAGCTGCAGGACCTAACCTAAAAAAATACATTTTACATACGTATTAAAACTTTCGCTGTCCTAACATGAGACAGATAATCTCTAAAGAAATAATTGATCTCCTCCCTGTTCTGCATAATTACTCCGCTCAGTCAGAAACAGCCACTCAGAACTAGCAGTAATCAGCTAGCCGCCATGCTATCAGGAAGTTTTCATTCAGTAACTCTGGATTGTTTATTGTAATGGATCCTGTATTTGCCTTTGAATGTCAAGTTTTATACTTGAATTTTTTTGGCAATGTTGAGAGGTTTTATTTTGGCTCTTTGCATTATTTAGCCTCTTCAGAGTCTTTATATGTTATCAGTCTGTTAAAGATAGTATTACACAATGCCTGTTTTGTTTAGTTTTCTTCTTGGAAAAAGTTCTTAAAAACAAGTTTTTGTGTTAATTAAGGTGAATTTATGGTTCCTTTTTCCACATAATGTAACCGGTAGTGTTTATGATAAAAAAATAATTATGTGATCGGTATCGGTGATCGGCCCTCATGGGTGATCGGTATCGGCAGGAAAAAACCTGATCGGCACATCTCTACTTTCTATAATAAATCTTTTAGGGAATGAATCAAAATCTACAGAACAAAATCAAAAGTATTAGATTTCTAATGTTGGTGTTGTATGTTAAAAGTACAGTGTTAATTCAACACTTGTTTAGTCTAATTCAGTGTTTCTCAACCCTGGTCCTCACCGCCCCATGTCCTGCATGTTTTAGGCATTTCCCTTCTGCCACACACCTGAATTGTATCTCTGGGTGATTAACAGGCTTCTGCAGTACTTGATGGTCATGCAATCATTTGAATCAGTTGTTCTGGAATAAAGGCACATCTAAAACATGCAGAGTATGGTGAGGACCAGGGTTGAGAAACACTGGTCTAATTCAAAGATAGTTTAGTTAGGGAAACTAACACTCCTAACACTAACTGGAGTGTTAGTTTCTTTAGGGAAACTAACACTCCAGAGCTAACACTCCAGAGAGTGCAGAAAGAATTATTCCAGAGAGTTAAATTTTAGCAACACTGTCTGGTTTTGATTTTGAAATCAGACAGAGTTGCTCCCACAATTGCAACGTATCTGTGATGTCACGTGTTTGCCCGAGGAGCGGAGACAGCAGCATGGCGTCTTGTCTGGAGCTTCTCATAACAAGGTAAGTTCCATGTTAAGATTAGCATGTTTTTGATTATTTTTTTATGAATGCATTAATTTTCCATTTGCGCAAGAGTATCGACTTATGCTTAACATAAGTTTTGGAAATCACGGTGTATACAACTGTTTAATACAGGCATGCTCAAGTCCAGTTCTCGAGAGCTGCCATCCTGAAACTTTCAGATGCTTCCCTGCTCCAGCACACCTGAATCAAATGAATGGCTGGTTAGCAGGTCTGTTCAGAGTTGATCCTGGTCTGTTTGAGTAAAGATGCATCTAAAAGTTGCAGGACGGCAACTCTCGAGGACTGGGTGTGAGCACCCTTGGTTTATTATTTTTGTTAGCAGCTTAAGCCAAGCAGGTGTAGCACAAGGTGGTTAACCGAACATTGAAACTGTCAGAAAGGCCATTTGAGTTAACAGTATTTAGCTGCGGAGTCGTTTTCTTGAAGTTTTCGGCTTTAGACGGCATAATGGGAAGAGTGGCTGTTCTGGACTGGTGGCTTGATTTATGTGATCAAAGCTAAGCCAAAATGTTTTTGTCTCTATACATACAATAAATAATAACATATTGGCTGCCTTTCTTTCTTCATTAATACGTCATGTTTGTGACTGAAGCCTGTTATGATGACTTCAACACATTTCTTCTGACAGGTTGGCAGAAGAAATGCTTTCCAGAATGTTTCTGTAAGCTGACTAATTTTTATAATACCTAATGATTATGTGATACTTAATGTCTGAGTTGTATTCATGGTAATTATTTCAGACTTTTTTATGCTTTATCTTGTAGGTGGTGAAAAATGCTCTCCAGGCTTAACCGAGTGGGTAGAGTAATTTGAATGAATATGATGGTGACGCACACAGGTGGGTCTGGTTAGTTTTGCTCACACTTCGTTTTAATATATTTATTTATTATTATAATGTTTCTGCTATTTTTACTGTTTTTCCTGCCGGCATTCTTCTGTTGGTTCATGTGCTTCTTCTTACTTCCAAAGGCCACAAGAAGAATCCAAAACAGCTCTTGTCAAACTGTGAACCATGTTGTCAGATATGTGCAGGTATGTAGTTATTCTAATGATCTTATTTCTTGTGTAGAATCACTTTCTCATTGGCTTAGTTTGCTATTTGAATGTAGCTGTGCTACATATAATTAATAATTTTTATTATTCGTCGTCTTAGTATTTTGTCAAAGATGGGAGCCAGTGTTGAAGCCTTCCTCATTGCTGTGGAACCAGAACAGCCCTTCATCCTGCTTGTTGGTGAAAACGAGAGCAGCACAAAAGACACTTCACCATCAGTAATCACAAGTAGGCCTGTCACGTTAACAAATTTTGCTGGACGATTAATTGTCTAAAAAATTATTGCGATAAAAGATAATATTGTTTCAAAACCTTTTGACACTGATTTAATGGAAATGACTAATACATGTGATTTTCTTATAGGTACACCTTATTTTCAAAAGAACACTGGAACTGATAAACTAAATAAACAAAACAACCAAAACCAAAAATAAAATGGATTCTCAGTCTCCATTAACAAAAAATTTACTTGAATAAAAACTAAACAACATAAAGCCAAAGTGGAAATAAATGCTGCATTCAACCAAAAGAGTGCAGATTATGAAGTCTGTATACTATATTGCCCTTCAGTAATCACTAGATTTAAATAGAGAAGACGGGCACATCCGACTACCTAATGCAGTAGTTCACACTACACAATTTTCTGCCCCTATTTTCCCCTTATGACAATCTTGGGTCGTTGGCCGATCTAACCGATCATCCTGCAGTGTGTGGTGTGTTACGGTAGATCATCGAGGCCGCTCCAATTTAAATCAAGAGTTATCCCTGACTGGGAGATTAACGCAGCCCGTTGAATGTGACAGGTAGCCAATCAGAAAGCGCAGATTCTCCTCCGTGCTTTCTGAGAGGTAATTACGGAGGGGAATGTCCAGCAGACATTGGAGATATGTGGTATCAATGTTTATTCAACATTAATGATACCACATAATATATATATATATATATATAATATATATATATATAATGATTTTCATTCAGTCAGGACTTTACGCTGACTCTAGCCACATGCATCACAAGTAGATTCTAGTAAAGCACTGATTAACGCCGGATTTTAAAATTAGTTAACTGGACTTGTAGCCATTATTTTGTGCCCATGTGGCTGGACACCACACGGCACGACAAACCCGATCAAACCGTTATACCTAGGATTTCTGTTGGCTAAGGTGTCTCTCAGGGTTTGAAAATGGGCCGACAACTCGTGTAATGTGTGCTGGACATTAGACTAAGGAAATGAGGAAGGGAGGGTCAGTGGAGAGCACCGGAGCGGAGCCTTTTTTCATTCAGTGTCATCAACAGAAAGAAAAGAGGCCGGAAGAGACGATAAAGACAATAAATAAAATGAGGTCGATAGGTTTAATTTATTGTCCGATTGATTGATTTATTGTTTATCGCGACCGGCCTAATCACAAGACCATCCCTGACCATCCATGGTAGCTTTTGATGAACTTTCAAAGCACACTTCATCTTCAGTGCAAAGTACCACAAATTCCTCTACAACTTGTGTACATTAATCCAACCTACAGTTTTGAACATTGATGTGACTTTTGCACGACAATTGAGGAGATGAACATCCTTGCTTTTATTTTACCAGTAGTAAAACTAAATTTACAGTAAAAATACTGGCATCTACAGACGACAGTGTTTGAACGTATATTTACTTTCACCACTGTATTTTACAGTAGCCGACAGATACAAACACCCAGCAAACACGAGAAAAACAAATGCAACAAAGAAGAGTTGCAAACAGACTACAACCACAAATGCAGCAAACAAAAAAAGAGATGCAAACAAAAAATGCTGAAAACAGAAGTGCTCCTGACCACTAGGGGAGTCGAACAAAGAACAGCTGTGTATCCAAAATCAGGGTGTGCATCCTTTCAAGGGCCTTGAGAAACGGCCCGGTCTGCGGCGGGTCCTTCGAAGGTCACGAATATCGACGACCGGAAGAGAGAACCTGGAGCTTTCAGCTAGCTGCTTAGCCTCTACCTTGGCATTATGTTGCTTAGCAACCGTGACAACGTGAAGCGCAGAGCGGCGAAGGAAAAAAAAAACTGACTCAAAGTTTATTTTATTCCTGATTTCTCCATTACTCCTATTATTCCCAGTTCCCCATTACTCTTCACTTTTTGTAATAAAGGCTGTTGCATATTTAAAAAATAAATCTTAGTCTAATTCTAAAATGCTCAAACACCTATAGTACATTTACACAAGGAATGCAAGCAAAGTATTCCTTTTCAAAGATCTCTCCAGATCTCGGCTAAGACAATACAGTTTAATCAAACTATTATGTTTGATTAACTTTAACTTTTAAAGGGTTTAACTTTAAAGTTAACCCTTTAAAGTTAAAGGGTTAACTTTAATCAGTCAAACCAATTTGCTCAGGAATAAATGAAATACTTTAGTGTACCAAAAATTTTACAACTAGATGTTACCTGACTTAATATTTGTGTTTAACTCCCAGTCATTTGGGGAAAGCCCAAATCAGTCAGATGTTCTCATGCAGTATACTGAATTTGGACCACCCGGCCTGCTGGCAGCTGGCTAGCGGAGTTAATGCAGCGGGAGGAGACATCTCCGAAAACGTCGGAGCATCTACATTCTCGCCTACAAACATTGTAAAATTGTGTTGTGTCATGGTTTCTAAGCAACATAATGCCGAGAAGGAGGCTTGACATCTAGACCGGGCCGTTTCTCAAGCCCTTGAAAGAAAACGCTTGAAAGGATGCAGACTCTGAATGCGGACACAACTGCTCTAGTGGTCTAGAGCAGTGGTCCCCAACCTTTTTATTGCCGCAGACCGGTCAAGACTTGGACATTTTGCTGCGGTCGGGGAGGAGGAGAGGGGGGGCATGTTGGTGTTCCAGGTAAAGCCTCAATATGCCCAATTTGGTTTTTCTTGGTCTTTTTATCGCTGCCTATGGGGTTTTCCCTGACTGGGACAGAGAATAAAACCTGTTGAATGTGACAGGTAGCCGATCGGAAAGCGTGGGAGGTAGCCAATCAGAAAGCGTGGTGACGTAAGAACAGAGGGGAATCCCAAACAACTGACATATCGCTCAACTGTGAGTCCGGTGGATATCGGAGATATGTGGAAATGTTTATTATATGTAATGCTCATTATTATATATGTTTATTGTGCTTATTCAGTTAAAAATGTTAAAAAACAGTCACCTCCAAATCATAGTGCAGCAAATAGAGCGGCTGCTCCCGTCGTCTTTTATCCACCGCCTTTTCTTTTTGTTACGTCTTTTATCTCTTAAAACGAGTACACAAACTATCACTACTGCTACTACATCGTCATCCGTGTTTGGTTATTCTAAATTCCCGTATTATATGTTGGGGGTTTTACTGGATTATCCTCTGGAATCGGGATGTTCGTGACTGGATTCGGTTCGGGCCTTGTGGCTGGACACACGGACCGATGAACCTGTTGTACTTTTATCAGCTCTGTGGTCACAAAGGTTTGGAGAATCGGCCAACAATTCTTAAATCTTGCCATCTAAACTAGACTTCAGACTCACAAGCTCTACTCATCTCCTCTTGACCACTGCCCAAACGCTCTCTGACTCGGTCGCTATGGTAACGTTTACATATCCCTTCAAAATAAGATACAGATGCGCCACAAAAACGAACATTTTATTTTCGTGAAAATTTTAACTTACTATAATGACTAATGGTAGCCCTGAGCTTGTTTCTCTGCAACGAGACGGTCCCATCTGGGAGTGATGGGAGACAATAACACCCGAAGTGTTGCTTTTATCCACAGCCTGCTTGGTCTCTACGTGGCGAAGCAACTTGAAGCTTCATTGCCTCATTAGCAGCCGGTCGCCACATGTTGCGCAGAGCGGGCTTGTAATGTGGGGACTCACCTACCGGTCCGGGATAAATCCATTCTCCTGTCTCTTCTCTGGGCCTTTTCCCCTTCGCAAAGAAACTTTCCAAAGACATCTGATCTGTTTTCCCCTTCGCAAAGAAACTTTCCAAAGACATCTGATCTGTTTCTGCTTGTGGGCTGTGTTGGCGCGCAAGTAACCGAGAGAATCCGGTTAAAGGATTTTCAAAATAAAAGATTCTCCAGTCTCAAATAATACATACAAAGGAAATATTTAATTATTTCTTGCGCGGCCTGGTACCAATTGGTCCACGGACCAGTACCGGGCCGTGGACCGGGGTTTGGGGATCACTGGTCTAGAGCACTTCCGTTTTCAGCAATTGTTATTTTTTGTTTGCTGCATTTTATTTGTGGTTGTGGTCTTTTTTGTTTGCGTCTCTTTGTTGTATTTGTTTTTCTCGTGTTTGCTGTGCATTTGCACCTGTCGGCCACCATAGTATTTACGTTTAGGATTGAAAATTTACATTTTCAGTAAAATACTGGCAGCTACAGACACCAGTATTCTACTGTAAATGCACAGTTGCTGTACCGAAATTTATTCTTAGAAGATTACCGTTAAAGCAAGTGCAATGTAGATACTGTGAAAGAACAGTAAACTACTGGCAGCTACAGATGCGAGTATTTTACTGTTCTTTCACAGTATCTATACTGTACTTGCTTTAACGGTAATCTGTGAGAATTAATTACGGTACAGCTACTGTGCATTTACAGTCAAATACTGGCGTCTGTAGCTGCCAGTATTTTACTGTAAATTTACAGGATTATTTCTTAGTGTGGAGTCAACACTGACATGCAGTAAACAGCTGATGAAGCTCAGCAGCAAGTGGAAAATTACTAAATGACAAAGACTACAAACGACATGCTTGTCAAGGGAGTTAAATATGATGAATTAGCATTTGAATGTTCAGTAATATTTGATTAGAAATGGGGTAAAAATGTATGTTTTCTTTGGCGAAGACATGATTAAAAAGTAAACTGGTTTGTCATTTTAATCATATGTATGTAAGACTAATACCATTCACTCTGTTCAGTTAAATATATGAATTAAGTCATCCAGCAGTTGTTGTGGTGTTATAACACGCACACACAGAGACCACACAGGAACTGCTTATCCTTGGTAGCCTGAAAAAAAAAAAAACTAAACAAAGAAACAAGTCTTTCCCTTTTAGTTCTACATGATTTACAGCTGGAAATAACAGCAAAACAAACAACATTATTTAGAGCTTTATTTTCAGCAATATTAAAACTTAAAAAAAAAAATTACCCAGTCAGTATAACAATGGCTGAAGTCTTTTTTTTCCGTTGTTTTGGTAAGATTTTAAAATAAATTTGCAATGTGATGCTTTCAGCATCTCAGACATCAACGTCTGGGGAAATGTTGATATAAAACCATAACAAAAAAAGCAACTGTTTTTCAGTGCATGTCCAGTCCTCACCTCCATCTGTCTGCGCTGTTTTTCAGACCACAGCCTACCCCAGCAGGGATCTGTTCCCAATTATAACCTGGTTTAATGTGTTATTTGTTTCACTTGGACCACATTCAGTCATTGTGCCCCTGGCAAAATCTGCCTCAGAAACAATGGCCAATTTAAATGACATAATGTCTAAGCTGCCATCAGATAATGCAACCCACGCAACTACTTGGCCAGGGCCACATTGTGTAGGTTGTAGGAAAAGCTGTATGCATTGTGTCCGTAACATAACACTATGATACATTGGAGGGTTTTGAATGAGTGGGCAAGAATAGTTTGACCAAGTTGTAGTTTCTGTTGGATGATAGTAAGTTCAGCAGTTCTTGGTAATGGAGCAATACAGTTCATCAGAGCACAATGGGACAATGCAGGAACAGGAACATACACAGGATAAAAAATGGGATCTTCATCAGCTATTGACACCTTGTTCTGCCATGCGCATGGAGATTGAGGGCTTTCGGCAAGAGGTTTTTGTCAGAGTCGAACACTGCCAAAAATGGTCAAAAACGCTGTGTGTCCGTGTTCCCCTATGTGCCTAGCAGAGGTTTTCGTATTTAAATGAAGTTGCTGAGTGCCATGCAAATGCAAATCAACCGTTGAGCACCGGCTTTTGACTCTTATTCATTTTGTAGCTAATCCTTTTTAATTTCTGTTCACCATAAAGAAGAAGTATGTTTGGAGAAAACAATCTGTTTTATCCATTAAATATATATATTACATGTGTGTTAGGAGCACTGAAAAACATGTTCCAGAGTGGTTCATTGTACATAAAGTATTTTTGTGAATAATATTCAAACTAAAGTTAATGTTCACTGATTGCTTTAAAGACCCAGAGTCATGCTATATTGGAGTGGTAGTGGTCATTCCACATCACAATGCAGGACTTAAGAAACTACAGATTTTTCAGTATTCAGTTGCTTAACTCTCGAGTTTAAATTGAAGAACAAAATGGTTGAAAGTTTGTGATACCTTCTGATAGAATATAAACATTTGTATTCTTTTTTTAAAGTTTTGTTAGTTAAGCACTAAATCTAACAGACTATGAATCTGTCACTTAACTTGAAAAAATAACTTTTAGAATGTATTTTTTTCTGTCAACTTTCATTTAACCCTCCAGTCCAGTTGGTGGCAGTAATGCGCTTTCATAGTCGGTCAAGCAGCCGCCATTAAACTCCAGAGGAAGATTTGCACTTGTGGTAACGAGTGCTAACTGCTACACCCAACATGAAAGAAAATACCCGTGCGTTGTGTGAAATGGTGGAAAAAGTCCTATTTCACGGAGTTACCTTTCCAGTATCGTTTTGATATTAAGCAATGATCCGGCGGAAAACAACAGATGACACCGCGGCGGTCCAACAAGACCGAACTCACGGTAAGAAAGCTTTTACGAATATCATGTGGAGTGAGGCGAGTTGCTTTGTTTGTTTCTTACAGAAAACGATCTGTCATTTTCTTAATGCCGAAACAAGTGTAGGGTGAGATTTTGTATTGCGATCTCTATTACATCTGATGTTCTGAACTCTTAAAAATACTTCTTTGATTTTTTCAGACCTTAAAAATGGCCAAGCCGTACCAGCCAGACCTCAGACCACGGTGCCCAGGAGCTCTTACGGAGTCCACCAGGACGAACAGAAATTCAGTAAGCTATGATTTCACATTTAGTGAATAGTGAACACTTGCATATTTGTAAGGAAAACTGATCTTCCCGTTATTTTATTTATTTTGTTGTAACGTAGTACAGCAAGGCATAGTGTGTAACGCAGTAAAGATCTACAAAATGGCGGACGGAGGACGGATCTGAGGACGAAGTCATGAAGCCGGTATGTATAATCACTGTGTTGATTCCCGACTGTATAATGGTTGGTTGAGAATAATTTTAACTTATTTACTTACGTATTTTTGAGAAAGCGATATATTTGCTACAATATTTTTTTAATTTTACATTTCTTTCCACAGACTCCACAGAATGAGAGTCACATTTGTGTCAATGAGACTCTTCTGGAACTGTCTGATGTCCGTGATGAGGACAGAGATGCAACTGTGTGTGAGTATCTACTATTTTAGAATGTTGATGATATTTTATGCTTCAACATTGTTTATGTACATAATGTAATTATGCTATTTATTGACAATGCACAAAAATGTTTTCCAGCTGCATCCAGGACCTACTGCCAGTCATCCAGATGTAGCTGAAGAAAGAAGCAGGTAAAATTTATTACTAGAGATTGACATTTCTAGTAATATGAATTACTAGAGACATTAGTAACATTTGATGCATCAAAACTGATGCATCAAATGCATTAGTTTTGCATGCTTGTTTGTATATATGTGTGTATGAATGCAATCAGCAGTGAAAAGAAAAATAACATTACATTTTCTTAAGCTGTAACATTTTGGGACAAGATGGTTTTCAATAATTTTAATGTAGCCTCAATGGTTAATGACAAATCACTGAAGTACTTTTATCAATGTTTTGATACTTTACCACATAGCCATAGTTTTCAATGACAAATGGATTACACCTCCCCATATTTGGTGTTTCTAAACCAAGACACTTTAAATGTCAGTATAGTTTCAACAATATGTTTTCATAAAGATTCTTTATGACTTAATGTCTGTTCTGTGTCAACAGCTGCTGGAGGCGAGGGAGAGCGTTCTGGCAGCAGAGGAGATTTCCTTGTCACCATTGACCTCATGTCTGATGAAGAGGATGGCGTCTTCGAGGGTGTATCGGGCTGGATTGTGAGACCATCAAGTTTCCGCAGCCAGGAGCTCGGCAACCTCTGCTCCAAACTACAAGAGAGACTTGAAGCTAACCCAAAATACAGCATGTTGCGTCATAAGCGTTTGTATGTTGGATCATGCTCAGAAAGAAAGCCACCACCACACGGCCCAGAAGTAGACAAGCATTTTGTGCTGTAATCTATTTTTTTTATTTTTTTTAAACTGAAGTTTTTTTTTAATTTATAGATGTTATTTTTTGTGTGGTTTCTTTATTTTTAGATGTGTTTTTTTATATATATGTGTGGTTTCTTGTAGATGTGTTTTATTTTATATATGTGTGGTTTCTTTATTTGTAGATGTGTGTTATATGCATGTCTGTACATATTTCTTTTTCAACAAAAATTTAAAATATAAACTTATGCCTTGTGCTTGGTGTATTTTTATTTCTGGGTTATTTTTTTATAATTAGGGAGGGGCTTAACCAGGCCGGTAATTATAAAGGTCTAGTGTGTCCAATAGGGAGATATCTACCAACCAATTACATGTAAGTAATGAATTGTGATGTCATTGTTTTTTCATCCAATGACTGACAAATCACGTGGGTCTCCTGTTGCTATTAACATGTTAAGTAGAGTCGTTAAGCTGTTAACACCCCTCCGCACTTCCCCCACACCTCCCCATCCCTCCTCCCCCCGTTGTAGGATTCCGCATTCGACAGCATTCGACTGTGGCCGGCGAAACTGCGCTGCCCCACCAACTGTCGATTGCTGTCGATATCTGTCGCTGACTAGCTGCATTTGCATCAGAATACATGGTCAAAAATCCCACTATTCGTCCAGTGATAAACATGAGCACACAAAGAAGTAACAGCCATAGGAGTGCTGCCTAACTGTATGTATCCTTTTTTCTTTCTTTCCTTCTTTTTCCAGTACACATTTTGTTTTGGTGTAAACAGGAAGTCTGTGAATTGCTTTTAAGAAGTATCTTTAGTGCTCTGTAATGCCATGTTAATTATCTCGGTGGTTAATGTTTCTTATAATAAAACATGGTGACGTGTTTTGTGGAACCTGTGGTGAAAGCTGAAATGTTTTAGGTCCTGTGTGTTGGATTCACTGTAGTTGTAAATGTAAACTGTAGCTAAATGAATTGTCCTCAACACACCCTGATGGTTGCCATGGGGATTGGTTTGGCCATTATGAGGTGCTTTTGAAACAAGGGCATAGCTTTTAAGATACAGACTATAATTCCCTTTTTACATTACAATAAAAATGATGGACTTTAATGTAAAAAGGTATTCCTTCAACTGCTGTTTAAGGTGGGGCAAAAATAAGTTTGAAAAGATTTTTGCTACAAAACACATTTTATTATTTGATTAGCCTAATGTAAACTTAGGCTGTTATGTAGTTATTGAAAAAAGTTGAATATTAGAGTTGAACAGTTCATAAAACCTCTTGTTTTTCTTTTTAAATAAATTAAGTGGGAATATAAAATCACAATACAGCTGCAGTTCTTTTGTGGTTGCGCTGTATCCCATCTTTCCAACTGTGCTAGGATGTTGAAAAATGTGTTATGACGATGTAAACGGGAGGAAAGATGAGTTTAGTTTGTGGAACATCAACTCCTGTCATGCCTTTGAAATGTGTTACTGCTTTGGATGTGCCTCTGTTCTGAATAGTGCGAATATCTTGGGAACACGTCTGGTAGATTTTAGAGTCCTTACTTTTGCTGCTATGTCATTCTAAATTTTAATTCAGATTCTTTTCATTCTTAAGGTTTAACATTCACATCAAACCCTGGTTTGCCTCTCCTGGCTCTTTCACCGAGCTGTTGCTTAGAAATTTACAAGGTGGTCTGTTAAATGGTAAATTAACTACATTTATAGAGCACTTTTTTATCATTCTGACCACTCAAAGGGCTTCTCAGTGGAGCCACATTCACTCAGTTGCACTCAGAAACATTCGCACATTTATAGGCTAATAACTAAGTTTAACTTGGAGTTAAATGAGTTGCCTTACTTCGACTGGAAGCTGGAGTTTACATCTTCTGTCACTGTTATTAAATTTATCTGAAATTGTGAGTAGCTGCTCTTTATTGTGAACATAGGTGTTCTTCAATGTCAAATGTTTACATTATTAATAGCTCTCCTAACAGAATCCTTTCACATCAGTGTCTGTGTGGGTTATTTGGGTCTTGGCTGTCGTTCTAGCCGTGCATGACACAGCACAGGAATCAGCTGACGCTCCCTTTGGCCCTGTTCACATACTCTATTTTAGCAGCTCTTAGTGAGGATATATTGATTCTCATCTGTCATCAAGCATTCAAAAAAGAAACTTGTTTTTTAATGCTAATAAGTAAAACACGTGATAGGCCTGTCACGATAAACAATAAATCAATTAATTGCACGATAAATGAGAGCCATCGACCTCATTTTAATTTATCGGCTTATCGTTTCTTCCTGCCTTTTTCTCTTTCTATTAAAGACACTGGATGAAAAAATGCTCAACTCCGGTGCTCTCCACTGATCCTTCTTTCCTCATCTCCTTAGTGTAATGCCCAGTTCACACTACACACAACCGACAGTTCACAGAACTGTCAAAACCTGAGAGACGGTAGCCAACAAAAAATTGTAGGTATGACTGTTCGATCAGGTTTGATCGTGCAGCATGTCCAGCCACACGGCAAGAGCAACACACCACATACAAACCGATTTCTCTCACCTACATTAAGATTTCAAAGAGAAAAGCCCGCTATATCGCACGTGAATTAATGTAAACAAACGCGGCTGATGACGTAGAAGCAATAGTGATAGTTTGTGAGCTTATTTTAAGCAATAAATGATGTAGCAAAAAAAAAAAAAAGATGTTGGATAAAAAAGAGTGGAGGACCGGACTTTATTTTCTGATATGGAGGCAAGTTATTCTGGGGTTTGTTTTGTCTTTACCATTTGTGTTTAAGCTTCATCGGTTAATTTATATTTCCCGTTTTAATGTTTAAAATTACATTGAGAACAATGGGCACAAAATAATGGCTACAAGTCAAGATAACTAATTTTAAAACCAAGCATTAATCAATGTTTTACTACAATCTACCTGCAGTGCATGTGGCTAGCATAAAGTCCTGACTGAATATCATTATAACCTATTTATGTCACGTTACCAATGAACAACTGAAAAGTTACCGGGTTTATCAACTGCGGCAGCAATTTGCTCCAACGATTTGTCATTTCTGTGGATATTCTTTGCACGAAGTGTTGAATAAACATTAATGTTGTTTCCACATATCATCTTCGATGTCCGCTGCACTCCCGGTTGTGCCGTCAGCTGTTTGGGATTCCCCTCCGTGCTTTCTCAGGGGAAAGCACGGAGGGGAATCCACTCTTTCTGATTGGCTACCTGTCACATTCAATAAGCTGTGTTCTCACTCCCTGGTTTATCGTGACAGGGAAAACCCTGATTTAGATCGGAGCGGCCACAAGGTTCTACCGACTGGACACGATCATTCAGCTACAAAATCGCAAGCAAAAATGTTAGAACATTTAACATTCTAAGATTGTCATAAGGAGAAAATCGGGGCAAAGAAAAATGTGTAGTGTGAACTGGGCTTAAGGGAGGAGTGAACTATTGTATTAGGTGGTCGGATTTGCCCATCTTTTTCTATTTAAATGTAATGATTATTGAAGGGCAATATAGTATGCAGACTTCATAATCTGTACTCTTTTGGATGAATGTAGCTTTTAATTCCACTTTGATTTTATGTTGTTTAGTTTGTATTCAAGTGCATTTTTTGTTAATGCAGACAGAGTTCATTTTATTTTTGGTTGTTTTGTTTACCAGTTCCAGTGTTAAATGTTCTTTTGAAAATAAATGCATCTATTTTTGGCAAGATATTGCTTGCATTATTATGTCATTACCATTACATCAGTTTAAAATGGTCTTCAAACGATATTATCATTTATCGTAATAATTCTTTGGACAATCGCTCAGCAAAATTTGTTATTGTGACAGGCCTATGTATATATAAATATTGTTTTCCTTTTGTTGTTCTGTGCCTTTTCTCCTGATGTAGAAACTTTGTTGCTTTCGTTAGTCTATTGTTTTCTCCTCACATGCCTTTTTTTCCCCCTAATCTTTATTTTCTATCCTTTTTCTGCTTCAGTCTCTTTCACCTCTCCTCCTTTTTCACTTTTTCCTTTCATTACTTAGCTTTGGCCTTAATTTTTTTCATTACTTCATTCCTTTCTTTACAAGCTCCTCTCTGTCTCTCCATCTCGCTCCTCCCTCTCAGTCTCTCTGACCATGTGCCAATAGCCTGACGGCCAGTTCGTTTTTATCCTCTGCCTAGAAAACAAGGTCTAAAGTTCAAAGCTGTTGCTTTAAATTGCAGGAGAGGGAGAGGCCAATGCAGAGGGAACCAAAACTTGGACACAGATTTGAATCTACTTCTGAATTGTATAATCACACACTTTATTTATTACCTCAGTATGTTTGAGCATTATTCACCAAATATAGACAAACTCAGATGGTCATTTTTAGCTCATTTAAGCTATATTTTCAGCAAATAACCTCGAACTGAGGTAGTAATATATTTTGGGAAAGTTATTTGTTGCACTGACCTCTGTGTATTTTTAACATGTCCTGTACAGTTATAGATCTGAATTACCATCAGAAGTGAGGCCAATAGGTGAACTGTTGGCCCTTCACTTTTTGTTAAAGGGGTAGTTTTATTTTTTATTTTTTTCTATTTTCGGTACAAAATGAAGTCACACAGCGTCAATACGGACCAAGCATAATTTTGCACCCACAGTGGAACAACTTTATTTTCACCAAAAAGAATTTTGAAATAATTTTCTAACATTCTAAACTGTTTTTGTAGTCTGCTGCGTGGAAATGGATTATGTGGCTTAAATGATATCAAGCAGCAGGAAGTTGATCTTTTTCTTTCGGTGTAATCCTGGGTCACAATCTCTTATACTTTGAGAGAACCAACAGGCCCATCCTATCATAATTTCAGAAGATTTAAAAATCTTCTATTATGATTTACAATTTTTGTTTCTTTATATTTTATTCATTTACTTACAATAAATTTCAGCGGTCAGGTTTGGACTTGTGCAGAAGCCATGGCCACTTCGGGCAGTCAATACAATGCTGCAAATGCAGCCAGAGGGTCTTACTCTGATCATAAGTTACAGTTTTATCAGAATCCATGAAGCTGTTTTGTGTGATAACTGCCTGTTGGCAGTATTAAGCCAAAAATATAAACAAAATTAATTTAAAATCCATGTTGTAATAAAATTTAAAAGATTTAAAAATCTTCTGAAATTATAATAAAATTCAGAACATTTGGTCATTTTTATAATGTTCTCTGTAGCTTATACAAATCCCAGAAAAGTGCCAGTTGTGAAAGGGTTCCAAGCTCTTCCCAGCAAGTCTGTCCTTGGCCACGCCTTTTCCTGTTCACTTTCCTCTTCATGCCTCAACAGCTGTGAACAAGTTAGCTATTATGATTTACAATTTTTGTTTCTTTATATTTTATTCATTTACTTACAATAAATTTCAGCGGTCAGGTTTGGACTTGTGCAGAAGCCATGGCCACTTCGGGCAGTCAATACAATGCTGCAAATGCAGCCAGAGGGTCTTACTCTGATCATAAGTTACAGTTTTATCAGAATCCATGAAGCTGTTTTGTGTGATAACTGCCTGTTGGCAGTATTAAGCCAAAAATATAAACAAAATTCATTTAAAATCCATGTTGTAATAAAATGTCCCAAAATATTCTCAGATGACCACGACCGTTTCTGAAACTACTTTTTTCATGTCCAAAAAAGAATCTAAATATTCAGACGTTCAGTACTGTTACTTAAAGGGGGGGTCAAAGGTGAAGAAATGTGCCTAATTTCAAGGTGCTCACTGCTCATCTTTAATCAGAGTTTAAATATGAGCGGTAGGCTGCTAGCTTTAGTTACGTGCAGTGGCAAACTTTGAGGCATATCATAAGATGGAGTATTACATTTAATGTCATTGAAGGAACATATTGTGAAAATCTATGCTCAGTACATTTATTGACATAAATTGAGACCAACATGGGTATGAAATGAGGGAACAAATTGGTGAAAAGTTTGCCGAGTTTGAGCAGATTGAACAATACCAACATAAATCTACCTTTGTCTCGCCAGCAGTGTAACAAACTGTAATGTTCCCAAACAGCAGGCTTTTCTGAGAATGAGGTATCCTTCTTCACTTTGATGTGCTGTTTATTTATTTATTTTTTTTTTATGGTTGTCACAACTTGACAGTGTCATACCAGCCCAAGCCTTGAAATTTATATCTGTGTATTTATTTGTGAACGTGCGCTCATTCAGCTGAGAATAAGCCAGGGGCCCACCTGTATTTATCCCAGCTCTGCCTGCTGCAGACCCTGTGATTATAGCGCCTGTATAAAACTACCTCCCACTAAGTTGTACATACTGGCACACAACATTTACAATTAGCAGCATCATAAGCACTTTCCCTGCTGGCGAGTGGAGGTGTGCAAGGATGATATAAAGCTGTTCTGGTTTAGCCAAGTGTTGAGTTTGTTGTGCGCTTCACCAACAGGAGCTTTGGGCTGGAGAAGAGTGGACAGAATGTGGTCCAATCCATTGCAGGTCTTTGACTTGACATGAGCAAACTACTACGATTGTCTTTATGAAAAGACTGTGTTGATTGGCTTACGTTAGTTTATTGCATATTAGGGATGCACCGATCCACGTTTTTCACTTCTGATAACGATACGATATCTGAGATTTAGTATCAGTCGATATCCATCCAATACAGAGAAAAACACAAGACGAAAAGTGACCCTGTATTCTGACGCGAACGTAGCTAGTCAGCGACAGATATCGACAGCAGTCGACGGTCTACATTTTCACTCACAGGAGTCTAAATCTGTCGATTGCGGAATCCCAGGAGGGGGGAGTGGCGGTGCAGGGGAGCGGGCGGGCTATTTTTTTACTGTTTGCACACAAAATAAGACTTAAATGCTTGTCCATTTCTGGACCATCTGGCAGTGTTTTTTTGTCCAAACATGAACATTATGCTGCGTTCAGGACAGGCCCAACATCTCTCCTGTAGCGTGGACCTGACGTCTCTTCCTGTCTTGTAGTCCTGATGTCACTGAGCTCCTGGTTGGAGGAACTTGGGGTCCATCCTGACACCGCCTCATAGCTGCCATCCTCCCAGAATGCCACCTCCTCTGCTGCCAGTACTCTGCGTTCCTCCATCAGCTGTTAACACAGAACAGACGATCATTATGAGCTATAGGCATCTTTTAGTCATTATGAAACTACAGTGAAAATGTTTGGCAACTTCCAGCTTAGTATGCACACATAAGACATTAAAACAAACAAACAAACAAACACATTAATACATTCTTACAAAAAATAAAAACTTTAATGAAAAAGAGAAAACACTTGGAAACAATTGGAAGAAAAAAAGAATTAAAAGCAGTTGGTAATAAATAGTAAAACAGTTCAACAAACTCTGAGGCAGATAATTTGCTTAGATGGATTTGAATAAATCACAGTACTTTAATCATTCAAGGAATTGTGACATCTCTAGATTAGTAATGAATCTTACCTGCTTCTTTCTTTAGCTACATCTGGATGACTGGCAGTAGGTCCTGGATGCAGCTGGAACATTATATACATAAACAATATTGAAGCATAAATTATCATCAACATTCTAAAATAGTAGATACTCACACACAGGGGTGAAAGTAGTTTTAAACTCTTGGGGTACTATGACAAAAAATAAATAAATAAATTATATATATATATATATATATATATATATATATATATATATATATATATATATATAAAAGCTGGGTAGCTCTTGAATTGCTACAAAATAAAGCTGTATTCCTTCAGCCCACTGGCTGCAATGTTGACACCTTGAGATGCCATGAGACCTAAATTCTGAACATCATGGCATGGAGTGCATCCCAGTTTTCCATGTCTGGCATATAACCATTCATTTTAGCTTTTAAACTGGTTCTATTGATCCTGTGTCCAGACAGAGGGATAATCAGTAGCCCAGCATCATGACCTGATTGTTCTGAAGATCCTGCAGCTTCCACTTCTCTTCCTAACATGGCGCCTCCTCACCCTGACTCTCATACTGATGGGAGGAACCACAGAGCTCTGTTAAATTAAAAGCACATCTTCTGAAGTTGGGGTATTTTTCCTCCAACAGGTTCCAGAGGAATCACCTCAAACCAGATGTTGGACTGGATTTTATTTTAATTTCATTTGTGAATGTTAGAGTCTCATTTTCAACAGTGGAGCTATAAAGGTTGAAAAAGGTTATTTTGGAGAAAATCTCATCAACATAAATATTTCCACTAAATAAGAGGCAAAAAAAGTTGATAAAGGAAAAGCCTCTCAGAATCGGAGCCCAACAGCAACAAACTATTTTTTAATATTAGAAAATTAATTTAATTTCACATAATTATCACGGTAGAAGTCATTTGTTTGTTAAATACTTAATGAAATGTATTTACCGTGTTTGATGTTTGTTGTAAATGAGGTATAGTCACAAAGAACAAGGTAATTAGTCCAAGTTTGTTGTTTATTGAATGTTCAGAAACTACAACGGCTGTGATGCGCCACAGCAAAGGTAAACAAAGGTAAAACAACCTGAACAGGTGATCAACTCTAAACCACTCGCACCTTTTACTCTCCGTCTCACCCGTTGCCATGGCAACCTCCTGCGCTCCACAAGCTCCACAAAACATAACATTCAGTCCGATACGGTATTAGGTTTGCAGGCTTGATATTTATTTTGCGATTATTAATAAGCGCTCCCCTCCCCTGAACACAGCGGTGGTTGATTAGTTAATTTGAAACTCCTGCTCTGCTAGTGCCTTGTAGAAACAATAATCACTGAGATTATTATTGTTGGGTCATTAATTTGAACATGTTTTGTTGATTTTTTTTGTTCTTTTAAAAAGGTTTTGAACGTCTTAAGCGAGCCAGAGGAGAATGTGCTGCTCTCAGCGTCCTGGAGGCGTTCAGTTTGTCACCTAATGCCTAGATCGACTCAAAACCTTCCGTTATCGACATATTGCGCCCCTGCTCTGGCAAAGAACGAACAGTTCAGAAACAATATGAAATGTGAAAAAAGTTATTTATTAACTGATTAAGTCGTGTTTTAGATTGTTCTTGAAAAACTAATCAGTCACGGCTGATTAGTGGGCGCACTCCCGCGAGTGCGGGATTCACTGCACAGTGAATCCACTGATTCTTTACAGCAGACAGCCGCTCCCCTCTCTTGCAGGTACTGCGTACCCCCGCTAAATCTTTTAGGGGTACGCAGTACCCTGCCGTACCCCCTTACTTTCACCCCTGCTCACACACAGTTGCATCTCTGTCCTCATCACGGACATCAGAACGTTCCTGAAGAGTCTAATTGACACAAATGTGACTCTCATTTTGTGGAGTCTGTGGAAATAAATTTACATTTTAAAAAATATTGTAGCAAATATATCGCTTTCTCAAAAATACATAAGTAAATAAGTTAAAATTATTCTCAACCAACCATTATACAGTCGGAAATCTACGCAGTGATTATACATACCGGCTTCATGACTTCGTCCTCATATAAATAAAATAACGGGAAGATCAGTTTTCCTTACAAATATGCAAGTGTTCACTATTCACTAAATGTGAAATCATAGCTTACTGAATTTCTCTTCTTCCTGGTGGACTCCGTAAGAGCTCCTGGGCACCGTGGTCTGAGGTCTGGCTGGTACGGCTTGGCCATTTTTAAGGTCTGAAAAAATCAAAGATGCAAGTATTTTTAAGAGATCAGAACATCACATGTAATAGAGATTACAATACAAAATCTCACCCTACACTTGTTTCGGCATTAAGAAAATGACAGATCGCTTTCTGTAAGAAACAAACAAAGCAACTCGCCTCACTCCACATGATATTCGTAAAAGCTTTCTTACTGTGAGTTCGGTCTTGTTGGACCGCCACGGTGTCATCTGTTGTTTTCCGCCGGAACATTGCTTAATATCAAAACGATACTGGAAAGGTAACTCCGTGAAATAGGACTTTTTCCAACATTTCACACAACGCACGGGTATTTTCTTTCATGTTGGGTGTAGCAGTTAGCACTCGTTACCACCAGTGCAAATCTTCCTCTGGAGTTTAATGGCGGCTGCTTGACCGACTATGAAAGTGCATTACTGCCACCAACTGGACTGGAGGGTTAAATGAACACGGACACACAGCGTTTTTGACCATTTTTGGCTGTGTTCGACTCTGACAAAAACCTCTTGCCGAAAGCCCTTTCTGATTGGCTACCTGTCAGATTCAGCGTTAAGCTCCCAGTCGGGGAAAACCACTGATTTAGATCGGAGCGGCCAAGACGATCTACCGTAACCCACCACACTACAGGATGATCGGTTACGAAACCACCAGCGAAAATCTTAGATCGGCCAACGTTCTAAGATTTTCGTAAAGGGAAAATAGGGGCAAAAAATCGTGTAGTGTGAACTACTACATCAGGTACTGGAATGTGCCAATCTTCTCTATTTAAATCTAATGATAACTGAAGGACAATATAGATTACAGACTTCATAATCTGCACTCTTTTGGTTGAATGCAGTATTTATTTCCACTTTGGCTTTATCTTGTTTAGTTTTTATTCAAGTACGTTTTTTGTTAATGGAGACTGAGAATCCATTTTATTTTTGTTTTTGGTCGTTTTGTTTATTTTATCAGTTCCAGTGTTATGTGTTCTTTTGAAAATAAAGTGTATCTACTGTATTTATGGCAGGAAATGGCATGCATTATTACGTCATTTCCATTAAATCAGTGTCAAAAGGTCTTGAAACAATATTATCGTTTATCGCAATAATTTTTTAGACAATTAATCGTCCAGCAAAATTTATCGTGACACGCCTACTTATGAGGTTACTTCAGTACAAACCAATAATAGAGCAATCACATTCCTCCATTACTGTAGAGGGTTGGCTATGTTGAGCCTGGCAACTCAATGATTTGAATACTTTATGTGCCATTTTTGTATTATTATAAAAAGTGTCTTTACACAAGAAATAAATGGGATGGTTAATATTTCTGTGTTGACTGAAGGCAGAGCATTAAATAAAGAAAAATTAACACACACATTGTGTGTTATTGCAGAATCACAACAGAATATCTAGAAACATTAGATTCTGTTCCACTTTAAATTTTCACTTGCTTTTAAGTGTTTGTGCTGAGTTTTTTCCCCCCTTTTTATATTAAATTGGCTTTTGCTCTGCAAAAAAAATACAAATAGTTGGATGGAAAATAAACATGACAAAATAAATGCAGGAAATGAGCTCACCCAAATTATATGACTTTTGTGTCTCGTTTGTGGTTATCCAGTGTTTAACTTTCATTTCATGTGGCCTCACACAAATCATAGAAATAAACATCTCTTCTTTCCACACAAAGACATTTCTGACGGACACATTTTATTCGCTGGAACCTCTGAGATCTACCTAGGCTGCTACTTTATTGTACTCAACTGGACTCCAGGCTGTGAGTTGGGTGTTTGTGAGGCCCACTTTCAGGCTGGTGGGAAAAGTACATCATGTTCCCTGTTGTACCTCCCATAGAGCGGTCTGTTCGCTCCTGTATTGCCCTGCTGCACTGATATTAATGCACGACACAACCACTTCAGCTTACTTCTGAGTCTCATGTGAGTCTTTGCACAGACTTTTATTTAAAGCTTAAGGTTTTATTGAAAACCAGAACAGATCAAGCTATAAGAATGAACACACTTGTTTACATAGACAACACAGAAGCTATATGCTTGTTGTGCTTTTAGGGGGTGGAGTCCTGAGTTTTGTGCTGATTCTGATTTGCAATTGCATTGAAATGTATATTGAAATGATCGGTTACAGGCATGTCACATGTTGGAGTAATTAATGTTGATCTGTTTTTATTGAAATATTTTACACTGATATAGCATCTTATACTAGCAATTAGGGCAGTTTGCATCATAAGCATCAGTGAAACAATAGTGTCTCTGTGTATAGACTATGGAGAGAATGTAAAGTCAAATCTTAACTGAGATTTTGAGAAAGTTGCCAAAATTCACAAATATTGTATTTTCCATCACAGAGGTTGAAAGCTCAAAAGAACAAAACAGAGCAGCTTTGCTTAAATACTGAGTAACAAAATGAATGCGTCAAAGATACTCACTGCTGTCAAAATGGAAACAAGCTGACACATTCACATTTGCCCAAATTGTCCCACTTCTTTCGGCAGAGACACTCAGACACTCCCTACAGCTGTGCACTCAAAACAGTTAGCTTCTTTTGGAAGTCTTAAATTTTACTAACAAGGCAATTCTAATAATGACACGTTATGGTGGAACCAGAATGAAGCTGACAGAGCAGAAAAAAGTAGTAACTTGTTGCAACTTACCCTGCAGCTGTAGATGTTCACTGAAGACACATTCTGGACCAGAAAGACAGAAAGCATACATTACCGTGAACAAGACCCTTTGTTTACACTGTAAACAATATGTTTTGTTTTTCTTATTGAGGACTGAATTGTCCCTGACTTATTAATTTGTCCTAATTATGGAAGCTAAAATGTTGTCTTATTCAATTTAATAATTAATATGTACCTTCAAAATAAAATTTGCTGCAATATCAAAAATTAACATTTATTTACTATTTGTATTGAGTTTTAAAGTTTGCATGATGCAACCCTAGTTCATACTCTGTTTCTTTGTTTAATTGTTGTTGTGGGAAAGAAACCTGCCACCTTTTTTGTGATGGGAAAAGATGCAAACAAAAGGTTCCGCTCTTCCAAAATGCTGTGATGCTTTACTGCTTCCCAGAAAGGAAAAGAATCTTCTTTCCTGCCACTTTCACCACAAGATCAGAGGTTAGCCTCATCAATGGAGTAAGGGTCTAGCAGATGGGAGGTGTTTGCCTGCATTAGTTCAAGAAGACTGGTGGAGAATACTGGTTGCAGTGGTGCGAACTTAGATCATTTGTTCAGTCCAAAAAAACCCATTAAACAAAAAGTGTCAATTAAATTAGTGCTTTTAAAAGAGCTTTATGAAAAAGTCCAGATCAGATTCTTCTCGTCTTCCATACATCAGACCTCTTAATCCTGTGTTTTTCCTATAGTAAATCTCCACTTATGGTAAATTGTCAACACATGCTCGTTGTTTCTCATTAGCAAGGATAAATGCCTTTTCCCATCCCAGTAAAAACCCTGAAGACATTGGGAATGCAGGAGGGAAATCACACGGAGATTTCTTGTGAAATGTTTGAGACAATTCATAGCATTTGTTTACAGCGAAGCAACTTATGTGGAATGTTTTTTTTTGTAAGTTTAAATAAAAAGTTTGAGAAACATCTCCCCAAAAAATGTGTTTTGAAGAATTTGTTGATACTGTGAGATAAATAATAGCATGAACAGGTAGAAGTGCACAGCTGCTAACCAGGTTAAATAATGTTTGTTAGGAGAAAAACAAGACAAAGAAAATATATATCAGAACATATCTAACACACTCCTTATCTTTTTTATAAACTCAACTTTGTTTTTGTGCCTGCATCAGCATTGACCCTCTCAGTGAATAATTGGAGCCACAACACTGAAACAGGATCTGTGGGGTGAACAGGTTCATTTAGCAAAACAAGTTTTCTTAAGCAATATAAACAGCCCATCTCCGGAGAAGCGTGCATCTCCCAATGGAAGAACGTTAAGCACACATATTTAGCCCCATATTTAGCTTTATGTTCCAAATGACATTTTAAACTCAAACAAGAGGATTGGTTCTGATAAAAACAAACAATGTGAGAGGAGTACCAGTTAAGAATTTAGATCTTTAAGTAAAATGACATGTAGAAACAGATTTATGCCCTTACTAATGTGCAGTGAAAAAAAAAAGTCTGGAGTCTGACACCAAAATTTTAATACTATTCCCAACTTCAAACTTAAATCTACCAGGGACATGAATAATTATGGGCTTAACTATTTTTCAATAGGAAAGAAAAGAAAACTTATTATAGCAAAGGAGGTGTATGACCTACACAAGTAAGTCTGCCGCAACATGCAATAAATCAATCGCATGATAAATTAAAACAAGCTTGGTAATTTGCATCTGATTATTTTTCTTATGTTTTTCTAACAAAAACTAGGTGATAAGTTTTCAGTCCAGTGCTTTAGTCTCAACTAGACCATTTTTTGAAGGAGAGTTTTGTTTACAGACTTGGATATTTACTTTATTTGTAGTTTGAGTTGTTTTTTTATTTTGTATATTTAAATTGTCTTTCAATTCCAGTGTTAAATGTTCTTTAAAATTAAAAATTGTTATCTTTAAGAGGGTGTACTTGTGTTATTATGCCATTGCCATCATATTACTTGAAAATGGTCTCAACAAAATTATCATTTACTGCAATAACTACTGGGACAATTTGTCATCGAACAAAATATATCGTGACAAGCCTGCTCATAAGTTAAGAAATGGTTCATATGGAATTGATCATCTGTGCTTCAGTGGAGCTGATGATTTTTATTTTGCCTTATTAAACATTTTTATTGCTTGAGCCGATGTCTTTAAATGAGCTGCATGACCAAAAACTCCAAACCAGCGCTTGCATTGCCTTTAAATCGGGACAAAGCCACACATTTCCAGGTATCATGTTGTTAACTGTGTTGATGTTTATTCCACTTTACTTGAAGAGCATTATCTGTATCTTGTGCACAGTGCGTTTTTCAGATTCCAGTTTTATCTGTGGAATCTGACATACAGTATGTCAGCAAGCTCTCAATGGATGAGCGGTAGAAGGTCAGCATCAGTTTGGGGGCCAGATTGTGCTTTCCAAGCACTCTCAAGAAGTGTAGGCGCTGCTGAGCCTTCTTGGTGATCGTTGAAATTCTACGTCTTGCTGTTTATTTTTTATGAGAACTCATATCTATAGTGAACCAAAATATTCCTGATATCAAACTAAATTCTGCTCTGTTATTAGAAATGGGCACAACTCTCTTCTGTAGCTTCTTGCTTCAGGCGAGTTTCTTTCCTCGTTCATCAGAGGCTAACATATTCGCACCGTTATTTATGTAAATATTTCCTACTTAGCAGTCTGGCCTCAATGTGTTGCTCCTACATGGTTTTAAATAGGTTTAGAAAATGACCAACAGGTTCTTAAACACTTAACCTGAAACGGGCATAGTTTTATTGTTTATAATTTTTACGATGTACACATATCTGAGTTGACCAATACACACAATGAAACAGTTTTTTTCTTGGTGTAAAACACAAATTGTTTTTGAAAAGCCACATTGATTACATTCACATAATGTGCACAGATTAATTCCAGTCTCACAACATCATATTAGGAAAACATGTAATTGTGATACTTTGCAATATACAGCATGTAAACAATGTTAGTTAAGATTGATCCACATTATTTTTATTTGCATCCGCTTGACATCACAAGCGCTCTGTAATATTTAGTATCTTTGATGCTAAAAATATATATCAAAAATGGGCAAAATATGTTAGACATGCAGAATTTGAATTCATGCCAGATGAAAGATAAAATCTGACCAGATCCATTAATCTGGATCTGGTCCATTTTCTTATGCTTATCCAGGGTCGGGTCGCGGGGGTAGCAGCTTAAGTAAAATGACATAGAAACAGATTTATGCCATGTAGAAACAGATTTATGCCCTCTCTCCAGCCACTTGTTCCAGCTCCTGCTGGAGCGTTATTCCTCTCGTTCACCAGGGTAAATCCCAAGGCGTTCCCAGGCCAGCCGAGAAACATAGTCCCTACAGTGTGTCCTGGGTCTTCCTCGGGGCCCAACTCTCACCAAAAATGAGCCCGACTTACTGCCGCCAATGCGGACCAGACTCTGACACCGGACGTACAGGGACCCGTTACCCCATACTCCAGGAGGACCACCCACAGGACTCCCTGAGGGACATGGTGGAACGCTTTCTCCAAGTCCACAAAACGCATGTAGACCGGTTGGGCGAACACCCATGCACCCTCCAGGACCCTGCTGAGGGTGTAGAGCTGGTCCAGTGTTCCACGACCAGGATGAAAACCACACTGCTCTTCCTGAATCCGAGGTTCAACTATCCGACGAACCCTCCTCTCCAGGACGCCCGAATAGACCTTGCCAGGGAGGCTTAAGAGTGTGACCCCTCTGTAATTGGAGCATACCCTCCGATCCCCCTTTTTGAACAGGGGGACCACCACCCCAGTCTACCAATCCAGGGGAACTGCCCCCGATGTCCATGTAAAAACAAGTATGCCCACTCCTGCCCGGTGTCTCTCACCTTGGGCAACTCCAGAGTGGAAGTATGTCCAGCCCTTCTCAAGGAGACTGGTTCCAGAACCAGAGCCAAGCTCCTTCCCCACTAGAGAGGTGACATTCCACATCCCAAGAGCCAGCTTCTGCAGCCGAGGATTGGACCGCCAGGGCCCCTTCCCTTGGCCGCCACCCATCACACACTGCACCCAATCCCTTTGACCCCCTCCTACAGGTGGTGGGCCCATTGAAAGGGGGACCCATGGTTCCTCTTCGGGCTGAGCCCGGCCGGGCTCCAGGGGTAAAAGCCCGGCCTCCAGGAGCTCGCCAACGTGCCCCACGTCCAGTCCTGGCTCCAGAGTGGGGCCCCGGTGACCCGCGTCCAGGCGAGGGAACACAAAATCCAATGCTCACATTCATCAAAGGGGTCTTCGGGCTGCGCTTTGTCTGGTCCCTCACTTAGGGACCTGTCTGCCTTGGGTGACCCTACCAGGGGCATAAAGCCCCAGACAGCCTATCTCTTGGGATCATTGAGACACTCAAACCTCTCCACCACGATAAGGTGGCAGCCCATGGAGAGGATGGCCAGATGTTTCATTCATGGAAGGAAACTGCAACAACGACAAAAACTTTGCTGCTTCAAGCTCTCTCTTCTTTTCACCACTGCTTAAAAATAATAACAGCACTTTTTACCAAGCAGTCTTAAAATGTATAAGAGGAAAGATGAGGATGTATCCAGTAATCAAAAAATAGAGAGAATAGCGCGGAAGCCGTCTGACTCTCAGCTTTAGTTTATCTGCTGTGGTAATGAAAGTGCATGTTGTGGGTTTTGTTTTCACAGATCTGTTGCGATGTTTACACTCATCTTCCTCCATTTCACCATCTGCATGGTTTTAATTATTCACCTGGTGCTGAACCAGTAAACAAGCCTGTTTTTGTCACATGGTGACGAACGGTGAGCCTTCTGTGTTTTTCTCACAGCCACATCTGTCCTGCCAAATGACACTTGTGCTTCATCAGCTCTCTGTGTGCATGACTTTAAATCACTGCAACCACCATCTCGGAAGTCATATACATTACAGTAATATGTCCTGATTAAATGTTAGTGAGAGGTGGTGCATACTTCCTTGATCAGGTGGATTTTCTGTTTTTCACATTTCACTAACCTCAATCTGATTGCTGAATCTGACTGTTCTCATCTTCATCACCTCATCTTCCTCACATATTTCTTACTTTCCCCTTACGTGCTCATCAGCAGTAGCTGCTCCTCGTCTCTTTGTCTTTGTTTGACTTAATCCAAGTCTCACTTCTGAGCCCGTCTGCATCGCACTGGCTACACTGTGTAGCCATGTGACTCCTGCTTTGTTGAAATCCATTGCATGCCCCACGACCGCTCTTACTTTGTTCTCATTAAGTGCTCATGTAAAAGGTCATATGAGGACGTGTCCCCTCTCTGTGAACCACAATGGAAATGGGTCAAAACCCTGTTATTAGGTCTAGAAGATCATTTCTTTATAATTTCACCTTTTATCTTTCATATCTTCACAGTAGCACTAATAAAGCAATGTTTATTAGGAGTGGGTGATACTGCATAAATTAATCATTGTCTTTCATAAGGCTTAGACAGCCATAATAATGATGATATAAAAAAAGCAAAACATTTAAGTACGGTTTTCCCTTCTATTCACTTCTGTCCATTAATGACTGTTTAAAGAGACATGGCATGGAACATTTTTGAAAAGCTCTTGAAAGTTCTAAAAAATTGTAACACTGAAACCAGCAATGGAAACAAACACTGTATGGATCAAAAATCACTGCTTCAGATGTGATGTGGTGGCGCAGGGGTTAAGCACAGCCCACGTATGGGAGGCCTTAGTCCTCGACATGGCTGTCGCAGGTTCAATTCCTGGTCTGGTGACCTTTGCCGCATGTCTTCTCTTCTCCCCTTACCCACTTTTCTGTCAATTAACTATGAAATGAAGTCCACTAGAGTCAATAACACAAAAAAGAGTTAAAAAAAATTACTACTTCAATTGACCAAACCTGGCTGAACAACATGTCAATGCACCTGTTGCAATGAGCAATTAATTTATCGCATAAAAAATTAAAATGAGCACAGTTATTTCCATTTTGATTAATATTTTTCAGAAAAATTTTGCTTACAGTAACAAAATTTATTTTACTTATGATTTTGGTTGTGTGTGGTTTTTATTTGTTGTTTTTTATTTTGGATATTTAAAATATCTTCCAGTTCTAGTGTTAATGTGTTATTTACAAAATAAAATTTTATTGGTCTTTCTGAGGGTGAACTTGCATTATTATGCGATTATCAATATGTTACTTGAAAATTGTCTTAACACAACAATATTAGTGTTTATGTAAATAATTTCTGTACAATTTATCAGCCAGTAAATTTTGTCATTGTGACAGGCCTACACCAGCTTGTAATGTCTGCTGAATTGAGTGCAAATATTTTTCGTCCCTGATCTGAATGCTGGTGCTTTTATGTTGATACCCTAAAACTGCATTTGAGGTTTTTATTTTATTTTAAAGTTGGAACTTCCTCTGTTGCTCTGTGTTGTAATGAAGACGGTTTTTTAGGCTCGCTGGCAGCACTATGTTAGAAAACGACTGAAGAACCTTCCACCAACTTTTCATTGTACAGTAGCATTTTGGATAATCTGATGAAAATACTGAATCTGATTAAAAAAACTGAAGAGTTTGAATGATTTATGATTACTGTAAAATGACAAACTAAAAAAACATCAACTATTAGTTAATAATAATGGAAAGTTGGTGTCTGTTTGATAGTATCTGATTGGCCGAGCAAAATTAATATGACATTTTTCTCACTTTTTCAGGGTTTTTGATGGTACTTGATCTTCACTGGTTTAAAATCTGAAATAAAATCCTTACACAGATCAAATCTGAACTGAATATTTTTTATAATTAACAAAAATTCCTTAGAACAAAGCTGTGATGATCTGCGTTTTTTCTGTGTATTTATTTTGAAGTTTTTCTGTGTTCATTTAGTCCTGTTCCCCTGTGAGTCTCTGTCTTCCCTGTTGATTGCTTCCCAGGTGTGTCTCATTCCCTGATTACCTTCCCTGTGTATTTAAACCCCACCTGTTGTCTCTGTCCTTCGTCGGATTCTTATCTTTGTCCTTGTCAGCGTTATTATCAGTTGTGTCATTGTCGTCTCAGTAGAACTGTGTAGTCCTGTGACGGCGTTAGCTCTCAGGCCAGTCTTATCAGTTGCTATTGGTGCTGAGTTTTTGTTCTCGCTCTGCTGAGCTGTCTGTTCTGGACTGTTCGAGCTGCCTCTGCCCTCATTAAATTTACCATTTATTTCTCAACCTGGGTCCTGCCTGCGTCTCTTCACCGTCTCCACCATACATCATGACAAAAGCTGGACATTTAGAAAACCTGCATTCTATTTTTGAAAATATTTTAAACATATACTCAATTTCTGTCCTAATTTCTAGTCAATGGGACGAGCATGAAAACCATATATGAACTGGAAGAAATTTGAGAAACCAGTAAAAAACATTAGTCTGTCAAATTCCATCGTCAAAATCAGCAATACACTTCAAATATGTTTATCAATATTCTATTTATCATTGTTTGAAACAACTCTAAACAGGTGGGTTTTTAGACTTTGTTTAAAGGAACTCAGTGTTTGGGCTGTTTTGCAGTTTTATGGAAAACACGGTATGTGTAAAAGAAAATAAAATCCAAATATTGAAGCCACTTAGTTTTCTTGAGTATTGTTAAAATTGTTTCATTCTTCTGACTTAAATATAGTGTTTTTATCTCCTCTTGTGTGTGTATGTAACTACACCCCAGTTATCAAGTAAACATTAGTCCAGGTATTTCTGCAGGCCGTGTAATATGGGATGGTCCTAATGTTCATCATTACTCCTGCTTTATAAGGCATAATTCCTTTTGCATCACTTCCATATAAACTTGAGCATCGGATTACGCTTCTTCCATATGCCGTCAACTTCTGATTAATAAGTTTCTAGAGCTTTAAAAAACAGACCAAAAGATAAGCTATTCTAAAATCTAACCTTGGGCAACAGAACTAACTCAGTCACCATATTTCTGCATCTAGACTTTTTATGACGTTCTCCTAAAATAAAGCTCAAGGCATCAGTGTCCTATA
Source organism: Poecilia reticulata (assembly GCF_904066995.2). Classification (NCBI taxonomy): domain Eukaryota; kingdom Metazoa; phylum Chordata; class Actinopteri; order Cyprinodontiformes; family Poeciliidae; genus Poecilia; species Poecilia reticulata. The sequence goes on from NC_088836.1 coordinate 2,037,954, forward strand.
TTGGAGGTTGAACACAGTTTTGCGGTGGTATGTGCTTTTCCACTGCTGTTTATTTCATAGAATGTGTCCAGATGCTGTATGTGTGGAAAAAAAATCTCACAGTGGAGAACTGTAATAAACGGATTGGCTGTTTTGCAGCATTTGGCGAAGGACCCTCTTTCTGTCAGTACATTTTTTTTTCTGCCAATGACCGTCATTTCACGGTTTTCTTAATTGTGTGAGTAGGTTTAAGCAATTAATCGGTGTGTGTGTCTGCGCCGCTGACTGACTCATCCAGCCAATAGCTGCAAGACAGTGTGTGGCTCTCCGTGCCTTTTGCTAAATATGCTAATAGCCCCAACACCTGTTTGGATAAAAAGAGAAAATGCACATCTCCCCTGTCAGGCGCCCAGACCCCCACTCCGCGAAGGGGACAGAGCGAAACAGGTTGATTCTTTGCATTGAATCCTTAGTTTGGAGGGGGTTCCTGGATGTGAGCTCATGGTGAATGTTTCTCCCGTTCCTTTCGGTTTTCTATCTTGTTAGATTCATTAGATTGACTCCAAAGGAAAGACATCATTCTTTAAGCTGCGTGTCTTTTCTCTCTCTCTGCTCAGTGATGGAGCCCATGACGGTGACAACGTCAGTGGTTGGACCCGATGAGTTCGACCGCAATGCCCCGCGGATCTGCGGCGTGTGCGGGGACAAGGCCACCGGCTTCCACTTCAATGCCATGACCTGCGAGGGTTGCAAGGGCTTCTTTAGGTGCGTTTGGGGATTTTCAGTGTCACATTTTCATATTTCATGTAATCTAGGTAGATTATCTGCAATCTGTCATCTTAATAAAGGAAAACACAGCCTTTTAAATGAACATTTTTAAGTCTCAGGTTCCATTTCTAATTTTTTTGTGATGTACTTCGTTTTCCACAAACTTGGACCTGGTAAAGACCAGAACATGTACAGTATATGTTAAAACCCTGGAAATGACTAAGACTTATGTTTCCATTTAAGTTTATTTCTCAGTGACATTTAAATGCAGCTGATCTGTTTGCTTTTGGTCATTGGTCAATAGCCATAATGAAGTCAGCTGTATTTTACTCTATTTCCTTACCTTCCTAAAATAATGGCCTATGTTATTTTTTGCCAAAAGTGTGTGTTTTTTTTATTTTATTTTTTACCTTTATCATCAGTCAAAAAGAAGTGGTGATTTTTTTTAATTCATTTTTTGAATTGGACTCAATTAGGGCTGAAACAATTAATCGGATTATTCGTGAATAATCATTTATTGAAAGAATTCTCAACTACTTTAGTAATTAATTAATCATTAACTGAAGTATACTGACTCAAAAAGACAATTTCCTAAAAAAACAAAACAAAACATATCTCTGTAATTAAGCCAAAATCTGTACAAAATATATATACATTTTGCACTGAAGATAAAAACAAATATGTAAATTCCTAAAACTTCTCAAGTGGCTTTTTTTATATTCACAAAGTGCAAAAATGCACTTCATTTTTTTATTTAAAGAAAGAATTTTATTATTTTCATTTGCATCTCAGTGTATTTCTAATATCGTATAAAAAGCCTTAAAGAGTTAAATGAAAAATCTGTTTAATCTGCCAATTTCTTTATCAGATTATTTGATTAATCGTCAGAATAATCGATTAATCAATTTACTAAAATAATTGTTAGGTGCAATCCAAGACTGAATGTATTTTCCTGCAAATTTGGCTGAATAGTTTTATTACACTGGAATGAATTGGATGATTTTATTTCAAGTTTGGATTGATTTGCATTCCTTAAAACTCGATTAAAATTAGAACAATTTGTCTTTTACAATGGCAGTTATTTTAAGCTTAGAAACTGAACTGAAAGACTGAATTAAATATCTATGGAGTTTTTATCATATTATTTCTAAAAATGCACCAATCAGGGTTTTCCTGGTTGAGAAAAATTTCCTGGCTGTCCTGAGATCTGAATCTGATGATTCATTTTTTAAGGACTATATCCCATAAAAAATTTCTGATTTTGATTTACAGCAATAAATTAAAGCAGTGCTAGCAAGAT